>NC_081757.1:17587317-18314817 GCF_963082965.1 Carassius carassius | reverse complement strand
TGTGTGTGAGTGAGTGTGTTGGCCTGTATCTAATGCGCTCTGACAACAGAGACAGATCTGATTCAGTAGGGTACTGGATGTGGGGTAACTGTGTAGCCACCCTCAATAGACTTGTTAAAGATTCTTATCACTCACTCACACACTCTTTCTCTCTCACACACACACACACACACACACACACAAACACAAAGCCATTCATGACACAGGCACGTACAACAAAGGCATTCACAGACATGACGCACACAAACACACACTCACATGAAGTTTGTTTCCTCTATTCTCTGTGCAGTCACCCAATGCGTCACTCATTACTCTTTAAACAGGTTACCATGCCTGTATTAAACATCAGAATTTCTGTATGTAAATAATTTGCAAATATTATAATGTATTATAAAACAGTTATTTAAATGCGAACCCCATTGTAACAGTGCTGATATTCAGTTTTTGCGGTTTGCATCGTTCTCCATGACCGAGCAGCATTCCAGAAACATTTGTTGCATTTTATTCAGTTTGTTTCTAAAGACTGTGAAAATTGTGCAGTCATGAAAATGTAATTTATTCAGTACAGTGGCATGATTGCACTTGTGATGAAGTTTAAATGGCACCTATTATGCAAAATTCACTTTCACATATTGTTTGGACATAAATGTGTGGTGGCAATGTGTACACAACCATCCTATAATGATAAAAATCCACCCGCTCCTTTTTTTATCTCCATATATTATAACAGTGTCTCAGAGCAAAGCGATCACAGAATCCGTAAAGTGTGACCTCACATTTTACAAGCCCCACCCACGAGTGTTGACTGACACTGCCGTGATGTAGCCGAGACACCGCCTTGCATGAGCTGCACACAATCCGCCATGTATATCTTCACACTAGAGCATTTCAAAGCAGCATTCGAGTAAGAAATGTCTTCTAACTGAAGCTATAGACGATGACATGATAATCAAAACCAAACAGGGGTGCGTTTCCCAAAACCATAGTTGCTAACCTGTTAGCAACTTAGTTGGTTGGCAATGGGAAATTGCATTGCAACCAACAAAGTTGATATCTTTGTTAGCAACTATGGTTTTGGGAAACGCACCCCAGATGGGGTTTTTCTTAGCAGTTACGAGCTGTAAAGACTTTTTCTGTGGGGGAACTATGACGTCAGAACCCAGAAGAATAAATCACTGCAGGTTCCTCCGAGCTTTTCCTGTGGGGTTTTATAATGGGGTTTTTCAATTCATGAGTAAAATAAAGCCAGTGGTAAACATAACTTGATGATACTTTTACATTTTATTCTGCACCGTAAAAATAAACATTTTCAAAATGATATAATAAATGATCTGTGGGGTATTTTGAGTTGAAACTTCACAGACACATTCTGGGGACACCTAAGACTTATATTACATATTGTAAAAGAGACATAATAGGTGCACTTTAAAGCATATTATGTCAGAATTAAACAACAACAACAATACAATAAAATAAAATAATATTATTAGAGTTAAATGATCATTTAGAGAAAGTATAATTTATATTATATTATATTATATTATATTATATTATATTATATTATATTATATTATATTATATTATATTTATTTATTATATTATATTATATTATATTATATTATATTATATTATATTATATTATAATTATTATTATTTTTTTATTCATTTTTTTTTTTTTAGCCATCTTCAAGAATCGGCTTAAACCCGATCTCTTCCATCTTTATTTCACCCTCTAACTTTAGCACTATGTTTTAGTTTACATTTTCCTGATAACTTTTTTTTCTTGTTCATTCTCAGCTTTTAACAAGATCATTGGGCAGCATGTGTGTCTAAGATGTTGCGATTTGGCAAGACTGGTGTTTACTAGTTCTTCCACAACCGTGTGTGTGTGTGTGTGGATGCACAGCTAGGTATGCGACATGCATGTATGTGTGCTAATGGTGAGTGTGTGTGAGGTCTGAGGTGTCATGTGACAGCTGTACAGGATGGCATTTCTTTGACACTAAAGAGTGTGAGCCGCTCTCCAGAATTTAAAATTCAGATTTTAGATTCTGTGCATATGTCGATACGGCAGTCACATCCGCATTGTGAGACTGCCCTTCCTTGCCAGGCAATCTGTTCATCTCCAGCCCTTCATTAGTTCTCATCTCTTCCTTCTCTCTCTTGGTCTCACACTTCTATTAGCTACTTTGTAGTTGTACTTATTCTGATTATGTAGCAACTTTTTTTTCTCTCCTAAACAGCACATTTAAGTGAATATTTAATGCTACATTCACAGTCTGATAGAGTTAATGATTAAAAAAAAACAGTTGATTTAACACTTAGTATGTGTCTTGATGTAAGCAAAGACAAAAAAAAGAAAAGAAAAGAAAAGAAAAGAAATTCTGTTAAATAGAGAGAAAGAGGAACAGAGAGAATTTTCATTCTAACAGAAGACATTCTAACTTGGTTCATGAAATTGTGGATCAATAACAAAACTATGTTTTTCCATATAATTTTTGTGTGAATGCAACTACAATGTTGACAGAAAAACCTGTAACCCTCATCAACCAATCCTGGCTCAATGGAACAGTTTAACACACAGAGCCGCTTTTCTCATGTCACCTCAGGGTACATGATTAACTCCCATTAAAGAGGTCTGTTGCCGACGGTTACCAATGCCGAGATGGTGACCCCACTGAATGTCTGTTGGTGGTGCGGTCTGGACACACACACACACACACACTCCTATTACACATAAATCCTGACACAAACAAAAGTAATTTACAATAAATCATTTTTCTTCAGTGTTTAACCATCATTTGGCTGTGCTTTCACTATTGGTGGAATATGGACGTTAGTTTCGGAAGCTCTCATACTGTGAGACTCCACAAGAAAATACGTCAGCTTCTTTCTGGATTAATCACAACAAAAGCAAGTACAGAAAAGGAGGGAAAGAGAGTAAATTAAGTAACTCTCACTGAATGATATCATGAATATATTTAGGGGATCTGTTTATGATATGTATGTCAATGTATGCACGTACATTTCAAAACATTTAAGATCTGTATTGTGTTTTATTTCATTGCCATTGCAATATTAAAACAAGTATTTTTTTTTTCTATTAATAATGTATCCTGAGAAATTGTATATAGATTTGATTTGTATTTTTGTATTCAAATTGTATTTCACAAATCTATGTGTGAGTGTCTTTCACTGTATATTTACTCTCTGTGTGGGCTTTTATTCACCTGACTTACCCAAAAGATTCTCTTTATCTAAAAAAAAAAAGAAAAGAAAAGAAAAAAAGGTTATGTCATTCAACCGTCTGGCTTACAGCTTTGAATATAACTGGCTCCATCTTTCCCTCACAGAATTCATGCTTCACTTCACTCCAATAAAAGCTGGGCCTGGCCTGCTGCAGAATGGACCCTAGTGACTGTTTGGAGGCTATTGAGAACGTTCTCCGTTTCATACAGTCCCACTTACAGCTCAACGTTTTCATTAATGGTGGTGAGCGCATTAACCCAGGCCAGCACCCAATTACTGCCAACAAGGGACTGATCCGTCTCAGAGTGCAATCTGAAAATGTTGTCATGCAAAAACAGAGCAGAAAGAGAGAGAATTAGAGAAAGAGAGGGAGGGGGTGGAGGAGAGAATGGTTTTTTTTTCATTAATTTAACACTCATTAAAGCTTGGGAGGTAGAGCTGATTTTAAGTCCATTAGTTCTGAATGCAGGTGACACTGACAGGACCTTTGAGATTCCTCAATCTGAGCGAGTGGGGTGGTTGTTAAAAACAAAAACACAAAGTACTTTTTTTGTATACTCTTTCTTCCTCTCTATCTCTGCCTCTCCATGTCTCTGTCTTTCTCTCCCTGTAGGAAAATGTACCAAATCTCCATCCATATTTAATCACTGCCATCTGACATCACTTTGGGGTTATGTTACAGAAATGTAGAAGTCAGGGTAGAGTTTCATTAATATATAATCTAAAACAAAAAGACAAAATGCTTTGAACTGCGTCTTTTGAAGACCCTATCAAATTAGCATGGGCCACCTGAGAAATTCCTCAGAAATGTAAAAGTGATTATTGCGAATTGCAGAAAAAAAAACTCCAGTTTGAGGCTGATCATCTATCACTGAGTGAGATGTAAATAACACCAGCCGTTGAATATTAAATATCGGAGATGTTTTACGGGTGTAAGTGTCACATGTTCGTGTGTTGAGTTTCATGACATGGCTCCTTGTGGAGCTGTGTGATAGCGCTGACTGATTTGAGTTATGCGGTGAGGAAAGGGGATAATCTTACCTGGGTCAGGCCTGCTTTTGCCTCCGTGGTCAGGGAAGATGACACCTGTCTTGTGTCCGCACTGCTCCTGAATGGAAGCGATTGGACCGAAATATAGCGCTGTAAAGATACAAGGCCTGCATTACTGAGCGAGCCACAAACCAACTGTTGAAGATCACAGGCAGCATTTATGTGACAGTGTCCAGCTACTAAATGACACATGGAATATTCTGTAAAGTTCAAAAAGAAAATGTAAAAAAAATAATGAAATGACATGTTTTATCACTGTTTGAGTCACATTGGCACTGGCTGCGTAAGTCTTGCAATCCACAGCACATGTTCTTAGACAAAATAGCGTTATCATTTCCAAACTATCAGAAATGTTTTCATAGTAATGACAGCTCAAGGGTTGTATTTCACAGCGAATCTCTCAGAGGAACACTGACACCCACACAGCAAACTAAATAAACAGTGATAAAAAAATCCCCATCACAGATACCACAACAAACACACATACAGTATTCACATACTGTAGACTCTCTCTCTCTCTCTCTCTCTCTCTCTCTCTCTCTCTCTCTCTCTCTCTCTCCATACGGTGAAATTAATGCCTCAGCAGATCTATATAACAGTAATTCAACAACATAATCAAATTGTTAGTGCAAATGCTGAGCATCCCATTCTCTTTCCGCAAGTTTCCACCGCACACACATACACGGAGCAATCATACAGTGGACCACTGACCACAGGAGGCTTGGCCATTATAGTACAGCCATAACTAACCCTGATTAGAGCTGTATTGATGGTCTGTGACATGCAGTTTGCTAAAATATGCTGCCCGGTCAAATGGCTGCAATAATGAAGTATATGAGAATCACTAAGTTTACTCTGTTGTTTTAATATGGATGGATCGATTATCTAATAAAAAAGCCAAAGGCCTCTAAGAGGTTTTAAACTACAGGGTGGACCCTGTTTCTATTGGTAAGTAAGTGTTTTGTGCTGCAGATGCAGAAAATGCAAGTACTCTGGGAACAAGCACAAGTAATCAGTCCCTTTAATTCTGGTTGTTCATTAATATTTCCTCTCTCTTCATAAAATTCTTAGATGATTTTTAAATATTGTAATTATAAGGACATAATCATCTTTATACTGTACATCTAACTAGAATTCTTCTCTTTTTTTCACTCACTTCAATCCCAAACTGTAAACTGTAAAAAAAAAAAAAAATCTCTTCGTGGCTCATTTAAAATGGTTAAAACTAGGCTTTGGGCAATTAAAAATTAACCCGTGAGACAGGATATTTGTCATTCATGCCAGATGTCATGGTCACGTCTGGTCTGAGATCATTATTATCATTCCTCAGTCTCATTTTAGCAAGACTTGGATCAAACTCTTCACAAAAACATGTTTGGGTCAGTCACCCTGACGACCACTGCGTCTCAATCAGTAACACAAAAAGCTTCCATACAGGTGTTTTAAATCTTAGCACGGGTTAATTGTGGTATACTGGAAACAAGCACTGATATCAGTATGAATGTCTACGGGTTTTTCCAGGCCCATAATACAACACTGGAAACTTAATGGCTCCTGTGAGAGCCTCCTAAAAAGACCTATCAGGCCCTGTATCTCTATTCCCACCATTCAGAGGTGACAGAGAGAACTCAGTATCCATTTAGAGTACATGCATACATATTCATGCTGACAGGGTTTATTGCACTGCCTCATGGCCCTCATCGCAACAGGTTAATATTAAAACTCAACCGTTACTCCTGAGACCACACTGAAGAGGAAAAAGGAGAAAACGGGGAAAAACAGAGAGAAAACAAGACTGAACACAAGTGTGATAGAAAAAAAATAAACTCAGTTATAAAAAACATTGAGTGAGAAGATTAGTGATGTAGGCTGAATAAAACCAACAAGTTTATGGTACGTTAATTCATTTAGCAGAGGCCTCTAATCAAAGTGATTTACAAATCATGAGAAAGGTTAAAAATAAGCTATGAATCCAAGTACAAAGCCCTGCAGTGAGAAAAAGAGAAATAGACAGACAAAAAGTGAAAATGCTGTTTTTGCAGTATTTCTTGAGTTTGAGTTTATCAAAATGTTCATATAATAAATATGATGAATAAAGATTAATTCTGAATACTGAAAGCAGATTGAGGCAATTTCCAGTATAATTAAGCAGTTTAAAGGGGTCATATGATGTTACATTCACTTTTACAAGTTGTTTCAACTGAAATGTATGTTGGCAGTGTGTGTAGTCAACCACCCTAAAATTATAACCACCCAGATTTTTTTTTTTTTTTTTTTTACTTTCATATCTTTACCCCTTTCTCAAATCGAGCAGATCTCAGATGCCTGTCTGTGTGACAGCACAAAAACAGGCCCCTCCCATGATAGTTTGATTGACAGTAGAGTTTCAGCACAGACTGGACTGGCGTCTTACCTTAGACCCGCCCTGAGTGAGCTGACATCAGTCAGCCATTGTTTCACCGCTGGAGCAGATGCAGACAAGAATGAATCATAAGCGTTTGAAATGTTCTGTTTTTACGTTTAGCAGTAGTCATGTACTGACGACATCTGAGCCACTGAACACGCAGTGGATTATGTTTGTTTTTGAAGAGAATGCACCACGAGTTACATAAATGCATCTATGTTCAAGCAAATCATTTGTGATCCAGCTTCGCCTACAGAAGTGAGTGTAACGTTTTTTTTTTCTTTTAATGAAACTTTGCAAATCGTGTTTCCTAATAATGTGTTTATTAGCAAGTTTCTCGATGAATGTGGCCAAAGTAAATGGTCCCTCAGAGAGCAGAGAGGGGCGGGGTCAGCAGAGCTCATTAACATTTAAAGGAAAATGCTACAAAACTGGGTGCTCTGAAATGAGTTTTTTTGACAGGGTAAAAAAGTAGTTTTTTACACTTCCATTGAGAAATTTTAACCAAACTATGTTACAGACTTTTCATCAAGACCCTAAAGAATCATATCAACTCCTATGACCCCTTTAAGCAGTAAAATTGAGAGATTATACCAAACTTGCTCCAAATATTTATCAATTAGCAATATTCAGATTAATGCTAATAATATTTATTTATTAATTACTATTGTATAAATTTTATATTTTATAACCTAATCCTTTTTTGTTAATAATTAATAAATAAAATAATACTGTACTTTTTCACAATTATACAATATCTCAAATAACACAACGCATGAGTGATCAAATGAGAAACAAACAGTACAGCAGGCGAATATTAAGAAGGAATATAAGAATATTTTGCATATATGTGTGCTGTTTTAATGACTGCATGCCACAACCAATGAGGCTGATCACAATGTATAGCAATGGTCTCATTTATATGTGCCTACCACCAACATATGTTGTTTTCCCTTCTTTCTGACAACAGTTCCTCTGTTTTCATACAGTAATTGGGAGGATAGAAGAGGAATGCGTGTCCTTACAGTGCATCTTAAGACACTTTGACGATGAGGAAACGTAATCTACGGGATGACATTAACAGAGGAGTGAGCATCTACCTGCCTTTGAGCCCCATGGCAGACAGTGCAGGCTAAGGTTACCGGCCCTCATTCTGATGGTGAAAGGAACACAATCAACCTACTTAATCTCTCACTGCTCTTAAAGGAAGAGGAAACCGATCTGGGCTCCATTCTACAGACAAACCACACAAGAGTACATGGGCTTCATCTTAAAATGGACCTACACATTAAATTACACTCAAGCATTGGAAGCACAGATGGCCTAAATGCAGCCCTTCTCTTCTTTTATTCACAAGGGAAAAAAGAAAGGAGGGAGAGATAGAGGGAACTGTTTTCATAACGGACAGTGTCACCACCCTCGCGGCCCTGAGACTCGGAGAGTGAGCTCTTAGCCCCTAAAATTTAAGGCATTAGCATCAGAATGAGGCTAAATACCCCTCCTGCAATAAAACCCCAACAAAAGAACTTCCAGCAATTTCAGCAGTGATGATAAACCCAAGCCTGAGACAGCCATCGCTCTGTGAGAGGGACAAGACCTTACTGTACACCCTCCCCTCGTACTGTTCGGAGGCTTCTGCAGGCATGAGTGCACTAATAAAGTACGCACCCAGTGTCTGCCCACTGCCGCCTGGCTTCTAGGACCCCACAGTGAGAGTCCCACCTGTCTGTCTAGGGACAATAGCTGCTGTAATACAATATCTCTGTGTGTGTGTCGCTGTGTGCCACGAGAAAAGCTGAAGGAGTGGACAGATAAATGACTCGCACACTTGGACCGCAGCCAGGCCCCTGTCCCACTTCAGGAAATCATATAGAGTGAGCCTGTGGCCAGACCGAGCTGAAGACAGAGCCCTGAATCAGGACTTAGCGGGACAAAGATAGAGAAAGATATGGCCTATAGAGACAGAATGAGAAGGAAAGAGTGAAGAGACACAGAAAGAGAAAGTTGTACTTTTTTATTGTTTTAATAGGTGACTTCGCACCTGCTCAGAATTCTGACTAAAGATGCAAAGCTGCCTAAAAGCTGTATAAAATGAGAGTTGTGGAAAACTCAGATTTGAATAACCCACAAAAGTTATCATTTCACAAAATTTATTAATCATTCATAAGTCACAAAAGTCATCATAAGTGCCATTTCATATATCTGTCATTGTCTTAACAACCCTGGTTTTTCCTATATAAATAAATAAATGTATTTTAATTTTACTTCACTGAGAATTCAGTTCTGCAACCTGTTTTCTATCTCAAACAGTTTTTACATTTTTAAAATGCATCCCTTTCATTTTAAATGTTGAACTAACTAAAATTCAAAATATTATAAAAATGAATAATCTTAAGAGGCATTTCAGATATTTTATTGTCTTGACAACCCTTGCTTTTCCTAAACAAATAAATGTATTTTAATTTTACTTCAATTCTGCAACCCGTTTTCTCAAACACTTTTTTTTATTTAAAAAAGGCATCCGAAATTCTGTCTACATGCATTTCTACTTCCTTTCTGCAGCGTTAAACAGTATGTGTGAATTTGTTTTCATTGTATGCTGCTTGAGATGCACCTTCTGTGCCGTTCTTGCGGTGTAAAGATGGCACATGTTGGCTTTGATTACTCTGCCATGATAGCACAAACACACAAAGACAGGCTGAGAAATCTTCCTCCGTGTTTACTCTTTCAATCTAGAGGTCCTCTTTCAGCCAGCTGTGTACACGTCTCAGAGACTGAGACTCTTTCCTCAGGAAATCATGAACCATGAGAAAAGAGGGCGGGAGAGAGTTAAGAAAAAGGGAGAAAATACTGGAGTAGTCAGGATGAAAGTGAGGATAAAGGACAACACTAATAACATAGACAAGGAACAGATGAAAAACAAAATGAGCAGTGGATCCATGAAGCACAAAAGACAGCACTAATTGCCCTAATTGTATCCTTTGCTCCTGCACGGCCCACTACTGTCACACTCGCCTGTCACCTGGGAATGATTGACAGGTGGGCAGGTGTGGTGCAGAGCAGGGGCTCGGTCGAGCAACACTTCGATTGTCCCAAATGTGTCTTTGATCTCCCCTGTGTAGAGCAAAAACACAGCAGGGAGTCACAGCCAGCCCTCGGGGCTAAAGCCAGCACAGACAATATAGAGCAGAGGTGGGTCCGTTACATGAAGAAGTCACACACTCTGTTGAGAACTCCCTGAGGCTGATACACAGCGCTGAATCCTGTCACATTTAATAACCTTCCTCTTTGATAAACTCAAACAACGGCCACCTGCCTCATTATTCACACCACACCTCCTAACTGTATATGCCTGCAACACAAATGCAAAAACTAAATAGTGAATAGAATTAAATACAATCTATTATTAAATCAGCCTTTTCTGAGAGTGTGTGTTCTTAACCAGACAAATCTGAATAGCATCAGTTCACCTGAGGTATGTAAAGCCTTGCTATAATCTTGTTCTCAAACATATTCTACCACTTTTGTTAAATGTAATGCAATAAATTGCATGTCTTCATGGAATGACATGCACATAATATAAAACAGTTATCAAAAACCTAAAATAAAGTAATCTAGATGAACTACGACATACTGGCTTGTATCATAGAATATGACTAATACCCTGTAGCATGAGCATAAATACTAGAGTAGCCTACACTTAACAATGATCAAGCAACAATAAAACAAGAAACCCATTCAGTTCCTTCATCTTTGTGTGTTTTTTTTCACCACCTTATAAGTCTTTATTATTATTATTATTATTATTATTATTATTATTATTATTATTATTATTATTTTATTCCCTGCCTTAATTTTGTGTAATTAGGATAAACAGTGACCTGGTTAGGTGTAGACAATTTCTTACTTTCCTATGGTCTTTTGCAGATACATGTACAAAAGTCCTTTATATATACAGACGTACTGTACAGACGTTCCTAAAGCTCATTCTGTGTTTGTATGTGTGTGTGTGTGTGTGTTTTAATTAAATAAATACTTAATCTTTTGCTTCATATAAAATTGTCTGCTTCATAAAAAAATTATCAGATAATGTTACATTTCAGTTTCAGTCATATTATTAGACACCCATATGTTCTGAGTTTTTATAAATAAGAGGATAAATTACTCTGCACTGAGGAATAATAATAAATTAGGTAATCATTCAAAAAATTACAAATATGTGTAACAACTGCAGAGAACATTCCTTAAAACATATTAATGATTAGTATTTATCTCTTTTGTTTTGCACAGGAACATCTCTTTAAATGTTCTGTCTTATTCAAAGTGTGTATTTCTTATTTTTAAAAGATGAGGGAACTATTACTGGAAAGTAGAAAATTACATGAATTAGGGTACACTGAAGAACTGAATTGGATCATTCAGTTTTTTTTTCTTTTCTTTTTATTATTATAAAATTGATCACATATTCAGTCATCAATTATTATTATTATTATTATTATTTATCAACTGAAAGCTAAAAAAACAGTTGAAAGAGATATGTAGCCAATGGCTCTCTGGTTTAAAATGCAATTTGGCAATATCTGCATTTTATTATTATTATTATTATTATTATTATTATTATTATTATTATTATTATGTATCGAAATCCTGATTTTGACACCAGTCCATTGTTTAATAATGTTCAACAGCATCAACTACTGCAAAAAATAATAAAACAACTAGGTTCTCACGATTTAATTATATTAAATGATAAATAACTGTAGTCGATAAATAGGCCCACGTTTGATAAATACATATGAACTGCATTCGTCCTGGATTCGGGTCTGAATCAGATAACTTTAATGTCAAACACCGATGACAAATGTCATAACTGAAAGGGGTTTCCTGTCAATGTTGTTAAGAATATGCGCGTGAAGAATCCGGAAGCTGATGTTCAAACAAAGCGCCTGTCGCGGGAGCTCAAAGTGAGCGCACAGATTGAGAGGGGCGGGGACCCTCTGCCGCTCCCGGACTGTTTGCAAGGGTCATTTAGCATAGCGATCTTGTAAATATTGGGGAATTTAGCCAGCTATAAAATCCGGGGAGGAGGCGGCGTGGGGCGAGAGGATGCAAGCCTTGAATTAACAGATCCTGCGTTTCAGGAAGTGCAATGGTGTGTTAAATTAAATGCAGCTGGTGAAAACCAGGACATATATTTTATTTAAACGTTGAAAGATTGATAGTTAGTATTATTTTTATTTTTAGCTATTTTTTTAAAACTCACTATTCATCAATGACATTTCCTTAAAGGGTTTATATATTTTAAAAGTGGTTGAATGATTAACAAGAATCAATGTTAAAATTATAACAATACCCCGATAACAGAATATTTCATGCTTTTGTTGGTGAGGACAAAATCCTGTTAAATGGCGAAATCCAGAAGGGGAAAGCAAAGGAACGTATCGTATTGTACAGCGCAAAATGTATATAAATTGGCTAATTATTATTATTATTATTTTTTAATATTATTTTTATTTATTTTTTATTTAATTTGTTTATATATATGTATATATAATTAACGTGTACTAAACAGGCTACAGTCCGGCTAAATCCAAAATCTCCGGGTAACATGAAACAAGTACATAAATAAAATAGCCAGCACCTTAGCTAAAAGCTTGTTAACTCAAAGAAAACGGGTTAGTCTACATGAAAAAAGTTTTCCTTAAGAGACAGGAACGGTGAACCAATCCATCTAAACAAGCGCTGAAAGAAAGGGGCTTCTAAAACGATCGATTGTTTAATTAAAGATGCTGAAACCTGTCAAGCAGCAGAATGATGAACTCAGAAATGTGACTTGCAGAGGAGCTGCGTGTGTTTTAATGAAGCGCCCTGTAATTGCATTTGCACCCTAACGGACGCGGTCTGACACGTTTAAGTTAAATATGTAACCGGCTTTGGATTAACATTTCACACGTTTAATGCACTCTGTCGGGAGAAGAAATCCATAGTCCATCAGACAAGAATTTCTGCCAGAGCTAAAAACAGGATTATTGACTAGGCAAACTCAACATTTTTTTTAAATGAAAAAATACGTATATCATTTTTAATAGGAAAAACTTGCAAAATAAATAAATAAATAAATAAATAAATGCAATACAAATAAATCATCAAGACCGACACTCTTTCTTTTGGAAAACTGATGTATTTGATTATTAGAGTAAAGAATTACAGTATCGTAGTTGTTAGTAGGTATTAAACTGTAGAGAAACTGGGCCCTAAAAGATCTTCCAACTTTTCAAGAAAGTGCATGTAACAGTCCATATATATATTTATATAATATTTATAAAAACACTATCATCATTTGTCCCCGGTCGAGATGGACCATGTCTTCGAGTAAGACTATGTACAATTGCTGTAAAGGAATGTGTTGCTCCACATCCGAAAAAAAATAAAATAAAAAATAAAATAAAAAATGTATAGGGCGCGTCAACACGTGAAGTGCAGTAGATGTCAAACAAAAGACGCTGGTTCCTAGCAGCAGTTTGAAAGCCCAGCAAAACCTCAAAGATCACACAAGGCATTTTCCCCTCCCATTCGTAAGTGTGTGGACCTCTTCATGTCGACATCTAACAACCGTTTTTTTGTATCCTATAAGCACAAGTAAAGAGTGAGAACTGAATGTAGTAAAAAGCCAAATGAAAATACTAAGGTCTAAATAAACAGGTGAAAACTTTTTTTATGCTTTTCTTTTTTCTTTTTTTTTTCTTTTTACTTCTAAGACAGAGAGAAAAGGAGTAGCCCATGTCCCTGGATTTATGAAATGTTGATATTTCTCAGAGGAAAGTTTCTACACAGCGTGTAAATCATCTAGCACAGATAAGTGTACAGTATTTACAGCCTTATGTTGCACTTTTTAAGCTCTAAATCATTACATGAACATCAAGTTTTGTTAACACATACTACAGATAGAAAATAATTTAATGCCATGGTGAAGTCTTCTACCAAGAAATGCTAAGTGTCAAAAGCACACTTTAAAACACTCATACAGATTCACTCTGCTGATAAAACAGAAAATAACATAAAAACTAAGTAACTGTTAATATTTCCACTTGGTTTTTCGAGCAAGGTTATAATCACTAATAAATAGGCTCCATAAAACTATAACATGTTGTACATTGTACAAAAAAAAGCAAGTTCTTTTCAAACTCGTCTTCATAAAGTCTTAATGGCAAGCAAAAGCAGATAGTTTTTTTTTTCTTGCTTTTCATTCTTTCTTTCATGGACACATATATGGGAGCATGTGTGTGCCAGTTTAAGAGTGTATATTTGTTCATGAGAGCAACAAAAACGATTCTCTAGTTGGTCACTATCTCCTTGTCCTCCATGAAGCGTGTGAAGCGGAAGTGAGTCCCGTTCTCAGTGTTGGCCATTTTCTCCAGGCCAACCAGAGCAGGATTGGGCTCAGAGTTATGCAGCTTTTCCATGCTGCCTGTCAAGCCTCCGATTGGAGAACTGCCCCCGTTGCCCACACTCCCTGACAGTGGAGGGGGCAGGCCTCCATTCTGGATCACAGAGATCTCGTTGGTCTTCATGGCCAGGCCGTTAGAGAAAGCAGCAGCATACTGATTCCAGAAGCTGGTTGGGTCTCCGTTTCCAGCCCTTCCAGTTAGGTCCTTTTGGAAGAGCTCAGGGAACTTTACGGGGTTTGTGCCCAGGAAAGCCATGGGACCATCTACTGAAAGCCTGCGACCACGCCGTGCAGGAGCACTGTTCCACATGTGGGTACCCATGTGCACCTAGTGAGAGGGAGAGAGAGAAGGAAGTGGAAGAAAGGAATTAAAGAGTATAAAAACAAAGAAGCAGTAGAGCTACAATGTTTAAAATTTGGAAACATTAAAATGAATAACACGTGAGATGATGCAATGGAAAAAGAGGACCAGTATAATAATTAGTATTAAAATAGGCCCACTGGAAGCAGCATTTGTCTAATTATTAAAACAAGGTTAAAATGTTGTAACGTTCACTCAGTGAGAATGGTGGTCTGCATATAAAACAAAGGACCTGTGGTAAACGTGTGTTCTGAGAAAATTGCACTGTCCACTTTCATTGTGCTGGACAGTATTGTATCTGACAGTTGCCCCCAGTTCACCCTTGAAGCATGCAATACATTCAGGAATGTTCAAAAAAGAACAAATTTTAATTGTCACAACCCTTAGGGTAGCATTGAACATATGAGTTGTACATTTTCTCATCTTAATGCTACTTTTGCTATTTACAAAGCTCATAAATGATTTAGTGATCCCCATTCCCCATTTATATGATAATCTTTTCAAACTGATAGTGTTTAATGCATTGAAAAATCATTATTGTTTTTTTATATCAATATTTTATGCAGTGAAATCAGAAAATGAAAAAAAAAAATATTCAATTTAATTTTCAATTTCATACTTCACTTAAAAAGTACCTACTTATTTATTCAGAGGAAAATGTATAGATTGATATTTACATTTCTTCTTGAAAATTATACCTTATTACAAGTCAAATTTCACACAAATTAGTGCAATTACATATCCATATAAAACCACCAGGATTCTGTTTATGTGTGTGCTTGGCCTTTTTATTTATTGCGATCAAAGATAAACTCTGGAAAAATAGTGAGTGTGCCACTGCTAAGGGTGGTTGCCGCTGGTAACTGTGGTTAAGCCAGTTAAGTGAAGCAATCTTGGCTTTGTTCCATCAATTTCAAGCTCAGGTTTCAGCCCAATATTCATATAAATTGGATGACTCAACATTTCCACTTCGTCTTTATTATTTCTGTATGCTTTCTTTATAATTGTATACTTTCTGTATAACTTCTTTATGCATGCTTGTGCTTTTCACCCCCCCCCCCCCTTCCTTACTATTCACAAAGCATACTACTTATTTTCCCTCATTAGTACTTGTTTATACAGTCAATCCCTATTTTGGCTGGCTTTTCAAAAACATGAATAGCAAAATAACAAAGAAAAAAGTTCAAATTTCATAAAAACAGAGAAAATAATTTTCATCTCATTTTCAGCAGTGATTACCTTGAGATTTCCTTTGGTGGTAAATGCTCGTCCACAGATGGTGCAAGCAAAGGGCTTCTCTCCCGTATGGGTTCTCTCGTGGATTTGCAGGGCACTTGAGGAGGAAAATGTCTTCCCACAAGTGTTACAGTAGTGTTGCTTAGGTGTCCTCCGTGGTGGGGCAGCTGAAAGTACTGGAGAAGTGGAAGCAGATGAGGTCACCAGTGCCGGGGGCAAGTCTTTTACTTCAGGTTGAAGGCCATGCAGAAAGCCATTGACCTCAGTCTTCATCATTGAGGACAAGGGTCCAACAGATAGAAGCGATGGAGTTGGGCTGGAGGCAAGACTGGTGTTAGGCTCAAAGAGCTGGGAGGGTAAATCTCGCATCTGGTGGGTCAGCATATGTTGCTTCAAGTTCCCCTTGGTGGAAAAGCCCCGGTTGCATACTGTGCAAATAAACGGTCTCTCTTTGGTATGGCTTCGGTAATGGATGTCCAAGGCACTCTGGCAGGCAAACGTTTTGCCACAGATGTCACATGCTGTATTCTTCAAGATGCCTCGCTCACGGAAGGGGAAAAGCATGCTAAGAGGATCTTTTGATGAGTTAATTGAAGTAAGATCCAGAGCTCCAGGACTGTGAGAATGAGACTGCATGAGACCCGCACTAATGTGGTCTAATGACAATGCCCTCTGCTGCCGGTCCTCCATACTAGGAGACTTTTGCTGTTGGATAGTACCATTAGAGGGTGATGGAGCTTGCATGGAAGAGGTAGATTCAGAGACAGCTGGACTTCCGGCACTTTGGCTTTCAATGTCGCCTCCAAGAGAAGATGAGTCATTTGTGAGTCTGTCTCCTTCCATTACTTCGTTCTCCATTAATTTCCCTTGGTCACACTGCTCTTCTTCTTCTGCTCCCTGGTTGGCACTCTTCTCCTGGCTCTCCATGCCTAATGATTCCTGTGGAGTAGGGGATGAACAGAGGCTGTCTTGAGATGCATCAACTGACTTTGGTGTGTCTGGAATGCTGCTGTATGGTCCATCTTCGATTCCTTCCATGTTTTCATCAGAGAAGTTGTCAAGATCATCAAAGTTTCTCTCATCGAACGAGCCAGCATCGGATCCCATGGATTCTGGATAGTTGTCAGGAAAAGGGGTATTAGGGATCTGGCCACCCATGTGCATGCGAATGTGTTGTTGAAGTACCACAGCATTTGTGAATTTCTTCTGGCAAATAGGACAAGAATGCTGGACCCTCAATGGCGGCATAGCTCGATGGACACTGTAATGAGTCTTGAGGTTGCCCTTGGTGGTGAAGGCACGACCACACACTTTACATTTGAAAGGCCTCTCCCCAGTGTGCGTGCGGTAGTGCATTTTGAGTGCACTATGACAGCTAAGAACACGGTGGCAGATAACGCACTCATTCGGGTCTGTCACTTTCCTGTCGATGTTCTCAACTAGTTGCTGAAGCTTAGATGTTTCTGAACCTTGGAGAGGATCAAGGAGACCCCCGAAAGGAAACTTTGCTTTGAACTGTTCTGACATCAGGGGCATGAGTGGGTTAGTGGCCATTGGAGGACTGTTGGAGGTGGTGTACTCAATGGTACCCTCCACTGCAGAGCTCATGTTGGTAGTTAGACTGGATGAATGGTTGTTTTCTTCAACTTTTTCATATGAGGTAGGCAGGGTTGTACTTTCCCCTTCTTCCAATACATTATCTGTGTTCTTCATGGGTGCTTCAGCAGGACCTGAGTCGCTTTTAGCAGAATGAGAAGGGCTGCTTATAGCCATTGAGCTATTCTCTTCTTTCTTGATGAATGGAGACAGGTTTGGTATAGTTGGTGGAAGTAACATGCCAACAGAAGATGTCAGAGTAGACAGAACGGGTTTACTATCGAGCCAGCTAGTCACTGGCTTCTCAGGGGGCATAGACATACCATAGGGAATACCAGTACTCGTAGGAATATTGTCTAGATGCTCTGGTACAGGATATGGGTTCATCTGAATGTGTGGATACTTCTCTTTATGACGCTGAAAATGAACCTTCAAGTTACCGCGGGTGGAAAAGCGGTTGCCGCATATGTTGCATTTGTATGGCCTCTCACCTGTGTGAGAACGTAAGTGAATCTGCAAAGCACTGTCACTACCAAACACCTTCCCACAAAACCTGCACTTATGCTTGAAAAATGTATCCTCAGAGCTACTCTTCGGTTCAAAAGAAGAGACATTAGGTGGCTTGCCTTTTCTTTGCTGAGCAAGTGCAGCCAGTGAGTTGAGATCCTCAACTGTGGTACCAACACTGGGCGGTGCACTGGAAAATATTGGGTTGCCTGGTGGGGGCTGAGGTAGAAGGGTATTAGTCACAGGATTCAATAGGCTTCCCATTGCAAAGGCTGGTGTGGATGACTTCGCCAGTGATTGATTTCCCAACTGAGGATGCAAGCTTCCTGCATTACCTGGCCTCTTGTCTGAAGGTAGGGCATTAACTGTAGCTGGCCCTGCTGCTCCAAGGTTTTGAGATGACTCTCCCACACTGGAGTTGTTCTGAGGTAGCTGCACAACATTAGCCATCTGTTTCAAACTGCTAATGCTTGCAGACTGGCTAGCTATGCTCTGTGCTAACCCTGCAGCAGCTGCCAACTGTTGAGACAAATGGGAACTAAGAGTGGTTAGTGGGCTAGTACCTGAACCTAAAGTCACAGGGGATGAACTAGGTGGTGCCTGGAGCTCAGGTGACTGTGAGGCTAGCAGAATAATCTGGTGACGAATCTGCTCGATGAGCTGTAGCTGATGGATCTGCTGCTGCTGTAGAGCCAAAAGCTGTTCCATGAGGGCTGGCACAGCCACCCTTTGTCCTCCCGTTGCTCTGGTCTCTTGAGAGAACTGGGCCACTGCCACTTTGGTGCTCTGTAGGTTTTCAATAATGACGTTGCTGTTGATCATGGAAAAATTACCCAGCTCAGTCAAGTTACCCAGCTGAGGTAGTGAGGCAGAGATGACAGAGTTCCCCAGATTAGACCCAGTGCTACCCAGAGCTCCATGGCTGCTTCCAACGCCACTGAGTGGACTGCCACCTGCCATATGTCCACTTCCATCATTATGGGGTGCAGAGACTCCTGACATCTCAGTGTCCATGGCCTCCTCTTTCTCAAGTTCGTTCTGTTCCAAAAGGTCTGTCAACTCTGCTTGATCTGTGTTATTAGTTGTATCATTCATCTGCTCATCAGGATTATGAGGAGAGGAGCCTGGGGAGAAGGTTCCAGAAGGAGACACTGGATTTTCATTAACAATTAGAACTAATTGATTCTTAGTGCAATTCTTCTGGTGTTGTTCAAGATCCGATAGTTCAAAGAACTCTGCGCAACATCTGCTGCAGACATGGGCACCCGATTCTTTACAGGGGGAGTCATCCGGGTTGGTCTCTGTGTCCCCTGCAGAGGAAAATAAGAGGGGGGAACAGGGGGATTAGTGATTAGAGATGTTTTGTATCTGAAGAAGCAGCTTTATCTGTTCAAATTCTTTTGTTGTTAATCTTCTCTTAATCAGTTTAATGCTTATCCCCCTCATACGTTCAAAAAACAACCATCAAAAAAGAAACACATACCAAATAAAACCTAGAAAGAGGCCTCCACACTATGTAGAGCTATGATGAAATAGGATAAGAAAAGAGACAAAATCAATAGCACTTTTAAAATATTGCTTAAAAGTGATCTTTGAAGATGTGTATCAAAGTCCCATCACTTCAACCACCTTAGGTAATAATTTTCTTCAGATAATCCATCAAAACATAAAAATACTATGAACTGAGAACAATGGGCACTAATGAAATTTCATAGAGGGCCATTGATTTCCAATATTTCATACTCTTCAATGTCTACACTAGGCACAAATCAACCATTTGAAGGACTTATTAGACTTTCAATTTGCTGTCAACTTTGCTCATTTTCAACCAACTGCAGGCATCTTGGACAGGTTATCCCTGTCACTAAACTAATTTGTATCCAGTCAGCTTGCAATCAGGATCTGACAGGAACAAGTAAGTCTTTGGCATTCAGATCGCTATGCACTCTTCAGAAGCACAGAAATTCATTCATACCAGGCTTAACATAAATGAAGTAATTGCATGATAATTTTAATACAGAGAATGGTTTTAAAAATTATTTGGAATAATAAATAATTATTCAATCAGTAGTAAAATTTGTAACTAGTTTTAGGTGAACGTTTATGCAGCACTATCAATGCAAGCATTTGAAAAGAAAAAAAAAACATTTGGCTGAGCAAGAAACTCTTTGCTTGATTAAACAAGTGTTTAAGTATACAGTAATAATATCACATGCCAGAATACATGCTGTTTTTTTTTCTTAATTTATACAGTTAAATAATTACTTTTTCCTGAAAGTGAACCATAAGCATTTGCAAAAGAAAGCGAGAAAAACTTTCAGTTCCCTCCCTCCCAGCCCTTTTAGGGCTGTGGCCTTTCTCCAGTTTCCTCATTCTTTCTCACCCCACCTCCTCTCTTTTTGTCCCACAGAAATCATGCTGTTTAACATAAAACATAAGTTGATTTACAAATTGCAATTCACTATGAGTCCCACTCATTGTGGGGCTTCGCTCTCAACATTTTCATCATCGTGGAGATTCATTTGCAAATGAAACCCCTGCAAGAAGTGTGTCCCAGCCCTGTGGAGAGACAGGATGGCTCCCCATTGTTCCCCAGCATGGGAGTGTCAGAGCAGGGGAGAGGGGCGAGGGCCCAGCCTGCTCATCACGACTGGCTCTAAAGCAGATCCTGTTTAATTCAGAGATTATCTTCCCCCTGTGTCTCTCTGAGCTGGAACATCAGATAACGTTAAAGTTGCCATGACAGTAAAGCCGTGTCTCACACAAACGATGTGTTGCCCAGATGGGAAAAAAGTCTACTTTTTTGATGAAAAAGTTTTAATATTAAAAGTCTGTTGAGGTGAGGCTAATGAAAGGGGGGAAAAGTAAATATAGTGTGGGGGGAAGTTAAGAAGATCACTTGAGTAGAAATTAAGGATTAATGTGTAAATCATATCATACTGCTTATTAGAACAAATTATTTTTCAAATATATAATATAATACAATCTATATATATATATATATATATATATATATATATATATATATATATATATATATATATATATATATATATATATATATATATATATATATATATAATGGTATTATATAAAATATTAAAAACAAAAATGCACATTAACTGTCGCTTTTTATATACAGTATAATATAGTATTCATTTAATATAATGACAATTCCGTCCAAAAATTAAACCACTTAAATTTATTCAGTGCAACCTGTTGCAAATTTTAGTCACTTCATCTGATCACAAAATACAAATACTTCCTCAGTAAATATTTACCGCAAGAGACTAATATATATTATATATTATATTACTAATATATGAAAAACAGCAAGTCTTTGGAAAGAATAAAATAATAATAATAATAATATTAAACATAATGTAACTTTTGAATATGTATCCTTACAAATGTATATTCAAATGTTGCATCACTGTGGACTATTCAAATTCACACCTATAATTATTCATTTAATTATAATATTTAGATTTAAACAGCACCTTGTTTTCTTAGAAAATACATATTCTAGAAGATGGACATTTGAGCTATTTATTTCCAAACAATGATTTGACGACCATCAAATGACGTGAAATATATATATATAAAAAAAATTATTATGACTTTCCAAAGAGACATTTTGTCACAACCTCTGACCTGTTAATAAAGCATGTGCTTTATTCTGCATGTAAACACTGCATGGTACAAATCTAATGAATAAATATATTAATTAATTAAAAAACATGTGCATGCCCAAAAATAAATCAAATAGCATCTGAGCAAATAAATTAAAAATTAGCATTTTAAATAATCATTTTCAGTCGAAGAAAAGAAAATTTTTTTTTAGAATTTAATCAAACTCAAATGACAATGTACAATGGGTAGCTTACAAAGCCAGATGTGTATCTATACGAAGTCACTCTAAAGTACATGGAAAGCAAGAAACGACGCTAGTTTGTGCAAGCTATTGTACACTGTGCACGGCTATTTGCTGAGCTGTAGATTAGTGAGGCAGAGCTAGTTTTAATGAGAACCGTTCTATACACTGTGATGGCATTGGGTCTTGTCAGCATGCTACAGAGAAGGTCAAAGATCTCATCCCAATCAAATCAAGACAGAAAAAAGACAGAGAGAATTGGTGAAGTGGTAAGTAAAAAAAGAAAAAAGAATGACTAGAAAAAAAGAGAGGCTGAAGATACATGAGTATAATTTTTAATGTCTACGTTACTTTTCTCAGCTGCAGGCGCCTTGCTAGTTGTGACTTCGAAGAGTGAGTTACCGTTCACTCAGAACCTCCTTGTGTGTCTCTTACTATCTTCCACCCGCCCTCAACTTTCCTGCTTTCCCTTAGTGTCCCTCCCTCACTTTCTCTCTCAAGCCATAGAAAACTTCCTACTGAACACTAGATGGTGTGCCTGGGAAAGGCTTCTCTGCTGGTCACCGAGCCTTCATACTCAGTTCTTATGCCTTGCTCTTAAAAGGACGAGTGTGAGAGGAGACTTGATAATTTATTATTATTAATTTTTTTAAGCTTCTTTCAAAACTTTCACTACATAAACACTGACAAATTGACGACATACAAAATCCCTGTTGTTTGCGATGCTTGTGTGTGTTTTGGGGGGGGGGGGGTCATCTCTCTGGGTGGGTGTGTGGCAAATTTGCTAAGGTGAAAGGGGAAAGCAGCCACATTGAGCTTAATCCACATCACCCCCCCCCCCCCCCCCCCCCCCAACTTCTCAACCACACACACACACACTAGGAAAAAAAAAAAGTACGAGTCCCTGTTTGGCTGTCTATAGCACAGCATGGTGGAGGTCAGAGACATGGTACACATGATCAAACCGTGACCTGATCTCTCCTCGCCTCCGCAAAGAGGAAGCCTGACAAAGGTTAAAAAAGCTCTACATCCCACCCTCAGTGACAGGCCAACAAGGACAGACTCCTCACCTAAGTCTAGCCGTAATACTGCTTTTTAATACCTCACACAGGCAGCAAAGCATAGGGGGGAAATTAGCCTCTCTGCTTTTCTCAAGTGAGAAGACACCAAGGACGTTTATCTGTATTTACCAAGACCTGGTTTACACCAAAGGTTAAGGAAAAAAGTTACCTACCAATGCTTAAGTCATGAAGACAGCAATACATTTCTGACCTGACATAGCCTACAGGTTATGCCTTTGCCCTTTTGCTTTGAATGAGATGTATTTGGCGAAAATGTGAACTTGGTCAGCTGACAGCGGTTGACAAACACTGCCATTCACTTCTTTATTAAACTGAAAAGGGAACATCCAGCTATTCCATGATTTTGAAAATCTGTTTTCTTTTCCGTTTCTGAAATTCTAGAAGTAATCGCAAAACATGTACCTGCCTTTGCACGTCAGTCGCCAAACAAGATTATGTAGGCTAAATCTGGGCCTGTTCTCGTATTAATTTTTAATTACAACGAGCTGATTTCCGTATTTCTTTCTCTACAAATTAAAAGGTAATAGGCTATGTTACAATAAGAGGATGAAGGCCTACTCAATATTGCATCTCAACACACAGATCCGCGAAGATCAGTATTTAAAAAAGAGGAAGAAAGAAACAGGCTATAACAAGGGGAAAACGATTATCTTTATATTATTATTATATTATTAACGATTATTAATATATTATATATATATATAAAATAATAATTCTATATATATTATTATTATTATTTTATAACCATACATAAACACATTGTAAGTTTTACGAACGCATATGAAACTAAAGTTGTGACATTTAGAAGCAACTGGTGTCTATAACGGCCCATGATCTGCAACGAAAAGCAGTTTAGTTTTATTTTATTTATAACCTCAGAAATCAAATGAATTAACGTGAAGAGGAGGAGCGTAAAATAACGTTGTTGTTTACTGCAATATTAAAGAGCTAATAGTATTGTTGTGCCAGTATACTAATCTTTATGTTAGCCTACATATAGAAAAATTAATTATAATTAATGTTTCTATATGTATGTTAACATAAAGATTGCCGTAGAACGGTCATTAAATTAACGGTGTGCTATATTTCTATAGCCTACTAACTTTCCTTTTTGCATTAACAGTAGGCTATAAGTAGGTTACTTCTGTTAATTCGTCACATGTTCCACATCGGAATATTGAAAATGGATTTAAGATGAATAATAAAACAAAATAATAATAATAAATGAAAGAAAATTATTTGGATATAGTTTCTATATTAAACAAAATCCTTACCTCTTCAAGGGTACCATTCTAATCAGAAACATGATAGCCTACAAAACGCTGAGTTAAGCAAGAGATAAGACAGTTCCTCCGAAACACCCAGTTTTAAAACGGATCAAGACAAGTAAGACACTTTCCTGATCAGAGTGTTCAGTATGCCCTTTAAATTCTTTTTATAGCTCGATGGGACATGAGACGGCCTTTGATAAATGCAGTTTAAAAGTAGTAAAACAAGAATAGGCTTAAAATGTGTAGCCAATAACTGTTACAAAACCTAGTCACTGCCTGCTTGGCTTCAGAGACAGAAATGTTCAAAAACTAAAAACTATTACATTAAATTACTACATTTAGTAGGAGAGCATTTTTAGAAAAAAAAAAAAAGGAATCATTCATACAGATTTGGGCTTGTAAAATCGTTATTTTACATGTGCAAAGAAATAATAATTCTATAATATATTAATAAAGATTTTGGACTATTATTTGTATATCTCGTAAAACATTTTTAGTAAATGTAGCTACCTGTTAAAAGATGACAGGGCACTGTATGAAAGATGAGTTTGGTCACAGTGTGGGACAGTGTGTGTCGGAAACTAGCTACCTGGCATGGGCTACTAGCAAGTCAGCTCTTGATCATAAAACTGAATTAAAAGCAAACGAACAAGATTACATATTGGTGTAGGCTACGTTTTCGATACCCTTCTATTGTATAAGGTATAGCAAAATTAACATGACGCAAAAAGTTTCAATTATAGGCTGTAAGTGAGAAGTCATAATGGAAAAGCTTGATTAGCCTATACATGATATTATGTGATTTCGTTGTCCGATCGCTCGCAACTACATGCTACTAGTCTTACATATTACGGTTTCATAAGAGTTGGAAATACTGGGGGAAATATTTTTAAGAAAATAAGTTTCGCCGACGTCTCCTCCACCTTTAAGGTCGCATGACATAATTTTCGATAACGGAGTGAGATAGGCACAGCTGGTCAGTGAGATAACATGGTGTAAAACTATATACAAAAGGAAAAAAATAACCGTATTACATCATTTCTTTCTGGGTTTTGGCGCTGCTGAAGTCTAGAGATGCAATATCCAACAGAAGAGGGGAGGAGGGGGAAAAGCTGAAACCATACGAATCCCCACTTGTGTGGGCAACTTAAACGGGCCAGAACAAAACTAATTCTATGAGCTTTAACTTTCACCAATAAATACTGGGGAATTTTGTAAAAAAAAAAAAAAATTCATAATAAAATGAAACGCGAACTTCGCCTATTATAGCCTACTTTCCTTCACAAGTCAGCTTGAGACCAAAAAATAAAAATACAAATAAAAAAACCTGGGAATGGTAGGCAATAAATGGATTCTTAGAAGGATCACACATACCTAAATGAAACGTGATTTTGTTGTAACGCAAAGTGATAGTTTTGAGTGGTCTAAAACTTTTCAGCTGTAAATAGACCTCTTCCAGCGAGTCCCTTCAGTAGCACAAATAGCCTATATATCAATTCCTTGTCTGAGTTTTTTAAAAAAAATTCCATGGGGGAGGCACAATAAATACGTTTAAACTAAAATAATCATAATAAAAGTAGAAATCGCGTTGGGTAAAAAGTGCAGCGCGAGTTTATGTGTGTGATAAGGGCTTGCACTCACCATTGTGCTCGGTTAGGACCGGCTGCGAGTCGGACTGGAAATGCTGCGGCTTCGCTTGTTTCCTCCGCGACATGCTGGCTCACGCATCAGCCACGAAAGAATAAAAAATTACTATCAAATCTGCTCAAAATTACGGAAATCGAGCCCATCCACCGCGCATGTGTCCTGTTATGATTATCAATAATGCCTCGCGATTAATCATGGGAGGGGAGGGGGGGGGGGGGGGGTCCTCTGAAAGGCGATTGGCACCTTGCCAGCCCCCTATTCAAATGAAGTCTCTTTAATCAATTAGCCGCTGATTTGCTGGGGACTCTTGTCTCTCTTGCTGCTCCCACCCAATGAGTTGATCCGTGTGGAAGAAAGGCTGGATTTTCCAACTCCCTTTAGATACAGTTTAACCCTTCTTAGCAACCATCTGGTGGCTACGTTAGAGCTTAACTTGGCCACTACAGGAATGTCAATTTCTCTTTCGAAAGACCAACCGTACTGGTGCTCAAAAGTTGCAATTCACCAAAAAGTGTCCGGATGGCCAAACTCTCTGCCAAAGGACTTCCAAAGCCTTTTCCGTAGCTTGACGCTTCAGAGCGTGTCGCGTATCCTCGTTTGTGATTGGCATTAAAGTTGTTGTAATTCAGCCCCTGGATGATTGCACGCGCACCGTTTCTAACCAAGTCGTTCTTTCCTCAAGGCAGTGGTGTTAAAAGTAAGTCGTTCAACGGCGTTTCGTGCGTAATGGCAACTATCGGCGTCTCGAGAGTCCAAAGAATGTATCAAATGTCCCAAATCAGATTCATCTGATTATTGCCGAACGGGATCAGTAACACGTTTTCATCACACGCCGCATTCAACGAACAAACAAACTTTAAGGGCCCATGCAGAACGGTGAGAAATCCTCAGCCCCACCCCTCTGTTATTCTATTGGTCACTGCTCTGTTCTATCATAACTCGCGCTCTGTGTCCCTCTCAGTCTCGCACCCACCTCTCCTTCCCGCTCTCACTCTCTCACCGCGCGACCGAGAGACAGAGGAAGCGCTCGGACTTCACGGCGAACCGCTTCGGCTGTGCGAATGCATCAACCTAGCCTGTTTGAGAATAATGTCGCAAAACAATTTTAGCTTTTTATTTTTCGAGGCAGTGACCGAGAAGACAGTCCTCATCCAAGAAATCTTTAGTGCTGAAATGTTAGAAGGCGCATAAAAGTGAAAAGTCTGGAAATCATCAAGAAAGTCTTTGGAAACAAGTATATTTTAGAATCGATTTAAGATGGAATAAAACAAACAAACAAACAAACAAACAAGCAAACAAACAAAAATAAAACAACTGTCTTTAAACAGTTTGCTCTTTCGACGGGGAAATGTGCAATGTATTGTCAAAATGTATTTGGATTAGGGTTAGGGTTAAACATGACAAAAAAATAAATAAATGTATGACCTATGAAATAATGGAGAAAACAATACGAGAATTTACTTCAAGATTTCCCCCAAGTACTTTATCTTATAATGGACAAATTATTTGCTGAAGCATTTGCATATTTATTTATTTTTTAAAGTAAGAATCACATATTTAAATTTTTCAACAGCCTATAAATGTGAAAACAAATGTGATTTAATAATTTCACATGCGTAAAACAAAATTGACATTATCATTCCAAACGTAGCATAGTTATCTGTCCATGCTACTTTACATGGTTATACAAAATCATCTCTCATTTGAAACGATTATATTTAATAATAATAATAATGATGATGATGATGATATGAGTTATCATATTTATGAATAGGCAGTGTTTTAAAGAAGAGAGATTCCCCTCTGATCCATGCAGCGACTTGCAAAGCTGAAGATTTATGCCCTGGAAAAGACAAACGAAGCTATCAGTCTAGCTGATTTTGAGAAATGAAGATAATAACGTTACTATAGGTGATGTCTCGGATGCCATTATTTCTCACTGAATATTTAACGAACTGCTGCCGGCGAGATGGATCAGGTCCTATAGCGTCAGCTATCCATACTTAAGGTGACTGTTATTTACTTATTAATGAAACAAGAGAGGGAAAGAAGAGAGGAGTAAACGGACGACGTGTACTTTTGGTTGAGAAAAAAATGATAAACGGAGAAGAAATCAATATACTACTTACCTTTTAAAGCACATCAGATTATGGCTGTGTTTTAAAGTTATTTGTATTGTTTTATTTCTGGCCTAACGTATTCCCACCTGTCCACATTAATTGCATGAATATTTTTTTTCCCGAAAAAAAAAATCTTAAAATGTCTTTCTTTCTTTCTTTCTTTCTTTCTTTCTTTCTTTCTTTCTTTCTTTCTAACAACTCCTACAATAAATGATGAAAAGTCCTGAAAATCACATCGTGTCATAAATACGGACTGTGAGAAGGGGGCAATATTGTGATGTCCCCGGTGAGAGGATCGATGTTCGGTTAATTGATGTGAGTGTTGGTGTGGGGCTGTAAACACGCTGATTTGCAGCTCAGCCGAGCGCGAGACGCTATAAATGAGATTCCCCGCGCGCGCTCGGACAATCACCGCGTGAATGACACTAACGGCGAGAAATTTGGGCTGTGACTCGAGAGAAGTCAGGATTGCACCACAAGAATGGGGGTAGGGGTTAAGTGAAAGCGCTCAAACCCTCCCTCCCTCCCTCTATTATGCGACGGAAATTAATTGGCAGGGCTGACAAATGTTTGGAAATATTATTTGGGTGACACCGCTTTGCAGATGTCACGAGTTCCATTTTAAAGTTAAAAATCTTCCTTAGAGATGATAACATTTATTTCGACCATCAGAATATGAAATATGTAAATCTTTAAGATAACGTTTATCTTATATTGAGCAAAGAACAAGTCAGGGCTCTTTCTAGAGCGCAGATGCTCGCGCTCACTTGGGGTGTCACGCGCTAATCGATAAGAAGCATATAGCAGCGGGAGCGCGTGGGGCCATCATTCACCATTATCACTGACAACCGATAATTGATCATTCCACAGAAACAGAGGGCGTTTGACCGCATAATTGAATAGCATAAGCAGTATGGATAATTTTTTTTTTTTTGCCTTCGCTTTTGTGGACGCCACACATCACCGTTTTATGTCTTATCTCTTTTAAAAGAGCTCCTTTTTGTAGATGAGTTCAACATGTAGCTTTCAGTGAGGAGCTGAACTGCACGCTCTGCGTGGAGAATTACAAACAGTTGGATCACACTTTGAATTGGATCAAGTCGAAACAGTGGCGAATGTGAAGGACCTTATGAAATGTTAAACTTCTTGTCACAGAGAAAAGCGCGCTCTCTCTTCATTCTCCTAACCGTTGAGCTTAAATGAGAGATGTTTATCTTCACTCCTTCCTCTTCAGGAATTTGATGCTGCTTTTTTATCAGGCTGATTTACACTCTGCCTGTTGGAGGTAGACGCACGACTGTTTTAAGCCTCGTTTATCCGCGCTCATTTGCACTCGATCGCTTCTTGCAGGTCAAGAGTGGAATGCAAAACTCAGTGCGGGGCATTCACAGTTTTGGGGACAAAATAAAAATAACGGAAGAATCTCGAATTCGAATTAAGATTACGATTTATTTATGTTCTTAAGAAAGTGGACAAAGTTTAAGTGCGTATCTGGTGTTGTAAATTGTGATCTTGTCTCCATGGCAGGCGTGATGATCATGTCAAGCGGCAGACAGTCGCCTCCTGATGACATCTACCATCTGTTATCAACAGATGACGGGGATTATTGCAGCCACCGAGGCATTTTTCTAATGTGTTAGGTTCCAGACCTCAGGTGTGAATGGTTTATATTACAAATAAATACCACATAGTTTATTTACCTCAGCTGCTGCTCTCTGTCAATAATCAATAGTTAACTGGACTTATGTGATCAATATTGAAATACATTTCTATTTCATTATGCAAATAACTTTCATTTGCATAATTTCATTAAAGTGATGAACCACAGAATAGCCTGCTTCAAATATATCATACTTAATTTAAGTATGACTAAACATTTTACAGACATACACATATAGCTACGTGCATAATATATGTACATAATATTTCCAAATTCAGATTTTTTGTGTCAAAAAAAAAAAAAAAAAAACTTAGATGATACACAGATAAGGCATAAAATCGTAAATTAAGAGATCAATGTGGAGCTATTGTCCTCTAGTGAACCCACATTCCCACTCCCACAAATACAAGCTCACAGACAACATTTGATCCAACTTAGGCTTTACCTCTGTAATTGTTCCAGTCTCTCGACATCAATAGACTATGTTTGTTTTTGCACTGTCACAGAAGTGTTCTTGCTCTCTGCCCTTCTCCTGAGAAAACATATATTAAAAAAAGAAGAACAAAATGTTTTTACAAGAAAGGAACTTTATGCCACTAATAGTGAAGAATCAATAACATTTATCAGTGAATTCAGTGACCACTTCAGTCACATCATCACTCAACCTCTGTAAAAGCTCAAAATAGCGAAAAAAGAACCACAGTACAAATGAAAGAAAAGAGAAGTAGCTCTTGCATGCTCAGATGTCCTGATTTTTAATTACATATACCAACAAGCATCTAGCTGTCTGGGAAAGATACCGGTAACTTCAGTGTCGAGTTACCAAGAGAGAACAAGAGGATGGTCATGGGGAGGTCTTACGTTTTGTCCATGTGTGCATAAGAGTGTGTGTGAGATGGAGCAAAAAAGATAGAGATGTCTATAGACCTCTCTTATCTTCAGAAAAGGTTGAATTAGTGATTCATGATGAGTTATGTCACAATTTATCCTGGCTTCAACACATAGATACCACAGCAGAAACAGCACATTCTTGTTTTTATCTAAAGTGATACAAAAGTACAATATCAGTAAATCTTACTTTTGTGATTCTGCACATTTGACATGTTGAATCCATCCTATTTTGAACACTGAAAAACTGAAAAATGTAATATATATTCTATAACATAAATAATTGTAATAATGCTTACATGAAAACAAAATAAACGCTTCAGTCAAAACATGCATGGTCTGTTTCAGCTTAGGTGTGAAAACTCTCACTTAAAAACAACAATCTCCATGAGATTTGTACTTTGGGTTAGTTTAACAAACTAACAGAGCAGAGCAGAGCTGATGACGACTGGCCTAGATGAATCACATCCACTTCTCTTATCACTGATGAATGCTATTTGGAGGAAGAGCTCTTCAGCATGTTGCAGTGTTAGAGGGAGATTATTTTGACACATTTCAACTAAAAATGGATTAAATAACTTAACAAAAAATAAATACAATTAAAATGTACAATTTATAGACACTGTGCCTAGATGTTAGAAAAACATTGCCTGAACATATATATGGACACATACACACTCACAAATTTGGAGTGAGTCAGTGTGTAAAAACAAGGACAAAGAGTGTGACTACAGAGCTGTTTATGCTTTAAAAATATATAAATTACTAATAAGTCTGGGAGTCATGTGAACAGATTAATAAATGAGTAATGAAGCAAAAAGAGAAAAAGCACATAATTGACTTTAAAAAATGTTTTAAAAAGGATGAACGAATCACTTTTGGCTTAAGTGATATTTTCAGCCTGTAAAAACAGATAAAAAAAATTCCCTCTGTTTCCGCATGAACATTATGATATGATTTTATTATTTTTGAACGGTTAAGAAATTTCCGACATATTTCAGGAATGAGTGTGATTTTAAGGAAGAGGTGCTGTAAATAGCATGCACAAGACATTTTCAGTGTGAGAAATGTAAAATGAATGTTTCAAGATGTTTACTCTTTCATTCACATCTTTCCAGCACCCGACAAAGGAAAAACTACATTAAATTCAAGCTTTTCATTTTTAATTGTTCTTTAAAACAAGCAATAACACACATTAGACGGAACTGGGGTTTCAGTGGTTTGAAACTGCCACTGTCTGGAGGGAGGATAAGCAATATGTGAGTCTGTCTTTGAAAAGCAGACTAAGCAGTCTCATTCACAAAGACCACACAGTTAAACACATGCACACTCGCTGGAAAGAAAATCAAAAAACAAGTATGACATTTTCAGCGTAAAAAGTGACCATTGGCGCTCAAGATGATGAGTAGAAACGTCCTTGAAATACAGCACACATTTCTTCTCCTTCTCCTTCTCCCTCTATCACTTTATTTTTTAAAACTAACAGTGTCCCTGTTTATGTTTATAGCTTCATGTAGCAAAACATGTTTGAGTACAACTACTGACCCACTGACCACCCACAGCACATACACACACACAAATGTGCACAGGTTCCTGTGCAGGGAAGTTTGCTGTTGTTTTTATTGCTTCCTTTTCCATTGGCTGGCTCCCTCCCACATGTCCCACTATCACTTCCTTTCTTCCTTTGTGCAGGTTTTAGAGAGCAGAGACTGTGCTACCCTATTACCCTCTCTGGCCCAGTTTTCCCATTTCTTTATCCTTCTTTCTCTATCTCAGCCGCTTTCTAAGATTTCATGCCCTTATTATCTCCCTCTGTTTCGCTCTCCTTCTTTCTTTCTCCTTCCTTTTCTCTTTTCCTCACTCGTTAATATTCACAGTAAGAGTCCAGGCACTTACAAAGTCTCCTCTAGAGTCACAGCCAACTGTGGCCCTGTGAGAACAAACATACACAGCTTACAAACATCTACAGGAGGTGCAACTAGATCAGTCTCCTTCAGGGATATATCAGCAGAGGAATTTGAATTAATGTCATGCTTCACAGGTCATATAAAGATCTTTATGTATTCTAAAATGGACCATTTGGACCAAATGAACCAGTTAACCATGCAGACACAGACACAAATCAGTTGCTCTGCTGAAGCATCTATAAATGTATGTTTTGCTGATAAGCTATGATTTTTTGATATTCATGCATTTAAACTCTACGATGACAGTGTGTGTGCTGTATAGGACTCCATTATGCACATTTATCTCCTGGTGTATGTGACAGGAAGCAGACAGTCTATTGAAGACCTCCTCTTGATTTTAACAGGCTCTGATTGGACAGCAAACTCGCATTAAGGCTCTATTGATCCTCCTGCCGTTTCAGAGGTGATCAATACAATTGATTAGAGGTGGCTAAATCTAATACAAAAGAAAGTGTGCGTTTTTCTGTCTGTACAGTATGTGTGTGTATTAAAACATAATAATAATGATAATAATAATAATAAACAGTTCAATCAAAGTGAAAAATACACACACGCAAACAGTTTTCCACATATGTACTTTTACACTGCCATTTTTTCCAACACTTCAACCTTTATAGGCACAGGAAAATTCAACAGTAATTCATAAGATTAATCATTTGCTAAATGGTATCAATTAAACACGAAAAGGGTATGAACTAGAGTATGTGTTCAGCAATTAGGAACAAAGAGCTTCTCTCAGCCATTATTGTATGTTAATCACTTATTACTATGCACTAATTATGATGAATATAATTATACTGCGAGTTCTCATTGGTCATCAGTGGCAGGTTTATAAAGAAAAGGCAAATTTGGTCCTTAATTTTGCTGTTAATGAGATTAAGTATATTAATGATTCAATTACACGATGTAATGTCTGCTGCTTATAACCTTTGCAGCAAGGGAGATTGATTGTATCAGTAATGAGAAAAGTGATTTATCTGTCTCAAAGGTTGTTCAAAACGAGTAGCATTATTTCTCTACGCAAACCGTTCATTTGTTAAGTGTACTTAACTTGCCCCCCTAGAAAAGGTTATTAACTATTTGAAAAAGAACAATATTAATATATTTCATAATCAGTTATGTCAGCCTGTTAAACGTTATATAATCTCTCTCTAATCATCCGATCCAATGCTTACGATCGCCTGTCTTTAAGACAATATCCAAAACTCCTCTCTAGTTTGGTTATTATGCTGATTTTAATGATTGTTAGCGCTATAGTGGTGAAAAAGGATCTCTTGTATTTTCTGTCTGACACCAAATAACCTGATTTTCTTTTCAACTTTTCAACCTGCTCATAGCCCATTTAAAGGCAAGATAAGTTAACAGCCCGAATGAGAGTTTCATGTAATGTACAAATACAATAAGAGTGATACTTACCACGAGTCAGTCACGGGATATACTTTTCACAAACACAAACAACACATGTAAACATGCCACTGGCCTCTCTTTTCAAACCCCTGACCCCAAAATAAATAAATAAATAAAATAAACCGCCAAAACCTCTCATAATTCAATGTCGCCAAATCCAATTGACAAGAGTCAAATTGAATTTTCTCAGCAAATGCGACTGAAATTTTTAGACATTCTAAATATACAGAGAACATGCTTAAATAAACAAAGCATTTGTTTGTCGGGAAGTCACAAACAAATAGAATGATGTAGTGTTCACAAATTCAAATAAAAGCTTGTGTGTGCTACTGCACAGTTTAAAAATACCACCGGCATTATTGGTCGAGACAATAATTGGATTTTAACAGTCAAGCAGATGCTTTCTCACACCACATCCAATTCATAAAGCCTCATCCTGTCACTGGTGATCTGAAAAACGTCTGATGGAGTAATCGGCCCACGTAAAGGCCCATTCATTTTATGTGTTTATTTGTAGATTCTGTTGGAGAGGATGAGAATAAAAAAAGAAAAAGAAAAAAAGGAATTGTTTAAAGTATGTTATACCTGGCATATGTGGTCAATAAACAGGAAAATGGGAGTGAAATAGAAGGAAGCGTTATCAGCTGGATGGGTTATTATCCTCAAACCAACAAGCAAAAGGTTTGTGTTTAAAATAATGTTCAAAATGTATTTGATGATATGTTTAATAAATATCTGTCTTATAAAATTCTAACATGGACAAACAAGGGAGAAAAGAGAAACATTATGAGCTAATGATATGACGATATGACAAATAGCAATTTGATATGATGTAGTCCAATGCTCATAAAACAAAGGCCCACACTTCACGTGAGCAGCAGCTGAGATTGTGCTGATATCATTTCCTTCATTCATCACATCACATTCAAATGAAGTCAAAACTTTTCTCACTTCAATCTAATAACAACAAAACCTCTGAAAATTTAAACTGAATAAAAGGTGAAGATTCTGTCCATGAATTATAGCTGCGGATTTAACCAGCCCTTTTCTCTGTGGATTCATTTCAGAGCGTGATGATAGGCAAGCAGGACAAAGAGGAAAAACATCAGTCATGTTTTATCATTTCAATTTGAATAATGATAATATACACAGGCTGTGTGCAGACATATCTTACACCTAACAAATGGAGAGAGAGAGAGAGAGAGAGAGAGGGGCTAAAAGAAAAGTAAGTAGAGAGGCTGGTGGTTTGGGGGGGTAGAGGAAGTAGAAACGGGGGGGGGGGGGGGTCTGAGGTTGCGAGCAGCAATTCCTCTTTGTTATCAAGTGAAATGACTCTACAAATATGACAATAAATCACGTCGGAAATCAATCTGGTCGGAAGCGACTGGGAGGCGCTGATAATGCATCAATCAATATTTAATGTTTAGAGTTTAATTAATCCAGCACTGGAGAGCATTCTTTAAGTGACAGAGAGATTGTGAGCGAGGAAGAGAGAGAGGGTAAGAGAGAGAGAGAGAGAGATGGGTGCAAAGTGTTTCAGCACAGAGATGCTCCTCTGTCAAAGCACCTCTCTTGTGTGGAGAAGGCCCATCACTCCTTTCCTCTCTCATTCTTTGTGGCTCTTTTTCGCTTCGTTTGTTTATACCTTTCCAATTCATCCAACCACAGATGCATGCAAGAAGTTACCTGTGGGCAAGAAGTTGTAGTGAAAAACTGTGTGTGCAATGCTCATGTGAATCATGAATATGGAGTCTGAACTGTTGTATTTCTCCGTCTCTCTCTCTCTGTTCAGTCACAACACAGGGCAGCCGCACAATTACCGCGACTGCATACACAGGCTGACATTTTGATCCCTACAGTAGTGTTGGGTCAGTGATCATGCTGTTTAACATCGTCACACAGAATCAGTGCTCAGTGATAACAAGACACACCAAGAAGCACATGCTGATGAGATATGATCCCCCTCTGCCTCTCTCTCATCCTTATGGAGATTTGTGTAAGAGGCTCTTGAGACAGGGTAAGTAGCTTACCTGAGGGAGTTTTGATTTTTTTTTTTCCATGCGGTCTGTTACACAGTTCTCTGAAAAAGAGATAGATAGATAGATAGATAGATAGATAGATAGATAGATAGATAGATAGATAGATAGATAGACAGACAGACAGACAGACAGACATACAGACAGACAGACAGACAGACAGACAGACAGACAGACAGACAGAAAGATACTTACATTTTACAAGTTATATTCAACATGGCTTGTGTAAGACTTATTTTATTGTTTGCAGATAATGTTTTGATGACTGCAGATTAACACAGGACTCTGATATTATCAGCAAATAATAATGTAAGCCTTACACAAGTCAAGAGGATGTGTCATAACCGTGCTTATGAAATATCTCATCTTTTGCCATCATGCAACTGTGGAAAGGTACAAAATATGGCAACATATTTCACGGTCAATTATGACAGCTTGTAACGACCATTTCCTTTTGGTAAAGTATGCATGCATGTGAATGTGGTGCAAATGAGTGTATTATCTTCCTGTTGTTTTGTAATGAGAGTGAAATTTATGCCTTGCTTCATAAAGTGGAAAGGATGATTTTATTCCACACAGTCCTAGTGTGCATCTGAATTGGAGCTAATGTGACTGCCTAAAAATCAACCATCTACTCATTGTTAAAAGGTTCAAAAATAAATGCAAATAACTATCTTTATAAAAGGCTCCATCATTATTTTTAAATTACTAATATCCAATCATACAAATTTCACACAATGGATTTTAAAGCTTTGTTAGTACAGTCACATTGTAAAAAGCACCTGCAATGAGTTTAATCTTGCGAACAGAAGTATAATATCCCTCTCAAACCCCAGTAGCCAATGGCACACACTATTTATGCCTGTCAAAGCAGAAAAGCTTTATAACACAACAGCTGCTTGCAACACGAGACTACTTACACACTCATCACGGATAGAGTCAATCTGTTTGGGCCCATAATGAAACAAATATACACACAAATGCAAATACACATGCCACATAAACACCCATGAGAATCTAAGCTATAGCATGCTTGCACAATGTCAGATACAATGTGCAACTTTATATGACATAAATCACTGACACAGACTCTACAGACCACTCTTAGTCTTGTGTCCCCTCGACATACAATAGCTTGCTGTATGAGGGGACAGAATGCATTGCCAATTGCACATATCTGATTTGCTACACTCATTAAAAACAGGAGCAAAAGCAAGCAGCTCACAGAGTGAACTATTGCGGGAATAGAACAGATTTATGACTTATGTTTAGTATTAGAGTTACAGATAAAATAATATTGAGTGTGAAACAGCCAGACAGACAGAAGCAAGACATTTGAACTCTTGCTGACAGTTTCTAAGTCTCTGTTAACACATTTTAACACGTGCTGTTGTGAAGCTTCTTCTCATCACTATTCCACCTCTCTGTATTCCACAAGCCAATGAAGATTATATATACAGTACAGACCAAAAGTTTGGACACACCTTCTCATTCAAAGAGTTTTCTTTATTTTCATGACTATGAAAATTGTAGATTCACACTGAAGGCATCAAGGGCTATTTGACCAAGAAGGAGAGTGATGGGGTGCTGCGCCAGATGACCTGGCCTGCACAGTCACCGGACCTGAACCCAATCGAGATGGTTTAGGGGTGAGCTGGACCGCAGACAGAAGGCAAAAGGGCCAACAAGTGCTAAGCATCTTTCGGGGAACTCCTTCAAGACTGTTGGAAGACCATTTCAGGTGACTACCTCTTGAAGCTCATCAAGAGAATGCCAAGAGTGTGCAAAGCAGTAATCAAAGCAAAAGGTGGCTACTTTGAAGAACCTAGAATATGACATATTTTCAGTTGTTTCACACTTTTTTTGTTATGTATATAATTCCATATATAATTCCACATGTGTTAATTCATAGTTTTGATGCCTTCAGTGTGAATCTACAATTTTCATAGTCATGAAAATAAAGAAAACTCTTTGAATGAGAAGGTGTGTCCAAACTTTTGGTCTGTACTGTATATATATATATTAGTTATTATAGTAGCATGTTTAACTTATAATATTGAATTTGTACTTTTAAAAATATTCTACTTTTCCTGGCTGACACTGGTCATGATGCCCGAGCCTGACTACCCTTTCTCCAAACCAGAGCTAGCTAGAAACGTATTCATCCCTGTAGCTCATTGGTGGATTTTTGGTAACAATCAGAACAGAATGAAGCTGGAAAACACATCTGCTCCTGATTCACCTCCTCAGATTCATCATGAAACACACCTGTTCTTGAAAAGCTCTATGCCTTATGATTCGACTCATTTATAGGAAATCTGTTTTCACATGTACAGTTGATTACAACACAGTAGCACCCTGGCTATGTATTAATCCAGCAGTGACATGATGGGTTTCCCAATAACCTTGCAAATTACAAATTACACTTGCAATCAAATTTGCTGTTGCTCTTTCTGTCAAAGTTCACAGAAGAAATTCAGTCATTTCAGTATGAATCTACACAAGTGTGAATTTTGTTTGAAATTTCACTATAATAAGTCACTCAAATTTACCATACTGACTAACAGAAAGCTGCTTGGTTCAAAAGTAATTTCAGTTTTCAGTTTTCAGTTTATGAATAACTATGATATTGTCAATAAAAATTGACATGACCTTTTTAGCCTATGAAATTTCTCATAAATTTGGCCAATGTGATCATAATCGCTTTAAGATTATTAAGACTTATACGATTATTTTCTTAGCTGTTACCTGAAACTGAACATTATTTGCATTTTTAAATTAAACTTATGAACAGAACATCATTAAAAGACCTGTGGGTGCTCAATATGTGACTGTCACACTATAGACCAGATTTCATGGATAGCATACTTCGCAATCAGCTTGTTAAAGGAGTTTCAATCTAGGAAGTTCTAACTGTTCTTTTAAAAGCAGTCTGAAAAGTTGAGATGTTTAAAAGCACTTTGACAAGCCTCTTTGATCCTTGGTGACCTGCAAACAGCGGTGCTCCCATCCTCTTGGCTCCTCCTCAGTTTTTAATACAGGTGAGCGAGTAAGTAAGTGGAGAGATGAGTGGGCATAAGGGCTTTTAAAAAAGCTCTCTGATGTGGTCACCTAAAGACACAACAAATGCCCAGAGAACAATCAAGATTCAAGGACACCTACAATTAAGAACACAAATAAAACTAAACGGAGTTAGTGAGAGAGAGCGAGAGAGTTTGTTTTGTCTGACATAGCATTCTGGTTGGATCAGTCCGAGGATGTGATGATGTCATTCGTTTTATCATCCGTTTGATTAATCCTTCTGTCAATTTGAACCCTTAATTCACTGCTGCGGTTTTTAGAACGCATCCAAGCAATATACAAGCTGATTGCACATAAAGTCAATGGCACTGTAATGAGAGCGATGTATGTGTGTTTATTCGCATGAGTCTATTTAAGTGTGTGTGCCTTTGGAAACTCTAGGAATGTTGCATTTCAGTGTCTGTCGAAAAGTGCCCCCTTCTGAGTGTGCCAGAGAGAGACTACAGGATTAATCTCTGCTGATCTGGTAAACACTCACTCCAAGCGAGCGAGATTCACTTGTTTTCTGCTGAAGAAAATTTGTATTTTTGGACAAGCAGAAAAAAAAAAAAAAAAACAGATGGAAGACGCAATGCATTTAATCTGAATGTATATGTACAGATTGAAGCCTGAGATTAGGAACACAGCCGGGCTTGTTTCAAAATAATTATTGCTGAGCTAAATTAAACTGATCCTCTTAAAAACTGAAAACATACGTAGCTGTTCCACATACCCATTAAAGACCAGAACATCCTATTGTGCTTCCTTACATCCCTGTAAATGTTTTTGTGCTACTTGGCCTGATAATCCCTTGTGTAAACATGTTTTACAGAGGTGTTTTTAAAAAGATGTTGATGTTTAATTTTATAAAGAAGATTATTTGAAACTGATAACAAAATACCACCAGATGTGGAGTTTGTTTTTAAAGTGAAGATTTTAAGACGTTTTTTGTTAACCAGCATCAATATAAATATTTTTATTATTTATTATTTTATTTTTTTGTGAAGTTATTACTTTTTAATTTAATTCCCTTTGATATATTTTTAATATAAGTAACATAACATAACATAACATAACATAACATAACATAACATAACATAACATAACATAACATAATTTTGCATTTAAATACAATAAAATAAAAAACATTAAAAAGTTTGTGGTCGGAAAGATTTTTTTTATTTTTTAATGGTTTTGAAAGAGGTCACTTATGCTAATTAAGGCCTCATTTATTTTATCAAAAATAAAAACAGTAATACTGTGAAATTTTATCACAATTTAAAATAAAATTTTCAAAGCTGAATTTTAGGAGAAATACTCTGTAACACTACAATAAGGTTCTATATATTAACTATGATTAATGCATTAACTAACATTAACAATGAGCAATACATTGTTACAGTATTTATTAGTCTTTGTTAATATGAGTTAATAAAAATACATAATACTGTTAATGTTAATTAATGTAGTTAACTCATTATAAAGTGTTACCAATTACTGCACTCCACAGTGTCACATGATCCTGAGAAATCATTCTAATATGCTGATTTGGTGCTCAACATTATTATTATTAACAATTTTAATCAATTTAATACATACTTGCTGGTAAAAAAATTAAAAAAAATACTGACCCTAAACTTTGGAGCAGTAGTGTACAGTACATCCATTTAAATGAAGTGTTTAAATTCCTGTTGCATTCATGCTTATCATAGAGTGACTGATTGAGCTGTATTTAGCTCTGCTTTACAGTAGCTTGGCAGCGGTGCAGAAAGAGGCCTTGTATTGCATTGTTCTCCAGCTGTCTTGGCTATATATGAGAAACAAATGAATAATTCTGCCTTTCATTCCATTAACCGAAAGACAAGGCATTTATCCAGGTCTCTGTCATGAGACAATACCCTGCAAACTTATCTCTCTCCTACTCTCCTCCATGTCCTTCTCATTGTCCCTTATAAACCGCCCCCTCCCAAACTCACACACAATCACACTATCACACTCCTCTGCTAATTGATAGCGCAGTCAGCAGCGTATTGAAAGGACTGATCTGTGTGGTTTTGCATGTGTATGTGTGATATGTCCCTAGCTGGGTGGCTAAAATCACTGCTCTCCATGGCCCAGGCTGCTCTTTTGTGTCTTTATCAGTACATAAACCTGTAAATCGCAGATACCGTATGCAGATCCTGCTCTTTACAAAACCACACAGGTAAAAAATTTACCACCACGACAAGACCAGCACACCCTTCTCTCTGATCTTATCACAGAGGATGTTCACATTGAAAGCGGATACTTGGTACTTTGTTTTCAGATTCACACCCAGTGCGCACACACACAAACACACACACACACACACACTCACAGCCCCTCCAGGCAGGGGTCTCACCCTTGTCTCTCCTGCCTGATGTTATCTGACACACGGAGACCCTCTTCCTCTAATCATAAGCCCTGGTGGAAATGACACTATACAATTTAGTAATGGGAGTCTGCATGCCTTAATACTACAGGAACCAGAACACAGCCTCCGAGGCACTGAGAGGAAAATGAGAGAGAGGAAAAAATGGAACGAGATGTCTGGAGTCATTAGAGGGCCCAAGGTGTTCTTGAAGAGCTGGACATGATTTAAACACCTTTCAGATGAAAAACGCTACACATAAAAATTTATTGAAGCCGGACTTTGACATCAACAATAGTTATTTTTGTGTTCGCTGTTGATGATGTTGTTTTTCTGCTCCGTCTCTTTTGAATGTTAAATACCAAAAAAAAAAAAGAAATCCCTGTTTAAATAAAGCCCTTGTCCTTTAGATCCTCTTCTCCACTTCCCCGGCTCGCTCCCCTCGATTATTCCTCTCCATCCTTGCGAATGGCCCTTGGCCATATAAAGCTGTTTGGTGCCAGTATCATGCTCAGAATCTCAATGCCTGAACTCTCCTATGCTTTCATCACAGGCTTTTCCATGAAACAAACAAAATATTATTACAACTTTCAATCCCTGTCATTGTAAATTTGAGAGGAAAATTGGAAAGAGATAGAGAGATTATATTAACTAGACAAGTTTAAAATAGATTAAAGTTTTTTTTATAAAGAATAAGAGAAGAGAAGAAACAGGTGGATTTAGGGGGCTGTCAGATTGGGGCACTGACCCATAAGTAGCCAGATTGATAAAATATAAATAAAACAGATAATAAATATTTTTTATTACTTAATCAAGATAATTACATTTAATTTTATTAAAATTATTATTAAATGTTTTTTTTTATTGTAGGAAAAACCTTATTAATTATTAATATGATTAATTATTTATTAATTTTAATGACCAAAACACGTGTTTAACTGTGTCCCACATAACACTGTTACTGAAAGACTCCCAGTCTACATTTATTTGAATTTTTAAATTAATTTTAATGAAATAAATGTAATAATTTAATTTAATAATTATGTTAATAATTCATTACAATAATTAATTTGTTTGTAATTAATTACTAGAAAATGATTTACTCACACAACTCAGGGTTTAAAACTGTATTTGTGACATATTTGGTTATAGATGACATATTTGGTTATAGGATTGCAAAATTACAGATCACTTTTAAGATAGAAAATAAATAAATAATAAATAAATTGTGTCCTTGTTACAGTGTTATTATAAATTTAAGTATTTCATAATATTAATTAACTTTGTACTTACTATATATGGTTAGGATTAGGGTTTGTCTTAGGGTTACGTGCATGTAATTATGCCTAATTTATTGTTATTATGATAGTAAGTAAATGAATTTATGAGTGACACAAGTGTGTGTAACAAGGACACCTTAAAATAGTGTTGACATAAATCATATCCTGATTGACTTGCTGGTGTTAATGATCAACACTTTCAAGTTTAAGCACTTCCTTTCCCTGAGATGAGGAAAAAAGAAAAAATTAATTTTACCTACTTGTGGAAAGTGCCTAGTGACTGTTCAATACTCAGCATGCACATCATCCATTTATACTTAAATAGAAAATATTATGTAAGTACTGTATATTGTAAATAATATTTTCTAGTCTGATCTTTTTCATTTGACCTTCATGTGGAAAAGCATGAACTATTATTTCTAATAATCCACCAAAACAAAGGCATGTTTTTTTTTCTTTAATAAGAGGTAGTGACTCAGTGTGAGTGGCATTGTGCCCTGTGTTGTATATCACAAATATGAAAGAAGAAAAGGTTTAGAATGGCAGTTTCCTGCATGTAATGTCTGAGACTCAAATACTCCTGAATTCCCCCGCTTCCCCTCAAACCACTAAAGTGAAACTCCTAGGAAAGAAGATGAGACGAGAGCGCTGCAAAGAGTACAAGTGTTCTCATTTGCACTGTGTTTCATTTTCCATGGGTCGTGTTAACCTGACTGTGGTGATTATTCTGTTCAGGGCAAAAGAAGAGAGCGACCAGCTGCACTTTAATGGACACACACACACACACACACACACACACACTTACAAAACAAGATTGTAACCTCTCTCTGGGTCAGCATCTTATGCATATTTGCTATTTTGCAAAAGTTTCTGTTCTGACTCTTCTGACTTAGATGATATATATATATATATATATAGACAGACAGACAGACAGACATTCAGATAGATAGATAGATAGATAGATAGATAGATAGATAGATAGATAGATAGATAGATAGATAGATAGATAGATAGATAGATAGATAGATAGCATCTTATGCATATTTGAATCCTTTCCAGTAGAGAAGGTTTTTTTTTTTTTTTTGACAGAGACCAATTTTGGGACTAATACAATCAGCGATTACACAAACATTCACTGATGCTCAAGAAGGAAACATGAAGTAGCCTATTAAGGCAGTAACATTTCTAAAAAGATTTAAATTATTTTGTTTAAAGATCATATATCTGTTTTTCATTTACCACATAATATTCCCAGAAGACGAAATAAGTACAAAAAAAAAAAAAAAAAAAAAAAAAAAAGAAACAGTTTTTTGAGTCCCTCTTTGTTTGTGTGTATGTGTGTGCGTGAAGAAATGGATCTCAGATTTATAGTCAGTGCTAGAAATGTTTTAAATACACAGGAGATTCTGTGAAACCAAAGAATGTACAGAACCTGGAGGATTTGTCTGAAGAACGGTGGACAATTAATCTGCTCAAGACAAACAAGTAAAAAAACCTTTTAACTTTTAAGATATCTCTTATTTTATCTTATTGCATCTTTAGATTAGCAAACTTTTTTTTTTATTAAATGACATCTCTGACATGATACACAACATTTTTTTTAACACTCTGAGCCAGAAGAGAAACAGGCTTATGCTAGTATTTCCTATAATAATGGCAATTAAGTGGGTATTATAAGTTATTATAAATACACTACCAACATTTTAGGATCATTGAGATTTTTTTTTTTTAAATTAGTTTAGCTTTTTTTTTTAGAAATGTAGAAATTGTATTGATCAAAGATGCATTCAAATGATCAAAAGTAACCCGCCCTCCTTTTGAACTTTCTCCAAAACAAAATTATGTTTTATTATTATTATTATTATTATTATTATTATTATTATTATTATTATTATTATAACATTTCACAATATTACTTTTTTCACAGTATTTTTGTTAATACAGGTTACATTCATCTCAGTGGCAAAATTGTCCTAATTTACCTGAATTCACCTAAATTCAGCATTGGTGAGCATGAGATACTTATTTCAGAAACATGAAAAAAAATTCACAACTATTTTCACCTGTGCTTTTTTATGTTTATGCTGGCAGTGTGAACGCTGTTACCTGTTAGTATGGACATCTGAAGAAAATACACACAACTGATAAAGTGTGCTGTGCAACAAACCTATGACTTAACCTTAAAGTGACTGTGTTTAACTCAAGATGAAGAGGACATAATTTTTTAGCAAATGCAGATGGCCACAGACTTAAAAGGGCCATTAGTGTGGGCTAGTAATGGGGAAAAGATAAGAGGAAAACAATGCTCTGAAGATAGAGGGAGGAGTCCAGGGCCAGGCCAGTCTTCAAAGAAATATCCATTTTGCCATTAGCTCAGTTTGAATTGATTTTTTTTTTCCTCAAACACTAAGAAACAGATGCCAAGATGCTTTTGTTACATGGTCTGCAAAAAAATGACGTAGAAAATTGAGAGACAGAACGATAGACATGGAGAGAGGGAGAGAGAGAGAGAGAAGAATCCAGCATCTTTGAGTCCTTTGATTGCTATCTTGGGGCTATACAGTGCAATTACTGGCTGGAACCATTAAAAGACTTGATTACAGACAGGCAGGCCAGACAGTGAACAACAGACACACATACTAGTGTTAGACCAGGTACTGTCATCCGGACACAGTCTCACACACACTCATAAACTCTTGCTCTCTCTCTCTCTCTCTCTCTCGCACACACACACACACACACACACACCCCCCCACACACACACACACACACACACACACACACACACACACACACACACACACACACACACACACACACACACACACAGACAGACACGTAATAGAGATAATTTCACCTTCAAACCTTGAACAAATCACTGTTCAAAGTGTGTAAATATGCTCATAGCTTCTTCTAATTATCTCTGTGTCAGTGTCTGTAACATCCCAATACACCTGTCCTCCCGTCTCACTTCCTCTAACTCTCTCCTGCACTGCTGCCAATTTGTCTCTGAGCTCCTGAGACGACAGCAGCGGGACGATGCACCCTAAAGCTGTCGATTTATCCGCCCAGCAATGACCAGGATTTCCAATCGTCCTCGTATTATTCACACACACTTCCATCTGCACATGTTTCCACATGTAGTGTGTGGGGGGTGAGGGGGTGTGAGGAAAGCAGAGGAGGGCTTGATCATTTGTTTTCAGTTTTCTCACAGCTTTAGGGCTGGCACCCCCTCTCCTCTTCATTTACTGCTTTTCTCGACCCAGCCACATCTAAAGCGCTAATAATTACAGGCCTCTAAAACTGGCCGCTTTAGGGCAGCTGGAATCAGATTTTTTGGCCTGAATATGTCTGTGTGTGTGTGTGTGTGTGTGTGTGCGTGCATGTGTGTGTGTGTGTGTGAACAATGTGTGTGAACAATGTGTGGACATGCGGGAGTTGTTTGGGTCTGAGTGTATGCGTGTGCGGTATAATGTGCTTGTAGTAGGAAGGTGTAGCTTGTACCTCCACCCTTTTTCATAGTTTTGATTCCCGTGTGTTGGTTCGGCATAGTCAGCGAGTCTTTACAAGGCCATTTCGTCCTCTGAGAGGCTTGTAGTAGTGATTAAATATATCCCCAGAGCAAGACATCAATTACTGGGATCACACGGGCCCGGCTGGCTGCTGCCGCTTCGCTGGCGTCCACGCATCAATCTGCCGCCGCAGCCAGGGAGTGGAGTTAAGAGCCAAGCCTGGCTATGGAGCTCCGTACTGGGGCCAGACATCAGCCTCTGGGGGCAAACTCTGGGAGAAGCTCCAGGGAGTGTGAGTGGGTGGTGGAGGGGTGTTAAGTGGGTAATGTGGTGTGTGCGTGTATGAACTTAAGAAGCTCTGATTTCAACTTTATGGTAACTCTTTAATTTGTTTACATTAGTTAATATATTAGGTATTACAAACTAATAATGAAAAGTAGAAAAAGTAGAAAAGTCTAGATTTTTGTTCGTTTCTATATTTACTAAAATGTGACCCTGGCCCACAAAACTTAATTCGCACGTGTATATTTGTAGCAATAGCCAGTGTTCCATGGCTTCATGTTTCATGAGGATATTTTGTAAATTTCCTACCGTACATATATCAAAACGTAATTTTTGATTAGTAATATGCATTGCTAAAGATTTCATTTGGACAATTTTAAAGGTGATTTTCTCAATATTTAGATTTTTTTTGAATAAATTATGTAGTGTTCAGTTTATGATGCCTAATGCATGAACTACTGTTTATAAATTGAATCTCTTAAAAATTAAAGTTCCAAAATGGGGTTTTATCCAAAGCGACTTCCAGTGCATTCAGGCTAAAACACTTTTATTTACCAGTATGTGTGTTCCCTGGGAATTGAACCCACAACCTTTTGCGCTGCTAACACAATGCTCTACCACTGAACCACAGGAACTCATTTTTTACATTTTTGGATCCCAAATGAACAGTTATTGAAATCTTTTCTTTGGGAAGAACATTTTAAGAACTTTCTGCCACTATAAAGAACCTTTTGTTTAATGGGAAGTTTCCAGAAATGTTAAAGGTTCTTCACGGAACCATAGGTGTCAATAAAGAACCTTTATTTTTAGTGTATTTTTAAAGTGTTACCAACTTCTTTACTTTCATAGAAAGATTGACAGAGAAACATTTGACAGACTTTTGACAGCAGTATCCATTATTGACTGCAGCCACTGAGCCAAAGATCATCTGCACCTTTATCAGAAACCCATAAACATCTGCAGTCTCGCTCAGCAGACCGCTGATGTTCAGAACTCATATTCTCTGGTCTCATGCCCTTGTCTTTCTCGTGACAAATATCTTTGATGTTATTGGATACTGTGTGAGCTCAAAAGCTTTTTCTGCCACTGTCTTCGGTTCCCCTGGGAACGGAAATCCCTGTAACTTCAATGACGGTGGTCTCAGGTTGATGACCTCACCTCTGGAATGGCAGCTATGCTCTAAATGGAACTGTGGAACTTTTTCATTCAGTTTTTTCATACGCTTCATTAGCACTGCTGATTCCTGCCTTTATGCACCTGTCAGAGAGAGACTTCCACTACAGTTAAATGAGGAAAAGAGCAGGGGGTGGGGGACAGAAGAGTTCAGAACAGTGCATTTAAAAACATAAGTACATTTAAAAGACATTTTCAAACAAAGCAACTTGTACTTATTTTAACAACACTGGGGTTAGACGGCCTGCTCTTATAGGTGACAGCCAACATGGCAACTAATAATAACTTATACTGTATGAGGTGACAAAATCACAAGATATTGTATGACTTTGCTTGTATGGAATTTATATAAATAATTATAAATAGAGAAAGAAAATGTTTGTTAGACACATCTTTCATAACTTATGATCATGATTATGTAAGGAGTTTTGTCATCCTATTATGAATTATTATAACTTTAATAAGACAAAGCTGGTGATTATGACTTCTTCCTTTGGATGTTCCGCTGTCTGGCCCTTGGTCATTATACAACACAACCCACAAAAAGACAAAAGGGAGTAATATTAAAATTATTATAAATCTGACCAAGACGTTCAAAAAAGGTAGTTGAAAAGAAAAGAAAATAAAATAGGAAAGAAAGAAAGAAAGAAAGAAAGAAATAATAATTTATATTTATACATCATATTTCATAAAAACATAGACCCTTTTTTCCCCATTGTTGTAGTTACTTTATAGAACTTTGCAAGGAGCTATTCAATCAGTTACGTGGTAAGAAACTTCGAAAGAAAATCATCTACTCTGTTATCTGAGTTTAATCCATGCCTGTATATTTCTCTTACATCTGATGATTTTGCTCCGTCCTTCCACCCTCTCTTTTTTTCTCTTCTCCCTCGCTTCAGTGAGCTCCAGGCGAGGGGAGGGCTGAGGGGCGTTTGGAAGCCCAGGCTGAGCTCTCTTACTGGGCTGTAATCCTGGCCAAATACCCCTGCCTCTTTTTTTCTCTCTGGAGGGGCTTCTTTTGTCTTGAGGGGAGTGAATGGGTCTATAGAGGCCAGCAGGAATCCAAGGATGTGTGTATGTGTGTGTCTCTGTCTGAGAGAGGTTTTTGCCAAATCGTTTGTAACTACAGAAGAGATTTTTAAGAGTGATGTCAGTGGCATTAATAAAACTAAACAACTGTCATATGGTTTCATGTAAAGACTTGCTGAGCGATGACAAATAGCTCTTCTTGAAATCATCTTGAAATAACCCTCCGTCATACAGACGCTCTCTACCTTAATGTATCTGCCCACATACCCTCTCAGAATATGAATGTGTGTGTTATGTATCTGTACCTGTACAAGTGCATACATCTTTTTTTATGTAAGCTAACCATCTGCTGTACATCCTGCATGCGTCCGCGAATGTACCCTCATGTCTCTCTTTCTCGGGCTGTGTGCTTGAGTAGTCTGACAGTGGAGGGGTGCTGTACTGGAATGTGGGCTGTGTGTATTGTGTGTAAAAATAAACCATCTGGACAAAGATATTCACTGAGAATTTATATTAAACAGCTGAGAAAGCAGAGCTTCTGAACATAGTGGGGACGGGTTGTGATGCAACAGACCACACCATGAGACAGCAAGAGAGAGAAAGACAGACATTACGAGGTCCCATTCATATATTTGGCTTGAATGCCAGCTTGAATGTCATCCATCATGTTTTTATATTAAAAAAAAAAAACACTAATCTGATCAAATTTTACGCTTATTCGGATACTGTGAAATTTGAATGTTCACTCAAATACAATACCCTCTTGTTAACCAGTGATGTCAGATAAAGTACTTGTCTTGGTTGAGGATAGTCATGATGTGCCATTCACACACTGATGACCTAACAGGAGAACAAACCTTCCCACTTACACACACACTCATCAACATGGTGGCTCGCAGGCAAACTAAATAGCTACAGATGTGATTGGTCTGCATGCAGCGGCCATCTGGCCAAGTCAAATATTGCCTCTGCAGATTCTCACCCTTCTCTTGCTCTCTTTCTCTCTTGATACCTAGCCGTCTCTCTCTGATGTATATTTGTCTTTGGCACTGCTTCATTGTCCATACTCACACAGAGGTGTCTGTCAATTTCAGAGCCACCCAAAAACACAAGGCGGGGTGTTGCAGACGTGATTGGTTCATTCTCTGGATGGCGTCACTTCCTGCCGTTATCTGTAAAGTGTTTGACTAAGTTCCTGGTTAGACCTGAAATTAGCATCCTTTTTAGGTGGTCCATGTCAAAAAAGGCAACACTAAATGTCACCCAAAACGTTTTGATATGTCTACTTCAACTACATTTAGTTGTGTTTAAAATCACTTGACAACTGTGTGATAACACGCTTACTAACCTGTTAAACAACTATGCTTAATAATAATAATAATAATAATAATAATAATAATAATAATAAAAATAAAAGAAATAGAAATAATAACTTTGTGGCATATAGTGTTGTTGTGCCTTAGGTGCCCCCCCCCCACTTCACTCCTGTCCAAAAAATAAAAATAAATAAAATACAGCCCTATCCTAATAAAAATGCAAACAAATAAATATATAAAAAAAGACTTGAGACACGTTATTACCAGAAGTAAACAAGGTTTAAAAACTGTTTGAAGGCAGAATGTAAATAATGCACATTTTCTCAGTGCACTGTTAGTTTCTTTTAACTCCCTTACAACAAATATTTAAATTCCCAAACAGGAGGAAGGAAAAAAAGGAAGAAGAGGAGGAAAGGAGAGACTGAGAGATATCACAGGTTTGAGATTTTTCAGACAAATGAAAAGTTTTGTAACTCTTTTTTGTAACAATTCTATTCAAAAACTGAATTCCGAATATAAAATTATAAACATGACAGATCTTATAAATAAAACTGTTATGATTAATATACGTAAATCCTTATAATAATTTATACATTAATATAAATACTATATTACATTGTTATGAAAAATGATTATAATATGTATTAAATTTAATGATGTGTTATAATAAATAGAAATAAATCAGCTGTTTTAATTTTAAGTAAATTTTTTGTATGAAATTATTTTCATACAAAAAGGAAGATAAAATTACATAAAAAAGGGAGGAAATATTCATGATTATGACTAAATTCTGCAATCCTAATGAAGCACATTACGTCATGGAAGAGCAACCCTCTCCTCCTGTAATTATCCAGACACACACACACACACACACACACACACACACACACACACACACACACACACACACACACACACACACACACACACACACACACACACACACACACACACACACACACACACATAACCATACACACATGTATACACACTGAGCCTGGGGGTGAGGTGCAGCTTGGGAATGGGATAGGGGATGTGATTGTGAACAGCCTCTTGTTGTTCCCCCAGATGTGCTGTACAGATAAAGATATGAATTTGGCACCACCATTTCTTCTTTTGAGTCACTTTTCCAGTTTTGCAAGGCAAACAATGTTGTTGCACAGATGCATAAACCTTTAGAATTATGTCTAATATAATCTGCTGAGGCTGAGCACGACTGAGATAAATTGAGCTGTCATTGAGTCGAGAGATATCTTGTTATTATGCAGGATGTAGATAGATTGAGTCTGCGATGTTCTGAGCTGATCGGATCACAGGGGCTAATAATAGCAGTGGAATAACTCCGGTGACGCTCTTTAGAATGCACTTTTAATTGGTTAATAAATTCTGCCAATTATGGGACGGAATTCTTTCGGGTTGCAGAAGTCACCTTTGATAATCCGCTCACAGAAACATCAAACGATGGCTTGTCACAAGGGCCAGACATACACATGACAGAGGAAGAGAGTTCGAGAGACTGTGTCAAAGTTCATATGCTCGGTTAATGCAAGTATGCTTGCATGCTTCAGCCCTAACTAGCATTTGATGCGCGACTCGGCCTCTTCATATTTTAAAACGTATGCTCGTGTGGGTCTCAGGAAATGCGGGATCATGTGAATTGAAAAAAAGCCGCTCAATTGGATTAGCAGATTAGCCCATCTCACCTTTGCCCCCAACATGTTCTCAGACACTCTAACACTTGCCTGTCTAACATTTGCCTCCACACACACTCACAGCCTCAAAATTTAATAACACGCTCACACTCGCAAATGTAATCATAGTTCCTTCACATGCCCTTTACCTGCAGTAAAAGGAGAGGCTCTTTGCCTTATCCAGCGTACAGTCGAGACAGGTTTAAATTGGATCAGCGTAAGTGGAAAGGAAGAGCTTAACCATAATGAATAACAATGTCTGATACACAACTCGTAGGCTGTGGAAAACAGCTATATAAACGGATCCAGATTTACGAATTTACAATGTAAGTGGGCCACAGTGCCTGCCAGGCTGTTTGATATAAATGTGGTTAACATTTTGCAAATTACAAATGAGGATGGGTAACGCAAAGATTGCAGGTTCGGTTCCCAGCCAGGGATGACCCAGGAACAGGACAGTTACTGAAATCACAATCCTGCTTTATCCCTGCTCTTATGCTGTGTCCCGGAGCCAAACACCCAACCCGAGTTTGCTCCAGGGGCCTGGCCCGTCCGCTTGCACTCATCAGGTTAGATGAAAAGCATCTGGAAAGTAATAAGTCGATTATGCATGAAAGCATGTTACGGCATACGTTACGGGAATGCACTTTGATATTTAGTAGAACTTTGCATATTTTCCTATGATAGTTGATTTATACTTGAGTCACTAAATCAGCCCGGAGGAGCTTGTGTTCCTTGAAACTCACAGTCACGACGTGTGAACAAGTGTACACACATATGGCCGTAATGTGTGTGCACATTTTCTCCAGTTCATTGGATCTAGGCTTTTTACTTGTTTTTTCTCACACCTCTTTACTCCTCAAAGTGACCCTAACGTTGAGTGTGCTTTACGCACATGCATCTTTTTCTCGCCGTTAGTCTGTTACATGTCTCATGTGAGCATGTTGGCCGGTGGCAGTCTCTTACCGGAGCTAAAGACATGCTGCTTCTATTGGCAAAAAGCCTTTGAACAAAATGACTTCCTGTAAATACCATGGCTGTAATTAAGTGCGAGCAAACAGAGAGCAGGTCCCACAATTTGTACAGCAGCAAATCATATTTTCACGGTGGAGATAAAGACATAACCACTGATTTAATACCAGGGATGTCATAATTATTTTCCCCGTCTTTTCTGCACTGCGGAGGGATCGGGTTGCTGTTAATGGGCGTAGGGCTGAAAGCTCTAATTAGGTTTTGTTGTCGACTGTCACTGATGGAGAAAGAAAAGAAAAGGTGGCAGAGTAAATAAAGTTCCCAGCGCAGAGGCCAAGGCTGTAATTTGAGCTCAGGCTCCTGTACAAGGGTTAGTGCGAATCACAAACCTCCTCTCGGCAAACACAGAGCAAGTAATTGTGAGGTGTCGACCCACACCTTGTGTTACCAGGAGAGCGTGCGCGTCTGTGTGTTTTTGGGGAGGTTGTGAGATCGGGGGTGTATGATTAGTGGGGTATCCTCTCTATATGACAGCGAAGGAGTGTGAGAAAACACACACACACACACACACACACACACACACACACACACACACACACACACACACACACACACACACACACAAAAACACAAAGATTACAATGTGAGCTGATTTAATGGGAGATGTTCCAATGAGAATAGTAGATAATTTACTAGCTCATATTTAGATGGAGGGAAAAAAAACTCTCAGCAGACGGTGGAGCTGGAACATCAAAGCTCATTATGGTACATCTGAACACACACACACAGGTGCAGGGGAACAAGAGACAGAATACAAAAACACATAACACTATAATGTAGAATTGGAATAATTCCCAATGGTAATCTAGGTTCAACAAATAAATAAATAAAATTATTTGCTGGAACTATGGAAATCAATGACTCAATGACATATGAAAAATATGATAGTCTGTAATGTAATACATCCGTGAGTGTGAAGCACTGTACAGCTACTAAACCATCCTAAAACAGCCTTTTCTGATTTAATCTAGTTTAGCTGCTATATATATATATATATATATATATATATATAGTCTATTTGAACATATTTTAAAATGCAATTTATTCCTGTGATAGCAAGCTGAATTTTCAGCAGCCATTAATCCAGTCTTCATTGTCACATAAGCTATCAGAAATCATTCTAATATGCTAATCTGGGCTCAAGAAACATTTCTTATTTTCAGCACTGAAACACTTTATGAACTGTTATATGTTTTCCAGTATTCTATGATAAATAAAAAGAAGGTTCTGTTCATACTGACCCGAAACTCTTGAAAGGTAGTGTAGAGGAAAATCTATCATAAAATACAATAAACAGGAGGTGTTAGTGTCTTTCAGTAGTGTAAGCAAACCGTGTGGCTGCTGGGATTAATTTGTTCCTCAACACCTTGCATGTCCATTAGAGATGGCCTGTGTGATATCTTTATTCAGGCTCCAGTGAGAGGTGTTGAGTGTTAAGACTTAATACAGAGGTACAGTATTAGCTGAGCTCAGCCTAGCGGTGAGCAGCGTGTCCGGGTTTCCCCAGGTGTGCAGCAGGAGCTGGCCTGTGTCCAGTGAGAAGCACTCCACACTCATTAGGGAAAGAGAAGAAACATCCTGCCCTCTGGCACCTAGCAACAGACACACAGCTACACAAAAGCCTCTGTGTCCCAAATACTGAAGGCAACCTCTTGACAAAAACTCACCCTATATATATATATATATATATATTTAGGATCATTATCACATGATCCTTTAGAAATCATTCTAATATGATGATTCATTATCAAAGTTGGAAACAGTTCTGCTGCTTAATATTTTTTCAGAACATGCGATACTTTTTTAGGATACTTTGATGAATAAAAAGTAAAAAAAAAAAAAAAAATTTTTTTTAAATATAAATATTATGTAATACTTTTATTCAGCAAGGATGTGTTAAATTGATAAAAAGTAATAGTAAAGAAAATATATTATTAGAATATATATTAGAATTTTTTTTTTTTATTTTGCATAAATGCAGTTCTTTTTAACCTTTTATTCATCAAATATATTAGACAGCAGGTCAACACTCATAATAAATCAGAATATTAGAATGATTTCTAAATGATCATGTGATAGACTGGATGTTACATGTGACACTGAAGGCTGGAGTAATGATGCTGAAAATTCAGCTTTGCAACACAGGAATAAATTATTTTTTTTAAAGTATATTCAAATAGAAATCTATTATTTTAAGTTGTAATAATATTTCACAATATTACTGTTTTTTCTGTATTTTTGATCAAATAAATGCAGGCTTGATGAGCAGAAGAAGCTTCTTTCAAAAACATTAAAAATAGTAATGTTTCCAAACTTTTGGTCTGTACTGTATATATATATATATATATATATATATATATATATATATATATAGAGAGAGAGAGAGAGAGAGAGAGAGAGAGAGAGAGAGAGAGAGAGAGAGAGAGAGAGACAGAGAGAGAGAGAGAGAGAGAGAGAGAGAGAGAGAGAGACGGTTCAAACTGACCACATCTTGAGAAGTATTTCCATTTAATTAATTTTTTTTTGTCAGAGAACAGTACGTGATAAATTAAGGTATTTAAAGTATACTGCAAAGTACATAATATTCTGTGTAAGTTTTGTTGCCGCTGCTGTGTGTGTGTGTGTGTGTGTGTGTGTGTGTGTGCATGTGTGCTGTACTGTTGGGCGGCTTTGCTCTCTCTCTCTGGGATGTCAACTCTGTGATACATGATGACCAGAGCAAACAGGAAGGATGTGAAGCAGCTCTCAGCGTCCCATACAAAGGAACCTCAACTTAATGAAGCCTGCAGCAGCCGCTCACAGGATCAAAGAGAGAGAGAGAGAGAGAGAGAGAGAGAGAGAGAGAGAGAGAGAGAGAGAGAGAGAGAGAGAGAGAGAAGGAAATAGGAATGTGAGAGGGTTAATTACTTTGAAAGGCTCAGGCCACACACTAGACCCATCACCTGAAGAAAGACAGAGAATAAGTGTGTGTACGTATGTGTGTGTGTGTGCAAAAGAGGAAAGAATGTTTTTCAGAGAGAAGCTGCAGAAATGTAATTGAATACTCAAGTAAATGAAAGAGAATGAAGAATGAATTTTAGGGTGAATGAGGGCAGAGAAAGCAGAAATAGAGAGACAGAGAGAAAGAAAGAGAAAGAAAAAGAGAAAATTAGAGAGAGCGCTGAACAGAATAATAGAGTCACTTTTCATCATTCCTGGTTCACGTGACATTGCCACCAAAATATCTACATGTTTATACACTAACATCAGCACACTGCTACAGACTTCATTCTCACTTGTCTTAGGTGAGCTTCACTGACAAAACACAAAATGTTTAATATAATTAATACATTTCCCACTGCCTTAATTTGTTGTTTTAAAGGGATAGTTCACCGAGACATGAACATTCTGTAATCATTTCCCCATCCTAAAGTCATTCCAAATGTTATTAATCCAAACAATGAAACTAAATGATATTTTCGGAAAATGTGTGTTTTAACACAAGAAAAAAAAAATTATATGAAGTATTAATGAAATTAGGAGACTGCAGGCCTAATTTGGGCTTCAGGCCTCTATGATTTGTCATGTTTTACTTCAGAAACTCAATGATATGAAGAAAATCATCAGAACACAAACATGTACTACCAGTTACCAAGTGGTACAATATTAAGCTGCTCTCTGGATGTTCTCTTGGCATATGGTATAAATTTAATAAATGACAATAGTTTTTTTATTTTATTTTTTAAATAGACAAGTTGATGCTGCACTACCATCAAAGAAAAGCTATTTTTATCAAATCTGTGACAGACGAACCACAAAGAAGCCTTGCTGAATAAGCCACCCATAAGCTTAAGACTAATTCAAAAAGACAAGAAAAGAAAAGAAAAGAAACAAAAAACTAAAATTCAAAGATCAATAATGCAAAGCTAATACACTCTTTTAAATGCTGGGTTATTTTTTTAACCCAAATGCTAGGTTCAACTTGTTGGGTCATTTTAATGTCTTGTTTTAAATATATATTTACCCAGGTGCTGGGTAATTTTTCTGTAACTAAGTTGCTGGTTCATTTTTTATGCTGGGTTATTTTTTTTCTACCCAACTGCTGGGTTAAGCCTCTCTGACGAAACCAACCAAGCTGCTGAGTTCAGAGTCAGAGTGCGCAGGCTTTTGAGTCCACTACAGGAGAGAGCAGTTCTTAGTGCCATCGCCACCGATTTGGTGCATTCTTCAGCGAAATAAAGTTTTTTATACATTTAATTTAATTTAGAAAGTCTTTAAATTTTATTATTTCACACAACGCAACATAAGGATGAGATGTCAGTCAGCTGCGCCAGCAGCAGTCGCTTTGCACGATGGAAATGCATTTTGCCTTGCATAACAAATGAATATTTTATTAATTATAATAATATATAGTTTAGTCATGAAACTCTAGATCACGCAGGCTGATGGGTTGTTAATGTAACGATGATATTCAGACAGTTAAATGACTTGGCACAAGCTGATTGTTTCATGCTGCATATGCAGCCTATGAGCTTACTGCCTTGGATTTAAATGGCTGACTAGCATTCACTAGAGATTCCAGAGTTCCTCTGAAACCCTCCACCTTCCCCAGCTCCACCTGTATAGATCTGCTATGGGGTTATTTTATATGCTATTTGTGCAGCAGCAGTATGTCTTAAATACTCACAGCACCGTATAACGTATGCATTGGCAGTAGCAAGTTCCTGCACTTGCTTGCAGCAGCAGTATTGATCTACAACTACAGCAATAGCCAACAGCAGCAGCAATTCAACAGCAGCAGCGCAGCAGATATATCGCACCAAGACCAAATACATTAGCATTGCCATATCCATCACCATGCAAATAAATCTTCAGAGAGTTGATTAAACTGAGATTAATTTAATTTGATGTAAAAATATGTTCTCTAATCTCAGTGTTTGTTTTTGGGCAGGTCTTAGAGTCAGTCACGGCATCTTTCAGCTACGAGTAAAACATGGGGTATATATATATATATATATATATATATATATATATATATATACAGTACAGACCAAAAGTTTGGACACACCTTCTCATTCAAAGAGTTTTCTTTATTTTCATGACTATGAAAATTGTAGATTCACACTGAAGGCATCAAGGGCTATTTGACCAAGAAGGAGAGTGATGTGGTGCTGCGCCAGATGACCTGGCCTCCACAGTCACCGGACCTGAACCCAATCGAGATGGTTTAGGGGTGAGCTGGACCGCAGACAGAAGGCAAAAGGGCCAACAAGTGCTAAGCATCTTTCGGGGAACTCCTTCAAGACTGTTGGAAGAACATTTCAGGTGACTACCTCTTGAAGCTCATCAAGAGAATGCCAAGAGTGTGCAAAGCAGTAATCAAAGCAAAAGGTGGCTACTTTGAAGAACCTAGAATATGACATATTTTCAGTTGTTTCACACTTTTTTGTTATGTATAGAATTCCATATATAATTAGTTTTGATGCCTTCAGTGTGAATCTACAATTTACATAGTCGTGAAAATAAAGAAAACTCTTTGAATGAGAAGGTGTGTCCAAACGTATGGTCTGTACTGTGCATATATATATATATATATATATATATATATATATATATATATATATATATATATATATATTCCAGCCCATTTTAAGCCAGCAATAATACCTGATAATAATAAATAAAATTACCCATCATATTGGGTAAAAACATAAACCCATCCAGCTGAGTCAAGATAACCCAGCATGTGTTATGTACAATATTTATGGGATGCCGAATAACCCAAACTGGGTTGTTTTAAACCCAGCATTTTTTGGAGTGTACAGATCATTAGTAAAATGCATACCTTATATTTTGTATGTTACTGGAAAAATTATTATTATCTTTTTTAATAATACAAAATAACCAAGCAAAGTTTAACATTAAAGCTTAAAACGGCAAGATCTAAACGTTTACACAATGGTGTTCTTATTGTTCAGTGGGAGTGTTTGGTTAATGCATTTGATTCTTTGTAACTGTAGTCAGTTAGTCAATAACTGAATCCTTGCAGCTACAATAGAGTTTCATATACAGTTGTTGAACAAGGTATATATATTTTATTTGTTCACTTCTTCAGGTTGCAGAAAGGAAAAACTTTGCACATTTAGCATAAACTTATTTGTCTTTGACTAAACTTAAAGAGAAACAACAATGCAAGGAAAGAGTTTATTTTGTTTGTTTCTCTCTCCAAACTGTAGCTTTGTAGTTGTGACAACTACTAGCAATTGCACTTTCAAATCCATTATTATCATATCCAATAAATTATGGCCGGAGGTGTATGTAGGAGCTCCACAAAATCTCTAAGGGTTTATTCAAATGTCACTCTAGCTCTGTGGTCTTAAGAAACTTGAAGGTACTTGAGGTACTTAAAGGGAAGGTTCAGTCAAAATAGTATTTGAGGTAAATTACCAAACAGTGCTACCATTTAGACCACACATTTAAATGTTCGTATTCAGACCAGTGAACTAAAACTCATAAAAATACCAGATTAAATAATCCTAAACATCTATCTTAACTGAAATATATATAAGTTTATAAATATTTAAAGTATTTGGGAAGACAAAAATATACTAATGCTCTTGGTTTCGAAGACAGAGAGGAGTCTAAATTACAGAGATTGCAGAGAAGTAAAAAAATAAAATAAAATGTAAACAGAAATCAAACAGATAGGGTTTTATTGTACTGTCTGTCCAGGTACATGACACAATAGAATATTTGAAGGATTAAACACAGATCACACATCAATTCTAATGCCAAGGTCTAATGTAGTCCAATGCTGGATCAAGCCGAGCTACAATCACTTCTAGGTCTTAAAAATTACTTTAAAAAAACAGATTGGTTCAAATTTCAGTCAGGCTAAAGTGTTCGCATAACAGCTTAAAAAGAGGAATTATGTACTAAATTTCACAAATAATTACAAAGAAATGCATTTTCACAGCACAACACAACACAATAAATATCTGGATGTTATTAATTATGTAACCATTATGCAAGTAACAACACACTGCAAACTGCAACATTATACGTTTTTTTTTTAATCTCTTCCTCTTTCTTCCCTCCTCTTTTCCCCCTGTATGATATTAAGCAGAGTATTAATCTCTTTGCTGTGTTGGTACAGTGGCACAGCTGAGGGGCAGGCCAGAACTGACGGTATTGTTCTATCTCTTTATTTATGTCCTGGCTGTACCAGGCAGATGAGGTAAGGCTTCTTTTTATGGTATTATTCTGTAGTGCTGATACATAGAGGCCTGCGTCAAATGCACACACACACACACACACACACACACACACACACACACACACACACACACACACACACACACACACACACACACACACACACACACACAAATACCTCTCTGTCTCTACAGCAGCAAACTCTGCTGCTCTGCCCTCTCTTGCTCTGCTCAGCTCCCTCCCTCCTCCCTCCATTTCTCCATCAATAGCACTTTTCCCCTCTTCTCCTCTGCGTTCTCTTTTAAACCAGTCCCAGCATTAGCATGTGAATCGCTTGTATATCTTCTTTTATATGATGCACTGACAACTGGCTTTTTAGAAAAGGAGGAGGAAAGAAGGAAGAAAAAAATATAAAGACTCAAAACCTCCCCCTCTCCAGAAAAAAAAGATGAAGAAGAGAAAGAAAACATGTTATTGCTCTCTCAAGAACTTACTCACACAGTCCCTCAAAGACTCTAACTTACATAAATATATAGGAAGCACACGGAAGCTAATATAACTAGTAAATAATAACCTTTTACCTTGTAATTATATTATATGCCAGAATAAAAATCCCAGTATGATGCAATAAGCATAGGCTTACCTAAGGATTGACCTTAGGACTGAACAGAAAAATACTACATATTTGACAACATGTAAGTAGTACCAAACAGAGCTTTTGAATTGTTCTGTTAGCGTTGAATATCTCTCCTCGTTCTCTTCCACTGTGCATGTACCGATATACACACACTCACTAACAAACACTGCTCTTTCTGTCATTTTTTACATTGTCAGGATAGGTTAGTCTCTTTGAAAGTCCAGCAGCACAAATCCAAACAGACACTCCAACCTTTTATCCATAGAGCAAAGGGTCAACCCTGCTCTTCCTTCCTCCCAGACACAGACACACACCAGGATTAGGTTTCAAACTTACATCCCCCACAATAATTCAAATTTGTAATATAACAAGGCAATGTTTCAAAAAGCAGATCAACTTCAAAGAGTTGAAACTGACAGATTAATAATGGCACAGAAATGCATCGTCATAAACCATGAGGTTCTGACCCATTAAACTCAGATCTTTTGCCCTACAAAGGCACATTAAAGACAACACACACACACACACACACACACACACACTCAAAAGAGAGGAGACTGACTGTCCAAGCATAACAGCTGTTTACCTCCTCTCCCCCTCTCTCTCTGCCAGCTGACATCATCCTCTCACCTCTCCTCCCATCTTTTTCTTGGATGAGTTGTGTTATGACAAGTTTAATTGTGTGCTGTCTAACCCATAACATTTCTGTAAATATTGGTCATGCCAAGGCCGTCAGTAACAGGAAGTATGTGAACTGCCTTCTCTTCACGGTAGCACAATGCCAGTCTTTGTTCTGTGAGCGATCACTATGAGTTATTTTGATACTGCTTCACTAGACATGCACACTGAGCTAATCTGCCTTCAGAGTTTACACATTACATAGAGTTTGATGACATTTTTACTGATCTGAAGTGCTAAAAATATTGCCCCAACTCATATATTTGTGGCACTATGTGTGTGTGTGTGTGTGTGTGTGTGTGTGTGTGTGTGTGTACATTACATTGATCATTAAATACCATTATATATCTCTGATTTCAGAAGGATCATGTAACACTGAAGACTGGAATAATTTCTTTGTCATCACAGGAAACGATATTAAATTTTAATCTCTCCAGCCACTTCCAAAATATATATCAACAGCTTATGCTATCTTTTTAATAATCAGTTCAGAATAGTTATATAAAACATTTTCCATGGAATGTTATTCTGATGCTTCCTTTGATCCAAACAAACAAGAGTTTATTTCTGGAACTATACATCATTTCAGTGCTAAAAATCTCTCTCTTTCTCTCTCTCTCTCTTTTGATGTCTCAGGAAGTTTCTATTACAAGTGGCTGCAGTTGTTGCTGTTAAATACTGCTGAGTGATTCAGTAATGAGAACGTATGAACAGGCGTGGGTTCCCTACTCTCCTTGTGTATTTGTGTGTGTGTGTGTGTGTGTGTGTGTGTGTGTGCATGTCCGCATTCCTGTAACTGACGCTTGTTGTTACTCACACTAAGGAGGGCAGGGTGACTCACTACTATGTCATCACTAATAACCCTGGCTTAAGAGAATCGGTAACACACACATATTTATATGCATGTATGCACACACATACAAGCACAATGGACGTATATATAGTCAACCAGTATCCTGTCAGACTGAGGGTTATGTAAGCATACTAATGTATTTGATACAATGGTTTGTAAAGAAGTGCACACATTACCCCATCCCACATGGCTGAAGTGCTCTCTGAGAAAGAAAGCGCCTGTGTGAAAATCTCTATCTACTTCATAATATTGTTCTCTGAGCTTCCCAGACTTTGCAACAAGTGCTCATAATGTTCTTAAAATTGGTCAATGATTGAAAAATATTGTGACACAGCTTAGAGAAATGTACCCAAGGTTTTTTCTTTTGCTCAAGGCTGAGTACAAGTATTTCAACACTTACCAAGCCAACAAGACTGTTTCTTTAAGATACTCATCTAAAATACTGTTTCTCTAACCCATAATAAGAATGACTCCTAAACATGAACCTCTCCAATCAGAAAGATGACTCAGGAGTTTCTGTTTTTCTGTAAAGCTTTCCCTCTCGACTCTTCCTTAATATCATAGAGAGAAAACAAAAACAGCCATGGGTAGTTGATTTATGAGAGGTTGCTTTTAACAAGCCTAAACCATTTTAAGTTGCAAGAATCATCCTCATAACTGCTCTGCTGTCTACCCGTGAGTCTGTACAAGTACATGTGTGTGTGTCTGTCTTGTGTGTGTGTGTGTGTGTGTGTGCGTTAGTGTGAGTGTGTTTGAGTGATTTATCACTCTGTGACCCAGTGCAGTTAAGTGAAACACTTAGAAATTCATAGAAGAATATGTTATATGCTAACACAACATCTCAGTTACATAAAGTCCATTCCTAACATGCATATTTATTGTGTAACTGATTATTATGCCAATATGACTATATTAATTAATACTATTTTATTATTATTATTACTACTAAATGAAAAAAATAAATAAATAAAATAATAATATTATAATTATTATTACTACTACTAAATATTAGAATGATAAATATTACTAATTTTAATATTAATAATACTGTAAATGTGGCTTTGTTAATTTCTTCCCATTTTATTTTGGCAGAAAACAGCAGTGATTTTGATTTTATTTCAATCAATTGTGCAGTACACATCAGTGTTCACTGCTTACATTCCTACTATGAGGGGAAGAAAAAAAAATATGTTTGGGAAAATAATGATTCGGGGGGGAGGGGGGGTCACTTTATCAGTATTAATTTCCAGCTTGTGGGCACAATGACCCAGAATACAGCTGAGGAGATCCGAACACATCTGTGGCCAAGCTCCTCCTAATGAAATATTAAATTAATCTGAGCTATAATCCTTCTCTGTTATGAAGTAAAATAAATAAATAAATAACTACAAAATATCAGAACCTTTAGTGCTGATGCAATGATCACTTAATGATTAACATGTACTCATTGATTAAATTGTCATTTATATTATCTAGTACTAAATGCTGTTAAACGCAAATGCTAAACGCAATGTAAACAAATGAAATATGACATTCTTTGACATTCCATACAGCTACTGTAAACAGTGTTTGTGTAATGGGGTCAGGATTGAAGGGGATAAAGAGCATCTTATAATCGAGCCAGATTAATAAGTCGCAGCTTTAGGGCTGTCTGCGTCTGCCTGCGTGTATTTGTCCATCTTAAAACGGTCCTCAGATTAAAGCCAAGGCAGTGTTCAAGCAAATGTCTTGAGTTACATTTCAGATGTTTAGAAGCACTCAAAAGGACCTTTCTCACCCCTCAGTTATTCCAGCAAATTCCCTTCATTCTCAGAAATCAAAGATTACAGCACGAATCGATTCGCTCTTGAGAGCTTGTGAGAATACATGTTTGCTCACTATGTTTACTATGAATGATTAAATGTTGCATCAGTGTCTTGTACTCTGAATTCCTCTGTGATCGTGCTGGATAAAGCTTACAGAACAACACCAGCGTCAATGAACTACAAAACTGATATTCTAAAGGGAAACAAATTTAGTTAGATAAAGTTATCTTCAGATAATACTATCAGCAAAATACGATGAAATGTTTGTAGCAGTGTGATAGCGAAAAAAAAAGAAAATATCAGACTTAAAATGATGTTATTATTGACATTTTGCTAGAGAATAAAATAAGAAAGCAAGTAAAGAGCACATTTCGGGCCTCTTCCACCCCGTGGGAGACATGAGAAAATGAAACGCTGTACGAAGAGCATAAACACTCTGAAATTTAACACCAAGGCTGAGGCTTCCTGTAAAACACCTGCTGCATGAATGTGTTTTGCCTACAAGGAGAAGAACGTGTACTATAACTACTGGTCTCAGCCCAGCTCTGTGTACCTTGTAAAGAATTCAATGCAAACAACAAATATCTTTTGTTCAGGAAAACCAGTCCGAGACAATGAGAGACTTTTGTATATGTGTCTGATTCTGAGAGCTAAAACACACCAAAATTAACCCAACACCTCATATAAGAACTGATTACATACACATTTATAAGGATCAGCAAGTTAATAGACAAATGTACACGGCTAAATAACAATATCTATCAACTGCACTGTCTTCCATTAAAATTAAAATACTTATACTTCACTTACACACAATCTAAACCACGACTGTGAATGTAAATCATTCTGTGACTCAGGCACATTCGATGAAGGAAACAATGATTCAGAAACTTTTGAATGATTCAGCCACATCACACAGAGGTGTCAGAACACTGAAGAAACGTCAGATCATTTGCCTTAAGCGTGACACCACGTGACATTATCATGACACTGCACTGTGAACACCGTCCTCCGATATTTCTCACCTCGGGTGAAGTTTTTGTTATGAAGTATGAGAGTGCATATTAAGCAGGAAGAAAAATGTGTTCTGTCAGCACCGGTCAAAGGCTTCTGCATTCACACATGGGTGACAAAAGAAGGAGGAGGTGATCATCTAGACCGGAGAGAGGGTTTGTGAAATAAATCAGCATAAATACACACACACACGCACGCACACACAAATACAAAGACATATGCAGGCTAGACAGGGCTTTTGGGCCTGCTCCAGAAAACAGGGAACAAAGTCTGCACATAGATTAATATTTGTTCTGTACTACTCATAGTTCAGCACATAACACGCTAAAATAACAACACTGTAACTTTGGACCTCCTGTACCCCGTAACCTCCTTTTCCTTCACTTTAAAGGGGTTATATAATAGGAAATTCTTTGAAATAAGAGTTTATTGTTCTATGAAATTATGTAACTGTTATTTTCAGAAGTTAAAACTTCCTCCGTAGGCCGAAAAGAACATCTATTAAAAAATACACTACAAAAATGTCACTGAATCACTGAAATTGTATATGAGTACATTACTGCCCACATTTATGAGGTATTGTTTGCCCGATCAGGAAATGTTTTTTTTTTTTTTTTTATGCTGCAAACTTACAATCCATTAGTGGTCACATAGTGGTTTTACAGGTATGGTTTATAAATCTAAGTCTAATTTAAATTAAATTTTAATAAATGACTGAAAAAATAAATGCATCTAAGGAGAATTTAAATGAATATGTGAAGAAAGATAAATTATTCAAAAAATGATATTATTTATTCAAGAAGAAAAAAGAATAAGAAGAAAAAAAAGAGACAGATGCAGTGATTAATGCTGCATGTATAATCCATATATGTGTGTTATACTGTATATGAATTGTGCTTAACCACAAATCCACTGGAGCAACTGAACTGAATGTACAGTAACACAAGTTTGTTAATTGTTACTGCGTGTATAGCTGTGTCCCAAATGTCACACTCTACACTTATACACTATATACTTATGCACTATGTACTCAACCATGTAGTGTATGAATTGCATAAGGTTATTTTGTCAATCATAATCAGAGTCTGATCCCCTCCACCTTCATGACGTAATTAAAGCTGTGACAGTTGAGTGCATGAAATATCCAACGTTCCACACTTCATTTTTTCAGTTATTTAAGTGCATCATCCATGTACTAACAAGTGCACTTTTTCTTTTTTGGAATTCTCAGTGTGAACACACTACTAACATTATTTCTACTACAAAATGTCATAGAATAGTGCATAAGTACCTTCACCTTATGTATGTCTGTCCGTGTGTCCCTCTCAATTAAATTCAATCATTAAACATCATTAAACGTATCATACAAATTATTTGACTATGTCTTTACAGCTTATTGTTCCTACTTTAAATACATTTACATTTTACATTTATGCATTTGGCAGATATGCAAATACATTTACATATAGGTTTTATTGTTACCCTTTGCCTAGACCTAAATCCTAAAATATAAAATGATTTTCTTGGATTTTTTTTTTTTTTTTGTATTTAGTTTTTTAACTATGATGGTCTGAATTTTACACAAGTCATCCTCCTTTCAAAACCATTACCCTGAACACAGGAGGCCGTAGTGGAATGCAAGTTGAACTGCTACTGATGAAGTGTACATGCCTCTACAGTAGCTTGTCTGTAGGGAGACTTGATATTGGTTGTAAACTGCAGCTGGCTCACAGGCAGCAGAAATACAAACCCTTGGCAAAACTCAAGTGTGTAAAACTATCAAATTGTCGGCCATGACAGGAATTGCTGCAGAGATTAGGGTCTGGCTGCCATGAGACAATAGGCTCATTTAGCCCTGAAGAAACAGTGAGGACTTGTTTGTGCATGTGTGACCATGCTTATTAGAGTTTCATCAGGAGGAAGAAAGAAAATAAAAGTAATACTCACAAAAAATGACTTACGCAGATGTGTTAAAGATGTAAATGTTTTACATTTTATACAAAATAAAATGGACACTCCGGCAGGAAAATAATAAAGAGTAATAAAATAAATAAATTAGTATGACAAAAGATAAATAAATTGTTTACATCTATACAATTAAATCTTTAAATTCATATATTTATAAAAATAATAAAGAAAAAAGTCTTAAAGGGATATTTCACCCCATAATGAAAATTGTCATCATTTATCCTCATGTCGTTCCAAACCTGTAAGAGTTTCTTTTTATATTCAACATAAAATATATACAACAATAACAAATATATACTCATCCAGCCCCTTGTGGCCAAATTTACCTTTGATTCTATGATCCTAAAGTTTGCACAAACTTTAAAACCTAATTTTCAGCTATTCAAAATAAAATAATAAAATGCACATGCAATCAAACTTGCATAACAATTTGCATTATTGAGGCAGATTCAGTAGTTAAAGGGATAGTTCATCCAAAAAGGAAATTCCTCTTATCATTTAATAAGCCTTATGTCATTCCAACCTGTGCGACTTATTTTCTGTGTTCTGCAGCAGAAAGAAATTCCCACAGGTTTGGAGCAACATGAGGGTGAGTAAATGATGATGGAATTTTCAATCTGAGGGAACCATGCCTTTAAATATGTAAGACTTATCTGTTGTTAATCGCACATTTCATGAGTTGACAGGAGTGTGACACAAGTATGAGTGTTTGTAAGGAAGGGAGCTGAGAGTGAAAACAAGACTTCAAACACAGGCAGAGGAAACAGACTCAGTATAAACAAGCCTAAACTTGGCCAGCAGCGTAACAACCTTATGAAGACACACACGCTAAGGCACAGGCATCTGTAAACAGATCTAATAAATCTTATAGCATATCTATTAAATAAAAAGATCTTATAAATTGGAAATAATTAATCACAATCATGAATGCTGTGCTGCTAAGAGTGAGAGGTGACAGAGGTCTAAGTGAAAACGCCTTTAGAAAATATTATTAAAATCCTCTTACACACACACAGACTCAGATTTTTCCCATAAGTCTAATGAGGGCAGTCACAGACGACCCCATTCTTATCCCACCCTAAATGAAGCTTTTTACTATAGTCTGAGGAGGGGGAAACAGTGTCATGGTCTAGACATCTCACACACACAAAGAACTGCACTATCCAGACTTTTGTGGAGAAACTCTTTGTGAATGAGAAGAGCTTTTACCATGTCAGTTTTTGGAGGATAGTTGAACAAAAAACAAAACAAAAAAACAAAACAAGTAGAAGTCTCTAAATAACCAACAAACAATAAATTGACAAATGGCTAGATCAGACTCTAAATTCTGATTGGACAAACCACTTTTAAAATGCAGATAAAACACACCTGTTACCACGTATTCTATACTAATGGCACACATTGTTATGTTGTACAGTTGACAGCCTATATTAAGGCTAATGAACTATATTACTTTGACGGAATAACTGTTTATTGTGATTATTAAGGTCAATGTACTGTAACAGGCATAAAAAAGTTAGATCATTATAATAGTATCTTGTAGCTTACTGATTTGACAATAATGAATGAACATATATATATATGTATGTATGAATATATATATATATATATATATATATATATATGTGTGTGTGTGTGTGTGTGTGTGTGTGTGTAATATATATATATATATATAAACCATTTAAGTGAGATTCAAGTTACATATTCAATTTTGTTGAAAAATCTAGTGTGTAAATTTAAGAAATACTTGACAATTGCGGGTGACACTATGGCCTGTGAATCACAACAAATAAAACATTTAGCCCCTGACACTGAGATACACACACACACACACACACACACACACACACACACACACACACACACACACACACACACACACACACAGTGTGATGTTCTGTGGTTGCAACCCCAGACACAATGGACCTGCTGTGTTGACAACTCAACTGCGAAAGAGCTTAACCTCCGCTCCTGAAGGTCAGCTCATTACCACAGCAACAGCCCACGTCCATGATAATGAGCCACACTATCAGAGCGATATGAAAATCACACAAACAGGCAAATGTACTAACAAAGTGGGCAAGCAAGCACCACTCAACATTTCAGTGAGAGAGAAAATATGACAACGTTTGCAAGTGTGAGAGAGAGACTGCAGAAGGAGAAGAAGCGAGCTGAGGGTGACATGTTTAGCGGTGTGTAATTGGCTAGAGGAGGAGGGATGTCAGCAGGTGGAGAGCCATTGTTCTCTTTGATGAGATTATTTGCACTTCTCACCACTGGAAGCCCAGGTAACATCAGGAGGAGCAATTCATGCTTTTACTATACAGATTTAGCTCTCTCCCTCTCTCTTCTCTCGTTCTGTCTCTTGTAATTGCTCTTGCTCTGTAATTACAGCAAAGGCTTGACGTCCCAACACACACTTGCTGGGTCCCCACATAAATCGCTCAAGGAAAAAGTAAGATAGAACACACAAAGAACAATATCCCAATTTCACACATTGCTCACTCTGTTTTGTTACAAATCTTTGCTTTTTTTCTACTTTGGTTAAATTTTCCATTTATTACATTTTATCAAAACTGACCAATACTAATTAGTCCAAGAGGAGAGTTTGATGAAAATATTTTATTATTATTATTATTATTCAAAAGTTAATAGTAAAATATAATAATTAAATGATTATTTGAATTAGTATTATTATTAAACTGATTTTATTGTCATAAGTCAGTTAATTGTAATAAATGTGATGCAGTTAATTTCTGGGAAGTATAGAAAGAGAGAAATTATAAAAAATAAATAGTTGAAAATAATTGAAATATAACAATAACTAATAATAGTAATAATAACAAATATTATTATAAAATATGATGATTATTATGATTATTGTTATTGCATGCTTTCTCAGTGCTGGCGTGGTTTTCCTCCAGGTGCTCCAGTTTCTCCCACAAACCAAAGACATGCAGTGAACTTGAGACAGTAAATTGCCCGTACGTTTGAGCAAGTGTGTGAATGTGTGTGTCTGTGTGTGTTAGACCTGTGATGGACCTGTCTACTGCCTGGGATGATTCCCTGCCCTCCAGCTTCCCTATGACCTTACCCAGGATTGTTATTAATATTGTTGTTGATCTTGTTTAAACAGAAAAGTAAGTTAACTGTAGCATTATACGTGATGCAGTTAATCACTGTGAAGAACAAAAAAGTCAGAAAGAGTCAGTAAAGAGCTAGGGATCATAGCAATGGACAGAAGACAGAGGTCCATATGGTGCAGGGTTGATCCAAAGTAATTCTGAAAGCTTAACCATGATATATCCTTATAAAGAGGTCAGGAACAAACACATCCAGCATATGTTTTGTTCTCGCTCTCTCTCTCTTTCTTTACGCCCTCTTTCTCTCCATCACTAACTTATTCCTGAATTTAACAATCCTTAAGAAGAAGCCTAACAACTGATTTCACTGACACTGACTGAACACACAACCCTGCATCCCATAAACTGGAGGCTTCTCCAAAGTCTGTATACATTCCTGCCAGTTTTTCCAGCTATTGTTAAGCTAATATATATTAATATAGCATACGAGAACTAATTAGTTTTGCTGTGTGATGGGTAAATTGTGAATGAACTTTCCATCGATTCACACGGTTACATATTAGCTCTGCATAATCAATGGATAAAATGAGCCTGGTGCTCATTAAAGAGAAAATTACCACATGGATCAGTTCTAATAGCCCAGACTAAAGGTTAGAGCTGTGAAATGCGTTGCTCCGCTGAGACGCAGCGTTTGTGTGTCAGTACTGGTCCGTAATGGCTTTTGACTGTACTCTAAAATATTCTGATCTCATGGTGAAATTTCTGTATCTGTGAACCCTCTGGGTTTAGACTAGGAGATGAATTTATTCTACAAATAATGTCTTTAGAGGCAATACAGTGTTCTCATTTCAAGGTTTGAGTTTAGTCTACTGGGGCAGTCCAGTCGGCTGGTGTGTGATTCATATGCGCCCGCATCAGCCGTATCGAGTGCTGAATCGATGCTTCAGAAAACACAATGCCGCTGTGAGTATTCAGCATCCTCTCGAGTCTGGCCTGCATCTCTGGCTGTTAGAGCTGATCAGATTAGCATTGTGGGAATATTGCTGCAAAAGCACCCCGGTGTGTCAGCGACACTAGTAAATGTGATCGTTTTGTGCAGACCGATGCACTCTGCCCTCTGCAGATAAGTGGTTATGCAGGTCACATAAACAATGAGAGAGAAGAGCAGATAAAGATTCAATAAGAATTAGAAATAAAAAAAAAACAAGCAAACTTGGGAAAGTGAGCGAGAAAGAGGGGGTGAATTGGAACGGCTACTCAGGAATAAAGCCAAATCTTTGCTTCTCTTAGCTCTCATTACAAATTAGAAGTATTTCAGGGATGAAAGAGAGAGAGGGAGGGAGATACAGACACAGGACGAGGGCGATTTGCAAATGAAAGCAGTAGTAGTTGTGGAAATATAATCGTGGCTCCCCTCTTGGTTGATCGGGATAAATGACATCTCCACTCATGGGAAGGGAAACAGCCTTGCTCTCTCTTCACAGAACACACATTCACGACACGTCTCATCTAAATACCCAGGCAACTACCACGAAAGTGTCAAACATCACTGAGATAAACGCCAGGGTTTCAAGGTTAGGTGGAAATATGGCTTCAAATTTTGTGTCTAGTAATTAAAGGGATCCTGTCATCGCTGACTCACCCTCATGTTGTTCCAAACCTGTTTGAGTTTCATTGCATGCATAAAAAGCACTGAAACATTAAAAAAAAAAAAAAACATTCTACAATAAAACATTTTTGCACCACAAAGGTCATCCAGGCTTTCTATTTTTTTCTATTTATTTTCAATTTCCAAGTCAAACGCATCAGATCTGTCTCATTTTGACATCTGTCACATTCCAAAAAGGCAAAAAGAAGGAGGAGAAGAGAGAAGTCAGGCTTTAAATATGATTTCAGACTGACACAAACACACTGAGTGACTGAAACCCATTAGGGCTGCATAATCTCCCTTTTCTGGGCTATAACAATGATTTGAGTGGAGGAATGCTTGGGTTTTGTGGGGCTGGGACATTGATTCAGCTCAGCATTCAGAGTAGTAAATCAAGTCCAACTTCCTATCCTGAGGCCTATTGGCGTAATTCAGGCTGTCTCTGCCATACTAGTCAGTTAGTTTAGAGAGAATACATTCAATACATTGAGCGATCCACTGACAAAGCATAATGAATTACACAGCTTTAAAGTCGCAAACACGCACACACATATGCATGCACAGAGGGACACAGTTTTAGAGGGAAATTATAAAATCTCATTACTGTGAACCTCACAGGTTGTAAGCATTAACCTACTGGTTTTATGAGGCATTTATGGAACCAAATAAGATGTCCTTTTTTATCAAATTCCATTAAAGCTGATTAAAAAAAATAACAAGTTACAGGAGATGACGTTGTAGTGGAATGCAAGCATTTTATTTGAAATGAGTGTTCTTTGAAAATGCTAACCAGTTATTGCTCCCCCACACCCTTTCTTGTCCCGCTCTCATAACACACACACACACACACACACACACACACACACACACACACACACACACACACACACACACACACACACACACACTATTAATTACTCACTGCTGTAGTTTCTCTTCAGCTCTATAATTTCTGCAATACTATAAACTATTAAACATTTTTATTTCAAATTTAAAAAAAAAATGATTTTCTTAGCAGACAAATAAGAAGGAGAAACAACAAACAGCTGGTCAGGTCTTTCAATGCTTGCCCCACTGTAATCTGCATTAGTCCCATTGCAGAGGAGTTCAACGGGTCAATCTCTTTAAGTGTCTGTAGGGAAAGATTCAGCTCTGCTCACTGGTGCTGGCTACCAGAAACACACACACACACAAATATGTATTTACCTATATTTGCAACACTTACATACATACACTTTAACCCCACATGACACTTCTGTTGATTTTGAGAATGTTTAAAACAGATTTACAGCTGAAAACTCTGCCTGTACTCATTTTTATTATGTGGTAATCATTTCACTAAAGGAACAAGGCACTTGTTATATATATATATATATATATATATATATATATATATATATACTCAAGAAAATGATTAATTTCTAAAATGTCATTGAGCCATGAAGTTATGACACCATGATATGAAATTCATTGACACTTATAAAATATATATTGCACAATACAAAAAAGCTTATGTAGCTTGGTTTATTGCTGTAAATCTGAGAATAATAGTCATACTAGACTTATAAATTAAACTAATAAGCATGGTAAGTGCTTCTTTGGAAATCCAACTTTAATCTGGAATTAGACCATTCCACATAAAAAGTCTAGCCATATGTCGTATGTGAGAGTGAGGATGCATTCGTGTGTGTGTGTGTATGTGTGTGTGTGTGTGTGTGATCGGTCTAACCTGAGCAGGCTCAGAGAGTTATCTCGCAGAATGCCTCATTCTCAAAAGAGGGTTTTATAAGGAGAGAGAGAGGATTGGTTTCCGCATGTCCTTCAAGGAATTACACCAACACACAATTGGCTTAAAAAGGATTTTCATCCCTAATCTACAGTTCTGTTAAAGTCTTTCTTTTGTTAAGTTTATGCTCACAATGTGTTGTAAATTAAGCAAGCTCTTTTTCATTGTGATAGATTTCAAATGTCCTTTTCATCATCCGGCACAACGCAACCCCCCTGACCCGAGCCATCTTCATGAGTGATGCTCTGTGTAATATAACCAATGTCTGTGTAAGAGAAAGGATTTCACATGCTGCTCTCACTGCCTTCAATAAATAAGAGACAGCGTTCAGCAGAAATGCAGTGAAGAGTGGAAGGATAACCCTTACGGCTAACACAAATTCTTAGAATGACAGAAAGCTCAACTTGGGCATTTGTCTGGCTGCCAGCGAGCAAATCCTGCCGGTGCAGTGATCGGGTGATCAGTTTAAACACTTTACTCATCACACACAACACACACTTAATGCATGCGGATATGGTAAGTATGGTCATTGTTCTCAAACTGTACGTCATATGTCCCTGATTACACTTTTACAGATTTATGATTCCTGAGCGCACTGATAAACCAACCCATACTAAACACAGACAATCGATAATGGCTCTGTTACACAACAGCAACAATAGGCCAATGTTGCCATTATACAGATATTTATACCCAGTCCACTATGCTGATTTGACTCCTCATTTATAGGGGCTCCATCATAAATCCAGTGCAGGCTAATGTGGCTGCTAATGCACAGTAAACGACCAAACGCCTTATCGATCACCTCCTCTGAGGCCTTTTTTAACACCTTTAAAAGTTAGGATGACACAAAAAAATAAAATAAATCCAAGGAGAAATGCACACTTTCTAAGTCTAAAGATACAGGAGACAAAGCTTTTAACAGTTACTGACATCCAACCTGTGCTTTTAGTATATAACCAGTTCAGATTGTTTTTTTATTATTATTAAAAATACCGTCTTTTTGCCATGTTATATTAAATAAATAAATAAATACATACATACATTTATAAGACTAAATGAATAAATAAAATACAATATATACTAAACAAATTTATTCTTGATACATTACATTGATTCTGTTTCAAACATTCATGATTTAAATATAATTCCAGGGTCACATAACCATACCAATGGCTTGAAAAAAAGAGGGCAAATATCGTCAAACAGAAATCTTTTTTAAAATTCAAGTCTTGTCTGGAGCATCTTTGATGACAATCTGTTCAGACCAGCGATGAATTTCTTTTTCCTAAAGCTGTGATCCCCCCCCCCCCACCCCCCACCCCAGAGTTCATTCCCATATATTATGTAGTTTTTAAATAAGGGGTAACAAAACTCCTCCACGCTGACAGACAGATTGAAAGAATGTGTTTATCTAAAGAAACATTATTTCCCCCTTCCCCTGTATTAGCATATGTTAAGCCATGCATGGGATATGTCAAGATCCAGCAGGCATTATGAGGTATATTCATAGGTGGGAAAAAAGTGTGAATTAATAGTGACAAGAGCCATATTTGAGCAAAACTACTTTGCTTCTTTCTCTCTCTCTTTAAATGCAATTGCCATGAAAAAAAAAAAAACTATTAATCTGTTTCCCAAAGGAATTCCAAGCTGTCTGCTAGAGGTTGACAGCTGAGATTCGACTGTCGTTGTGCAGTCAACAAACAATTTTCCTTGGCTTCACTGGCTCTCAAAGGATAACTCTCTCCCTCTCTTACACATACACAAAGATAGAGAACTGGCAGAGTTTTCCCCAGATATGTTAACCCCTTATGTCGTAAACTTTGGCATGTTTGAGAAACATCAGTGCTCAACATTCTGTCTACACTAAACCTCTATCCCTGTCCCAAGCTTCAGTTATTACACACACTGAGCTCTGCAAACCATGACACACAGTAACTCTAAACTCACACCTGGTGAAGCATGTGGTGAGCTATTCTCATATTTCGTGGACATAATGTGTATTATGTTGTGTAATAAGGGAAATGCATGATTTGGTACTGCATGTGCTCAAAACAATGGACAAATCTATGAGTCATTCAAGCCATCTCACACACATATTATTAAGTAGGTGGTTTTAGAAAGACCTTTATACTGGGCTGTGGGAAAATATTTTAATGGTATTGTTCAGGGTTCAAATGTAGTGGTCGCTAAGAGGATCATACAATTACAGGGATAAAAGAACATAAATCAAATGAGAGATCAGTATGAGATCATATAAATTCACAACAATATCTATCTATCTATCTATCTATCTATCTATCTATCTATCTATCTATCTATCTATCTATCTATCTATCTATCTATCTATCTATCTATCTATCTATCTATCTGTTTATTGTCCTGTTGTTTTTCCTGTCTGCCTGTTGTTCTATTATTCTCTGTCTTTTATTGTTCTATCTATCGCTTACAGAAAGTTCAAAGGTCAGTCTGCTAAAAGGCAGGGATGAACTTCCTGTCTACCTGTCTGAGGCTAGACTGTTTGGAGGAAGTATACAACAGGCTGCTCATTAAGAGGAGGAGTCATGTCTTTCAAACTGCTAAACCCAGAGTTGCAGGACGTCTTTGATCCTATACTCCTGAGTCTCACATTTGGGTCCTGCTGAGAATATAAAAATATTATTTAACACCGTAATAAACAACAGGGAAAAGTGTTATTAATAAACCAAGCTCTCATGCGCAAGCCTTAATAGAAATATCTTATAAATTATCATGCCCAAGGACTGTTCTGTGCATTTTAATCTAGTTTTCCCTCGTGTTTTCCTATGCCCATATTTGGTCTTCCTGTTCCCTGATTGTGTTCTATTTGATTCCAGGTGTGTCTCTTTTTTTCTCTATATGAGTTGTGTATTTAAGGATTGTTCTGTTCAGAGTTTCATTGTCTGCTGTTAAATGTCTATTATAATATAATTTATAAATTATAATTTATAAATGTCTATTCTCATGTGCTCCTGAGTTTATTACATTTTCATGTTTATTCTATGTCCCCTTGCTCCAGTGAACTGTGACATAAATAGATGTTGTAATAAATAAATAAATAAACTGTTGTGTAGTTCACGAGCATGAACTTTTTGACCAAGCTGTAAAATCTCAGGTGAAAGAACAGTGTGTGTAGAGTTCATAATGATCTTTATTAATATTCATTAAGACCATTAAAAATACCTTCTTTATTTTCAGTGCAATATTTCAGAAAATTTCTGAAAAGAAAAGAAAAGGTGTCTGTGTAGAGGAGTATAAGAGAGGAAAGAGGAACACAAAAGAGGATATATAACTAGCCTGTCTAAGTTATGGAAAGCGCTGAAAGCTGTAAGCTGTCTCCCGCTCACACACGGTTCGACAGGCAAGAATACAGCCCCTCTGATAATAGTATCACTAATAAACTGCAAGCCAAATTAGTAACATAGGAGGTCTTTTATGGCTCTTTCTGGGAAGAAATGAACAAAAAAAAAGAAAGGGGGAGGGAAGGCTGTAAAGGCGGGAGCTGAGAGAGAGAGATGAGAACAGATGAATGAATGGATGGTAAAGGGACATATACAGTGCATACACCCAATCGAACTATACCATTCACTGTCACTGTCTGTTTAGGCCATTATTTATGTAAAACGTATGCACTGCTGAGAAATGATTTTGCCAACAATTCTGTATCGAGCTTATATAAAACTGAGCTTAAAATAATTCAACTAATTACACTTTTCTTTGTAATATTGTGTATTTGTTGTTAACAATCAGTCTGCAGTTGCATTATTCTGTGCTGATCTAACCGGCCTATATTTAACCGCTGTTCCAAGCATGTGTGTGATATGGTTGAACCGCTGGTTTAATGGGCAGATGTGTGTGATATGTTTAAACCGCTGACTGAACAGGCAGACGCTCTTTAAATCTCTCCAGACTAACAGACCAATTGTCACAACATTTGTTTTCCAGATTTTTGCATTCCTTTGACGTACTGGAAAATTTATAATTGCAACAAAATGCACTTATACTCTATATTTACACCCGTTTCACTACAGAACCGCTCAGTGGGTGTAACTTAGTTTTTACTTCTTCTTCTTCAAAAAATAAATAAATATAATGATCACAAAATCCAAATAATGTATTTGTAAAATTATGACAAAGTGCTTGACTTTTCTCCTTAAATTTGAAAACCTCATGCAGAATCTGAACAGGCTTGATTAGGTCATTAAAATACAAAAATATGTCTCAAGCACTCAACCATGTAGGATGAGGGCAATATTGGCGGCCTAATATACTATTTAAAGACTTCGGTTAAGATAAATGGTTGAGGGGGAAAAGAGAGAGAGAGAAAGAAATGGAAGCAAAGAAGATAAGCACTTTAGAGTAAGAAAAGGTCACGGCGAGCAGTTGATTTGAAAAGTTGCTACGATCTCACAAAGGCCAATGACATCATCAGGTAGTGGAGTGTGGGGCAGAGAGAGACGCAGAGAAAAGAAGGCTGCTTACCCAAGACCATAATTACATTTGCTCTAAACACAGCCAAAAGCTCCACAGCTTGCATTGAATAATTTTCAACCATTTCAGAGGTATGTGTGTCTCTGTGTGAAAAAAGAGAGAGGGAGAGAGAGAACGAAAGACAGAAAAAGGAAGGGAGGGGGGATTAATCAGCTCTGTTTGCGGTGGCTTCCCCTTTATTACGACATTTTTTGTTCACCTCAAGCTTTAATTCCAAAAACATAATGTACCCTTCTTGTTCATGTGTATCTCTGTGCATGTGTGTGTGTGTGTGCATCAAAATTCAAACAACACGTTTTTCCCACTTCTGGTGATTGTTTTGTGTTGAAAATGTCCTAAACTCTCAACATCTAAAATGTTTTTTTTTATTCCCACTTGCACCCTCTCTCCCTCCCTCCCAGCCTCCATTCATCCCCCTCCTTCATTGCAAGAGAATATAAAGGCTTTGCAGTGCATGTAGGGAAGACATAGCGCCTAGCCAGCATGAATGGAATGCTATTAAGTAAGTTATGCACATAATGAATCTTAGAAATGCTTGGGAAAGAGCAATTTACATTTAGGCTTCCCCCCTCTCTCTCTCTCTCTCTCTCTCTCTCTCTCTCTCTCTCTCTCTCTCTCTCTTTCTCTTTCTCTCTCTCTTTTCTCTCTTTTCTCTCTTTTCTTAATTTAAGTGAAAGATCATACGACACAGAACACAGCAAATTACCTTGTCATTGCTGTACTGTGTATTTTTAGTTTAAAACTACCCCTGAATTTATTTGTATCCACAGACTTCTTTATGGCAGGAAGCTTTACACACTTTGAACGTCATAAAACACACAACTTACGCAGCACATATGAGGTGGCTATTCCATGGGGGTGACACATTCTCCAGGACTATGATATCGGACATTGTGGCTTTCTCCTGAAATGCTATTGCCTACAAACACACATTTACACATTGCAGCAAGTGCATTAACTTTCACACAAGCATCTTAAAGCTATGATACCTCTGTGGCTTTTAGCTTCCACGCTACGATGTGCACAAATGGCCACACTGCAGTTCTCATAGATTCTCGCTGATTAGAAAGGTTCTTGCTGCATACCATAAAATTCTGCTTAACAGTGTTTTTTCTCAGCATCATTGCCGTATAGATTTCTTTCTATTCTTTTTTCTGCACCGCCTGACCTTATCTGTTTTCTCTAGTGAAGGATCTATTTTATAGATATTTTTGTGTGCATGGCACATGTAGTCATCAATGGCAGTGCCTTTGTGCTTGTGTTGTGAACACCTGTCTGCTCTGATCCGCCAGTCCCTCCAGCTGGGAACAGACAGACTGAACATGCAGCCTCTATCTGACACTGACAAGAACAAGATACTATAGATCCGACCCTGGCATCCTAGGATGATGACAGGAGTTCAGAAAATAGGACTATTAAACAAAAAAAAAATATTTTTCAAAATGTAGCAATTCTATGCAACTTTTATAACAATTTTATATGCATACATATATATATATATTTTTTTTTCTTAAATTAAATCAAACATGATCACAAAAAACAAAGATGTATAAGGACAGACACTTGAAAAAACATTACACCTATGTATCTATGCTTAGCTAAAACAGGATTTTCCAGAATTAAGTGCTTCTTTAAGTTATGTGAATCACTATATTATAATGTCCCTTGTTTAAAAGCTGTGGTTTGAGTCAGTTTTCCTATGACAAATATGCACAATTTCCTGGAAAATATGAGCCAATTATTCAGTTTGCTGTAAATATGAAGGAAAAACAACATCCGGCAAAACATTATTACTCTACCATAATATCTGATGACTGAATGACCACACTGCATTGTGTGTGATTCCAGCATTGTGCTTTTTACAGTAAGAGCTGGAAGTGTTATGAGCTTTTTATATATAACTACTACTAACATTTCTGGAATTCTGGGAACTTTCCCAGCTGTGTTTCTCCTGTATGTCTAGCAGACCTTGAGCATGTCTGAAATCATCTACCAGCAAGGTTAATAAACTTAACCTCTGATATTATACCATGCACATAGAGAGAGAAAGAGAGAGTTGCAGAGAAAAAGGGTGAGAAAGATATTTAGTAACAAGTAGCCCAACCACATGAAACACTCCTCCTACGCTCTGTCAGCTATAAGTCATCAATCCTTGTTCCTTCCACCCAAAATGGATTTTTTTTTGCCTCAATGATGTAAATAATGGTCAATGTTTGCACAGCGATGAACACATTTTTTTATCAGTTTTTCATGGAAAACAATATGGCCTTGAATGAAGAGTGTTTGTATTGGAGGTACACGTATGAAAGGCTCCATTTAATGCTGTTCAGATGAAACTGACCTGCCTTGCTCTGATAAGAGGCTACATCAATATATGACCTCACACAAAAACAACATGCAGACAAACAATGGCATTCAGTTGGTCTCACACAGCTCTTCTTCCTCCTGTTCCTTACAGACATTTTGAGAAGGCAACATGGGGATCTTTTTTGTCCTCATTGTTTTTTTATTTTTATATACAGTCTGTACAGAGTCATGTTTCCAAGTGCTGATCGTCGCTGTAAAGAGGAGGTTAGGACTTAATCCACTTTGGCTGAGACATACAGTAGGGCCTTGCTCAGAGCGGCTGTTGCGACTGCTATTTAGAAATCTCCTGTCTTCCAGATCCCAGTCATGGGTTTTAACACTCCAAAAGCAGGCCAGTTCGCAATCTTAACAGCTATAAAAAGTGGGATTATCACCTTGCTTGTAAAGACTGCAGCCCATTTGGAAGAAGTATAAAAAATAAACGACAGGAGCAGATCTCCAGCCTATGGATGCTTCCGTCAGAGCAGGTGTTTGGCAACTAAGTGTTTCTGTATGCTCAGCGCGCGCACACACACACACACACACACAATCACAGACAGGACATTTTTACAATAGAAACTTGTGCAAGAGCATCTTTTCTTTTTCTTTTCCTACAGTTTCACATAGTAGCTGAGCTGTTTCAGACTGGGATTAGACCCCTGGTGCTGAAGGCAGGAGAAAGGCCACGCAAGGTATTTTTACCCAGCGAACAGAACTCACGTCTAGGCAATGACAGTGGTCAGCCTCCCTCAGCATTGGTCACTGCTGCCTCCAAATCAACTTATAGATCCCTCTATCCAGTGTCCGTAGAGAGTGCAAGGGGTCACGACACAGTAGGGGATTGTGGGAATGATTGTTCTCCAAGGAGTAGTGTGGTGTATCTTTCATCGTTAAAGGACCAGTTCGCTCTTATTAGTCACTGCCCAAACACGCTAAGGGGAGATGCAGCCTTTTATATGGAGGTTTTTGAAAGGACATCAAATTTGTCATTTTGGCTAATAATTGGACCAAATAGGGCTTAGCCTTAAGAGGTCAAAGGGCCCAGCCTAGCCCAGTGAGTACCAAAACATATACAGCACTTAGAAAGACGGAATAGAAGATAATGACAGAGATAGATAGATACAACAATACACAGAAATACTGATAGAACAATTGAACAACAGACAGACAGAAAAAACAACAGGGCGATAAACAGTATTAGATAGATAGATAGATAGATAGATAGATAGATAGATAGATAGATAGATAGATAGATAGATAGATAGATAGATAGATAGATAGATAGATAGATAGATGGATAGATATGTTTCTGATTCAGGATGTTGGGCAGGTACTGTGACCTTTGTTTCATAAGACAGATGCATCAGAATATTAACACACTCAATCAGGCATGCATTAAAACTGCCAGCTGAGTGGACCCAGCTGCTGTGTGTGTGTGAGCAAGAGAGACTGCATGTGGGGCATTTGTGCGCACATGTGTGTGAGTGTGTGTGACAGTTCCAGACCCTAATCTTGCCCCTGAGCTCTTTTTATCATGGTTCCAGTTTAACCTTTGACCCCCTCAAGGACGAGGGATCTGCAGGGAACATTACTGATGAATTCCATATTTTCCAGAATGGAGTCTTGTGTATGTGTGTGTGTGTGTGTGTGTGTGTGTGAAAGACAGCGCTTAGAGACCAATCAATCAAAGAAGACCAATTCAGCCGAGACAGAGCAGTGAAAGAGAACCAATACACCTCAGATATATATTACCACACACACACAAACTCACACAAAACACAAAAATTGGATGACTACACTAAGAACATCCTTATGCAAAATCATATGATATTCAAATGACACAATTAAAGGAGTAGATGGGAGATGACAGCTATTTTGTGAGAGCATGTGACACGTCAACTCTGCTATTGGAAGAACTCATCAGAAAGTATCAAACTCTCACTTTCTCTCTCAGAAACACAGGTGATAATCTTCGTGTGAAAAATCGATTCCTCCAGAGCACTTGTCAGAGCTTGACTCATTGTGTGACTCAGTGGCAATGAGCGAGGCTTTATGTTGATACCTGCGGGATCTGAGAGCGGACACCGGGGAATGAGTGTGTGTTTTTTTCCTTTTTTTCTCTAAAGTCCCCAAATCTGAAAAGGAACCAAGGGAGTGTGTGTCTTCCTTTGGAGAGCGCAGCGATGACAGCCGAGCTGTAGGACGTGCATGTGTGTGTATGTGTGGGAAAGAGAAAGAGACTAATCTCATAGTAAGCCCACTCTATTTATCACAGAGGGAATGATAAGAATCAGATTCTAAGGTGAACTCTGCGTTGGGTCAGGGCCCGGTGCAGGCAGTAATGCGATCCGCATAGAGAGTGCGGAGATAACCTCTATGCAACGGCACCGCGATGTCAGATAACTAAAACAAACTGTTACTGCCTATGCTCAGAAACCAAGAGACGGAGAGCACTAACCAGGGATGAAGAGTGATGGTGGGGGAGGTGGAGCGAGGGGGAGAAATAGAATGAGAGACAAAGAGAGAGAGGGCAAGACAGGTAAAAAAGCAAGATAAAATGAAAGAGTGATAGAGGTCTCATCCTGAGACGGCTCGTGGTGAAGGTAGAGTAGGATTCTCCTCTCCAGTGAAAGAGCGCAGCAGCCAGCGGTGTAAATAAAAGCGGGTGGCCCTCAGCACTCCGAAACTTCACCAGCTGAGTAAAGATATGATGTAATGAGAAGTATTCACTGTCACAATCTGTCTCTATACCACATCCCTGTACATCTAGTTTGAAATTTTACTACATAAGCTCCAGCTGAATTGGAGAAACATGTCTTTAGGTATGTTATGGGGATGAACAAACAAATTAATAAATACATAAATAAAAAAGGGAGGCGGGGCAGTGGGTGTTGTGTGGCATGAAACAAAATAGAATTATATATATATATATATATATATATATATATATATATATATATATATATATAAAGAACCAAGCAGAATGCATTTGAACTGAATAGCTGAACTGTTTTTCATGGGAAATAAATCGATCAATAAAAAAGAATCAACCCCATATATATATATATATATATATATATGTATATATATATATATATATATATATATATATATTATTTTTTTTATTTTTTATTTTTTTTTAAATAAAACATTACTGCAATGCCTTTTGATCCAAATATATACTTTTAAAATTATGAAGCAGAAAAATACATTATTAATGCATTTACTGTCACTATTCCAGAATATTAAGAATATTAGGCCTGTAAGTCTTGCAGGCCTAATAAAAATTAAGCTGCAAAAATTTTTAAGTTTCAAGACTTTAAATCAACTTAGACTTTTTGATTATTAAAATTTTAATTATACTGTATGTTTTTTTTCCCCACAGAGCACTAATATATATATATATATATTGTTAATATACTGGTGTTGTATAAGTTTCATGAAAAAAATTATTAAACCAAGCAGGAGTCTGCCAGTGTAGTGTACATCGAGAGTGGATAGGACAAATGAAGAAAACAGTAATTTTACCATGGCTACCTTCCATTTACCAACCTTTAATCAAATTCTTTAGGAAGCCTACTAAACAAATGTTACATCACCTATTAAATATTCACAAGCAAAGCTTTTCAGATCACTGGTACACCCCTGAGCTGAGAAAATATGGAATTATATTTGCTTAATATATGCGCGCCACTGAGTGAGGTCTGTACTTGCAGGTCAGAGAGCACCTGTCCATCAAAAGCTCACTATCCAATCAGAGTAGATCACTGTTACCCCCCCCCCCCCCAACCACAAAAGTTTTGTGTCAAAACACCAAACGAAAAACTGCGAAGCATAAGCGAAATCTGTGGCAATGCATTCAGAATCCACGATTAGCGAAAACGAATCTTTGAAAAACATTAACAACGAATGAAGAATATTTGAAGAGCCTGTTAAATTTGTGCGACTGAGTACATTTTTCATTTTCATTGTGTTTTTCTTCTTTTGTAATGGCATATTTTTGATAGTTTATAAAAAAGTTACATTCTGTTTTATAAAGTTACGTTAATTTTTTTAAGCGAATATAATTCCATAAGAAAACACGTATAGATTGATCTGTGACAGCTTGACCCCACTTCAAATCACCTCATCTCCGTCATACTGCACATTCACTCCATGAGCAGTAGTGCTTGCACATGCTGACATTAGGCTAAAAACAGTCCAAACCCCATCAGCTGGGATTAATGGAGTGAAGGAAAGAGAAAAGGAAGACAGATGAGTAAACCAGAGCGATAGAGAGATGGATGACCACTGTCCTCTCTGCTCCCAGCCCCATATATGTTAGATAACTCCTGGACATCCTTCAGAAATCACCTCAGACACTGGATTAGAAGGGCCTATAAGGGCGGTGCCGTGCACATTGCATGTGCTACATAGTGTCTTTTATCTCTACAGTCCATTCCAATAAAAAGTGACCCGAAAACGTTCTGTATCCTACTTGGATGGGATAATTTACAGTAATAGTAACAGTGGTGACAAGAAAAAGGATTGAAATGTTGGTGGGTGGTGTCGTTCTGGCAGTCACTATGTGGTTCATCACAGAGGAGTCCTGTGCTTTGAGTCTTGAGCTGCTAAAAAGGTGGCGGGAGTGAGCAACTACAGGGTCACGAAGGTCACACTGCATGGGCCATTGAACAAAACACTTATATTGCTTAAATGGAACTGGGCTAGAAATCAGCCTATTGTACATTACTTGTACAAATACAGGCTTTATGTATGTCATTCAAAGACAAAATGTGTTGATGTAAGGGTTATAACTGTTATTTATAAATTACAGCATTCATATTTTACATATACAAATGTATTTCATATGTGACCCTGGACCACAAAACCACTCATAAAGGTACATTTTTTTTTCTGAAATCTGAGTTGAATAAATACACTTTCCATTGATGTTTGTTAGCATAGATACAACTATTTGGAAATCAGGACTCAGAGGGTGCCAAAAACATAAATACTAAGAAAATCACCTTTAAAGTTGTCCAAATTAAGTCCTTAGCAATGCACATTACTTATCAAATATTACGTTTTGATATATTTATGGTAGGACATTTACAAAATATCTTCATGAAGCATAATCTTTACTTAATATCCCAATTATTTTTAGCATAAATGAAACATAAATTATTTTGACCCATAAAATGTATTGTTGGCTATTACTACAAATATAACCGTGTTGCATATGACTGGTTTTGTGGTCCAGGGTCACATATGTGAAGTATACAAATAACATAAAATATGTCAAATATACAGAGATACAGAGAGACACTCATCTAGTAGTGGCTGTATGTTTCTGTGAACTTTAATACAGATTCCCTGATTACACTGAGTGTAGTCATCTTACGCACAGTTCAAAGTACAATAAACAATTTTAAAACAAATTTCAAAGTGCAAACAAAAGGGAAAATATCCGTATTAATAATTACCAAGCAAGCCCACGTCTGGCCTTGATACACAGATGATAGATCTGATGTTGTTCAATGACTCAAGGCTAAAAGCTCAACAAAAAAAAAAATATATATAATAATAATAAGACAAAATAAAATAAGTAAAATGTTCTAAAATTTTCTTTTTTTTCAAATGAGAGATCAGGATAAGATAACAGTTCTAAATATAACATATATAAATTAAAAAATAATGCTGATATGATAAAGCTGAGATAAGGCTGATAGGCATGTACAGACAAATTTTGAGGAAGTTGTTTCAATGTTATTTCCTGCTTTTAACAATGCCCGCAAAACATATTTCTTAATAAGAGCTTTCAGACTGACAACACACACACAAAATATTTGTGTGATGATGTGAAAATGTGCAAGCACTTAGTGCACAGGAAGTGCAACTTAGAGGTTGTGTGTGTGTGTGTTGTGCTGTGATTCATTAGGTCAGAAATGGCACCGTTCATCTACGTTCATTGCCCATGTCATCAGAATGATAAATGTTTGGTAAATGTGTTAAGTGCACTCAATATACACAACATGCCCAGAACTGCTGTGCAAATATGTCACATCTCAGGAACAGAATAAATGTGCTCTGAGTAAGTACACACAGCATACAGCACATCTCTAAGCTTTAAAAGGCACTTTATCATAGACTTATGAATAGACATCTTTGAAGCCAGAAATGCGAAGTGATTTTTCTTTATTAACTTTGAGAATTCAAATGCGTTTATGAAAGTGAATGAAGAACTTTAATGAATACATTTTAGTTCTCAATTTTCATTTTGAAAACACGCTCTCATAAGCCACGTGTGCAGCTGAATGCATGCTAGCTTCCGTTTCCGAAATCCCTGCATGATGAACACCTGCTGTTGTACATTATATTGTGCTACCTAGAGAACGGCCAGAAAATCTTTGTGTCTCTGTAACACCCCTGCCCTTCAGGCACTCTCGCTCCAAAACACTTGTTGTATGTTTTTTGTTTCACCTAAAATTCTGAAGTAAGAATAAATGCAAGGCAAACAGAAGAACGATTTAGACAACCCACAAGGTTTCCCCACCAACTCACTCGACAGTCCCTGCTCTATTATCCATATGTGTGGAGAAAAATGTAATTACGTCTTACATGCGCAACACATGAATACATTAGCGGGAGAAAGCAAGCGAGAGGAGGAGAAAAAGAGTCGCAAAGCTAATCACTTTGTTGAATTTTGATTAGCTAGCCAGAGTTATTAATCTTTTTGTCAAAAGCCTTTTTTTTGTACACGATGAAGAAAAAGTCTCACTCCTTACCCCCTTTCTTAAACTTTCTCCTTTCTTTCTGTTTCTCGCTCGCTCTGTCTCTCTCTCTCTCTATAAGTCTCCTCCTCCTCCTCGCAGCTGTATTTTGAATCAGGCAGGATCCATAGAGAAATGGGCATTTCTTTCAGGGCAGTACATTCTTCCCCCACCTCCTCTCATGGATCAGTGGTTAGCTTAGAGATACAGCCGGCACAAAGGCAGCAGCTGACATGTGGGTCTTAATGGCAATAATGGCCATTTTTAGGCCCAATCAATCACATTTAGTGGACATCTCCATTTTTTTTGTCCGTGAAAAGGTATAAATAATAATAATAACGATAAAAAAAGAAAAGCGAGAGGGGAAAGAAACGGTGTGGGAGAGAAAGGCGCCTCAGTAAATATTTTAACTGCTTATTAAGATTTGGAGGGCATCACAATAGAAGCATCTGGGCAGTGCGGAGAACTCTGAAAAGGAAGGATCCAGATGGTTCTATAGAGGAGGCCAGAGAAAACCAATTCTTAGGCGGGAAAAAAGTACAGCCTATTTATCTGTTCATTCATTAAACTACTTATTGCATGTAGTCGTACTTTATGTGTGTGTGCGTTCGGGATGGGAGAAAGGACCTTGAGGTGCTCGAGTACAGTTGATGTGTGTGTATGCGGCGAACACTGATTTGGAGTCCAAACGCTGGCTCCTCTCTCCTGTAGCTCTGACAGAGGACAGGATTCTTTGGACAGCTCATAAAGTCTGCAATGAATACCTTGGTTTGTTTATCTTCACCGGGCTCAGATATTTCAATGTCTCTTCTGCCTTCTCTTTACGAGCCACTAGGACTCGCCATGCGGTTCCTACACACGCAATAGCGGAGGGCGGGGGTGAAGGCTGAGGGTGGCAATGCAGGCAGGTTGCCTTCGCACCACAATGGGGCTTATTTATCTGTGCTGCTCCTCTCCACCAATCAAAGAAAGCAATTTCAAAAGATATCTGAACATCAGACTTACAACCAACAGAAGTGGCACTTCCTCGTCGAGATCTCTCGTGCTCGCCCTTGGTGAGGCAGATGTAGGACTGACAGAGGTGAGTATAGCAGTTCACAATATAATATGGAAAATTTTACAGCTTTCATCCTCCTCTAATCCCTCTCTCTCTCTTTTATCTGGTTTGCCTTTTATTGGGCACTGTGCTCCTGGGAACTTTAGCCTAATAAAAAACAATCCTAAGGAATTTTCCATTGGATTTATGCAGTTAGAGAAACAGCATGTATGCACCCTCCCAATCTATGATCCTACAGTACCGGAGAGCATTAAATGATGAACTCACTTCAGAAAGACTAAACAGTTAAGTATGCTAGTCATTATGTGACGAGTCAGGGACGATGTACTCTTGAGCTAGACGAGAAAGCATCATGGCTTGTGCATGTTTTGTCTTACCATTGGGTCATGTGACAAGACTTCAGCCAAGCATATTGGAGTCTTCCTAAACTCCCCTGAATTTCCTCAAGTTGCTCCCAGACAGGCTGAAGGCTCTCCACCCTATTTCTTGGATAGATCGAACAGACACTGCTTGAAAACTCTGCTTCTTAAACTGTTCAAACGTCTTCTTTTGCTACATGAATTCCATCAGATCCACGTAAAACACAAATGGTAAAAATAATCAGGCGTTAGGTGATTGATTACATTTCCAAATTGTTTGGATTTAATATTTCTAGGGCAAACTCGGTTCTTTGTCCTTTTAATGCACCACTCTTTATATTGCAGGGGCTCTGTTCATTTTCAAAAGCAAACTCATAAAAACATCATATGAGCTGGCAGGGAACAGGGAGCCAGGTGGAAATTTACATATTAATCCAATGTTAAAAATCACTCTGCATTAAAAATTTTATTGGATAAAATAAAACAGAGATGCTTCATAACAAAATGAAAGTAGTTTGCAGCAACTCTCATTGCTGAATGAGTTACATCACACATGCAGAGCATGTTTACACTCTATGTCTACCGCAGTGAATAAAACACTGGTGTGCAAAGACAAAAGTAAAGACATTTAAGTTTGCATGTAATAACAATAAATATAATTCATATTTAGTTTAAAGAAATAATCTAAAAGAGGAACATTTTAACATATAAAAAATTATACCAAAGATATTTTAATGTATTAAAAAGACTAATAGTAATACACTTTGACTATAAAGATAACTTATTAAGTTATACATTTTTATTATAAAAAAAAAAAAAATCATTGCATGCACTGATTATTTTATACAATTGCCTAAAAGTCTTAAAGTCCTTCCTGTCTTTATAAGCCTCTTCCTCTGCTTGAGCACTGAGTTGGGCATGTTTCGTTCACCGTTTTCTTGAGCTTTTGTGTGTAAATAATCCAATTATCACAGAGGCCTCTGCTCCTCAGCATCTTGTCAAGTTGGCCCATTCATCATATGATCTGACAGCAGTGGCACAGTCCTGGTCTATGCATAATTGACTCAAGTGAACAGACTACAACCAGCTGTATTCTCACACACACCGCTAATACGCAGACAGAACTGGTTAGCATGTTAATAAACTGATGGATCACTTTGATTATGGAATAGCATATTAATATACCGGTTGTATACATTACACAGCATAAAATTGGTTGGTCTGACACTGTAGCCTGGCTTTGTTCTCACCAACAAAATGAGTTTGGTTGTCAAACTAATACACTGATAGATACTTAATGCACTAATAGAATTAATTAGTGTAACATGTTTACTCTACTAGAACTGGCTAGCATAACATGTTAACAAGCGTACATTAGAATAAAAAACTAATGAGCAGATTATACTAGTTCACTGACAAATGCACCCATATCGCAATATAATATTGTTTGTACCTTTGTTTGAACACAACAGCAGTTGCACAGATGCAGAGTGAAAAAAATAAACAAACAAAAACACGCCAAAAATCTTGAACATTCCTACCAAAGTATTATATTCACTGTCTCAAATTGTATTGTCTTTTTTTCTTTCTCTTTTGAATAAATAATAAAGCAAAAAAATACAGTTTGATTGTGGAAATAATACACAATAAACATTTTCTTTTCACTAGTGATATTTACCTTGATTTTATAATTAAGAGTCTGAAACAAGGATGGATAAAATAAAAATAATTATGAGGGTATAGAATTTTTTTTATCTTTACTTAAAAAACAACAACAAAAAGAATAAAATAAGGTGAACTGCTAGTTTCCATTTTATAAATAAATAAATAAAAAGCACAAGTTGAAGAAACACTCATAAATAGCAATATTTTTATCTTCCAATTAAATATTAAAGACAGGATATTAAGGTAACAGCACCAATATGTGCTTTTCATCAGGTGTCAAGTACAGTAATGAGGTGATGATGAAATGGATGCTGATGAAGAAAGACGTGTACTTTATATACTTAGGCCTAGTCTATATTAGTCTTTGCAACAGCTTTAAAATCAAGCAAAATAAGCAAAAAGAAATGTAAAATGTAAAACATCCAGCTTCAATCACCAGCACAGCAGAAGCACGGTTAAATACTCTGTCAGGGAGTGAGTAGTTGGTTTAGTTGAATTCACACATTTTTGTGACAAGTAATGAAATTTTATTTCAGTGGTGTTTATTGTTTTTCTTGGCAATGTGAATATTTTTGTTCTCTTCCACACATTACATCAGCACCACTGACCACTTTATCATCTCCACCTTTAAGAAAGGTGATTCAGTTCAGTTGGACTCAATAGCTCAAGTTCTACACTGGGTTCAGTAACACCTTTTTAAACAAGCATTTTAGACAGTGTCTTAACCTTGACTCTTGAAACATAAATTGTTATAGATGCCTATATACAATCTATCCCATTGCAATCTGCAGGTTTGGATAAATTTGGAAAGATCAGTAAGGTCAGCAGGGTCACAGGTAGGCTTAGCAGGCTTAGAAGTGGACTCCCTGTTAATCAATAAGCTAATTATTAATGCAGAGCTCTTTCAGCTTACAGGCACTGCACCAACAGAAATGTACACTAATTCATTTAGCAATGACGGATAACTACAATCTGCACTTTATGCTTATGAACAACACTACGTTTAAAGGGAGAGTCACCCTAATGTCATTCCAAACCTGTATGACTGAGTTTCTTTTGTATAAAATAAAATTACATTTAAAAAAAAAGGTAATTGAACAGTTCTGGTGACAAGTGGCTGTATATGGACAAAATGAGACATCTCTCAATATATATTTTATGTTGCACAGAGAAAAAAAGAAAAAGAAAAGAAAGCCAGTAATTGACTGATTCATTTTATATCATCTACATATAAAAAAGAAGGTTATTTAACATAATTATGCCAGTGCTGCATAGACACGATTACAAGCACAGCACAGCTCTCACTGTCCTTGGCTGGCAAAACTCATAAGGAGGTGCTCTTGTCACAAGTGGGCTTGAAGTGAATGCCGCCAACAGAGAAGTCCTCACAGGAGTGGGAAATAAGGCTCCCAGATGCCAGTCCACGTCTGTGCCACTAAAACCAAGCCTACGACAGAGCCCAGGTGAGCTTTTACACCCCAGCCGCACAGAGACACGCACAGCCTCTAAAGCAGCTGCACTTGCCAGTGGCCATCATAACGTCTGTTTGATTAACACACTCTGCAACTGAGGAATCATACAGCCATGCTGACAAACACTGGACCAAGGTGATCAAGTTTGACACTCAATGTCAATTTAAAGGCGTTTGTAATTCTGCACATCCATACGGCTGGAAAGTCTGGTTCAATAACAAGAGTTTTACAAGAGAGAGGCGAGTGGTAAAGTAAACTCAGATGAGGTGCCACAAGGTCTGTTGAGTTTCTTTTTCTCTTTTTCCCCTCTCCCCCCCCCCCCCCCCCTCTCCCCTCACCATCCACTCTGAGAAATAAACCCATCTCAGACATGAGAAAGTGAGAAAGGCACAGTATATGTGCTCCGTGGCATGACAATATGTGGCTGAAGAAGCAAAAAGGGGCACTTTTACAATGGCCCCACTCTGACAAAGACCTCTGGTGTGTGGAGAACAGGGTGGGCTGGGCCCCCGCTCCCCTCCTGGAGCTCTGGTTATTAATGCATCAGACCCTGCCACCATGTCCTGCTCTGTGCCAAAGACATATTTCACCCCCAATCGGCCCCTTTCAACAAATACGCTGTTTTGAAAATGATTTCCAGGGTGCTGTCGGTTCCCATAGCGATGACATTAAATGAAAAGAGCAGAAGAGAAAAAAAAAATTATAGCGGTGATAAACGGCTTTGGTTTAGGATGACACAACGAACTTCCAACGGTCTCGTTCGAACGGCTGGCACTCAGGAACAACCTCTTTTACTTTGCCGCTTTTCTCAAAGAGCAAATTAGAATGTATCTCTACCTCTTCATCTGAGAGTGGCACATCATAGCGTCGGGTCACTGGCGTGTATTTATAGTTTGTCATCTTTGTAAGGTTGTCACAGCACCCTTGGCCACGTAAAGCATGTAAATCACCCCTTTAAAACTGCCAACTGAAGCTGAGACATTATTAAAGACAGAAGATGAGAGAACATGCTTGAGATAAAGGAAGGAGGAGGGACATGGTGTGTGAAGTCTTTGATATTTCCCCAATCCCCCCATGAATCATTAACTGCCCATCACAGCAGAGCGCTCTTTCATTTGTTTGCATGTGTATACGTCAGTGTCTGCGAGTTAGTGTAAAGTGTCAAGTATCAGTGATTTTCTCTTGTACTGTATGTCTGTTCTGGCTCAGACTTGCGTGTTCCCCAGAGCAATTAGTTATGGCATATTAATCCTGCCGTAGTATTTCAGTAACAAGTGCTGCATGTCAAAGCAGAGGCAAAGTTTTTTTTTTATTTTTCCATTTTGTTTTTCAATGAGTCTCTAAGACAACGAGCCAAAGTAGCCAAGGGGGGTGGTGCAATAATTTGTTCTGCATTCTCTTAACGTCTCTCACTGTGTTATGACTTGTGTTGAGAGAGAGAGAGAGAGAGAGAGAGAGAGAGAGAGAGACGTATTTGTCAAGCTTTGGACTACCTCCAAACTACAGGACCCCTCTGTAGGGCCTGTCAGCAATGTGATGCATTTTATATAATTACCATTTTTATTGGATTTTTATTTTCCATTTACAAAGGGCCCATCTGCTGGAAGCCTTGCAGTAGCAGACTGGCCAAGACAATACACACACTACATCAAAGAGTTTCACATCGAGAACTCATGCTCAAACACACACATACTTAACATCATTTATTCATTCATTCAAGTCTTTTTTCTTTAACATACTATAGCTTTTTCTTTGGCCATGTTTCACATAGCTTAAAGTGTAACTTAGCATATGTAAATACACACACAAAATCCTGAATATATATATATATATATATATATATATATATATATATATATATATATATATATATATATATATATATATATATATATATACACTTTTTTTTTGTTAATTTACTTGAACAAAAATAATTGTAACTAAAATTTATAGAACTGTTTTATGATTTACAATGCAATTTGTTCCCGTAATGAAAGCAGAATTTCCAGCATCATCAGTGTCACATGATCCTTCAGAAATCAAATGATACTAATGATTTGCTGCTCAAGAAACATTTTTTTTTATCATCATAAATGTTTAAAATGATTCTGCTGCTGATTATTTGACGAATACAAAAGTGCAAAAGACCAGAATTTTATTTGAAATCTAAATGTTTTTTTATTTATTTATTATTATTATATATTCTAGTATATTCGGGGGTATTCATAATACTTTTGGATTGTGTCTCCGTGAAATGGCCTTGATTGTAAATGTTTATATCAGTGAACCACGATAAAAGTGCACACACATGCACATGTCGTGCTTTGATAATGCTACTTCCTGTGACAACAGCGGTCACTTACCTGCCCCTTCCGACGGCCCTCCACCCCCCCCCCACCACCGGGCAGGTGTTTCTGAGGGTTATTGAGCGAATCATTTAGAGGAGGCCTCCTCACAGTGGGACGCAGCTGAACAAAGTTAGCATGAGCCAGTTCTCCCTGCACTGTTCTCACTCCTCACTAATTAGTTCTGACTGGGTTTGTTTAAATCCTTGAAGAGAGAGAAGGAGAGTGAGAGAAAGAGGTTGGGGGGACCAAATGCTGTGAAACTAAAGTACTGAAGTGTGTCACCTCAACCAGACGGACAGACAGGGTGGCATATGAGGGAAAAAAAAGTATCTAGATTTTTTTGGAGAGGGAGACTTTTGCCTTGATCGAGTCTGAGGGTGACAGACGCCACACACACATGCTCACTCAACTGCACCGTGGTGTTTTCTTCACTACTTTTATCTATACTTTAAACTTTAAATCTATTTTATATAAACAGACTCCATTTATTTGTATATTTATCACTGTTTTAGTATCTACAACAAGATAGTTCAGTTCTCCACAGTGTTTCTGCTGCAAAACGAGCACTAATGAGAAATGCACAGTGTCTGTCACAGCCTGTCAATACTCCAGTCTGTCATTATCAGAAACCATAAGAGCTCTTTGTTAGACACTACTTTGGAGAATTTTGACTGATTTAACTCTCTGCAAATGTTCTTGCGTATATACAGAGCTACAAAGAAACACGATCCAATTGATCTCACGTATAGGGTGCAGCTATAAAAAAAAAAGGAAACAAACAAATCAGATTCCTCTGGGGCCACTTGACTTTCTTGCCTGCGCTTCCCTCTTAACCTTTCTTCTGTTTAAACACAAACATTACACAGTACAAGGCAAGATCTGCAAGCCGTTTATTTCTCTTCTTTTTTTTCTCTCTTGACCACACTTTGCCATGTATCAGACTGAAAAAATAAGGCTCATTGTAAATTTTATTGCTCCCATGTCAAAACGACTCCTGAAAAAGAGAGAGTAATGATGGAAAGGGTTTCGGACCAGTTCTCTCTCTCTCTCTCTCTTTCGCTCTCTGCCTGTCTGGTTCCAGTTAGACTCTCATTAGAAGATCTTACAGCTGGAGTGAATAGCTTCCTGTCCAGAGTGCTTAACTCCTGCAGAAGGAAATGTCCCATGCTGTAAAGGGTGAAGCTAACTTCCTGAACATTTTTAAAAGTTAGCACAAAGGCCACGTGACACAGTATAACCCGCCAATTCAGCCAATCAAACAAGACCCTCTGTGACCCTAACGTAACGTAGACCATTCAAACAGGAAGTGTTCAATTTTTGATTGTTAAATAATTTGTTGCGGACTGAAATATTTCTTAAACAGCTATTTATTTGCTTATTTATTGATTGAATTATATTTCTCAAAATTCTGAAGGAAAAAATTTACTGGAAATGACATTATTTTATATAATATACAGTATGTGATAAACAAGTATGGGGATATATATTACAAGGTTGTCGGTTATTAATTCAAATGAGGAGTATGTGTCTATTACATATACACAGAAAAATTACTTTTCAAAGAAGAAAGAAAGAAAAAAAATATTAAAGTGACAATAGAAGCAAATTATGTCAAATCACAGAGAAAAAAAAACATTTTTATAAATCAGTTATTTATACATCTGTCCATCCATTTTCCAAACCAATTGTTCTGTGTAGGGTGTTGTTTATACAAAACAGGTAAAAAAAAGCCTTCCTCTTATTAATAATAATAATAATAATAATAATAATAATAATAATAATAATAATAATAATAATAATGCATTATACAATGTATTGTCTTCACAGACTCTTAAAATATCTATAAAACAGTCAGAGAAAAAATAAAACAAAATAAAGTAAAATGTATAATTCCTCTTCAGGAACTCGAGCTGCGTCGAACAACGCTTTGGGAACGCGCTTAGCGTGAGCGACTCTGAATATCATGTGTAATCAGTCCAATGGAAGAGCGTGACGTCACAGGCGGGGTGACGTAAGTGACCAGGAAGCTATAAAAGCACGTGCCGCGCAGCTGGCGTCAGCTTCACGTCTTTCAGCAAGCGCTCTGTGTGTGAATGTCACTTGTTTGTCTTGTGAGTCTTATTTAATTTGTTTTGTCCAGTTAGAGCTCCAAGGTCCGGACCCCCCCCCCCCCCCCCCTATCTGAGAGTTGCCCCCTCCTAAAATATAATTGAAATGTGTATTTTAAATAATATAATGATATATAGTTAAACTAATTGTGTAAGTAGTAAAACAATACAAATGCAAACGGAGCAACATCTCGAGTTCCCCTGCTTTGCCTCACCTTGCTTTGGTCCACTGCCTGCTCCCCTTTTACCCCACCACCACCGACACACACACACACACACACAGTCTGGTACGAGAAAACAACGTGTTTCAGTAGTTGTGGAACTCCATAAGTCAAGCTTACTTAATTCACATTAAACATCGGATGACGCAATTATTTTCTCTTTAATATAGATGATGCTGAGTCATTAATAAATCGTGTCCAAAAATATTATTGTGTACCAATTTACTTTTGTCACCGATGTAGTCTGCGCTGTTAGCGATTTTAACGTGTACCCTTGTTTTATACAGGCGTTTACCTAGCTTGTTTAATAACATCTTACACACTCCCATATACAAGTCTTTTGCGGGTGCGCATTTAGATTTTCCCGCGTTCACTATGATTTAGTAGGTTTCAGTGGCGGCTCGTCGGGTGAGGCAGAGGAGACACAGTTTTCCCCCAAATTTTGAGTTGAAAATGAGGAAGATTTAATTTTAATAAAATTCACTATTCATTTCAGTTCATGTCTCAGAATGTATATAATTTTGTTTGTAATTTCACAGTGGTAATACCATTACATGAAAGCTCCGCTTTTCTATCACGAATGTGGTGAATCTGCTGATGTAATTACACCGCTAAGTGAAAGAGAAGGGGAAGGAGAGGGGGAGGCCAGGGGAACCAAACAGCATCGAGTGTTCACTTTCAGCGCTGAGGAGTGCTGAGAAAAGTAACATCATAGAGGAGGCTAGCCTCCCTTCTGGTATATCAACCAACCATGATAGACACGTAAATTACGTCCTATTAGTTTGAACCTGTTTTTATACAGTCTTATGGTTTGAACGTCTCCCGGAGCGGCTGGGCTGATAATTTACCAAGTATTTATAATGAGTATCGATATTGAATATATTTTATTTACGGTTACTGACTAAAAGCCACCAAAAAGCCATTTTAAAGTGGTTAAGCAAATAATAATGATAACACTCGGCAGGGATCCCCAGACCAATACAATTAGTTTGCCTCCTCTATTTTAAAATCCACGAGCCGCCACTGGTCGGTTTATTATATTTAATATAGTTAATCTAATATAACATCATAGAGTGCAGTTGTTCTCCAGGTATTAGCATAACAAATGTGATTTAGATTTTTATAAAAATTGAATAAACAAGAAGTTAATATTAAGTGCATTTTAGGCACCATATTGCCTGTTTTAGCCCTATTTCACCAACGAAAAAATTGAAAACTAAGGCTACGTTCACACTGCAGGCTGAAATGACCAAATTCCGATTTTTTTGCCCCTATGCGACCTGTATCTGATCTTTTCATGACAGTCTGAACGACACAGATCCGATCTTTTCAAATGCGACCCAGGCCACTTGGGTATGTGGTCCTAAATCCGATACGTATCCGATCTTTTGAAATGCGACCTCCGTCTGAACGGCCCGGTCACATGTATCCGACCCGTACGTCATTGATACGCTACAAACGTCATAATTCTGCGTTGAAGTAGGCGGGAATGAGAAGATAAACAACAACCATGGCGGACGATGATGCTTAAATAACTTTAATATTGCTATACGAGCTCCGCTGTTGACTACACTGTTGTTGACATCCATGTTTAGCTACTTCCGCAAACAACTAGTGACGTCGTTGGCCGTTGAGTACTCTTCTGTGCATGCGGATCACTTCTGGGTCATTTCACGTTCACACAGGAGATCACAAAAGGTCACATTTAATTGGAAATGTGAACGGCCTTGCAAAAAAATTTATTTAAAAAAAAAAAAATCGGAATTGAGCATTAAGCCCTGCAGTGTGAACGTAGCCTAAGCTACAGCAGTAACAGCACTAATTTTGAGAAACACACTGAGGAGGTGTTTCCTAACTGTGTAAATCCACTTTTTGAACAAATCAGTCATTGATGTAATAAATTATTATTTTTTTGTTTTTTTTCCTCTCACTTTCACGTCTATACCGATCTCACTATACAGTTGTGTGGGCGTGTATGTCTAAGAGTGTGTATGCCTTCATTTTGCTAGGCATGGCAAATGTTTTTATATATGCATGTTTTAATTATAACTGTGAAGCAACAACATTGCTATTAAATGTGCTATATAAATAAATAAAAGTTGAAGTTAAGTTCAAATTCCATTGTATTTTGGTGGCTTGATTGTGTAAACAACTTCAAAAACATTGCAAAAAAAATTGTTTTGAAGAATGTTTTGGTCAATTTAGTCAGCTTTTTCATTGAACCAGAAAGAAACTTTGAGAAGGATGATAATGGAACGGTCTCCATGCAATAGTAAGGCTTTCCTCTCTGTACACATATCCTTAAGTACAATTTTGCCTATTTTATTGGTGTCCCCTTCAAAACTTGCTCGTGAGAAATGTTATGTTTATTGTCCCCCCCAACATTTAGATGAGATTTTCACCCCTGTCCCTTTCTCCTTCCACTTCCGTGCCCAATCCCTGGAGTCGGAAGCACGCTCTGTGGTTCCTTCCACCCAGGGAGAGGGATCGACGCTCTGCCTATCTTCCTCCGAGGAGGTCGATGTGGAATCGGTCGACAGGGATTCGCCACCCCATTCGCCGCAATATGAGGAGCTCTTGGAGGTGGTTACTCGTGCGGTGGCCAAATTAAACATTGAGTGGCCCGCCGAAAAAACGACCGAACCGCAGCGAAGCAAGCTCGATGAACGCTTCCTGCGCGCGAGTCAGCCACCTCCCAGCCGGGGCCTTCCATTCTTTCCCGACCTGCATGATGAGATCACCAGGTCGTGGAAACGCCCATTTTTAGCCCGCCTCTACATCCCCTCGTCTGACTACTCTGACAATGTAGTGGGGATGGAAGAGCACGGCCATAGAGCTATGCCCCGGGTGGACCAGACGCTCGCAAGCTATCTGTCCCCCGGCACGGCATCATCTCTGAAGGCATTGCCCTCAAAGCCACTCAGAACAACATCGGCTTTGGTGGGCAAAGGGTATGCGGCTGCAGGTCAGGCTGGTGCGTGTCTGCACACCATGGCGGTGTTACAGGCATACCAAGCCGACCTGCTTAAAGAGCTAGATGAGGGAGAGGAGATCAAGTCCCATGATATATCAGAACTAAGAAGGACCGCTGATCTCTCCCTCCGCGCTACCAAGGAGACCGCCCGAGCGATTGGGCGGTCCATGGCAGCTATGGTGGCCGCAGAGAGGCACTTATGGTTGACCCTGTCCGATATGAAAGAGCGGGACAGGGTCTGCCTCATGGACGCCCCGATTCAACCGACTGGCCTGTTCGGCGACGCAGTCAATTCTGTTGTTGACAGGTTTCAGGAGGCCCGCAAACAAGCGGCGGCGTTCGAAAATTTCCTCCCCAGCCGCACCCAACTCCTCGTATCGCGAGGCCCAGAAACAGAGCTCTCGAACTCTCGGCCGAGGTCTTCTAAGCCTAAACAAGATCTTAGGGCAGTCATAGAAGCTAAGAAGTCCTCGGCCAAGAAACCCTGACGCCAAAAGCCCAGGGTTTCAGAGGGCAGCCTCTGCTGGGGTAGAGCGGTACACACCGCAGTACACGGTGCCCGTCTCGCCTCAGCACCCTCTGGGGGCCGATCTGCCAACCCTGCCAGTGTTCCAGGGATCAGCGGTCCCCAGCGAGCATCGGTCTCAGTATCTTCCGCCCGCGCGCGTAGCGGGGCTGAGACGCTCGCCGCCCCTGCGGGGGCCGCTTACACCAGAAATCAGTCTCGAGAGACTGATTCCCTTAGTAGATTATTTAGCAGCGTGGAAACTACTGCCAAATGTATCTCAATGGGTCCAGCACACAGTAGAAAAAGGCTACCGTATTCAGTTCGGCTCTGCACCGCCAATATTCAACGGGGTCATCCCAACGATAGTCGGCCCCAGGCAGGGTCTGGTTATGGAACAGGAAGTGAAAACCCTATTAGAGAAGGAGGCCATCGAGGTGGTCCCTCCTCAAGACAGGGAGTCCGGATTTTACAGCCGGTATTTCATAGTTCCAAAGAAGGATGGGGGGTTGCGTCCGATTATAGACTTGAGGGTCTTAAATCGTTCAGTTATGAGATTGAAGTTCAAAATGCTCACAATCAAGCATGTTGTAGCTCAGATCAGGTCCGAGGAACAATTACTATTGTAGTAATTAAAACTATTTCACATGGTTGCATTTCAAGAACCAGCAGCCTGACCAGGAGACATGCAGATACATCTTTTACATACAAATCACTCACAACGGACAGGCCCTTCAATACACAGATACACAGCACACTGCAGTATTAGCCGTATTTACAGCCTAGAGGTCAGAAATACTGACCTGGAGTCACACAGCTGACCTGAGTGTGGCTAAAGTTTCATTTACACACACATAAACAACCATATTACAATTCTAAAAAAAAAGTATTGAAAAGATTCTTTGCATTTCACCTACTGTACATACAGTACATGCAAGTTCAGCTTCAAGTAGTTTCCTGTCAGAGGAAAATGATGAACAAAGTACTCTGTGCTAGTATTTCACACACAAATGACTGACATGAATAACAACATACATGAGATAACTGAAAACCACACGAGAATGCACTTCTTCCTGTAAATGTCACTCAGGACAGGTCACAGTAGCTTTTGTGACTGCCTATCTGGACAGCTGCAAATGATAACTTTTATGTTTGTTAAATCACGCTTGTTTTCTGCCTCCAACAATGCGGCTCTTTCATTCATTATAGTTATGGCTATAGCCATCCATCAGTGCCTGTAGAGTAAACACACTCTCTGTTCTGCACTGGAGATTAGCTCTAATGAAACCAAAACAAAGCCGGACATGTTAAATTTATTAGCATGTTTAGCGTAAGCACTCTGAAGTCATGGACAGCCACCGTGCTATGCTCAGAGTGTGGACGCGGCGCTATTTCCTGAAACCCCTACTAATCTGCACACGGGATATTTGCGGAGAGGCTGAACAAACACTGATTTGCTGCTATCTCTCTGGTTCCCAGCCTTCAAGGGGAGAGTGTAGCCGTGTCTGTACTGCCTTACAGGCCTCGCTCCTGGGAACAGAGCTGGTCTTTGCAGCTTCTTGGCGGACACTTCCAGGCAGAGAAGTGAATCCCCCCCGAGGGAGCGACTTCAAAAAAGCACACACAGAATTGTGTATGCCAGGGTGCCATGGTGACATGGGAATGTTTGGACTGGATTTATGACTCTCTGTACCGGCTTAGTTGAGGTATTAGGGCGCAACTTTCTGACAGCTTTCTGTCTCTCAGGAAATGTCTTTTTCTACAAGAAGAAATTGACAAATAACATATTGAAAATGTAGAAACACTTAAATATTTTAACTGTGTTTACAATTTCGTACATGCAAAGTAAAGGCAAAAAAAATCAAATCCTGCTTTTAATAGTTGCTATTTGATTATTTATAGTATTTTATTTACTATAATTTATTTATTAATTAATATGACGTATATTAAATGGACATAATTGAGGTTTTTATTAATACAATCTGTTACTTAGTAATTATTATAATTTGATATATACACTGCCTTTTAAAGGTTTTGGGTCTCTTATTGTCATGCTGTCTGGTCTCTGGTTCCCTGAGTCTCCACTAGTGGTCTCACTTCCCCATAGGCACCTCACCGTCGGCAGTACAATTCCCACAAAGCTTTGTCCCTTCATCACAGTAATTGCACTCCTGTTAATTGCACTCAGGTGTCTTCAATTGATTACCCTGCCTATATTAACCGGTCTTTTCTGTTTGTCTTCATGGTAGTCCTTTCATTCCGTCACCCAGTTTCCTCGCCTTCCGAGTGTCCTCGTCTTCCGTGTTTCCGGTTCCCTTTCCTGTTCCTTCCCTGTTTGTTTATTTTTGGATGGATTTATGGTTTTGACCCCTGCTTGTTGGATGCTGATTTGGATTACCCATTAAAACCCATCCTGCAATTGGATCTCTCGTCTCCTGTGCTTCCCTGGGTCTCCGGTCGTAACACTTATGCTCACCAAGGCTGCATTTCTTAGAAACATTATGAAATATTTAAATACCTGTTTTCTGTTTAAATGGTTTTAAAAAATGAATAATATTCAGCAACCATTATTCAAGTCTTGAGTATACTGATTCAGAGCTCGAGAAACCTTGAATGTTGAAAACAGTTGTGCTGCTTCATATTTTTATGAAAAGCATAATACTTTTTTCAGGATTCCTTGATAATTAGAGAGTTCAAAAGAACAGCATTTATTTGAAATAGAACTCTTTTGTAACATCCTTATGGTCACTTTAATGTATCCTCACTGAATAAAAATATCAACTTTTCATCTGTATTGTATACTTAATATAATTTGTTAATTAGCATAATTTATGTATACATTCTAAACATGATTATTTATTGATATATCTCATAAGAAGACATTTTTTAAGCAATCTAGCCATTGAGTCAATTAGAGTATGTTGAGTGTACAGAGAAACAGTCTTGACCTGGTCAGCCTGGCTTAATGACAGCACTCTAATGTCTTCCACATGCAGCTCAGCCCAGAGGACATGGGCTTGGAGTGGCCATTCTTCTAATTCAGAGCCAATCTTCAGATAATGACATTCACATCAATAGCAGGCAGTCGATTTACTGATAACTCCCCTCTTTTCCATTTGTGCGTGCGTGTGTGTGAGAGAGTCTGTGCCCGGTCCTCATTTCCTACTCTGTGTGTGCTGCTCATATTCCGTCTATAGCTATATGTGATGTGCATTCATATCTGTAAGGCCTTATCAGACTCTCAGGGATTATTAGTTTTGACACTCAGGTGGTGTCCTTGGTTCTGAGAGTGTTTATGATTTTAATTTCCACAGAAAGGTCCAGACAATCAATATTGCTAATTAATGCATGAGGCAGAGAGACAGGCTGTGAAAATGTAACCCGCTGAATAGTAAAAGATGAGCCGGCTTACTGCTGCCACTGTTTTATCTCACTCCCAGATAAATGAAACAGCCTCTTGACAATGCACTGATAATATTCAGAACTGGTGTATGTGTGTGAGCCCTTTAAGTCATTCAGGGTTGTGTTTTAGCCCATAAAGTATGACCTTTGACCCTTTATGAATGATTTTTCTGCCCCAGCTTATTTATATATCTTTAGCAACCTGCCAGAGGAATCTAATTTGAGTTCACTCAAAACGATAATGCTTGCAAGAGATGTGTCATGTTGTCAGGGGTGTAAGATGATGATTGCCAGTTTAATTTAAAGATTGTTTTGTTTTACATTAGTTAATGCATTAGTATCACGAATTAATGATATAGGCCTATAATACAAATCTGTAAAATAATTAATACATTAATATATATATATATATATATATATATATATATATATCGGGTACAAACCCGATTCCAAAAAAGTTGGGATACTGTACAAATTGTGAATAAAAACAGAATGCAATGATGTGGAAGTTTCAAATTTCAATATTTTATTCAGAATACAACATAGATGACATAGCAAATATTTAAACTGAGAAAATGTATAATTTTAAGGGAAAAATAAGTTGATTTTAAATTTCATGGCATCAACACATCTCAAAAAAGTTGGGACAAGGCCATGTTTACCACTGTGTGGCATCCCCTCTTCTTTTTATAAAAGTCCGCAAACGTCTGGGGACTGAGGAGACAAGTTGCTCAAGTTTAGGAATAGGAATGTTGTCTCATTCTTGTCTAATACAGGCTTCTAGATGCTCAACTCTCGTAGGTCTTTTTTGTTGCATCTTCCTCTTTATGATGCACCAAATGTTTTCTATGGGTGAAAGATCTGGACTGCAAGCTGGCCATTTCAGTACCCGGATCCTTCTTCTATGCAGCCATGATGTTGTAATTGATGCAGTATGTGGTCTGGCATTGTCATATTGGGAAATACAAGGTCTTCCCTGAAAGAGACGATGTATGGATGGGAGCATATGTTGTTCCTGAACTTGGATATACCTTTCAGCATTGATGGTGCCTTTCCAGATGTGTAAGCTGCCCATGCCACACACACTCATGCAACCCCATACCATCAGAGATGCAGGCTTCTGAACTTAGCTCTGATAACAACTTGGGTTGTCCTTGTCCTCTTTAGTCCGGATGACATGGCATCCCAGTTTTCCAAAAAGAACTTCAAATTTTGATTCGTCTGACCACAGAACAGTTTTCCACTTTGCCACAGTCCATTTTAAATGAGCCTTGACCCAGAGAATACGCCTGTGCTTCTGGATCATGTTTAGATATGACTTTTTTTTTGACCTATAGAGTTTTAGCCGACAGCGGTGAATGGGTCGGTGGATTATCATCACTGACAATGTTTTCTGGAAGTATTCCTGAGCCCATGTTGTGATTTCCATCACAGTAGCATTCCTCTATGTGATGAAGCGCCTTTAACTTTTCCGGCCTCTTATTGCTACCTGTCCCAACTTTTTTGGAATGTGTAGCTCTCATGAAATCCAAAATGGCTATTTTGACATTTCAAAATGTCTCACTTTCAACATTTGATATGTTATCTATATTCTATTGTGAATAAAATATAAGTTTATGAGATTTGTAAATTATTCCTTTTTTACTTTTTTACAATTTGTACAGTGCCCCAACTTTTTTGGAATCGGGTTTGTAGTTCCAAATCCATAAGCATTTCGTAAAATTTTTATTGAAACCTGAGAGATTTACCAAACTTTGATGCTTCAAACTGTTCGAAAAGAAAAAAGAAATACCTAGAAATTGAGTGCTTTAATACAGATCTTCTAGAGACATATAAATGCTTTATACAGTATGAAGAACAGATTTATTCATTTTAATTAAATTAATTTGTTTTGAAGATGGGTCTTATTGGTTTGGAACAACTTGAGGGTGAGTAAAATATGACACACTTTTAATGTTTAGCTAAAATATCCCTTGTATGAATATCCCTTATACAGTATAATGATCAAAAATTGATTAGCACTGAACAATTGTGCATTTTAAAATTTACCTAAATTAAAAGCTGTAAAAATCATTAGTTTATGATAACTATAATGTTAACCTTAACCCAAAAAAAAAAAAAGTAAAATGCAAATACAAGTCTTGACAGAATTTGTAAACTGAGCATTTTTAACGAACAAATTTTTTAGTTTGAATCAGAAATATAGAAACACTCAAGCTCTTGATAGCCATTTGCATTGTAATATACAAATCGACATATCTGGTAAATCTCCTAAATGGGAATTAAACTAAAATGCCCCAAAACTAATTATTTATCATCTACTATTTGCTTGTTTAAAATTGCTTGTCTGGTGTCTCCAATCTGCCCAGAAATATTAACACAGTGGTTATAAAGAGGCTGGATTACTGATATAAGATTATGGATTGCGGTAAATAAAAGGAACTCACATGCTAAAAGCTCAGCAGATATTTTGCTCTAATGATGATATTGAGACAATGAGATAATTTTCATTTCAGATGCAGACAAGAATGTCTGGGATAGGATTGGTTATGCTGTAGGGCCTCTCTAATCTCTTTTGAACCATCACAGCCACTTGTGTTGGGACCATATGCTACATGAAAACATAGGCCCTCTTGCGCTATTTTGAACGGGACGAGAGAGAGAGAGAGAGAGAGAGAGAGAGAGAGAGAGAGAGAGACAGGAAAGTGAGATGAAAACATTTTGCTAGCCTTTCCAATCGGATAACTCATCTTCAAACGCAAAGATGATGAGGAGATCTCAAAAAGCCCTTGATGTTCTCAGCACAACATAATTACATAAAACAGACATATGCCATTCTCATTCCCACTCAAATGCAGGATTAGCGCTTTGATTAATCACACTTTAATCTGACGACTGAAATTATCGTTCTGCTATCAGCAAGAAACAGGTTTATTTCACATGAAGAAATCCCTGATTATTTATGGCCCCCAGCTACTGCCTCTCTCTCTCTCTCTCTCTCTCTCTCTCTGTCTTTTGTTCTCTATTTGCTATTCTTCATTGCACAGCGAGGATGATTGCGACTCAATTATCTTCGTGTGAGGCGATTATCTTCAGGGTTAATTTAATCTTCATTGCTCCCCAGTCATATTTCAATTAAACATGCTATCATAGTGTTAACACGTACTTAAACCTGTTATTCCTGTGATTCACTTGCCACTGAAACGTACAATGAGGCTAACAGATGTCATAATTATGCACTTATTAAACATATTTCACAGTGAGAGAGGCACTGGGGAGGAGAAGCAGGTCCGCTGTGCAGAGAGTGAGCATTAATCTAATGACAATATGCCTTCGTGTTGATCTATAAGACTAGCGCAGTCTGCCTCTGCTTAATTGTGACACAAACATATTAAAATGCCTCTTAAGGCGTTTACTGTATTAGAAGATTACTTAGAACTGGTTTCCCCTTATACTTGTCCAGGCCACCTTAAATGCCCCCGTAATAGCTAAAATAACTGTAAAAGGTTGCACTTCAGCTAGACATATCCAAAAAACTGAAAGACGTCCTTAAAGAAAACTGAAAGAAAAAAGTCCTTTAATTTCTGAAAATAAAAATGTCAACAATCTACAAGATAGGCCTTAAATGTACTTCAGTTAAAACAAAGCAAAACAAAACAAAACAAAAAACTAATTTAGTATGAACATATATATTAACATAAAGGCTTGTCCCAAAAGAGCATGAGATATCAAATTTTTTTTAAATCCAAGGTTATCAAACGAACTGTAAACTTTTATCAGTTTCCTTTCTCAAGTTTTACCAATATCACTACACTGATGCCAAACACACACATACACATTTAGACACACAAACTCGCACACAGAGGAAACACCTTTAATAACCACTGATAGGAAATGAGGAGGTCTGGCATCAAATGGATGGCGCACACACAAGCCAGCCAGCCATATTGAGCCGGGAAATGCTGCCAGCCATGAGCCATGGCACATTAAAAATGTTTAATAAAAAGCATGCACCACTGCACTGATCGCACAACAATCTGCACCATAAAAACACAGTAATATAAACACCACAACAAACACTATCTGCACTACACACTACCCACAATACAGAACACTGAACTGTACACATTTTTCCATTTTAATTTTACTAATGAATAGATACATATACACACACTCTATATTAAGATCAGTCAAATTAATCAACTCCGTTATGGATCTTTAATAATATATATATATATATATATATATATATATATATACATATAAATGTAGAGGTAAAGCAGATTTGCATGTTTAGTCTCCTGCATGTAATAAACAGAATTTAAGTAAGCCTGAGAGGCGTTGTAGAGGAGAGTAAGAGGAGAAAGAAATCCTCCAAGGTCTATTACAAACCCCATAAACTCATTATGCAATGAAGGTCCTATCGCAGGTTAACATGATTAAAGCTTGAGATTCATACGCTGATATTATTCTTCATAGAGGCAGATAAGGTCTGAAAACGGAACTGCTGGATATCAAAGGCAGCCATATTCACAGGCGTGAGGCCAGCACTCACTCAGTACACACACACACACACACACACACACACACACACACACACACACACACACACACACACACACACACACACACACACACACACACACACAGTGTACAATAAATGCAGGTCTGATAAAGATTTGAATGTCAGGGTTTAATCAATGCCTTTAGAAATTAACATCATGTTGACTTATTGTCAAGATAATCTGTAATATTTATAATGTGTGTGTGTGTGTGTGTGTCATACAGGTCTTAGGTCAGTTGTAGACTTCACTCACCCATACTAATTAATAACTTCTTTCAATTCTACACAGCATATTGTAAGGTACTGTATTTTGGTTGATTGTTTTGTATTGTAATTAGTACAGTGTATTTTAGTGTATATTTACACTGTACTGTATGTTGCACGTTGCATCAGATGTGACCAAGATAAATTATGGTGCCCTACACAAAACGGTGAATGAAACAGATTCTGAAATTTCTAAATATTTTTTAATATATATACAACCCGAATTCCGGAAAAGTTGGGACGTTTTTTAAATTTTAATAAAATGAAAACTAAAGGAATTTCAAATCACATGAGCCAATATTTTATTCACAATAGAACATAGATAACGTAGCAAATGTTTAAACTGAGAAATTTTACACTTTTATCCACTTAATTAGCTCATTTAAAATTTAATGCCTGCTACAGGTCTCAAAAAAGTTGGCACGGGGGCAACAAATGGCTAAAAAAGCAAGCAGTTTTGAAAAGATTCAGCTGGGAGAACATCTAGGGATTAATTAAGTTAATTGATATCAGGTCTGTAACATGATTAGCTATAAAAGCTTTGTCTTAGAGAAGCAGAGTCTCTCAGAAGTAAAGATGGGCAGAGGCTCTCCAATCTGTAAAAGACTGTGTAAAAAAATTGTGGAAAACTTTAAAAACAATGTTCCTCAACGTCAAATTGCAAAGGCTTTGCAAATCTCATCATCTACAGTGCATAACATCATCAAAAGATTCAGAGAAACTGGAGAAATCTCTGTGCGTAAGGGACAAGGCCGGAGACCTTTATTGGATGCCCGTGGTCTTCGGGCTCTCAGACGACACTGCATCACTCATCGGCATGATTGTGTCAATGACATTACTAAATGGGCCCAGGAATACTTTCAGAAACCACTGTCGGTAAACACAATCCGCCGTGCCATCAGCAGATGCCAACTAAAGCTCTATCATGCAAAAAGGAAGCCATATGTGAACATGGTCCAGAAGCGCCGTCGTGTCCAGTGGGCCAAGGCTCATTTAAAATGGATTATTTCAAAGTGGAATAGTGTTTTATGGTCAGACGAGTCCAAATTTGACATTCTTGTTGGAAATCACGGACGCCGTGTCAGCGTTCAGTTCAAAAGCCAGCATCTCTGATGGTATGGGGGTGCATAAGTGCATACGGTATGGGCAGCTTGCATGTTTTGGAAGGCTCTGTGAATGCTGAAAGGTATATAAAGGTTTTAGAGCAACATATGCTTCCCTCCAAACAACGTCTATTTCAGGGAAGGCCTTGTTTATTTCAGCAGGACAATGCAAAACCACATACTGCAGCTATAACAACAGCATGGCTTCGTCGTAGAAGAGTCCGGGTGCTAACCTGGCCTGCCTGCAGTCCAGATCTTTCACCTATAGAGAACATTTGGCGCATCATTAAACGAAAAATACGTCAAAGACGACCACGAACTCTTCAGCAGCTGGAAATCTATATAAGGCAAGAATGGGACCAAATTCCAACAGCGAAACTCCAGCAACTCATAGCCTCAATGCCCAGACGTCTTCAAACTGTTTTGAAAAGAAAAGGAGATGCTACACCATGGTAAACATGCCCCGTCCCAACTATTTTGAGACCTGTAGCAGAAATCAAAATTGAAATGAGCTCATTTTGTGCATAAAATTGTAAACTTTCTCAGTTTAAACATTTACTATGTTATCTATGTTCTATTGTGAATAAAATATTGGCTCATGTGATTTGAAAGTCTTTTAGTTTTCATTTTATTAAAATTTAAAAAACGTCCCAACTTTTCCGGAATTCGGGTTGTATATATATATATATATATATATATATATATATATATATATACTCACAAATATAGTGCCTGTTACAAACACGCCAGGTTCCACCTCCACGCAATCACTACGCACGCCCTCACCGGAATACTAAGCACATCCGCCTGATCCTCATCACCACCCAATCACCTCAGCACCGTAAAAACCACACACACGCACTCAATCGATGTCCGGTCTTGTTCGCGACAAGGTCTTACCTGTATGCTAACTCTAAGGACTAACTCTTCTTCTACTTACCTCTCTCCAGCGATTCTCCGAAGATCCAGATCCCAAGTGTGCGTGTGTGTGGTTCACCTTCCTCCTCTGACGTCTTCACCCAGCCTGCACGGATCCATCCCTCACTCCACCCTACACTACCTGCTCCTCTGCTTGTGTCTGTTCAGTAAACCATTTTGTTTGTTACTCCTCAGCCTCCCGAGTGATCCGTAACAGAAGACCGGACCAACACCGCCAGGCACAAGCATGAGCCTCACGGACCCCTTTCAAGATCTGGTTAATGCACTCCGAAGGACACTCACGTCTACAACTGCATCCCCAACACCAGCGAGCACTTCCGTCAACGATGCCAGCACTTCCTCACCTTCCGTTCACGCCAGTCCCATGGCCCGGCCAGTGCCCTACTCTGGTGCGTCGGAGGAATGCAGCGGTTTCCTCCTACAATGCTCGCTGGTCCTGGAGATGCAACCGCACTTGTACCCCACTGAGAGATCTAAGGTAGCCTTTGTAATTTCTCAACTGCAAGTTAAAGCACTACTGTGGGCAGATTCAATATGGACTCAAAATAACCCAGTTATCCAGTCTTATTCCAGCTTCATTGACCATTTCCGTGAAGTTTTCGGCAGACCAGCTTGGGACTCTTCCATTGGTGAGAAGCTGTATAATCTCAAACAGGGGAAAATGTCTGTCAATGAATATGCCCTTCAGTTTAGGACTCTAGCGGCCTCCAGTGGATGGAACGAACAGGCTTTACTGACTACCTACCGTCAGGGATTGGCACCTCGAGTGCGGTTGCATCTCGCTGCATACGAGGACACCATCGGGCTAGAACGATTCATCCAGCTGTCCATCCGCTTCGCCACTCGTATGCAGTCGAGCCTCGAAGAGCACCAGGGCCAGGCGTATTCCTCTATGCCACTCTGCCAACCAGAGACCGTCAGCTCCCCAGAACCAGCCAGTGAACCCATGCTACTAGACTCCTATTGTCTCTCTATGGCTGAACGACAAAAACGGCTGGCCCAGAATCTGTGCCTCTACTGTGCAGCCCCGGGGCAGGCCATCGCTGTATGCCCCGTCCGTCCTCCTCGTCCCATGGTGAGTGCCATTCTCCCTTCAAGATACCAAATGAAACCACTCACCACTGTTATGACACTTATTACCGCTGACATATCTCTTCCAGTTTCCGCCCTCCTCGATTCTGAGTCAGCCGGCAACTTCATCTCCGGCGCCCTCTGCCGTCAGCTCAAGCTCACTACCACGGCAACGCCGTCAGCCTACCAAGTCCACACTATCACCGGCAAGCCGTTAAGCAGGAGATGCGTGCGTCATAGTGTGGGTCCCATATCCCTCCAAACCGGAATACTCCATCACGAGGAAATCCATCTGCTGGTTCTGGAGGAATCCACCACTGACGTGATTCTAGGGCGCCCGTGGTTAGAGCAGCACAACCCCGTAATCTCCTGGAAGACGGGCAAAGTCCTGAAGTGGGGTGACGCCTGTGTCAAGAGCTGCATCTCAGGTTGTCCAGTTCCAGCCACACCTTCCCCTGAACCTCTTCCAGTCGGTTCCACATCAATAGAGAGCCAAGTGGAAAACCAATCCATCACCATCCCTCACTGCTACGCCCCCTTCAGTTACGTCTTCTGCCCCAAACGGGCCTCCAAGCTGCCTCCACACTGGCCGTGGGACTGTGCAATCGATCTGCTGCTGGGTGAACCAGTGCCTAAAGGAAAGATATACCCCCTATACATTCCTGAGCAGAAGGCCATGGAGGAGTACATCAAGGAGGCGCTGGCTCAGGGTTATATTTGTCCATCGACCTCCCCTGCTGCTTCGAGTTTCTTCTTTGTGGAGAAAAAGGTTTAAGACCATGCATTGATTATCGGGCTCTCAACAATATAACAGTGAAGTTCAGGTACCCACTTCCCCTCGTCCCAGCTGCCTTGGAACATCTCCGTGGTGCCACTGTGTTCACCAAGTTTGACCTTCGCAGCGCCTACAACCTCATCCGGAAATGAGAGGGGGGCGAGTGGAAGACCACCTTCATAACCCCTACAAGCCACTATGAATACTGCGTAATGCTGTATGGACTTGTTAAAGCCCCCTCCGTATTCCAGGACTTCATCCACGAGGTGCTCCGGGAGTTCCTCCACAAGTTCGTCCTAGTGTACATTGATGATATCCTCATCTACTCCCGGAGCCTGGCAGAACATCAACGCCACGTTGCGGAGGTCCTGTGATCCCTGAGGGCCTACCAACTGTATCTCAAGGCCGAAAAGTACTCTTTCCATCAGCCCTCAGTGCAGTTCCTTGGATACAACATCAGCAGCAGTGGCATCCGGATGGACGAGGGGAAGGTAAAGCCGTCAGAGATTGGCCCACTCCAACCACCATCAAGGAGTTACAGCAGTTCCTTGGCTTTGCCAACTTCTATAGACGGTTTATACAAAACTTCAGTACCATCACCAGCCAGGCCTTTACGACCGCCCCACTCCTGGTCCATCCCGATCCCGACCGACCCTTTGTCGTGGAAGTCAATGCCTCGACCACCGGAGTGGGAACGGTCCTTTCTCAGCAGCAGGGGAATCCCAGTCGCCTCCACCCATGCGCCGCCTTCTCCCGGAAACTCAACCCGGCGGAGGTCAACTATGATATCGGCAACCAGGAACTGTTGGCCATCAAACTGGCCTTGGAAGAATGGAGGCATTGGTTGGAGGGAGCCAAACACCCCTTTCTGGTCCTAACAGATCATAAGAACTCAGAGTATCTTCGAGTGGCCAAAAGATTAAATCTGAGACAAGCCCGCTGGGAGTTATTCTTCACCCGCTTCCATTTCACCATCTCATACCGCCCAGGGGTGAAAAATGTGAAGGCTGACGCCCTCTCCAGATGTTACGCCCCCGAAGAGAATCGCGAAACTCCGGAAACCATTCTTCCAGAAAGAGTCATCGTCTCTCCTATTACCTGGTCCGCTGAGACCCTTCCTCCTACCGAGACTACCACCAACACCCCGCCGGGTTGCCCACCGGAACTTCAGTATATTCCCAGGACACGGAGCACTCCACTCATACACTCCGCTCATACATCGCTTGGCAATGGTCACCCGGGGGTCAATGAAACCCTCTCGTTGCTGAAGGAATGCTTCTGGTGGCCCAACATGGTCTCAGATGTCAGGAGGTACGTGAATGGATGTACAAGCTGCGCCATATCCAAAAGCCCTCGCCATCTTCCATCAGGCAAGCTCCATCCTCTGCCCGTTCCCAATCGCCCGTGGTCACACCTAGGGGTGAACTTCATAACCGATCTTCCTCCTTCAGATAACAATACCTGCATTCTTGTCATAGTGGATAGATTTTCTTAATCCTGTCGTCTTCTTCCTTTGAAGGGTCTGCCCATGGCCATGGAAACGGCTGAACTGTTATTTAATCATGTCTTCAGGTACTTCGGCATCCCAGAGGATATCCTCTCGGACAGAGGCCCCCAGTTCATCTCCCGGATATGGAAGGCTTTCCACTCACTCCTAGTCACATCCCCAGTCAAACGGGCAGACGGAGAGGAAGGTTCAGGAGATTGGACGCTTCCTCCGTACCTTCTGTCACGGCCACCAGAACTCCTGGAACCAGTTCCTTGGGTGGGCCGAGTACGCACAAAACTCCCTTCGTCAACCTTACACCGGACTCACTCCATTCCAGTGCATACTCGGCTACCAACCACCTCTATTCCCCTGGTCAGGTGAACCCTCGGATGTCCCCGCCATCGACTACTGGTTCCGGTAGAGTGAGAGGGTCTGGGACGCGGCACACCACCAACTCCAGCAGGATTTACGCAGACGTAGAACGACAGCCGACCTTCGCCGATCAGAGGCCCCAACGTACCAACCCGGTCAGAAGGTCTGGCTGTCCATCTGGGACATCTGCCAGCGTCTGCCCTGCCGCAAGCTAAGTCCCAGATTCATTGGCCCATTCACCATAATCCAGCAGATCAATCCGGTCATGTACAAACTCCAGTTACCCCCTGACTGCCTATGCAGTGAGTGACATCCTGGACTCCCGGCGGCGTGTTGGACAACTGGAATATTTAGTGGACTGGGAAGGATACAGTCCAGAGGAAAGTTCCTGGGTCCCACGCAACGACATCCTGGATCCTAACTTACTCGACACCTTCCACTCCAATCATCCTGACCGACCAGCTCCCAGGGGAAGAGGACGTCCACCACATTGTCGGGGTCTTCAGCCCTCAGGAGCGGGCCGTGGGGAGGGTGGTATTGTTACAAACACGCTAGGTTCCACCTCCACTCAATCACTACGCACGCCCTCACCAGAATACTAAGCACATCCACCTGATCCTCATCACCACCCAATCACCTCAGCACCATAAAAACCACACACACGCACTCAATCGATGTCCGGTCTTGTTCGCGACAAGGTCTTACCTGTATTCTAACTCTAAGGACTAACTCTTCTTCTACTTACCTCTCTCCAGTGATTCTCCAAAGATCCAGATCCCCAGTGTGCGTGTGTGTGGTTCACCTTCCTCCTCTGACGTCTTCACCCAGCCTGCACGGATCCATCCCTCACTCCACCCTACACTACCTGGTCCTCTGCTTGTGTCTGTTCAATAAACCATTCTGTCTGTTACTCCTCAGCCTCCCGAGTGATCCGTAACAGTGCCACAGTTTGTTATAATATTTGAAGAGGTTTGCACAATTTAAAGGTTCATGCATAAATCAGCAAAATAATGTTGTGTGTGTGTGTGTGTGCGTGTGTGTGTAAGTATAGGTACAGATGTGCCACAGACTCTCAGCGAGTGAACAGACAAACACTCCTTAACTAAGCTCAAGGAAAAGGGAAAAAAAGACATTGCAATTTCCTTAAACAGCATGTGTGAATAGATAAATAAATAAATATTAGCCACAAATATATTTGTAATTATTTTCTAGGTTGTTAATTTTAAGTATAGGCAAACAGTATGCATAAAAATGCATATTAAAGAGTATTATCAAATTTTAAGTTGGCAGTTTGGTTAGAAAACATCAAACAGCTTGTTGTGTCCGAGCCATTTAGCCGCATCTTTCCTTGCATTTGGTATTTTGTGGTTAACTCTTAACATATGCATTATAGCTGGGAGGCAAGCATCACACAAGACTCTGGAAATTCTTCGGAAATGGCGAAAAGACACGGAAATGTGTAAAGAACTCTGCCAATTTTCACTTCAAATGTTGTCAGAGAAGAGAGAGAGAGAGAGAGATAAAGAAAGAGACCGGGAAAGCGAGAGAGAATCCTTTTTTCACAATCTCTATAGAATTTTTAGTAGTGCATGGCAGAAAAGTTACACATTTAATGAACAACACTTCCTAGAGGTATCTTTCTTCATCTCAAAGCTTTTTTTGGAACATGTTGTTAAACATTCATTTACATGAAAGATCAGTGCCAGCTTTTGGCAAACATCCAATCTGAATATCTAATGAGGCTACACAGGAAATACAATGCCAAGCTGAATTAAAATCATTTATTCCAAGCCAGTGTCTAAGGATATTTTCTTTCATGCAATATTTTATCTATTTTGTTGTGAAAATACCCTAGAAATTCTTCATTTCACTACATTAGTGACTATTTGAGGTTGTTTATTTAGCGTGTAGAGTGTCTGAGATGTGAGGATGAGTTGTATGCAACACTGTTTAAGATGTGCGTAGGGGGGTATCTGAGCAGATATGTGGGGGCTAAACACAGGAGGTCCGTGTGCAGCGTGTGTGGTACTGTACATAAGGGCAACTGAACATGTCACATGAAGATGGTGTGGAGGAGTGACTTTGCGAGTTGTACTGTTTGTATAGACTGAATGTCAACAGAATTAAACCACATACATATGTGATACACACCTGGATGTGCACACATAATTTAGTTATCATTAGAGACACATGTTAAGAGTGAGCTCTATGTAGGTTCCTGAAAAGCCTCAGCTGTACTACAGTCTCTCCCTCCTTCTCTCTTCCTCACATCCGTTGCTTTTGGAGCGATACCACATGCACCAAAAGACGCATTCATTTACACTGGCACGCAATCTTCACACACACACACACACACACACACACACACACACACACACACACAAACAACAAAATATTACAAGGTAGCATACTTATCTCACAAACAAGACAATAAGTGATCCAGAAAAACAGCATGTTTGGGTGATTTCTTTATTTATTTTTACATTATTACAAAATGTATCATTTTATTAAGCGAGAATGATTTATATTGATACAAAGTGACATTTAATGCATTTATAATATCACAAAAGATTTCTATTTCAGATAAATGCTGTTTCATTACAAAATACTTAAAAATGCATTATAAAAATCTACAAAAATAATAAGCAGCACAAGTGTTTCCAGCATTAATAGTGATAATAGATAAAAATAGCGCTAAAAATTAATAGTGATGATCTTGAGCATCAAATAACCATATTGGAATGATTTCTGAAGGATTATGGGACACTGAAGACTAGAGTAATGGCTACTGATTCAGCTTTGCCATCATATATATATATATCTATTTTATTTTTTATTTTTTGCAATAAACACAATATTCACAATGTCACTGTTTTACTGCATTTTTTATCAAATTATTTAAGCCAGTAACCATAATTGACTCCTGTCAAAAGTACATATAGATTTTAATCAAATGAGTACTTCTGTTTCAAATTACCCATTTTTTAATGATTAATTATGGTGAACAACTCTATTTAAACTAAATACACCCATATAATAGAAATAATAGTTTTGAAGTGTGAAAAAAAGGGGGAAGGAATAGCCTTATGTTTTATTCTTTATTATGGTTCACCATCTGTACAGATGTATGTTAATAGATCACGGTGTTATTTACATGTATGCAAAAGCATATCCATCTGTTATCACACACGATTACTCCTGAGACTCACTCTCACCTTTACAGCAAACCCTAACACACGTGCACATTCACACAAGTACACTCGAGCACATAAGGTGACAAAGAATCATGCTGTTGACACCTAATATCTTGAGTATATGCCCATCTGTTTTCCACTTGCTTCCACCCATACGAACATCAGGAAACAACTTGCCTGTACAATACCTATGCATCATTCTATATCTGTATTGAACAGTATATAGAAAAGACCTCCTTACCAAAAGTTCATTTGTTCATATCTTATTGTATAAGAGATCAGCATTTTATAATACATACAGTACTGCAAGAGTCTCTTACTGTATAACACATTCTTAGACTCCTTAAATAGAAAAAATACTGTTGCAACATTACGCATACACATTCTGCAACAATCCAAATTTTTTAAATATTTATTTTATTTAATACAATGCATAATGAGGTAATGCAGGACAAGCACTATGCTTTTAAGATATCACTATAATTCGAAAATGTATATACAAGCTATAATGCATTTATGCTTATGTTAATGTTTTGTCATATGAATCCTCATAGTAATTATAAAAATGACCATTAAAAGTGAAATGTTTAACAGTGCTGAAATAAAAATGTACCTACTGATTAGCTGATATGGCATATTACACTACTGCATGCATCGGCTTGGAGATTTTTACTGCTCTTTAAGTGAATTGTTTATCATGTTTAACTGGAATGGTGTGCTGAAAATAAACAATTGCACAAATACTCTCAGCTCACTTTTCAACAAAAGCAGTGGACCAATAACAGCATCAATAACAGCGATGGCGACATTCAGGTCTGAAGGCTTAGAATTCAAGATTTAGCATGAGTGGTAAACACACAGCTGTACAACTGTCGGACTATCATGAAAAAGCGCCAGAATCAGGTAGCTAGTGTTTTGTCTGAGGGTGAAGGAACATTACTGCATTAATCCGCACCTGACACTAATACTTTTGTATGACTGACCTGAAAGCGGGACGCTCGTCATTACGCGTGTGCGGCCATATGGCGCTAGTTGTTACCCTTTGGCCTTCAGCAGGATTAGCTTCTGCTTTCTGGCACTGCTGGTTCTTCACAGATTTCTTTAGAGCAATAATTGCATGGCAGTATTAACGTATTGAGACAGATTTAGTGAGCTGTTCATCACAGCTCGAGGGCGGGGCATAATCCAGCTCGTGAGAGGAAATCAGGATACATAATCTACTGTAATCTAAGAAGCACATAGCTGGACAAGATGATGGAAAACAGCAAATCATTTGATGCGTTTATGACAAACAGATATTAATGCACAAACAGACCTCCTACATACTGTACTCTCATGTTTACTACAGATCCTTTTCATTGACTGTGATGACACATTTCCACAGTTATTATTACTTACTGTTTTATCTAACAAAAAAAATATATATATAAAAAAAAATGTAATATATAATTATGACACTATAGCTTATGTCATATTACCATGACGTTATATTGCAGAAAATGTACTACTGCTGCAAGGGTATTTCTAATACAACTGCTGCAGGCGTGATGGCAAATTCGACATATTTCTCTCCAATTTTTGGGAAGACACAAAAATACTATCATGCAGATTTTTTTTCTTTTGCTATTGCAGCAAAGGGGAATCCAAAAAAGATATATTTGTTAGTTTCAATTAACCAGTATTGACGTTTACCCGACTATAGCAACTTCCACTTCTGAGAACCACGGAAATGTGGAAAGGGTTCAAACTGAATATAATAACTGATTTGACATTTCTGTAATTATACTAGTAAAGCTATTCGACTTGAGTAGAAATCAAATTCATTTTTATTTTTTCTATTGCAATAATACTTCACAATATTAACGTTTTAATGCATTTTTGATTAAATAAATTCAGCCTTAGTAAGCATAATTGACTCCTGTCAAAAACACATAAAGACCCCATACTTTTAATCGAATGAGTATATACCTTTCCAATTATCCACTATTTTATGATTAATTATGATGAACAACACCATTTAAAGTAAATATCGGGGCTTTTCTACTTGGCTTTGATTTAAGAGATTTAGTTCGTTCTAAACGTTTATTTTGTATAAATTTAATCAGAACTGAGAGCTGTCCTCCATTAATTGTTTTAAGCACAGAATTGCCTAAACCAAATTAAACCAGTACATATTTTAATACATTTTTCCAAAGCACTGCAGAATCTGTGTGTGGATTTCATATTTTGAATCTCCAGAGTTTTCTCATAAGTCCTTTCAAGCGCACAAACAATCTTTCCATAGAAAGAGCTGAGCTCACGTCCTCCTTAGCCTTTCAAACAGTTTAATCTCATACTTGTCACACACACACATACACACACACACACACTCATTGCTAGGGCTACCCCCACCCCTTTTTTTTCTTCTGTATCCCATCCCTTTCAATAGCCGGCCCCTGTAATGAACAAATCCACATTACTCTGGACTTGATCTCTGGCAAAATAATGCTGGAACAAACAATTTGGTTTGTCAACACCTTTCTGTGGACTCCTCCATCACTGTCAGGGGTCTAAATTTAAACAGCAAAGTGCATTTGACTGCTGGACCCCAGTCTGATTATCTTCCATGGCTCTGCCAATTGCCTTAGACAGACCGGCTAGCTGTGATTGCTAACCTGGCTTGAAAATACGCTCGGCCTGCCCACGGATTAACATGAATATTTTGATATAGATCGATAAGCAATCTCCACTCCATAAGAAATGCCAGCATCTTTCATTTGGCTGATCAAAGTAGAGAGGGACAGCTGGGTATTGTTTTCCGAGAGGTCGGAAGAATGAAGCGGATTCTGTGAGGACAGAGGGAGAGATCCTCGCTCTTTCTCTCCATTTCTGCCACTGCCTAATCGAGGAAACAATCTCGGCATCACACAATCCCATCTCTCAGGACAGGCCGGCGTAAACGAGAATGGCGGAACCCCAACATCAGTGGGCCAAGTTCATTTGTTAAGCGTTTCGGCTTCAGCCTGCAGACGACCTTTCCGCTCAACACCGCTGACCCGGACGGAAAGGGGCAGGTCAGTTATCAGTGTGCTGGCCTGGTCCTCATCTGCCGAGCAGTAGATTTGCTGGATTGACCTTGACTGTGTTAATGGGGGTCCTGAATGGAGACTGGTTAATAAGACAGCAAGCGACTGAGATCGTCTCTTGGGATGCATGTGCTATGTGTGCTGCCGCTCCACATGAGCACCAGCGGGTCACTGAGAGAGAGAGAGATTTGAGATACCAAATACATTTCATTATTACATTATTCCAATTGTAAAGGGAGAGCAGGGATAAGTGGAACACTCAATAAATGTACAATTTGTAACTCACTCACAGTGGCTGTATGTGAACTGTGATTCAATCTACCAGCTCCTTCCAGAAACAACGGGACTTATTTATTTCTTAAAAACTCCTCTTCAGAAGTTGTAAATATGTAAACTAAAACTAAATATTTATTTTCCATTTCAGCTCATTTGTTTACATGCAGTCTGACGCCACTATTAAAATCACATCCTGCGCAATCTTAAAGATATACAGCACAGATTTGAGGGTGACTAATTGAATAATGTTAGTATGTAGACAACTGTGAAATATCATTACTCACATAAGTCAACCCCCCCACTCCCCCCCCCGCCCACATACACACGTATGTTATATTTAACACATACTACAGTTAAAATTGTATCCAATTGTGTTTTAGGTAAACTTTAAAACTAAAATAAATAGACCTACAGCATGAAAACATTCCCTGAATATATATCTATAAAATAATAATAATAATAATAATAAAAAATATATATACTGCAGTTTTTTTTTTCTTAAAAGGAAATTAATACTTTTTGGAATAAATGAACAAAATTCTAAAAGTAATGCAGATGTCCCAGCACAAGTCTTATTAGCACAAATAAAATATTAAATACATAAAAATATACACAGATTATAGACATACCTGTCAACATCAGGGTTCCAAAATACGGAGGACAGGGGAATCTTGGGGTTGGGGTGGGGCAAAAGTATCAATTAATATATTATATTATTATTATTATTATTATTATTATTATTATTATTATTATTTAAACAGTTATTTTTCAAACAATTATTTAAACTGCATCTATATCAAACTGTGTGTTTTCTGTGTAAAAAATAAGGGTCGTTTTGGCTCTAGACTAAAGCTTAAATTCAAGGATTCAATTCTAACAAATTCTAACTACTAGTCTCTAACCTGACACTATCCAGCACACCCGGGGAAATGAGGAGCAATTGGTGGCCTCTGCCTCCAGGGATTTAAAGCAGAGCATGCACAGCATGTTGCTGTAATGGGCCCTGATTCATGTCTGATTCATTAAGAAGTTTAACTTCAGGGTAGCTCGGTGAAGGTGAAGGGAATTATCAGGATTAATTAGCAGAATATATAAGTAGAGATAAACAGGGCTAAACCTTATGAACAGTTTGGTCTGGCAAAAAAAATCACATCTGAATCCACACGTGTTCCACTGTCCTTCTCACCTTTGTCTTTAATTTATCTTTGCTTGGATGAAAACACACACACACACACACACACACACACACACACACACACACACACACACACACACACACACACACACACACACACACACACACACACACACACACACACACACACACAAATCATTTTAAAAACAAAAAGTAATGCTGAGGTATCCTAAATGATTTTATTAATATTTATATTCATACATGAGTAGCTGAAATGTTTGCTCCTAAAAAACTAAGTAAATAGAGCATTTTGAAACAGAAATTTTTAGTAACATTATAGGTGTCTTTACTGTCACTTTTGATCAGTTTAATGAGAGTCCCAATTGTGACACACACACACACACACACACACACAAGAAAAAATAGATACACTTTAACTTATAATAACTTAGAGGTTGTTCTTAAACATCAAATATGGGAAGATTATGTTTATGTACATGCAGCAAAAGCAATGTCAAACTAACTTGTGAAACAAAAATATTGTTTGTTCCAATCTTTTGCCTGTGGAAGAAAAAGCTGTCTTTTTGGCGTTCTATGCACATGAGTTATGACAGAAATCTCCCACATGGTTGGTTATCAAGCTGTTTATGTTATTACTTCACCATGTTTCGGTTAGCATAACCTTGAAACACTTCAGTTCAAGTGCAGGCATGGGGCTGTTTTCATTCGCAGGACTCAAGTTTGGCGATGACGCATCACCCCTTTCCCTGGACTAGACTTAGGCCAGATCTGTCATCCTTAGTCTCTCTGTCTCCCCTCATTGCACTCGCTCTCTTTTACTATGTGCTTCTGATTTTCTCAGAAAGCATTTGAGTCTCTCGCTCACCCTCTGTGTCATTTGCTCTCTCTCTATCTTTCTACAATCGGGGTGGCCTGCACAGATCTCCACTGAAACACTTTGTTTTCCTTATGATTCGGTGTGGGAATAAACTAGCGTGTGTTATGCCATCAGGGTCACAGGACTAGATTATGAATCTGTGATGCACAGATATACAGAGAAACAAGGCCAAAACTACACTTGTATACATTATTCACTTCGACATCCTTGGACTGACAATGCCAGCATGGAATTGAATCCTTTGACAGGAAAAATTATGAGAGTTGGAATATTTTATTTGTAAACATATACTGTATGGAGTGATCCTGAAGTGTAAACTGAACAAACGTGATTCTGGCAGTTTTTAAAGAAATATTAATTTGCCATCAAAACTGACAGTAAAGTCAATGTTACAAATATTATTTTAAAATGACTTTTATTAAAAAGTTCCACAAAAAATAAGCTTAATAAATGTTTTCAACAACAACAGTAATAATAATGAGAAATGCCCCCCCCCCCCCCCCCACACGTATGTTATATGTATCACATACTGCAGTTAAAATTGTATCCAACTGTGTTTTAGGTAAACTTCAAAACAATATTATATAGACCTACACATGTAAACATTCCCTGAATATATATATATATATATATATATATATATATATATATATATATATATATATATATATATATATATATATATATATATATATATATATATAATACACTGCTGTTCAAAGGTTTCGGGTCAGTTTTTTTATTTATTTTATTAATACTTTTTTAAGAAGGACATGTTAATTTGCCATCAGAACTGACAGTAAAGACTGTTAAAAAATATTATTTAAAACATTTTTTTATTTTTTGAATAAACAAACAAAATTCTAAAAGTAATGCATATGTCCCCGTACAAGTCTTACTGGCACACATAAAATAATAATAAATAAAATATGCTTCTTGAGCATCATATCGGCATATTAAAATGATTTGTGAAGTATCTTGTGACAGAAGACAGGAGTAAAAATGTAGCTTTGCATCACAGGAATAAATTAAATTTTAAGATATATGCAAATGTTATTTAAAATTGTAATAATATTTCACAATATCCCTGTTTCCCATGTTTAACACTCAGTAAATGTACAGTGTGTAACTCACTTACAGTGGCTGTATGTGGACGCATGATTCAGTCTATGACCTCCTCTTTAAATGTTCATTATGTAAAATAATATATATTTTTTTCACATTTTAGCATCAAGTCTGATGCCACTATTACAATCACATCCTGTACAATCTTTAAATGTATAGCACAGATTTGAGGGTGACTAATTTATTAATGTTAGTATGCCTAATGCTGTATATAGACAAACTATGATTCAAGACTCAAGATTTTATTTGTCAGGTACAAGCTATATGACATACAACAAGCAGTGAAATGTAGGTCTGGCCTACTCTTTTTAGACTGTACAAAAAATAAGAGAAAATGAAATACAAATAATGAAATATACAGGGAAAAAAATGAAATACAAATAATAAAATGTACACAATATATTAAACTGCTACACAGATGATGTGCAGAGATTTAAACAATGTGCAGTGAGGATGAGTTGTATAGCTAGCTTATCTCAAAATGTTTAAAATTATAATAATATTTCACAATATCACATTTATTAAAAATAAATACAGCATAAGAATAAGGATAGAGTGAAAATAAGGTATCTTTCAAAAACATTCAATAACTTAAAAAATAAATTAATTAATTAATTTCACTGACCCTACATTTTTAACAGTGATGCAATTGAAATATCTAATTCTATATAAAATAATAATAATACTTCCCCACTCAGGGTTATTATAGTTAACTAAAACTAAAATTAAAACTAGTTTAACTTGATTAATTAATTAATAAAAACTAAAAAAAAAAAAACTATAGACATGGAAAATAAAACAAAAACTAAAAAAGACCAAACATTACTAAAACTTTAAGTAAAAATGCAAATGAAAAATCTAAAAATGTACTACACAAGTGCTTTGTTCGAGCAATATTGAATAGTACATTGACCAAACATGCATGCAAATTAGCCCACTGTTATTACCAATCATTTTATTATAAATTGACAATTTATTATAAATTGATATATATATATATATATATATATATATATATATATATATATATATATGTATATATATATGTGTGTGTGTGTGCGTGTGTGTGTGTTATAAGGTAGCTGACTATTAGCTAACTGTTCTAGGTGTCAGAAGAAATTTTCATTGCACCAGACAAAAATCTACCAAAAAGGACTTAACTAAAAAGTATGCCACCAAATAACTTTTTTTCCCCATCACTAAATAACAAAAATTTTCCATCAAGAAAAAGGAGAACAGTTCTCCCTAATGCACGTGTAACAAATACAGTTTATTCAGTCATGTATTGGTCTGATATCTGGAGACAGGTTTGGATGAAGTCTGGGACTTAAATGATAGCAGGAGTGGTATCGAGCCTTTTCAGGCCGAGATCAAATAGCACTTTCATTAGTTTAGTGCAGTGGCAGCGAGCATTGATGAGTTGTCAGACTGCCTTTCCTTCAATAAGCTCCAAGGCTCTCTCAAAATCATCGTCACACTGAGCTGCCGCATTCTCTCCCGCTTTGCAATTTTTTCTTGCTTTTACTGCATTATTTCTCAAATGTTTTATTTTTGATAGAATTGTGCTATTATTTATAAATAAACCAATCACACAAAGATCAGTAACACTTTATTTTAAGGTCCTTGTTACACGTTATATGCACTTACTAGTATAATAACAATAAATTATGCATAATTGCATACAAGTAACCCCAAGCCAAACTATAATCCTAAGCATATAGTAAGAACATGTAGTTAATTAATATTAATCAGTATTTAAATGTATAATTACACTGTAACAAGGACACCTTAAAATAAAGTGTAACCTAAAGATCAGATACTCTCAGAAAAAAGGTACAGAGAGTGCAAAAAAACACAAAAAAACAACACAATACAGGACGAGAGAAAGAGAGAGAGAGAGAGAGAAAGCTAAATCTACGCATGAGTAATGGACTTGACAGCCTTGTTCACTTTTGCTAAGAAAAGTTTTCCAATTACAAAACATAGAATGTTAGTATAATACTGTTCAGCTCAAACTATTCCAGTTATTGCGGATTTATAGTATTGCATCACTTCCTGTCGCGACAAGAGTTAGTCACTCTCCGATTCCTCTTGTTTTGTTAGAGTACAGCAGAACGCAAATGTTTCATGTCTTCAGCCAATAAGATAACAATCATACTTACGCACTATATATGAATAAATGACTCGCTGTGTGTAACAAACCCAACTGAGTGGATTTATGAGCCTGTGACATGTCTTTGTAGTTGAAGTATACTTACAGTAAATATGATACATACTCAAGGACTAAAAGCTTTCCATAAAACTGTCATCAAAAGAACGTATTAACCCATCTTTGTTTACAAGGGGTGAGACGGGGGAAAAGACAATTTGGTGCAGCGGTCATAAAGCATCTTACTCCAGTCTCTGCCAGACGCGCATACACACTCATAAGAATCTCTTTCCACACACAAACACACACACACACACACACACACACACACACACACACACACACACACACACACACACACACACGCACACGCACACGCACACACGCACCTTTAAGGCTAAATCAAGAAGGAACAACAGCATTTAAGAAACAGTGTCACATTTCTGGGTCATAAATACTAAGATTGATTTGACCCCCCGGTTGGTTTCAGTCGGTGACTTCCACAGCCGTAAAGAAAAGTGGAAGCCATGTTAGTCCCCGGGGGTCCATAGTGGGAAACCCAATAGCCCACAGCGGGTTTAAAAAACAGCCAGCTAGTATTGTCAATATGGTCTCTCTTTCTCTACCCACACACACATTTTGATACAGGACAGACGCAGGAGCACCACACACCAAACATGTCCAGCTGTTCTCAGTATAGTGTTCAGTGTGTGTGTGTGTGTGTGTGTGTGTGTGTGTATGGTGTGTGTGTGAGCATCCATACCAAAGAGCAAAAAGGTTAAAAGGTTTCTGTTACTGATGGGTAAACAGTTATATTTCTATTATTTATAGTAAACTCATCAATACCATTTTGTATGTCACTGCTTAATTCAAAAAGAATTAAAAAAGAAAATAATAATAATATTTTATTATTAATAATTATTATTAGATGATTGGATACAGATTGGGTTTTTTGAAGAGCTCTTTTCTGAAGCTTTTATAATAATGATAATAATAATAATAAATTCCACAAGAAAAGCTCCCAAGCATCTAATAAATAGATAAATAAATGAATAAATGTTTACAATGATAAGTATTATAAATGTTATTAATATGTATTGCTAGGTGCATGTGTTTAGATAATTGGATGCACTTTTTGTGGTTTGAGGACGTAGAGGGAGCGAGGAGTCCTCCTACCTGGGCAATTAGTACAATGAGGTCAAAGGCACCATCATCTGTTTTACTGTAGGTTACCATAACAACGACTTCTGACCGGGACACTTGATGAATAAATGTGGAGCCAATAGCAACATTAGATACTTTATCTTTTTGTCACATCTCTAAGTAGAGGTATTTAAAAAAAAAAAACTTATGTATGAAACGTACATAATGTTCAATAAATGCTCATTTAAGGTATATATATATATATATATATATATATATATATATATATATATATATAAAAAATCAGTGGTGTGCGGTGGTGTTCTAATGTAGGTAAAATCTTCAAGGTTTCGTTTTTTTTTTTTAAAGGTGCCATAGAATGCAAGAATCACTTTTATAAGGTGTTTGAACACAGTTGTGTGGCCCCAGTGTGTGAAAACAACCAGCCTATAATGGTAAAAATTCACCCACTCATTGTTTTATAATCCTAATAAATAATAAACAGTCTCTCCACACTAGCAGTTCCAGATTTCTCACTACTATGACATCATACTCGCGGGAAACTCCTGCCCATTTGTGACACTCTCTGCCCTTTTACCATATACACAGACCTGAGTGAGAAGCTGGGGTCCGCCATTACAGTCCTCTTGCTGTAGCTGATGGAGGTACAATGTCAGCACCAAAGAGCCATTGTGTGTTGAGATGCACCAACGAACATAGGAGTCTCCACAAACTTCTGAGGACACGGTGGTTAAATTTCAAGGAAATGTCACCTTTGTGCTAGTGTTGTCACGGTACCAAAATTTCAGTATTCGGTACCAATACCAGTGAAAATCCACGGTTCTCGGTACCAAAGCAAAACACAAAAACACGCTTATTAAAAAATGCTTGTAGAGCCAGTCAAAGCTCTACAAGTCAAAGCCTTTTGGGGAATCTATTTGTGGTGGTCAGTTTTGACAGTGTGGCAGGCCGCCACAAATAAATCACTGAGAAACACAACAAAACTTACCTGCTTGAACTCTTTCACTTTATCTGGGTGTCTGTCTGTAATGTGTTTTGTTAATTCTGTGTTTTTCCTCCTTTTGGTGTCGTCATGTCTCAGTGCTTTTATGAAGAAAACGCATCTGCGGACCTTTCGGATAGTGCATCAAGAACTGGGTGGAGCGGGTACTCGGTACCACAGGTACGTTAAAAAACCTGGTACTGTAACATTTTGGTACCGAAGTACTGAGTCTTTTGACAACACTACTTTGTGATAATCATTTTATGCCGGACTGCCTCACAAACGAGGGTCAGTTCAGTACTGGAGTTGTGCAAAGATTGCTTCTGAAAGGAGGACTGATACCAACACTTTGTGCGCAAACATCCAGACTCCAGACAAAGTAAGCATCACACCTCATATTTTGTTTTTCAAAAGAGCTTCTTGGCTGTCTGTAATGCTAAAGTTCCTAAAGCTACCATTGGCTCTGCCTGTTTTCACTAATGCTGCCTTCACATGCTATCGAAATGATCGTAAATAGGAATATGGTAATTCAAAATTGTATTTGGAAGCAATGTGAAGTCAGTAACACGGTCACCACCAGTTAAACCGGAATGCCCATAAGCATGAGCTCTTAAACATCCACACTCTTCTGAAAAGGGAGGCATGAGCACCGCTCATTTTCATTTAAAGGGGACAAGCAAAAAAAACAACAACGCGTTTCAGCTCATACCCTAAAAGTAGCAATTTCAACAAGCTATAGAAAATAATCTGTTGTATTTTGAGATAAAACTTCCCATACACACTCTGGGGACATCAGATAACAATTTAAAATATTGTACCAATGCATTCTATGGCACCTTTTAAATCAAATGTAAATTTGTGTCCCAGTCGCATTTGCTTGGTTACATAAACATTACTTACACTATTCAAAACAATGTAATGAATATTCTAGTTATTAAAAAAAAAAATAAAGTCAGTGTCTTTAAGCATTTTACATTTATTCCAAAATAACTCAAGGCAGCAACAATTTAAACAATTTATTTTATTTATAAACTCATGTTCATCTATTCTTTTTAAAGATTAACTATTTTAGGGCACTTTTTGGACCATCAGCCATAATTTTGTTTGTTAAAAAACTAAAACAAAGCATATTTATTTCACAGAAATTAAGAACATGACTAATAAAATAAACAGCCTATAAGGTAAAGCTATACAATTGCAGTCCCAAACTAGTTTTCGTTAATACAATTAAGTTGGTATGAGCCACCACAGTCTGTTACAAATAAGGGTGTGTGCTAACGTAAGGAAAAAGTGCTAGAGGAGGATCTAGAACAAATGAGGAGTTTACTGGATGACGAAGGAGATTACAGACAATATACTACATTTACAATACAATCTTAGGTTAACACTCACAAATATACATACCAATATACATACATATACAAATATACATACATATACCAATTTAGCATTAACATAGACAATCACGGACCAGGAAGAACTGAACATACCGGGTATTTGAACACACAGGAGGTAATGAGGGAACTGGAGACGGGTGGGGAATAATCAATTAACCAAAACAAGAAAAGGAAGGTGACCAAATAAGGGAACAGAAACCCATGAACGTAACAGTTCACCCCCTCCCGGGAAAGGTGCGTCCTCGCACCGCAAGAGGAATACCAGCGGAGGGAGGGTGGGGGTTCTGGAGGCGGGTGAGGAGCAGGCAAGGAGCAGGCGAAGAGGGAGCAAGGAGGATGGAACCAGGGCGGAGTGGATGGAGGGAGGAGCCAGGGAGGAGCCCGGAGCAGGAGTAGCCAGATGGTCCTCCAGAGACCAGCCAGGACGGAGATCCACGGTGGAGTCGACGGCGGGAGGAGCCATGGTGGAGAATGAGCCGACGACACCAGGGGGCCGACAGACGGAGACTGCACCGGTGGGTGAGGAGCCCAAAATGGAGCAGCGCAGCCGCAGAGCCAGGGTGACGTCGAGGATCCGGAGGGCTTAGGTGGAGCAGAAGGCTCAGGCGACCAAGGCGGAAGCGGGGTCCTGGAAGACCGCTGTGGAGCCGGAGTGACTGAGGATGGAGGTGGAACCAGAGGGAAGGAGGAGCCTGACAGAGCCAGAGGGATGGAGTGACGAGGTGAAGCCAGAGGAATGGAGTCCCAAGGCGGCAAATGGTCGACAACTGACCAAGGTGGAGCTGGAGGGACAAGGGAGCCCGTTGGAGCAGGTGGGATGCCAGGCCACGGTGGAGACGAGGGAGCTAAGAGCCAAGGCGGAGCCGCTGGGTCGAAGGACCGAGGAGGAGTCCAGGGCTCGGAGGCTGGAGGCGGAGACAGGGCCTTAACACGGCAAGGCGGAGCTGGAGACTGGCAGTCCAGCGGCGAACCATTGCGCCCAGATGGCGCAGACTGAGGGTGAGCTGCGGGACAGACTGGCACCAGCAGCGATGACGTCGAGGAACTGGCTGGTCTAGGAGGAGGAGAGAGAGGAAGGATGGGAGGAAACACAGGAGGATCAGGGCTGGAAGGAACCAGCGGAAGTGGAGCAGGGGAATTGGCAGGTCTAGGAGGAGGTGGGAGAGGGAGGCTGGGAGGGAATACAGGAGACACAGGAAATTCAAAGCTGGGCGGAACCAGCGGAGAAGCAGAAAATTCAGAGCTGGGCGGAACCAGCGGAGAAACAGAAAATTTAGAGCTGGGCGGAACCAGCGGAGAAACAGAAAGTTCATAGCTGGGTGGAACCAGCGGAGAAACAGAAAATTTAGGGCTGGGCGGAACCAGCGGAGAAACGGAAAATTCAGAGCTGGGCGGAACCAGCGGAGACACAGAAAATTCAGAGCTGGGCGGAACCAGCGGATAAACAGAAAAATTCATAGCTGGGCGGAACCAGCGGAAATGGAGCAGAGGAACTGACTGGAGGAGGTAGGAGTGGGAGACTGAGAGGGTATACAGGGGGATCAGGGCTGGACAGAACCAGCGGACAAACAGGGAATTCAAGAATTACCTCCATAGACCAGCCCATTAGATCCAATAGTTGCTCCATATCATTTCCCGAGACCGAATACACCTCACCCTCAGTCGCGGAAATGTGGGCAGGGCTTTCCTCCACGCCCTCGATCTCCACTAAGACTCCCACGAAGCACGGTGTTGCCGGCTCACACACCTGGTCAGTCGCGCTCTCGAGGTCCTGCTTCCTGTCCGTGAATGGCTCGGGCTCTGCAGCTGCGGTGAGCTCTGGCTCCTTGCGACGTGATGGTGGCTGGCTGGTCTCTGGGTCGGGAGTGGGACTGGAGATATCCTCTTCGGCGGTGCAGATGGTCCATGAAGATCCATTTTTCTCCAGCACCCACTCCACGAAAGCGGCGAAATCCTCTCGGGGACCGTTGGCTGGTAGGCGTGCCTTACACCGCTCGCTCAGGCCGGTGTAGAAGAAGTTAGAGAGCGAGCGGTCAGGGAAGTGGGTAAGGCACACCAGATCTAGAAAGTTCCTGGTATGGTCCTCCAGCGAACGGGCCAGTTGCTCCAGGCATAGGAGACGGACTGCTGGAATGGCCATTCCGGGAGAGGGAGGAAAATAAAAAAATCAAAAGAAAGAAAAAACGCAGCTAAATAAACTATTTTGTTTTGGTCCGTGATTCTGTTACAAATAAGGGTGTGTGCTAACGTAAGGAAAAAGTGCTAGAGGAGGATCTGGAACAAATGAGGAGTTTACTGGATGATGAAGGAGATTACAGACAATATACTACATTTAAACACACAGGAGGTAATGAGGGAACTGGAGACAGGTGGGGAATAATCAATTAACCAAAACAAGAGAAGGAAGGTGACCAAATAAGGGAACAGAAATCCATGAACATAACACAGTCATTTAAACATATACAAAATGACACAAAGTGAAAATAACATGGTATTTTTGGGTTATGGAAACTACAGTTACTATGGTGAATATACACTATTAACATTAACTGTTAATGAAATGTGGAAACTGCTCCTGGATAGAATGATTATTATCAGTGTTGGGGAGTAACTAATTACATGTAACGGCGTTACGTAATTTAATTACAAAATTATTGTAACTGTAATTAGTTACAGTTACTAAGGAAAAATTAGTAATTAAATTACAGTTACTTATGAATTTTTTTACGATTACAAAGGGGATTACATTTGAATATTTACACACATCCACATACAGATTTAACTGATTTCTTTCCCAAATTGCACTGACTATTCTGAGACATACCACCCTAATAATTTCTGGGATGCGGAAATACAGTCTGGTTCGTAGAATCCAGTCATAAAAACGAAATGCCTAACGCGGACGGAATATGCCACATTTTGGATGACTAAATCAAAAGTAGGTCAATAGCCTACACTTGAATCAAAACATGACATCGACTAGTGTCTGTGAATATAAAGCCTCAAAAATGCAATATATGACTTGCACATTCTGCGTGTCTGTGGAAATCAATCAGGCGCGGACTGTACACCGGGAGAACCGGGACAATTCCCGGTGGCCTGGCAGCCGATTTTGCCCCACTATTAAATATCATTATTGTATAATTGCCTGCCGAATGTACTAAAGCGATCATTTGCGAATCCGCCATTTGATAATTAAATCTCTAATAAGTCATGAATTGTTAGTCATGAGTCATGACTCGCGTGCTCTCCGCGCCTCCGCCAAACGGTTTGGATCAGACTCCGAGTAATCAATGCGAGAGAGAGAGAGAGAGAGAGAGAGAGAGAGAGAATAGAGTGGACTGCTGGAGCAGAGAAGCAGAACTACTGTTCATGGTTTCAGGTCAGTTTCATCTGTAAAGATGCTTTTTTGTCATTGTTTAATAAAAAATTATAAATCTTATAAATTATAAATGTTCTATCCAGAGAAAATGGTTACTATTGTTTAACTGTGATAACCAAAAATGTAAAATTATTTTACAAATGTATTTATTTAAAAATAAATACAAATCCATTTGCAAAAAAAAAAAAAAAAAAAAGGTTACTTTACTTTTATATAGGCTAATAGAAGCATGGTAATTTTTTGTAAGGGAAAAACATGACTCGTGTACAGTATTAGGATTTTTCTATAAAGATATTTAGTATTGTAGAGTAAAGTATAGTTTTGTTCAATCTTGAGTATTAAAGTCATGAGAGAGATGGATAACAGAGCAATATAAAGAGACTGAAGAGAAAAATGGAAGTGAAGGTGCAGTTCAGGAGAGAACTTTTAATTATTTTGCATGTCCCCAAATTAAAGATTTATACCTTTTTTATGTCAGGTCCATACAAAAAATAGTTTTGTCCATGAATTTGTTTGTATGAGTTTGAATTTTCCAGTCTGAATTTTTTCCCAGTCCGCCCCTCCTGTAAATGAATGGCAAAGACATGGTTTCATTTACTACACATAGGCCTACTGAAGCTCGCAGTGTTTTCAACCTCTGCTGCCTCAATATAGGAGTACACGAGCACATAAACATAATTTCTAGAACTGCTCTGTGTCACTTGATGTGCATTTTACTTATTTTGATAAAACTATCATCATATACAGAGACAGCAGTTTCAAAAAAACACCAATGTTTCAGGAGTTTATTACACAGAATACGTCACATGCTTATTAGATAACTGTATTTAAGTTGATGTATATGCTTTTATTTATTATTCTTTAATTTTCACAAATTTAGAAAAGTAATCAAAAAGTACTCAAAAGTAATTAGTTACATTACTTTAATAAAGTAATTGAAAAAGTTACACTACTATTACATTTTAAACAGGGTAACTTGTAATCTGTAACCTATTACATTTCCAAAGTAACCTTCCCAACACTGATTATTATACATTCAAAAAAATCCTTCCCAGCCAACACACACAGTACCAGTTATGTGATTTATCAGTACTGTACTTTTAATTTTACGAATTGCATGCTCGTGGTTTCTGTGCTTTAGTGAAATGATATACAGTGCACCGCCGTGTTTGTGCATGCTGTAGAGGAGTGTGTGCTACAAACATGGCATAACATCTGGCAGGACAGGATAGTTTGTTTCTCTGGTGAGAGGCTTATTTTATAACAAGATATGATAATAACGATAGAACATAGAAGTGTCAACAGCTTCATGCACGTCTTTTAAAATAAAAGTCACACATCAGAAAAACATTTAGAATGACATTTTCTGTTGTAGTTGATACAGTCCGCGACCCACTAGGAACAGTCTCGCGACCCAATTTTTTATTTTTATTTTTTGTAGAGAGAGAAAATCAAGCCAAAATTGTAAGCGCAGAGAAAATTGAGACAGAGCTGTACATATCAGTTTATTTTTGGACATTTTTGCCCCACATGCACAACAAGACATTTAGACATTTGCAACAGTTTGCTTTTTTACACAAACAGACTGGTTCTATGTAGTCAATCCGTTTTGCAGTTCTTTAAGGTTTGCAGTACTTTTGAACGTGTTTTAGTGAAAGCAATGTGCCAAAAGTGGAAGTCAGGAGAATGCAGATCATATTATTTTGCATTAGCTTAAAGCTGCAATTTCAAAATACATGAAATACACTTACAAGTAGCAGTAAAATGCTGCAAATAATTTCTTCTTACACTTGCATGTATTTTTTTTTTCCCTGCGTTTGCAAATCTTTTAGCCATTATTTTACCTTCATATACATCTGCTCCACCAACACAGAAACAATGGCTGACTAATGTCAGCTCACTCAGGGCGGGTCTAAGGTAAGACCACAATCCAGTCTGTGCTGAAACGCTACTGCCAATCAAACCATTGTGGGAGGGGCCTGTCTGTGTGGCATCACAAAGACAGGCATCTGAGATCAGCTTGATAAGAGAAAGGGGTAAAGATTTTAGTAGATAAAAAAAAACCCTGAATGGATTTTCATAATTATAGGATGGTTGTGTACACACACTGCCAACATTTTACATTCAATTAACTTGTAAAAGTGCATGTAGCATCCGATGACCCCTTTAAAGCGTCATGTCAGAGCAGTAAGGTCAACTAGTTAATTAGTCAATTATATATATCATTTATTTTCACATGATTCCTGCGATTGGCTTAAAGAAATGTACTGTGATTTTCCTAAATAAATTTCTGTCTCTCTCCAAATTGGTTGCTTTCATTCTCAACAGGTTTTTGATGAATGATGGCTGTAGGGTCAATGAGAAATCAGCGGAGAGCCCGAAATGCTTATCCAGGCTGCTGACTGGTGCAAATAGTCTTCTGGAGCACCATCAGGTTTCAGGCCACTTACCCCGCATGGCTGCACTGCCACTATAAATCCACAAGCTGATTAAACAGTAAATTTAGCATGCCTATCAACTTACCATTAACCAGGTTGCTGCTTTCAAAAACATCATTAATCAAGCAGCAGATATGGAGGAAAATATCAGTCATCGATCCTGTGCACTTATGACAGTTAACACTGCAGCATATTAGCATTGAGCGGCCGCTGATCTATCAATTACTGACCGACCACATGATTTGCCTGCCGCCCGCACTCATTCTAATTCTGAATTTCCCTCTTCGCTAATGCATTTCAACTGTTATCTCATAGGCTAATGAAAGCAAACAAATCAATAAATATAAATTATACATGCGAGGATGTACCGCTGCCAACATAAAGCCCCTAATTAATTGCACTTGATTAATTTATATACTTTAATTATCTCTCTAAGCCACACGAGGCATAAATATCAGGACAATCTGCTTATTGCTATGTCAGTCATAAAACGGAAGACGCTGGGAAACGATTAGCACAGCCAGAATATCGTCAATGGGAAACACACAGTTGCTGACAGAAAAAAAGTCAAAGCACTGAATAATTTAAAGTAAGCAAAAGCAGCACAAAATGAGTGAAGGCCTGGAACAAGACCACTGCTTTTATTTTATGCATCCCAGCTTTAATATTGTAAGTGATTCGTTACTGCATGTTGCTCAAACAACACGAACAAGAAGTCTGGCACAGAAACTAGCCATTTTTCCTCTCGGTTACTGTCCAACATCTCATTCATCTAGTCTAATATATTAATAAAAATAGAAATCGAAAAATTACATTTATTATGTTGACACAATAAAATGCATGCATTTAATACTTTACAGCAGCTGATTTACTTTTAATTGCAATTTAATAGAATTTGTCATGTTAATCATTTGTTGGCCTACATTCAGTTTTTGAAAATAGCTAACTAACTAAATAAATAAATAAATAAAATGCAATCCACCAGTCTTGGATAGGGCATACTCTAGAGAAATTAACAAAACTGAACGTGTTGCTCTCAACACATGATAATATTCCATTATGAAGAAATCTAAGGAACAAAATCAATTTATGAGCCTGTCGTGCAGCAGAGGCCTTCAGGGAAGACGGGCTGAGGAAGGCAAACAATATAATCAAAGAAATGTAAGAGAGAATGAGTGTGAAAAAAAGAGCAAAAAAGTAAAGGGCGGTTGTAAATGAGTTTTAGGAATGTGAAAGAGGAGTTACGTCCTGATTCCTGTTAATTACGGTTTTTAGAACAATTAGCCCAACAGGGAGCATGACAGAATAATTATGGTATCCGTGGTTACAGTGGAACATTAATGTTTCCAGGTACAGTAAATATGTCGGAAGCTGAGGTGACGCGACCTTGCACCCCTCACAGCCACATCTTGATATGTGCTAAATGTTCTGCCCCTGTGAAACTGTGTCCTAATGGGCTTTAGAAAATTACAGTGTCTGCCACGGGTCTTATCTCTTTAAACAAAGGACTTGTTTCTTTTTTTCTTTTTTAAATTTGTGCTATCTTCAGCAATTGGATTTGTGAAAGTTACAGAGACTGTTGATGTGTCCATAGTTTCCAGTTAAGCTTTAGACCTCCGACACAGCAGCTCGTCTGGACTTTATGGAGTAACAGAAGCCGGCGTGCTGTATAGGTGCTTGCAGACAAAACAATTGGACCGCATAAATGCCAAACTGTATATAAAAACACCTGAGAGAATTTGGCTGAAACATCAAACACACCCTATACACACATTTGTCTGTTAGCGTGCCAGTGGCTACAGAGAGAACAGAGCTCCTTGTCTCTCTTCGATTTGGGTGTTTTTTATCTATAGAGATACAAACTACTAGAGAAGGAACTCAGCAGATGAACTTTGTATGTTTTGAACATAAATAATAATACAAATAAACTACTCTTTAAAAGTTTTGTGTTGGTAAGATGTTTTAATGTTTGTTTATGAATGTTCATGATTTGCCCTTGATATTAAAACATACATTTCTGACACGTAGATATTTCATTGACAGTCACCTTGAAACAATATGTATTATGAAAAGTGCAAAAAAAAAAAAAACCTGATTTAAACTGGAAGAAGTCTCAAAAATACAGTAAAAACTGGTGATTAAAAGCTAAATTTTTGTAAAGCCATCACTCTCTTAAGTCTCCAGTGTCACATGACCCTTTAGAAATAATTATAATATTCTGATTCAGTGTTAAAGCAACATTTATTATTATCAATATAAAAACATAATATTTTGTGAAAACCATGATGCATTTTTCAGGATTCTTTGCTGAAAAGAATGTTTAAAATAACAGCATTAATTAAAAAAAGTCATTTTTTTAATCATCTGTAACAAAATAAAACATATTTAGTGTCATTTTTGATCAACTTAAATCTTTGCTGAATTAAAGCATGTATTCATTTATTTATTTAATGTTTTAAATCATACTGACTTTGAATGGCCATGTATATAAACAATGTTTAACTAGAAAAATGTAGTATCCTTAGCCGACTTAGAGGTATTGTTTCTAGGTAAAGTTAAATAAGTTTAACACTAAGCCGAAATATAAACATAAATAATGTGAGTGAATTTAAATAAACAGCTGGATTCAGCACATCTGGGGTGCTACTAATCATGCTGTGTTTCAGAGATCAGCACACAAACATAAACAAAATGATTCACAAGAGGATTTAACACATATTATGAAAAACACACCACTACAATGCATTTGAAAGCAGGCAAAAAAAAAAAAAAGCTTCCACAAGCCACACTTCTCTTTTGTTTACATAAACATGTTCTTCAGACAGGTCGAGTGTGTTAATCATCCCGATATGATACAGTCACTGTTAAAGCATAATGACGCTCTGCTCTGTGTCATTTAGTACTGGTGATCAATCAGACACTCATTTAGCTTTAATTCATGTAGATGCACACCTAATACTCATTACAAAGACACAATTTCCTCCAGTCACAGCAGATTAATGGTAGCCCATCTCCCAGTGTGTCCTGCATCCCGTGTGTGTGTGTGTGTGTGTATAGATAGATGACTCTCTCTCAGGGAGAGCAGCTCGCAGACTGACTTTTCCTAAAGACATGTTTTATGACAAATGGTCCGACACAGCATAACTTCATCAGAGAAGACAAGACAATGAGAATACGAAACAAGACTGAGAAGAAAAGCTCATTTTATTCTTCTTTTTCATGGCATACATGTACCAACTGATTCGTCTCCAAATTCCAACATGTTTTATAAATGAGTGAAATTACATGAGGTTGAATATTTACACTTTGACAAAGCTAAATATTGTTAAACAAATTAAAATAAAAAATGTTTATTATGATCACCAAGGCGCATTTATTTGATCAAAAACAGTAAAAACTCATTGTGAAACTTTTGTTTTGTTTTGTTTATGCATTACAATATGAATTATTCCTGTGAGGTTGCAGCTGTATTTCAGCAGCCATTACTCCAGTCTTCGGTGTCACATAATCCTTCAGAAATCATTCTAATAATTTGCTACAGAATTTTTTTTTTATTATCTGTGATGAAGATGGATTGTAATATTATGTCTTTACTGTCTCTTTTGATCTAATTTGATCAATGCATCTTTGCTGAATAAAAGATTTTGTAAATATAAGCATTTGTAAAATAATATATAATGTATTAAAACAATATAGAATCCATAAATATATACAAGAAAAACTACAGAAATGCCTAGTCAAATTATTGCAAGCCTTCACAACAGTCCTCAACAGCATGTACACGGCCCACGTGCGCATGTGCGCCATTGACCTTTTTCGGCAAAACTTGATCAGTCTTCGGTCAGTCGTCTTTTATCTAAAGTAATTATGCCCTAAGGAAGCTCACACAGGGACAAACGGAGCGGTTCATACCTCAGAACTGGTCACATCTCCTCCGATGATCCTTTAACAGGGAGTGTACTGGCATAGAAAACCTCTTCCTGCCGCTTCACTTTGAGAAAAAAAAAACGTACCTCTACAAAACATGGCACAGGAAGTACCCCCACACAGTGTGGCACAGCACTGGCTGCCTCACACATTCAGTGGCACTTATACCCCTCAGCTTCAAAGGCAGACAAGCTAGAAACCAGTTTGGTATTTTTCCACTTAAACAAAGAGGCTTTTAAAAGAAAGAAATCAAATTCACACCATTGTGTAAAAATCCAGAAGTTACACAAATGAATGGAGATATTTGGTTAAATAAAGACAGCATACAAACACAGCTTGATGTGATAAACACAAACACAATAAAGGCTGAACCCTTTCAGCACTCATTTCTGAAATAATATACAAGCTTTATTATTACAGGTTATGGACCATAAGGCAATTCAGCATCAGTTAGTAAAATCACTCGAAAAACAAATCAACCAGAGAGAAAGATTGATCCAAATTTCATGATAAAAGAGTCCTGTGTAAATAGAGACAGCGTTCTGTCTTTTTCCCGCGTTTGTGTGTTACACGCCGTCTCGCAGCGTGAGCGTGGATCGTGGCTGAGTGGGGATTCACTCTGAACACTGCCAGAATACAGCGTGTGTGTGTCCTCGGAAACACTAACACAAGCTAACCACGTCCCACTGCCCCTGCAGACACAACCACTCACACACTCACACACTCACACACACACACACACACACACACACACACACACACACACACACACACACACACACACACACACACACACACACACACACACAAACACATAAACACACACACACACACACACACACACAAACACACACACACACAATGTCGCCCAAGAGAGGGAAACCTCGCCTCTGATGATCCTCATCCAACCTCTCTCCCACATTTCTCCTGCATTATACACTCAAAGACACACTGTACAGGAATTCCTGTCTCACAGACTCTCAACCTGCGGCCCACGTTACGAGGAGAGTGAGGGAGACATGCGAGTGAGAGAGAGAGAGAGAGAAAGCGAGAGAGAGAGAGAGAGAGAGAGAGAGAGAGAGAGAGAGAAGCCGGTACGGTGGGCAACAATTATGATAATTGCCAGGGCACTCAGCTGAAGGATCAATCAGCTGTGATTACAAACCCTCCTGCATGATCAAATATTAATCTGCTGTACCTTCAGTCTGACCTGCCAGCACAGAGCCTCTTACCGACTTATGCATTAAGCGATTTGCACAAGCTGAACTCATAGCACCTAATAATATTGGACATGCAAGTCAGGGCATTAAAGGGATCTTCCAGGAACTGAATTGACTTACAATAAACAGGATAAAAATAGCCCAGCATAACAGCCAGGACAACCCTTATATGACAGTCCAATTATATTAAACAAGGTATGACTGTAAAAACCAATTAGGGCAAATTCCACGGGCCACCTGATGGATTTTGTTCTTGTCATGTCCTGGAGAGCCATGGCTGCAAAGTCAAAGACAGAAAGGTCAGCATGTAATCATAGTAAACAGATGCAATACAGCAAAAGATACAATTCATTTCACTTCTTGGTTCTGAGAAGGTGAAGATTAAATTTTGCACATAATTTGATTTTAAATGGTTACACATGTAGAAAGTTCGATTTTTTTTTTCCTAAATAAAGTACACAAATGACAACACAAATAAGATAAGTCAAGTTAGCTAGATAAAAAGATATATATATGGATAGTATTTATATTGGTTTTACTAATATTATAAGTTATACATAATTGTATTATGTTAGTTTTGTTATTTTTAGAAGACCATTTAAAAACAATAGTATTTATAATAGGAACCGTGTTAACCGTGTTAATCATAACTAAATCTGAATATTTTATATTTAACATTAATTAAATGAATTCAGACTACTAAAGTACAGTTACATTAATGTAGAACCGGAGACAGAGGGGAAAAGATTGATTGAGACACTTTCAAGCCAGCCCATAAACTTAATCTCAATTTAATCACTATTCAATTTAAATTTAACATATGCGTTGATTTATGATAATCCATTCTGACTGGAATATTCACATCAAACAGGACAATGATTGAATTAATAGCCACATTAATTACTTTGTATGCAGACATGTATTAAAAGACAAGTGTCTGTTTCTTTTGTGGCAGACAGCAAATGGTGGTTAACGGGATTAATATGACATTACATCAACTCAGACACTCGACATTTAATAACACAAAACAGCTTGTGGAAATCATAGGATTATTCCACAGGATTATAACAGTGCCCCCCACCAGCACAGACCTGAGAGCAGATAGGGACTCCAGATAACCTAATCTACTTACATCTACAAAGCATATTTAAGTCAATATATATTTTTTGAATTACACAGATAAGGCTTATTCGACGATCATAATCTTATTTGAAACCGTATTGTTTGGTCTGTTGGGTATTAAAGATAACAGATGTCATGGTTAGCCTCCAGTAAACACTATTTGCGCTACAATAGTTTGCGTAGATGCATCAGGGCGCTAAATGCTGGAAGAAATGTGGGGCGAAAACAAACAAAGAAAGAAACAAAAGCAGTCAGAAAAGGAAAGGGGTTTAATGTAATATTTTCTTTGTGAACTAAAGAAGTGGAGTGATAACGAGTGTAGTACATTAGCATTTGAAAAACAACAGAAGCTAAAAAAATTTACTTCGGGGTGACTGATGCATTTAGAAAGAAAAACGAGTGGGGCACACACAAAGTTAGTATAAAACTAAATATTTCAGGTAATGCCCAATCTAACTTTAATAACTTTTTGCTATTTTACGTAAAATAGGTGTAAATGCAATAATGTGATCTGTTTTAAGATACACACAGGAGACTTTTTTTTTTTTTCAAGAAAAACAAAAAAGAGTGTAATCTCTTATACTAGCAGGTCTAATTTCAGGCCTTTATTCAGAAAATGAATCCCACTAATAATAGATTAACCCAAATGCTGGTTGGGGGCTAAAAGAACTCTCAGCAGGGAAAACTTGGCAGTGTCAGGTACTGAAATGCTGTAGCAGCCCAGTGAGAGAATGTGTGTAAATACTCTGTCGTAAACAGGGTGGGAGATGGTCTGCTCTTTGAGACACAGCCACGTACAAACAAGAGCCCAAATGTAAACCAGACTATAACAGTGAAACCCAGACCCCATCGGATCCTTTTACAAATAAATCAGAGAAAGTAAAGGGAGTCAGCCTTTATTTGGCATCTCAAGTGAAATTTTAGTAATTCCGGTCCCTCAAATAAATATCACATGAAATTTAAAGAGTTCAGTTTGTACGGTACAGTAGTCTTAAACAATTACTGTATTGACCTCACAATATGGCAGCTTTGTGTGTTGGCATATGTTGGATTTAAATATACTAAAACAGGCATAGCATTCAGTAACCAATAAAAATGACCGTGCAGCAATTAGATTGAGAAATTAGCCTAGCGAAATATCAAACCATTTTGTAGCTTATACAGGACAGATTTAATAGGCATGTTCCAGAAAAAATCCTATTCCCTTTTTTAGGAGGCTACTATATGAGAAAATGCAAGCATACACACACAAATTGTTGTGTTAAATTAAATTTAAATTATTCTGCTAATTATTAGGTCAAAAACACTAACTAAATAAATAAATAAATAAAAAAGTCTCACTTGTGTACTCCAAATGTCCGTAATAATATCATCTTTTTTATTTTTATTTATTTATTTGTTTTTGTTTTTTTTGACTAAAACACTATTAAAACCTTGTAAGGAAAACAGTAAATTTTTAAAACTGATTTAGAAATTATCAGAACTAACTGGGATGCAGTTTTGTTTAGGCAACGTGATGGCATTTTATGTGTGAACATAGATTACATGAAAAGATACAAGACTCAAAACATTTATACACAGTTACGGTGCACAGAGTCTTGTGGTGAGCAAAAGGATTGTATAGGATTATTACAATCCTGCAGCTTTGTTTGTCTGTGAAAGGTTACAGAAGGACGAGCCATAAAGAGTTTTGGATTAGTTCTAATAACTGAGGAATAATTACAGTAAGTCCAATCTAAATAATGCACATGCTATTAAGTGCATGTTAATATACTAAATCCTCAAATGCGTCATTGATTTCCATTAAGAGTCTGATGATGTTAGGATAATATTAATTATATAAAAAAATACATCATGTACTTTTTAAACATGTTGTAATTAAATGTGATGACAAAAACTGAAAATCTGATCCGAAACAAACTGTAAAAAAGACAATTTCTTCAAACAAAAATCAGTGAAACCACATAAATTCAGTTGTTATTTAATTATTATAATGCATTGTGTTTGAAACACACATAATTCTTTATATTCTTTATATTTTAAATGCAATTGTGGCATCAGCTTGTGCCTACATTTGACCAGATCACAGTTTCACTAAGATACTTTACACATTACGGCCACAATGTAAGAGCGCCGTTGCTCATCTTCTACATGACATTAGCTCATGTTGGGGTCAAAGGTCAATGGTACAGACCAAGATCCTCTCCCTTGTCACTCCTCTCCCCCTATTCCTCCTCTAATTGCACAATTGGATTAGCGCAGAGCCTTCCCCCAATAACAGAGCTCCCCCAGATTTAATATGGCGGTGGAATCTAGTATATAAGATAATTTAGATAGAAAACTCATGACTCGGGGCTTGTGATATCCAATTCTAGACAAAGCTACTGACGTGTGTGTTTGTGTGTGTGTTTTTTTTTTTGTACCCTATCATCCATAAGACTTCCAGCACACCTGAACACACAGTTTAAGACAGGAAAATTAGGCAGACTGTTGAGCACCGTTTTCGCTGTAAGAAGAGCCAAAAGAACTTTAAGAATCTCTTCTAATTAACTTCATGAAATGACTGCAGCATGTAATGACAACTTCCTCCTAATTGTAACTTTAAAATAGAGCTGCAGTGCTCCAAAGATACACTCCATTAGCTGTCAGATAAGAGAAAAGCGGTGACAGAACCGCCACACAGTCAACAGTTATAAGACTGTGAAGAGACTCACTGAAGCCAGTGAGTGCGAGATAGGTTTTAAACTGCTAAAATCATTGCCAACATGTAGATGAATGTCAAGAGAGAGGTTGTCACGAGACAAACACATACCAGCATATGCACAGGTGTGCGACACTGACACTGAATTTGGTAAAAGCTGCTCCACGGGATCTGAATTTAGTTAGATTTTGATCAGTTAAATTGAATGTGTACATTTGCACAGTGAAGTGAATTAAGTATTGAAACATGAATTTTTTTTTGGACGTATATCAATTTCATGTGGAATTTTATCGATTTCTTCCTCATTTCTATCCACAATAAATGTGAATAAAAGCTTACTTAAATTATCCTCACCATATATGTTGTTAGCATTATATATTTATTTTTCTTTTTTTTTTCTTTTCACACCTGTTTGTAAAGTCATGGTAACAATCTCAACATGTCAATTTATCTTTGAGTGTGTTTTTAGAATACATTTCAGAATATGCATTTATAAATTATCTGTTCCAACTATTAACACAGTTATTGAAACCAGATGATTTACAGCCGAATTGCTATGTTGATGGTTTTATATATATATGACAAAAACAAAAAAGCTACAAATAATATTAACAATAACAACAGGAATATTAAAGGAGGTCATTATCAATTTAATAAAAAAGAGAAATGTCTTTTAGATTTGAGTAGGCCTCCTATCGTACGGTTCCCTAGCATGCTACAATCAGTAAAGACACACTAAACATAAATACACACCTCTCTCCTCTGAATACTGAGAACTCCATGATACCGGTGCTTCCCGCCGCATCACTGCTCGACTGCCCCTCACTCTCCCCGAGACCAACAACAATTTCTTTTCTTCTCTCTTTTCCTGCTTCTCTCTCTCGCTCTCTTTCCTTTCTCTTTCTATCTCTTTTCTAGAGTCAATGTCACAGAACGAGACTCTAAAGGCAGCTACATCACACACAGCACAGAAGAGAGGGAGAGGAGAAACAGAAGAGCAACATTTTTAAAACCGTTAAATGTCGTAGCCGGTAATCACACTTATTTCCCCCTCAATCTTCTCATTTCTACTAATTTTCAACAAAACAAAAGCAGCAAATGTTATTTCAACAAACACTTCAAGTCAGGAACAAATCAAAAACTTTCCATAAATATATAAATATAGATATATTTTAACTCTTCCCTTCTCAGGGGATACTGTACACCACTTCATTTGAGTGTGTGTGTGTGTGTGTGTGTGTGTGTGTGTGTGTGTGTGTGTGTGTGTGTGTGTGTGTGTGTGTGTGTGTGTGTGAGAGAGAGAGAGAGAGAGAGAGAGAGAGAGAGAGATTGTGAGTACCGGGAAGCAGAATCAAGCTTGTTCTACAGTATCTGAGCTTTTTAAGTTTCATAGTGAAGATGCAGCAGCACCACCTTCTGGTAAGAACAAGTATGAGTAAAAAAGACACCAGAGAGGGAAAGAGATGAACTTTAAAGAAAGAGAATGCAGAAAAAGAGTAAATAAATAAATAAAACTTTACAGTGATTGCATTAAATTATACTTTTCATCTTTTTCATCACTGCGTAATGAAAACAGAAAGCTTACCTAGACCCCACCAAGCTGTACATTCATATTTCTCTGCCTCCCCCTCTCTATTCCAGCTGTGGTTAGAATAGAGGGATGTAAATAATCATCTGTGTGTCTCACCCCCATTTCCTACAGAGGATCTCCTGCCCTCTAATAACAACTTAATCAGTGTGATTACACATTCATCACCGCGTGTGTGTGCACACGTGTGTGTGTGTGTGTGTGTGTGTGTGTGTGTGTTTGGAGGGGGGGGGGGTTGTTTTAGTTGGGAAATGAAATATTTGGGACCAGGTCCTATGGCCAGAGAGAGGACAGCAAGTCACACGGCAGCTGTATAAACACCCGGAATGTTCTGCGGACAGGTACAAGAGAAACTCCAAATCTGCAACAGCCCAAAACCATTATGGTGCTATGGAAAAGAATGAATAGAAGAGTCATATTAAAAACATGAATGATTAATTATTGAAAATACAACCGTATTGGTGTTGCCGTGATTAACAAGGAATCCAAAACAAGAGCGATGGCACTTTCATACTTGAATGGGAGTGAATGCATTCAGTTTTGAAGTTAGAACTTTGCACGCAAGTTGCACACATCCACACACAAACCAAAACTGCTGTGAGGATGTTTCTTTCTGTGTGTGTGTAATACACAAAGCAAGATTTGTAAACCATAAATGACAATCCGAAAATGTTTCTGTAGTAAAAAGTTTGAAAAAATCAGACGACCGCACTTTTTATTAATCTAATAGAGAATTACGTTGTTCACTTCAGTCATCAACGTAATGATACAATCCAAAAAAAAAAAAAAAAGTATGTTGTTGTTCATTTGTCTTGAATTAATTAACACTTTACTACATTTTCTTCATATGTTCAAAAATAATAACCGAGATGTGACATAATTAGCTTAGAAGTGAAAATTGTTTCAAATTCCCATGACGTGTATTTAACTGCAAGGGGGAAAAAAAGCATCAGCACCTGCGCTATAAATTAAGCTACTTGGAAAAAAATGTTAAGCTGACAACAACCTAGGCTAAAAACTTTTTCAACCTCGCTGTATAAATTGCATGCATAATAATTATGCAAAATGATTATGCAAAAGTTTTCCAAGGCTGTGTGTTCACAACCTCACACCTTTGATAAATATATTAGAGGCCTTTTTGCATATGAAAAGGTGAGAGATATGCAAGCGAGATGGAGGTGTGGGTACGATGCAGGCTATAAAAATGATTTGACCTCTTTATGCAGTCACACCTGTAGAGAAGAGCCAAGCTCAGGAAGGTAGTGTGAGCAGGAAACACAATTAGAGCATAGACGGCAAATCATATTAACTTTCCATGTTCCAAGAATTAAGCTGCACACGAAATGATTAATGAGAAACTACACTGATAATCAACTTGTGTGAACCTCTCATGCAAAAGTGGTTTTTGGGGGTTTTTGTACCACTGCAGATTGGAAGCCATCGTCTTTCTTTGAAAAGGAACAAACACATCTCCCTGATCTTTATCTTAACATTAATTCAAAACAACTTCGGTTCGGTCACAACTGCTTGTGCACACGGAAGCTAAAATCAAGATTGATTGACTTTTGCTTGTCGTTCTGCTTGCTTTTTGCTTACTATCACTACCTCTGGCATAGATCTGTGTGCTCTAATCATCCTTTATTGAAGCCTCTTCCTCTGCAGCCTTTTCAAACCCTCGTCAGCAGTAATGGCCACATATTGTTTCTGTGAGTGTGAATTGATTTATATCAGCAGTAAAGCATCCCCAGACATGCAGAGAGGGTCATTGGAACCCAATAGCAATTATATGTGTTAGTCTGAACAGAGAAGGCCGGGGAAGAAGTCGGATCAATACTGCCAGCAAAGGTCAGGAAGATCCAGGCAACAAGGAACAAGAAGGAAAACACTGTGTGCATGTGTTACACCGTCTGGATGTGTGGAAGAATATTTGTACAAATTCAAGAATCAACTCTGCGTAAATCTATTCTTATTCAATGCAGCTATTAATATACAGAAGGTTTTATGAACGATTTACAAGCACACATTCGTACTGCTCCTGTGTTGTGAATGAGGCCCATAAGGTCAGGAAGCACAATTGAAGTGCAATTTCATCTATATTGCTATTTGAGAAAGGAATCGCTCAAAAGTTTTGTGTTTGAACTTTGTTTAAACATTCTGGGCTTTGCATATGATTTTCATCTATCCCTTTCCCTCAGCCTTTAATTACATCGCCCTCACTCCCGCCATTAATATGCTGATCTCATTATGACCTACATTACCCGGATTAACGGATTCAGTAGGAAACTGGAAACCAGCAGCAAACAGTGTTTCCGTCCAGAATTCCCATTACCCAAGATTTCGGTTGTTTTCCTCCCTTTATTCTCCGCCATATTCTCTCTTATTCTATTCGTCTGAAGTTCTTTCTTTCTTTATATCGAGTTCAAACCAGTGCCAGATCTCTCTTTTCTCTGCATGTGTGTGTGTGTATGCATGAGTCTCTAAGGAGGGTTTGAATCCATATTAATTTCCTCTCTGGCAGTTATGTGCTTTTGTATGAACTGTGGGGTTTCACTTCTAATCTGTCAGTAATTCAGTAACGTGTAAACTAATTATGCCACACATATTTATGTAATTGGTTCGAGAGCCAGAAAAAAAAAAAAATCAATCTGTTGGTTGAGAATGCATTAAAGAGAATGGAGTTATTATAATCATATGTCAAATGCTGATTATGTTATGAAAGTAAAAAGTGGATGTCAGCCACAGGTCAATACGGAGGCCCCCCGGCTCCATAAAAATCCACACTAGTGCGTTCAATAATGGTAAGAGCGCACACACACATCTATTAACTCTTATTCACTTTCTCATACACACACACAGATCATTGCTCTCTCTGGGGCACGGATGGTATTGATATTGCTTCACATAAAAAGCAATTCTGAAAAGTTTGATCTAGTGTTTAGGATTAGCAGGGCTCCTGACATCAGTAAAATGATTCCAACTGGAGGAAAAAACACACACCCGAACACACATACTGTGTCTTGAGTTAGCATGGAACATTATCCGCAACATGATCAATAAGGAGCAATAGCCAATCAGGGACTAAAGATGCTATAGAAAAGACTGACAGAGAGAAAGAGAGAGAGAGCATGTTGTAGGGAAGAGAAACGGAAAGAGAAAGCTCATAGTTTTGAAAATATATTACATGACAAAAACAGTTTAAGTGATTTATGCCTATTTTAATAATATAATTCAAAAGAATAATTTTCAATTGATCTCTCGGCCTTCCAGGGTAACTCAAAACTCTCAAGTTTACCTCATATGTTTTGTGTTCATGTTCAAACTTCTTTATTTTAGAATAAAAGGTGAGCAATTCTAAAGCATTCTGAGCAATTCTGTATGCTGTTGATTTCATCAGTTTCAGTTTCAGCGGTGCTAAATAATTTCTGACCCTGATCAATCTAATCAATAATAATTAGAAAAATAAATAATTTCACCATTGCACAAATAAATAAGTTGCAACTGCTGCAAAGTAAGTAATTTTGTTTGAACTTTTTTTTTTTTTCATAAAATAAGTAAACAAGTGAGAAAAGAAAACTCAATGTTACTGTCCCCTTAGCCCCTTTAAACAATGTTTTAAAATATAAAGTATTAAAACATATAGTATTCAATACCATACGCATTAAATACAGCGTAAGTTCACAGCCATGCATAACGACTGCATTACGCTCATCAAGCATCCTCTTGCTGATCTGGTAACAATTACAGCTGACAAGGTTTATGATTGATAACCTTTGTTTACAGTGTTTAAAGAGGGGGCAGATTTCAAAACATCATTTCCCTGAGCACATAAATAACCGGGACTTAAATTGACCCCTCATCCGCAGAAAGGCATACTACGCCTGTCCCAAAAATGTTCGACAATCAAACAACAATAACAGTTTCCATCTTCAGCATGAAATTATGTCCATTTTAAATCCCCAGTCATACATCTTCAGCTGACAGCTCTCAGCCAGCTGTAACGAGCGCAGACGTAAATACAGGACGTAGCTTTACACTGTATCCTCATCTAGAAGCCTGCGCTGATTACTAATGTCTAGATTTCCATCTAGATGTTGCCGACGATGATTGCTAGTGTCTGACTCTGTATTACACAGCAGGAAAGGAAAAGAGGTGCTAGTATGCGATATGATTATGAAGACACTGAGAATTATGTATTACACCGTCTATTTTTAATTATAAGCATTTTGCTAGCGATTAAATGCTAGACTATTGTGATTAAATTCACATTTATTATACAGATTAAAGGAAAAGTGAAGAATTAAAGGAACATCCAGCAAAAAAAAAAACACTTTGTGTAAACGTACAGAATAAAATGTCTAAGGTGGTTCGACAGGCTGCCTGTAGCTCGTGCAGCCGGCAGCAGAGCAGATGTAAGTCAATATGGGCTCATATGGCACGCTGGAGGCACAGAGACTAGAGTCTACAGACAAAGCAATCTTCATCTAAACATCAGTGGCTCCAGATATGGATTTGAAACCGCCGGTGGGAACTCACTCTTCATAAGAGAAACTTCCTGTCTCTGTGTGTCCTCTTCTCCTGTGGCTCACCGCTCGTGTCACAACTCTCTCTCTCTCTCTCGCTCTCTCTCTCTCTCCTTCTCTCAAAAGACGTCTTTCTTCTTGTTTTATGGATTACAGCGCATCAGCACTAATGTGTCTTTTCATTAATTATGGATGCAATTTTGTGTCCTTGTCCAACTCTTATTTATTCAAAAGGAGAGAAGCATCTCAAGTCTGAGCTGAGGGAGAGGAAAGAGGAAAAGTGTAATCTCCTGCCGCACCTTTTACACATTCATAGCTTAGGTCTCATTATTCACCTGGGCTTGACACTCAGCACACACGCACGGCCCATCTGCTTTTGAGAACCCCCTTGTAATGAATTCACCTGTCCTGGGAGCAGAGCAGTGGCCGTGGTCTGATCCGGGAGGCTCAACATAAATGGCGATCCAAATCAATACAGATCCTGCGAAACCGAATGGATAGCCGAGGTCCACGCTGGGAATATGTGCTTTAGGGTTAGCAGGGCATCTCAAAGTAGCTTTTCCTCTCCCACACACTCACTTTTCCTCTCCCCTTTTCCTTTATTTCTCTGTAAAGCCTTCTCCTGTTAAACAAATTGCTGGTACAGGGATGTGTAGTCTGGGTTAGCTGATCAGGCTTTGATGTGAACAAGTCAGTAAGAGGTCATCTGTCTCTGAAAGCACTGCCGAGGGCTCCAGCGAGCTAATATACTTGGCATGGGCACAAGTAGAAGACAGAGAAAGAAAGATAGGTACATAGATAGACAGGGGGGGGGGGGGTTTGGGGGGGAGAATGAGAAAAGCAATAGGTTATGTAACACAAACGGAACCTGTGTGTCATAGTATGTCATACAGTACATAATAAAAGGCACAAGTAACATTATTAAGCATTAAATTCATAAAAGAGGTTCAATAATTATTTCAATAAATGATTATAAAAAATATTAGATGCATTACTAAAACAAATATAAAAATATATTATTATATATACAAATATATTACATTATTTTTATAAAAACATTACCTCTATATTTATTATTTTAAATAATTGTAAAAGCAATAATAATAATAATAATAATAATAATAATATAAAACAGCATTTATATTATATTTAGTGAAGTGTCCAAGACACTCTTGTAAAAGAGATTTTAAATTTCACCTTTCCATTTTCCTAGTTAAATAAAAGGTGAATGAATATGCAGTAGAATTGAACAAATAAATAGAATAATATTTTTTGACTGCATCCTTTGTATGAAGGATGCTTTACATATAAAGATTGTCTGCTTATTTATTCCCTTTTTATGCAATGCATGTCCAAATTCTCAAGATACTCCCAAAATGTGAATTTTGCCTTTAAATGTAATGAGACATGGACGAAACAGTCCAGTTTATCTCCACTGTAAAATACAAACACACAGCATGAATTTTCATGTTGGTCAAGAATGGTTTATGTGGTTCGGTGCTATTCTAGCTCAGCAATCCATTTCTTTCCCCAGGCCTAATGAAGAGGCCCGATGGGAACGTTAGCATCCCATAGACTTTTCAGAAGGGAGTGTGTGTGTGTGTGTGTGTGTGGAGTTTTCTCCCTCTCATGAATGTTTCCTTGTAAGTCACATGATGATGATTACACCAATTCATTTTGCTTGAACTATACTGCTGAGACAACACGCTCTCATAATTATCATTTTACCCTGAAACCCTGTAATCTTCAGCTACCTCTCGCCATCTCACCAAAGAAGTTAAAAACTTATAACGGGAAGTATTTATCAAACACACATTCATTCCGTCTCTCCCATCATACACACATAAAACACCTTCATCTCACACCCGCCTGATGTCTTGGTTCATGCTGTGCGTGCTAGGCTGACTCACACACATACACACACGAGGACTCACACCATTTCAGCAGGCAGCAACAGGAAAGTAGGATATGGGGATTTTAGTGACTCATTAATTCCACCTAATTATTCTCCATGACATCCATTTCTGACATTTCCTTAGTGTTACAATTCACTGACCTTAAACGTGAGCCCAGCGCTAACGGCTCTCTACTGAGCTCAATCCTGTGTTAAAAGTGCTCTTATCCTACAAATACAGCGTTGAACATTAAAAGCATTCTGTTTTAGGTCATGATGGACAACTAGTCTCTCAGTGACAGAGTAATCAGAGAGTGTGGTCTACTATATTTAAAGAATTTTTTGAGTGCAGTGGTAAGTTCTTTTTGTACAGTTTGCACACAAGTGATGCATTATGGAGCTCAAATGAGAACGTGACAGTCCTCTGTGCTCCCACATTACTTCTTGCATGATTTTCATAATGCACTTATTTCACGCTTCATAAACAACATTTGCATAAAGGGGGGATCTAACATCTAACAGACAGGAGCAATGGTTTAAAGTGTAAAAAGTTAAACATAATAATATTTTTCTCTCTCACACACCTATCTTTTCACTTCAGAAGACATTGATTCATCCTTTGTGGCGGTGATCACTTTGTGTGGTTTTGGAAGTGTCAACTTTAGTGTTACCATCCACTTCCATTATATAGACCTACAGATATGAATTATTTTTCAAAATATATTTGAAAGAAAGTTATAAACATCTGGGATGGTTCTAGGGAAAACAATGAGTTGATAATGTTGTTTTTATTTTTTTGTCCCTTAAAAGATGAATTTGACTGATATAATTCCTGACTGACATAATTTGACTGAAATACCTGTATGATTTTTAATAGGGCAGAAACTCTTAAAATGAATAAAACTGAATAAACATGAAACTTGTAATGAGTTAAACTGATGGAACAAATTATATTTCTATACAATAAAAGACAGCTTTCACAGTGTTTCAGTGTTTTAAAAGCTGAAACCAACCTAATGATTCGTTGACTACTCGATTTAGAAAAACTAGAGGCTAATTTTATTCATGACACAGAGAAACAGTCGACATGATTTCAGCGGTGACCAGAGAGGGTTGAAGGGAGAGAGACAGACAGGCTGACTGACAGACGGAGACAGCGTGACAGAGAGAGAGTGGCAAGTCCCATCACCGTCCTTTTTGATCATGTTCATCGGCTACCCCCACCCTAGCGCAGCGGAGGGGTTAGATTTACCCAGTTTACCTACTTTCAGTACAACCAAGGAGCCACAAGCATTGATCTCGGCTGAGAGGGAATCGAGAGAGAGAGAAAGAGAGAGAGAGAAAGATGAAGAGCAAGTGAGGGAGAAATAAAGACAGCGAGAGAGAAAGACCATTAACTCTGCTGCTGTACAACTGTACAGCTATTGATTGATGGGGGTGATGCTGTTAATATTATTTATGGAGGAGCAGTTCCTCTGCTCTCTGCCTGAGCCACAGCCCATAATAAGCAATAATTGATGGCTCAGGAGACACGACTTCCCCCCACACGACCCCAGAGCAGTGGGAACTAGACGGATGGCCTCCAACGCAGTTATGATTGATATTATCAGATTACATAAGCGGCTGACATGAGGCCAGGCTGGCCAGCTCAAGTGGGGGGCATTGATTTTTGATTAGGACGGCACTCAACACATCATAGAGCAGGGAGGCAGGGGGAATGCACCCCGCAGGCCTGGATATGGGATGATTATTAGGGTATGTCTGCGTCTGCTGCACGGAGACGGTGGCTGCACTGCGAGAGTGTACGTTTGCTAAAGTTGGCAATATTAAAGACTGCATGCAACAAACCAAAATAAGCCGAACTGAAGCCTTTCATTTGTCTGATGTAATTGTGCATATGGGGCTGTAAATAGGCAGGCCTGTAGGTCGTAAGTATGCATGTGTTTGTGTCTGTATGTCCGTGCACGCACACATATTTCACAATAGAGACACGCAAATGTGTGCATCTAATTATCCCAAAGATAATAACACCACAGCTATAATATTAGACATCACACTGCACATGATGAGCAAAACTGAAGTTACATTTATTCAGCCTCTCAAACCTCAAGCCTGTAGTTAGCTGAATTAAAGGTGAACTGTGTAATTTCTGTCACTAGCGGCACCAAACTAAATCGCTAAAATTATGACTGTTTCCAAACAGGTCTCCCAAACTCTTGCCCCAACTGCCATTAATCAGACTAATTAATAGTCCCACCCTATATTTTCTGGATAGTACATTGGAAAAGGAGAATTTTTATATAATACTTGTATAGAACAAGTTTATATATATATATATATATATATATATAAACAGACATAATTTTTTCATATATACACAGTATCTGACAAAAGTTTCACAGGTCAAAGATTTTTTTTACATTTTTAATGATTAATTAATGTAAGTCTCTTATGCTCACCAAGGCTGCATTTATGTTCTCAAATATACAGTAAAAATACTAATAGTGTGAAACAGTATTACCTGTATTCTACTGTAATATATTTTTCATTGTAATGCAATATATTTTTAAGTATTATCAATGCTGAAAAACAACAACAACAACAACAACAACAACAATAATAATTTCAATTAAAATAAACCTTTTTTGATTGGGCCACTTGACAACCACTGATCTATAATATAAAGTAATGTTAACATTTTCATTTTTAGAATGTTTAGATATGTAAAACATTAGTTTAAAGTCAAAAATAAGAAACTTCACATTAAACACTAACTTGTTATACAAAACCCTATTGGACACAGGGCATTGAAGACATTTTACCCTTTACCCATGATCCTCTGCTTGACCCATGCAACAGCTGGATGACTCTGTGTTGGACCACCATGACAGGCAGTGGCCATTAACGTGTCATTTCCTCCTCCTTTTATCTGAATGAAGAGTGACCTTTCCATTTGACCCCAGCTATCATAACATCCTCTGTTTAAAAATGGAGGCTATTCACTATGGAATAACAGTTATCAAACTGCCCAGAGGCTACTCTCATCAGGCCAGTGATTAGAAATGATCACAAAAATGAAAAATGAATAGAAAATTAACCCCAAAATGAACTCTCTTGATCTAAAAAAAAAAACACTCAGCCATCTCTCTTTTTCTTATATTCTCAAGCCCCACATTTACTCATACACAGTCAGATGACTCAGTAGTGGTCATCTTCAGGGTCCTCATGTTCTGTTTTGGGTCTAAGGAAATTTTAATAGCTCAAAATATAGTTAGCACTGAAGCCAGGTGGATACTTCCTGACATTTCATAAGCTAATGGAAACTGATACTTTTGAAATTTGGATTAAACATCCTTAAATAAAATTGTACATTATAATAGGTTTGTGGTGTCAGAGATACTAGATATAAAACACTAACAAATGGAATAAATTTTTATATGGTAAGACCCTCTGAATGACATACACAGAGAAACACTCCTGCCAATTTTCCAATTATATTATATTATATCATATCATATCATATCATATCATATCATATCATATCATATCATATCATATCATAATATATTATATTATATTATATTATATTATATTATATTATATTATATTATATTATATTATATTATATTATATTATATTATATTATATTATATTACCTGTCTAAATATATTATTATTAAAGTACATCATTGTGGTCTTTGGGGCAACAGACATAAAGAACAAAAACATAAATATTAAAACCTGAGAGTTAACATGTTTGAGCTACAGTATAAAACACAATTTATATTATATATACAAATATGTCTACATGTTCAGCACAGTGCTTCCACAATGAACCAACTGTTGTGGATCAGACTATGCATGACCCCTCTAACCTTTTATCACAAACACACACACACACACACCCTGAGGTACCAGCTCAATTACTACAGTCACATGGTTTGCGCTCAGAGCCACACATTTCTCAATGTGCAGTTTGTGTAGAATGGTATATAATCATGTAGCCAAAACATGCAGATTTTAAATGAAAATGTGTGAAAACCATAATAAAGTTCTGAAAAGAGCTCAGTGTGCTATGAGTGTGTGAGTCTGTACATGGTGTTACAGCATGTGTGTGAGAGAGAGTTCATGATTAATGCTTCTTCCTTACTTCTCTGACATCTTTCCTTGTAATGGTTCTGTACTTTAGAATCAACTAATTATCTTAATTTTAGATGTCCTCATGAGCAATATTTTCTCTTTTCTGCACTGGTGTACCATCTATGGCTTGACAGAGATGTACTGAAGTTGAAACTAACTGCATTTGGTTTTATTAATAAACGGCATTAGATTTTTTATTTACACAGTTTATAACGGTAATTGAATACAAATAATGGGCAGGTATCTGCTTAGCCATCATGAGAACTGACCCTTGGCTGACCACCTGAATAGAGACAAGGCCAGAGCTATGCACCACCTCACACATTAGAACCTCTCTCAGCTAGTAACAAGAGCAGGTATTCATAACCATAATATTTCCAACATTCCAACTAGGTAACGTCAAATCAAAGCAGTGCAGATAAAGAAGTCAGTGAGGGAATGTTATTTCAAATTTTTTAATTTCCAAAATCTTTTTGCCTGACAGAGGTGACACTCAGTCGGGTGAGAAGGTGAGAAGAGTGGACTTAAATATGATGGATGACTTTTTTTTTCATAATTACATTCCAAACATTACACAGTGGATTCAGCAGTGGTGTTACCTTACCATTAACTAACTGAGTAAGTGCAGCTGGACCCTCTTGCATGAATCAATAATTCATATCTTTCACTTCCTGATATAGGTTACTTCATAACATAACACATTTCAAAGAAAGTCCTTCTGTTTCTGCCAAAACTTCTCTTAAACATACTGGGAAAAAATAATACAAATCACAAAACAAATCCACACAGCTGAATAGTATGACTTTATAAAATAATGTGCCTTTCTTTAAGGTTGATGGTTTAAGACACCTTAAAGGAAAAAGGCAAGACTCAAATGTTTAAGCTAATCTCAGTCCAGTGGTTAATTGTAGGGCAGAAAAAATGATTAATTCAGACATGATTGGGTTTAATTCACTCCATGATGACTCACAAATCAGCCTCTATGGATTATCTGCTATAAGGATCTATTGTGCTGAGTTGAGGGTCATTATATTGGCCTTTATACCACTGAATTAAAAGTCTTTCCTACATGTGTTAATGCAATGCATAATGCTTTTATAGAATACATTTAAGGACATATCTTTAGAACTGGAGGGTAATTTCTGGATTCTACAAGCTATGATCAGGAACTTTGACTTAAGGTACAGCTGTAAAGACTGCCAATTAATTAGCAGCACCAATTAAAATCTGCATTTAAATCGCCATGGGATAATACAAAAAAAAAAATTAATATCAGTTGCACATATGCATAAACACCAAGGCCAGGCCAAACCATCAAGAGTCTGAACACAGGCCTGTTCACTGCAGGACAGTCTACATGATTAATAACCCCCAATTAAAGGCAGGGTGACAGATTTGACATTCATATGATGCAGTCCCCAAAGATAACCTCTCTCTCACACAAACTCATCGTCTGAGCTGGTGCTGCCTCTAAACATCAGCACCAACAGATCTTAAATGCTTTAAAACTGGACGTCAAACACCTCAACATTTTTCCTTACTCAACAACGTTTATTGATGTCCAAGCAGACAGGCTTTCAAATACAGACAGAGAGGACTGCACTGCTGCAACTTTGAAAAACCCACACAGAAGACTAAACTGAAGACTGACAAAACACAGCAACAAAATGATGCACATAAATAGAACAGCTCCAAAAATAATACCACACCAATGTCACGTAAACTACGTTTAAGTTTTATATGCACCGTTTCTGAACTGAAAATCTTTCTAAAGACAAAAAAAAAAACATGGGACTCCCTTTATACAAAATTTTACACTTTATGCACTTTTAGTCTTTAATGTGTTTTTTGCAATGCATCAAGAACACAATAAGAAAATTGTACCTAACAAGTAAATTGTTTTGACGCATTATAAAATGTGGCAGGCAGATTCTGTAAGGATCTGAGAACAACGCAAAACTTTGGATCCCAGTATTGTTCAGGGTCCAAACACATTATTGAAGATCTTAAGGCCACTTTCGTCTCTAAAAAACACCCTTAATAATCCCCATGGCTGGAAGTGTGTGTGCGTTTGTGTATGTGAGAGAGAGCATACAACACAGAGCAAGAGGGGAAAAAAATCTGCCAACAATTAAACACAGACAGCGTTTTTACTTAGGGAAAAAGTAGCTGTTGTACTCCGAGCTGGAGCTGCCCCTGGGCAGCCGCGGAAGTGTCATTAAAAGGAGAAAGGATGCGTGAACAGCTGTTTTCAGTGCTGGCTTACACTGCCTGCCATGTTTCCCTTTTGTAGTCACAGCCCGGGAACACCACAATCCTCTGCCACGCCTGCCAAACTACATCTCACATGGCCAACATATGCCTTGGGATGAGCGACGGAGGCCGAGACTGAGAGAAAGGGTGTAGGAGAAGAAAAGGCGGGAAAAACGACACACTATTGAGCTTACAGTAGCCTCGTGCTGCCTCATGTAGTAGTGGTCACTGACAGCATGATCTCTCAATCATCACAGCATGTGTGTTTTATGTAATGGGCTACACTTCATAGAAACATGCTGACTGAGAAACAGATGAAGTGCTGGCTATATTCACAGTGTCTGGGCAAGACTACATTTTCCAAAAACAAAAATATCTTCCAAAAAGTTTGGGATCAGTAAGATATATATTTAAGTGCTGCATATATATATATATATATATATATATATATATATATATATATATATATATATATATATATATATATATATATATATATTAGTTTTGAAAAAAGAAAAACAGCGGACGTTAACACTTTTTCATTGTTACAAAAGTTTTCTATCTCAAATAAATATATATTTTTTTATCATTGTTTTTATTAAATTTTTTAAATACTTTAAACCAAGTACATTTTTTTATGCATAAAAAATATGTACAATAATCTTTTAACATAAAAATAAAACATTTTAGCACACACACACACTATCAAATAATCAAATAATAAATAAATGCTGTTTTAAACTGTCTATTCATAAAAGAATTCTGAAATATAAATATACAGTAAATATAAAAATTATGTATTAAGATTTCCAGAAAAATAAACTGAAGTAATAGCTAGTTGAAATGTTTGCAGGACTTCAACAATAAATTACATTTCACTATATATATAAATAATAAATGTTATTTTGAACTGTGCATTTGTGAACATAATAGACTTCATTCAAGAACATTCAAATCTTACCAACTCCAAACTTCTGAACAGTTTCGTACAATCACTTTTTTCTTATGCAGCCAAATGCTGAATATGAATTTTGTTTCGCTTGGCAACCGAACTACAGCTATTCAAAACATTTTTATAACCTAACAGGGGTTGACGGCAGCCTACATTAGTAATTGCCTGCAAAGAGAAACTTGCAACACATGCTCCTCGTACCATACATACTTCATTTTGATAACATGAAAAGTTGTAGAGATTTGTCTAATGCATGCTGCACATATTGCATGAGCTCTACAAATCTGGCTATTGTGAAAATGTTGTTTAAAGACACTACACTTAAAGAATGTGATTTTCAATCATGTCTTTCATAACCAAACTGTTTATGAACATGACTCTTTGTACTCCAAACAAAACTGACACCCACATTCTGCAGTTGAACGTTGACGCTTGGCCTGAAAATAAAACTATTTGTGAGCTTCTTTTTCATCTAAAAGATGCAAACAACATTCTTGTTAAATGTTTCATTTCCAATGTTGTGACTTAAATGGTGTACTGACACAACAGTAGTATTCAGAGTTAAAGAGAGCCAGTGATAGAGTGTGTTTATATGACCCATCAGTGCCACTCAGGAGCAAGCCCACCTGTAGTCTGCAAGTCATTACACCAGGGTCACGGGATATCCTCCATGTAAATGCACACTCACTTCACTTCAAATTGGGTGTAAAGATCCCATTTCCTCTCATTCGCAAACTGAAACACCTGTCCAAGGATGGGATATGATGTCGTCATGGTACCCTGCCATCCATTATATCCCCATTACCTGCAGATAAAAATGTTCAAAGAGAAAACAAAAAGTGTTTTTCATTTACATTTAGCAGACACTTTTATCCAAAGCGACTAACAGTGCATTTAAGATGAATTTTTTTTTTTACCTAACATGTGTTTCCCTGGGAAGCAAACCCACAATGTCTTGAGCTGCTAACTCAATACTCTACCACTGAGCCACAGGAACTACTATTTTCATAAATGTTATATAGACTATGGTGTAGGCCTAATTATAAAATTACTGGTAGTTAATGCATTACATTTTGGCGGTAGCAGCTCAAATAACAATAAAATATTTGCACAAGTCCAGTTTCCAGTGTTATATACTGTTACGTTTGATAAGAAACAAAGTCTCATCTTTCAAATTATGTCCCTTTTATCAGGAAATTCAAACAACATGCCATTTTGATGCTCGTTGATGTGGCGGGAAAGATCACTGTATTAGCGGATCAGTTCAAACGGCAGTGTGGAGTGTGATCCTTTTTACTACTAGTTTAAACATGAAATAAACATGACTACACATCCCATGCTTCACGTAAACCCTCAATCATTGTTTCAACCATGGAAGTTGAAATCATGAAATATTACACTATATACTCATTATATTTTAATATACTTGTTAGTTATGTCTTAATTATTTTATATATGTTTAAATAACTCTGTTATGAAACAAGTTATGGCAGCCACTGTGTAAAGGAATACTGTATACAGTAGCCTACTTCAATAACAAATAGAAATGGTAATTTAGAAGTTAATTTTAAAACTGCATTATGTGCAATATACTGTACTTGTTTGCATACATTATTTTCACACATTAGAGTGTCGAATATTTAAAAATAAATAGTAATTCAATTTAAGTTTGGGCTTTGTTGTTAACTGTAACCTAGTAATGTAAAAGAGCTCCCTATAGTTTAGAGCATAAGCTGAGGTATAGTTTTACATGTATTTTAAGAAAGAGCAATTAGTTTAGTAAACAACATATTAAATATTATTAAATATTAAGTTAATATTAGTAAACCACTTTTTAATATTACACAAACAAACACACACACACACACGTGTGTGTGTGTGTGTGTGTGTGTATGTGTACATGCACATATGTACATGTACAGTAAGAAAATCTTCTACTTTTTTCCCCACAATATTAGCTTGTTCCAAGAATATTTTTCTTACATGCACACTTACAGTACTAGTCCTCTTTATGGTAGAATACTTTCCTCATAAAACTGGGTCAGTTTTTGTAAGTAAACACTTTTACAACAGCTATTACAACAGATGCCAGAAGATGATACAGTATAACACAGAAATGTCTCTTTACATTTAACTGACTTTGCATGAATAAATTCCAGAAAATGGAAATACTTCCATTTCTAAGAGTAAAACCTGCAATGCATTTGTAAAAGTTGGTTATTTATTAATGACTTAATAATAAGACAGCAATGAGAAGAGGGCTAAAAAGAGACTCATTTTATTCTGTGCCATACCTCAGCTAAACCTGAAATAACTTACAACCCAAGGCTTGTTTGACACCAAACACCTCACAATCCCCCTTCACCTGACATGCTTCTCCGCACTAAATCACAGGAGCTGCTGTGACCGCTGACATGCTAGATATGGCCTGCAGTCACAGCACTCAATCAGCCCATGTCACTGCAATAGAGCTCCATCCAGCATCCTGTTTCTCCTGCAGAAGACCAATGAGAAACAGACAGCAAGTCCACTTACATGAATAAAGAGATCAACCAAACCATCTAGCCTGGAACTTTAAAGAATGAGCAGAACTTTTTATGGATCTAGGTATACTTAAATTAAAGAAAAAAAAAATAATGGACACGTCATTCAATACAGATCTAAAATACAGAGAACCTCAAATCAAAATACAGAGAATAGGATCCAATTTATTTCCTCAATGCGGAAATCGTGTATGGAATAGCAGTGTTCGTTTCCCGCTGGAAACACCTTTGCCATGCATAAGATAAATTGATTTTATTCATTATAATACTGAGTGTAAATTAATTTGATGTTAAAATATGTTCTCTAATTTCAGTACAGTTTGTTTTGGGGCAGGTTTTGGTTGCTTGTTAATTGAGTTTAAATGTACAGTATGTAATATTGTGCATGTAATACAGTATGTAATATATGCTGTATACATCCAAATAAATTAATGCTGTCTTGTATTTTGTCCATGTTCTTGCTTAATAATAAAATGTTCATCTTTTGTTTATTGCTGTTGCCTAGTAATTTTTTGTGTGTGATTTTTAATTTCCAGCCCATTTTAAGCCACTAATACAATTATTTTTTAAAACAATAGATGACTTAATCAACCCAGAATGGGTAAAAACGTTTAACCCAAAGTCTAATAACCCAGCATGTGTTCTGTCCAATATTTACCCAAAGCTGGGTTGCCAAATAACTAAACAATAAACAAATAAAGGTGGGTTGTTTTTAACCCAGTATTTTTACAGTGTATATAAGAGAACTTCATATCCAAAGTTTCTCTGAGAGTCGCTTCATGAGCATTTTACGGTTTCATTTAAGAAAAACTACCTTCAAATCATCTACAGTACACATAGAAACTTAAAGGTCAAGGTTCAGTATAGTGTACGCAGTTTGCGTTCAGCAGATATTCTCCAAAATGGTGCTACGGTGATGCAGAGAGACACATAGAAGACAAATTGTTGAATAACGTTATTTTAGTTTTCTTTGCGTACAAAAAGTATTCTCGTCACTTCATAAAATTACAGTTGAACCACTGATAGCAGATGGACTATTCTGACAATGTCTTTCATATTTTTCTTGACCTTGACATTTACATTTAATCATTTAGCAGACGGTTTTATCCAAAGTGACTTACAAATGAGAACAATAGAAGCAATCAGACCAACAAGAGGACAACAACAGTATACAAGTGCCATGACAAGTCTCAGTTCCCTTTCAGTCGGTCACTCTCGACGCCACATCGGTGACCGACGCAAAATGGGATATCACTTCGATAGACCAATCTACTTCGAGTGTAAACTAAATGAGCCAATGCACATTGGCATGCAGTTATTGCATCCAGCTGCCGCTGATCACAGCGTGAGTATAAAAAGGCAGCAGGTGCAATGCATACCAGCTTTTCGCTTTGGAGCTGAGCGTTAGTATCACTCTGCTCAACTGTGTCTGCTGTGAACTTCGAGTTCAGCACGCTCTCGGAAGCTTTGTGTGTTGGCGAGACGGCGCTTCAGCGGCAGTCGTTCCTGTGTCGAGTGGATTGCACACTTCAGGCTGCACTACCCCTGTCGTGTTGCAAGCGACCAATTCCCCTGTGCGCCTCAGCACTAAAAGAGCATTTCCTAAAGAGCAAATTTCTCTAAAAGAGCTTCACGGGTGCGTCTTTGTAAAGACGATGGATCGTCCTTATAAGGATGCTGTTTCACCCATGCGTTTCTGGGTGCGGTCATTACCTGGCAACGGGTGATGGTCATGATCGTTGCCTCACGTGTCTGGGCAAGCACGCTGAGGTGGCCTTCGTGGATGAGTCATCTTCTCACTGGGAAGATGACCATCTCAGATCTGTGAACCAGGCTCTGCTACCTTCGGGGGGCGGAGTCCCGTTGCTGCTGCCGCAATCTCAGTCTCGTTCTGGCGGTCGACAGACGAGAACCACTTCCGGCAGTAGGACCTGCATGCATTTTCGGTCGACGATTCATGAGTTTGGGCCAGCTGACTCCCAGGTAATCCTGAGGCCCTGGCCTGGCTACGTGCCCAAGGTTCCCACTAAACTCTTCAAAGACCAAGTGGTGAACCTGCAAGCACTGCCCCTGGAGGAGGCAGACCCAGCCCTGACTTTGCTCTGTCCCGTCCAAGCATTAAGATGCTATGTAGACCGGACACAAAGCTTCAGGACCTCAGACCAGCTTTTTGTCTTATGCGGAGGCCGGCAGAAGGGGAGTGCCGTCTCTAAGCAGTGGGTGGCCCACTGGATTGTGGATGCCATAACCCTGGCTTATCAGGCTCAGGGTGTGCCCTGCCCATTCAAGTTGTGAGCTCACTCAACTAGAAGTTTCATCCTCCTGGGCGCTGGCTCGTGGCACCTCGCTGACAGATATTTGTAGAGCTGAGGGCTGGGCAACCCCTAACACGTTCGCTAGGTTCTATAGCCTTCGTGTAGAGCCGGTATTCTCCTGTGTTCTCACCTCAAATGGGAAGTGGTACTGAGAGGCCCCGGTTAGTTTCGGCTTGCTTAAACTGCTCCAAAGTGTCCGTACTGTAGACCCTGTTGAGATCCTTCATCACCCTAGGCAGCTGGATGCAGCGGAATGTCCAGCGGCAGGCCTTCATGATGAATCCGTGAGGACCATGGAAGGCTGGGTTCCATATTGAGACCTAAGCGGTACTCATATGTGTATAGTCCATGGTATAGCCTTTAGAGCCCGTGTTTCCCAGGCAGACTTCTGCCTTCCCAAGAGGGTTTTAATCACCTCAAATTTCTCCATATACTCCTAAACGGATGCTATATGTGTATTTGCCGCCGAGACCTCCTTCGGGAAGGATGTGGCTTCCGCAGCGTCCCTGTTCCAAGCGGAATGGGTAAGTTTTCCCAGTGTTATCCAGTCTCACCCAGTGAGGTAGTGCTTTGACACTGGTGAGTGGAACTATTGTTACGAGCCCCGGCCTACACCTAATAGGGGCGCAGGCGGCTCGCCCAGGGCACTTGAGGAGGCAGCACCCATGCCGCTTTGGTAGATCCCATTTTGCGTCGGTCACCGACGTGGCATCGAGAGTGACCGACTGAAAGGGAACGTCTCGGTTACGTATGGTAACCCTCGTTCCCTGAAGGAGGGAACGGAGACACCACGTCCCGTGGCCATGGTTGCTGTACCGCCGCTGAGCTGCCCGGTCTCCGTCTCGGCTCCTAAGCAAAAACCTGGTATGCATTGCACCTGCTGTCTTCTTATACTCACGCTGTGATCAGCGGCAGCTGGATGCAATAATTGCTTGCCAATGTGCATTGGCTCGTTTAGTTTACACTCGAAGTAGATTGGTCTATTGAAGCGATATCCCATTTTGCGTCGGTCACCGACGTGGCGTCTCCGTTCCCTCCTTCAGGGAACAAGGGTTACCATACGTAACCGAGATGTTAGTCTAGTACAGAACATGTAGCCAGGTTGGTTTGTAGGTTTTTTTTTTTTTTTTTTTTTATATGATAGACAATAAAAGAAAAGGTAAGTAGTAGTATTAGTTGGTTAAGTGCTGGCGAAAAAGATGAGTCTTTAGATGTTTTTTCAAAATTTCAAAATTTTTCTAATTGACATCGGGAGGTCATTCCACCAGCTGGGCACGGTCCAGGTAAAGGTCCGTGAGAGTGATTTTGAACCTCTTTGGGATGGCACCAGAAGGCATTGTTCAGTTGAAGAGCGCAAACTTCTGGAGGGCACATAAGATTGAACTAGTGAGTTTAGGTACGTTGGTGCTGTGCCAGTGGTCGTCTTGTAGGCAAGCATCAGTACCTTGAATTTGATGCGAGCGGCTACTGGTAGCCAGTGTAACCTGATGAGGAGAGGAGTAACGTGAGCTGTTTTTGGCTCATTGAAGACAACCCTCGCTGCTACATTCTGGATCAGTTGCAGAGGCTTGCAGGAAGTACATGCAGGAAGGCCCGCAAGCAGAGCATTACAATAGTCCAGTCTGGAGAGAACAAGAGCTTGTACAAAAAGTTGGGTGACTTGCTTTGACAGGAAGGGTCTAATCTTCCTAATGTTGTATAAGGCATATCTGAAGGATCAGGTCGTTGTAGCAATATGGTCTATGAAGCTTAACTGATGATCCATCACAACTCCTAGGTTCCCTGTCAAGGGAACTTCGAACTGCGTCCTCTGAGTGGACACTATGGCGAACACCTCGTCGTGACCCGTGTCTGAAGCATACTTTGAAAAACGCCAACATGTTGGCCGGCGACAGCCTCTGATGTCACTACCAGCGCGACTATAAATACACGCCCGTAGGACCCGTCACTTATCTTCTTCGTCTTCATTGACTGTTTTGTTTGAAGCGTGCATCTGAGAAACGACCAGAACGGTAAGAGCAATCTATTATTGTTGTCATGGCATCCACTAGCAAGGCATTTAAACAGTGTGTGCATCCGTGTCAGTGTTATTTGACACCTGACGACACACACACTATTTGCGTCTCTTGTTTGGGCGAAGAGAACGCGCGATGTCCTCGAGGGGGCAATCTGCGTGCACTGCGAGCATTTTTCTGTGAAAAAGCTCCTCTCTCGTTTGTCTCTCTTTTTGAGGAAAGAGGGAAAGCCATCTGGATCCCGCGGCTCAGGACCCACCGTTGCCGAGGCACGGAGGAGGATGAGCTTGTGGGGATCACAGGTGGATCTCGCTGAGGAGTGTAGAGAGGGACTTTTTTCCTTTCACACTCTCTGGCGGCAAACGAGAGTGAACTTCGGGAGGAAGATGCGTTGTCATTAACCCATTCTGGCACTTAAGTTAGTGCTCTGCTGGGTTTTACCCAGGAAGAGCAGTAGATGTCTGAGAGTGGCGAAGAAGCTGAGGCTGAGCCTTCTCAATCCTCCTGCCCTGCATATGGAGAGCTGTTAGAGGTTATGGATCGCGTCACGGCAAAATTAGTCTTGCCATGGAAGAGTGCCAGAAAAGTAACGTCGCGAGATCACCTCGATGAGCGTTATTTGTCTGACCATAGCCCTCCAGCACAGGTGAGCCTTCCATTCTTGCCTGACTTACTTGCAGAAGTCAAAAAGGAATGGAAGAGGCAGTTTTCCTCTCGCATCTATCGGTTTTAAGCATACGAGTTATCGAAGGTATGCACGAAAACGGCTATGAGAGGATGCCCCCTGTAGAGAGATGCTGGCTAGCTATATCTCTGTGGGGGAAACGTCCTCTCTTAAATCTCCCTCTTAAATCTCCCTCTTTGCCATCTAAGCCCCTCCAGGATACATCCCGCTTAAATGGCAAATCATACGCGGCAGCAGGTCAGGCTGGGGCTTCGTTGCACACGATGGCAGTGCTTCAGGCTTACCAGGCTGGCCTGCTGAAGGACCTGGATACAGACGAAGGTCCAGGTCCGAGCCCGAACAGCAAAGGGGTCCTGGCCCATCTCGATCTGAGGATCGGAGACGGGCACAGAAGGCTAGTGTCGCGGCTCACGCTCCTCCCCCGCCTAAGGGCAGGGGCAAGAGGAATCGCGGGTCACGGAGAGGTAAGCAGGGTCTGAGGGATGTGATTCAGACGAGGAAGCGTCCTCGCCCGGATCAGAGCGGTACCTAGTAGCTCCGGATGATTTTATACTCTGTTTTAACTTCTGTTTTAATCCTCCCCTGCCTAATTCCCCTGTAGCCACTAGCCCTCTACCTGATCGAGGTTAGGTGGAAAGTTTCTCACATAACAGTCTCCTGTCCTGGAGCTATGATTCTTTGGTTGGTTCTATGTTCATAGTAACCGCCTTACTGACGGTCCGGACCAGAAGGGGGGCGCCCCGCAAGCGGGACTCCAGTACAGGAGGGTGGGTGAATACGTAACCCTTGTTTACCTGCTTATGGGTGTTATGTTGCTGGTGGTTATATGTCTACTAACAAACTCTGTGAGTTTCCTTTACAGTGCTCTAGGTATTAGGCCAAGATCACAGGCTTTCGGCAGGCGGCCGCTCCGCGTGGGTTCCGCCCCCCCGGGGCGCGACACCCACCGCGGAGTCGGACCCGCATGTGGGGGGCAAGCGCTCTGCGGTTGTCCATCCCACACCCCCTCCCCGAGGATCCTGGCTGATCGTCAGAACTTGCACAGCACTGTGGGGAATTTCATGGATGTCCGGCCAGGTCACCCTGAGGGGCCACCTGGCCGCTTGGCGCATCCGGGGAGATGGTAGTTACCGAATTCTTCTGTATGTACTGCCTCAGGTGATGCTCCCCTTGCTTGAGGGTTGGAGCTTGCCTCTCCCGTGCGATCCAGTGCCTGTGCGATGCTAAGGAACCTTTTTGTACACATGCTAAGCCTGTGTACTTTCTCTAAACCACATGGTGGTCAGTGTGCACGTGAACACTTTGCGCACTGTCTGAAATCCACGTAAGTGGTAAGTGTGGACGCAAGACTCTGCGCACTTTCTGAAATCCACGTAAGTGGTAAGTGTGCACGCAAGATTTTGCGCACTTTCTGAAATCCTGTATGGTAGGGGTTATGCGCTCCGCTTCATTCCCTTTCTTAAGATGATTAGCCCTGGGTTCCATGGGCTTCATTCAACCAGTGTGTATTTGTTATACATCTCAAGCATCGCTTCCCTCAACATGCGGGGCTGGGTGGACTCCCACATATTGTGGTTATCAGGTAGTAGGATTCATCAGGCCTCTCTGATGGTGAGCTCCCACAATCTGTGGTTGTCAGGTAGTAGGCCTCACCAGGCCTCCCTGGAGATTTAGCTCCCACATACTGTGCGTTTCCACTAAATAGCATATTGTGGTTTTCAGATAGTAGGCTTCACCAGGTCTCTCTGAAGGCGAGCTCCCACATACTGTGGTTGCATGGTAGTAGGCCTCACCAGGCCTCCCTGGAGATTTAGCTCCCACATACTGTGCGTTTCCACTAAATAGCATATTGTGGTTTTCAGATAGTAGGCTTCACCAGGTCTCTCTGAAGGCGAGCTCCCACAAACGGTGGTTGCCAGGTAGTAGGCCTCACCAGGCCTCCCTGGAGATTTAGCTCCAACATACTGTGCGTTTCCACTAAATAGCATATTGTGGTTTTCAGATAGTAGGCTTCACCAGGTCTCTCTGAAGGCGAGCTCCCACATACTGTGGTTGCCAGGTGGTAGGCCTCACCAGGCCTCCCTGGAGATTTAGCTCCCACATACTGTGCGTTTCCACTAAAAAGCGAGCTCCCACAATTTGTGGTTGTCAGGTAGTAGACCTCACCAGGCCTCCCTGGAGTCGAGTTCCATATTACTTTCAGTTTCCACTTGAGGTGGTTATCTGGTAACAGGTATTAGGCCTCTCTAGGCCTCTCTGTAATTGAACTCCCACATATTGTGGTTATCAGGTAGCAGGCTTCACAGGTCTCTCTGAATGTGAGCTCCCACATACTGTGGTTGTCAGGCAACCTTTCAGTACACACGCTAAGCCTGTGTGCTTCCTCAAAACCACATGGTGGTCAGTGTGCACGTTAACGCTTTGCGCACTGTCTGAAATCCACGTAAGTGGTAAGTGTGCACGCAAGACTCTGCGCACTTTCTGAAATCCACGTAAAGTGGTAAGTGTGCACGCAAGATTCTGTGCACTTTCTGAAATCCTGTACGGTAAGGGTTACGCGCTCCGCTTCATTCCCTTTCTTGAGATGATTAGCCCCGGGGTTCCTTGGGCTTCATCCAACCGGTGTATATTTGTTATATTTGTTACCTCAAGCATCGCCCCTCAACATGGGGGGCTGTGTGGCCAATTCTCGCGGTAGTTTAGCAGCGCTCCCCTTTCCTGAAAGGGTCACCTATGAGCATGCTGCTCGGAGCTCGGAGTCCTCCTCTCATGGGAGACTGATTCTCGGTTCTTTCAGAGCGCTCCAGTATTATATACTGTTTTGAGATGCACTATGAGAGCAGACATCCTGCTGAGGCAGGGGCTGAGGCTCGAGGAATAGCGCCTTCGCACCAAGGTGTTGAAGCGGAGTTGGAGAGGTTGGCCAGACTTGGGTGGATCGATTTTGCGGCTCGAGAGAGCATCGCACTATCCCCTCTGGCTTCCTCTGACTCATCCAGCTCCATTGGGGGCTGTGCGCCATGGTACAGGCGTGGCCGAGGCTTCATCTGTACGTTCCGTCCTCCAATTGCTCTGCTCCCGGGCCATTCCATCTAGGAGCTGCTCTATCAGAGTTCCACGAGAGCCCCTCCTTAGAACAGTATTTGTAAATCCATTTTATGGTAAGTGTGCACGTGAAGTCTTTGCACACTTTCTGAAATCCACACTGTTGTAAGTTTGCACGCTAGTACTCTGCATTCTTTCTAAAATCCTATATGGTAAGGGCTTCGCTCGGCTGCTTCGTGCCCTTTCTTGAGTCGGTTAAAGCCCCGTTCATCTTGGGCACCACTCCACCTAGGTATCCTCTGATACCTATCTAGAACAGGGCGCCACTACTAGAGTACTGTTGGGAAAGCTAGCAGTAGCCCCTGTGTGACAGGCAAGACTTGGTAGAAGAAAGTGCTAGGTTCTTAGCCGTATCCCTTTAAAGGAATCTTTTGTGATTCCAAGCCTTCAGCTCTACCCCGGGCCAGGGCCCTACAGGTAAGTTGGGTATGTAGCTTAGGCCTTTGGCCGTAAGGGATAATGTCATAGACAGCCGTCGAACCGTCCCAGGGGCGAACCCCGGTGAAGTGGTAGAGTTGGTACTTAGTGTTTGCCATGATTCTGGTCTGCACTCCCCTCAGCATGGCGGCGTGGGTATACTGTTCCCCATAGTGCCCCCTCAGAGGACGCAGTTCGAAGTTCCCTTGACAGGGAACGTCTCAGGTGACGAATGTAACCATGTTTCCCTGAGAGGGAACGAGACACTGTGTCCTCTAGCTCCCTGCCATGCTTCGGACGCAAGCTTCACGAAGAAGATAAATGACGGGTCCTACGGGCGCATATTTATAGTCGCGCTGGTAGTGACGTCAGAGGCTGTCGCCGGCCAACACGTTGGTGTTTTTCAAAGTATGCTTCAGACACGGGTCACAACGAGGTGTTCCCCATAGTGTCCCCTCAGAGGATGCAGTGTCTCGTTCCCTCTCAGGGAACCATGGTTACATTTGTAACCTGAGATGTTTCTGGCTGTCCTGGAAGGAGTTATGGTTGACAAACCCAGCTGTATAGAGAAGTTGTGATGAAACGATGGGTTAGCTGGAACCACCAGCAGTTCTGTATTAGTAAGGTTGAGCTGAAGGTAATGGTCACCTTGACAGTGTAAATTACGTGGCAGTCAATGGGACAGTCACAAGTCTCACGTTTTTTTATCCCAAATATCTTAAATTGTGTTCCAAAGATGAAAAAAGCTTTTATGGGTTTGGAACGACATGGGGGTAAGTGATCTGTGGTCGATATTGGCTTATTGACAGCCGATGCCAACATCTTGGGAAGCAGGGTGGCCGATATTATTTTAATTAATATTTAAGAAATTTGAAAACATTTGAAAATGGATTTAAAAATTGATTTGTAAAATAAACAATTTCGATGACAAAGTATTTTCCACAAATAAAGAAGTAAACTGTTACCAATCAGAATGAGAATTCTGGGAAGTTTTTGTGCATTGGGAATAATTTTTTCAAATAAAGCCAAGGTAACATTCATTTTACAAACAGTGAAATCACGAGTTTAATGTTTAAAGCATTCAATTTAAACACGGACAGAAAGTCACACAGGGAACACGCAGTCATGGAGGTTACATGCATACTTCACAAAATGTCACAACTGGATTTGAATAAGTTTGCAAGTTTTGTGAAATTAAATTATCATTAGCCATTCAAAGATTTGTTCAAATGATGTAAATGCGTATTTGCTGAATGCTGACGGCAGACAAGAAAGTATTACGTTTACCTTTCTATTACTAATAATATGAAAGCAATCGTTATAATACTTTTTGTATACATTTGAATTCCTTTGTTTAACAGTTCTATCGGATTATTAGACAGACTTCGGCGCTGCAGCTCTCAGTGCCATAAAAAATAAAAGTCTGGCGGGCCGTCACATCGGCCAAACAGAAAAACCTCTTGGCCGATGCCGATATTTGAAAGATGTCAAATATCGCCCGATATATCGGCCTTGGCGATACATTGGTAGACCACTATAAGTAATTAATAACAAAAATGTTCATTTTGGGGTGGAGTAAACCAGTAACATAACATCTGAGCCTGAACTTTTGAAAGTAGTGTTTAACAAACAGGTTACAGTAAAAAGCCAGTTGAAACAAGCCAGCAACTGTACAGGCCTTTATGTACAGTATGTATGCCAAACAGGTGTATTTACAGCAGGTGTTTTCCTAGAAAGCTGTAATCAATCCTTTTGGCAGCCAATGTTGAATTAACAAGAAATCATACACAAAAACTACCAAAAAACAGTTAGAAAACGTGCAGCTCACTTGCTAACAAACCAGCCCAGAGCCACCAACTAATAAACATGCCAACTCATTCATACAATCACAAAGCCACACAAACACTGATGTGAGCACCTCATGATTGATCAGTCTCTGGATCATGAGCGTAGCTGCACACACATCCAGCAGTTCTGGAATGTCTGATAAAATGATATTAATTCCACACATTAATGAGATTAATGAATTTCAATAGTGAGAAGACAAGAGAAGTACGTTTTCTTTTTGTCTGGACCTGAAATAATAACACAAAGGCAATTACTGCGCATCCATCAATCTGCAGCAGACAGTCTAATTATCTCTCCATTTCTGAAGCACTTGCAGTCCTACAGCACTCATTTGTATTCTTTGATATGTTATTTTTTCATTAATAGTGGGCTGCATTAGGCCTGTGCAGATGAGTACAGTGGGACTCAGATGTTTCAGAATCGTGATGGAGTTTTTCACCGAGCTACCCCAAGAGTTGCCAAATTCTGATGATTGATGATGATGTCACCACGTGAGGAATGGCCGTCCCTGCAGCTATGGATAAGTCATTGTTTTACTGCTACAAGAAATGAAGCCATATCTACCACCTAGAATCAGGCTTATAATTCCTCAGCCAGGAGTCTTTCATTTACATCACTCATCTTGAGAAATAAAGCGTATTTGTACATGGAACAAAACTTCCTACACAGATCACCGTGCATCATCTTTTGAAAGTGCTGTCTGATATCCCCATGCCTCTGGCTGATTAACAGAAGTATTTACTGCCCAGCTTTGTCAGTTCCAAATTCTACTAACAATTTTGTCAGTGAATTGTTAACAGTTTTATATTAAAACTTTATGAGGTGGCCTTAACTATGTACTTACATCCACTTAAGCCTTTTCCTCTGGTCCTAGGCTATGGGATGAAATGCATATTGTTATAATGTTAGAAAAAATTCCATCTTTAAAATTTTTTAGAAATCTTTTGAATCTACTTGGAAGAAAACTGTGAATATTTTATGTATATTTTAATATGTTGTTGGATGTTTTCTTTTTTTGTTGTTGTTTTTTTATTATTATTATTATTCTTTTTTTGTGTGTGTGTGTGTGTTATCTGTTTGTGAAACTTTCTGTGCTGCCATTTTGGCCAGGACTCCCAGGTAGAACAGATTTATAGCTCAATGGGATCATTCCTGGTATATAAAGGAAAATAATAATAATGAATAAATAAATGTAAAATACATTTGTGCAAAGAGTTTAAAATATTTGCAAAAGTTTTAAAATAAGTTTTTATTTTAGCATGTTTGAATAATGTATAAGTCTCATTTGTTATAATATAATTATCTTATGTACTTAGTAAATTAAAATGTAATTGTTACATTAATTAAATTAATAATTTATATAAAATTAAAACATTATTAAAATTAGTGCATTCATAATACTCATTATTGATAATTATTATTAACTCTCTCTTTTCTCAGTTGCTAAATCACATCATCTTACCGAAACATATAAGTACCATTTTGTCTTGTGACCCTTGACTTAACAAATGGCCCCTCCTCTTCCTCATATTGGTTGTTTGCATAGACAGCTGCAAAAATAGCCTCCAAAACTATAATCTCACTTGCCTAAAACAAACAGGCAAAAGCTGCAGGGGAATTCTGCAACAATTATTATAAAGAGGACATTTTTTTCCTTGCTGCACCATTTCACTTCAGGCTAATTGAGTGCTGAGTGAGAAGGTACTTCCTGGTTCACTCTTACAAATGAGGAGGAAAATGTTGGTGATTTTATTCTCCTCTGTGGCCCACTGTCCCAAGCATGAACACATACCTAAAGGCTTGAACAATTCTGTCTGCTTCGATTTATGATGGCCTACTCACATGCATTCATTTGGTTTGTGGCAACTGTAAGCAGGCATCACATCAGACTGAGCATTTACTTAGGAAACACAATCTGGCAAATTTCCCAAGTGCCAATTATAGCTAAATATGCTTTTCATTTTTCATGACCATGTTTGTGGAACATAATGCACAAAGCCGCAACACACAAGTCCAATTGAGTTTCCATTCCAGCAGCGAGAGGACAATAAATAAATATTTCCAAGCCATTAGGGGTTGGACGAGCTCCATACAAGGGACGAGACAGCGTTATGATGTGTATAGTGTTTCAATGAGGGGTTGTCCTCAGGGCACAGACAGTCAGTCTGATAAACACTCTACATGAACATCTCAGCTTTCCATTAAAGGTTGCAGAAGTCGACGTGCAAGTGTGCGGCAGACGCATGTTTTACGACGGAGCCCAGCAGCGTAGACAGGTTAACTGTAATAACCAGAGTGGTTTCAACTTTAATTTCAATAAACCCATTACAATCACGTTCTGCCTGGTTCCCCCTGTGTGTTCCCTGGTTTCAAAAGCCTAACGGCCCCCTCATAAATAGCCATTACTTTTCATAAACATCATCAAAGTTATTTATCGAGCAGAAGAGTTATTTATTGAGGCGGCAGAGAACACACACACACATATATATACACAACATGTTCTCAGCTTTCTTCTCTGTGAATTAGTCATATGTATTCCATCTTGGAAAAAAAAAAAAAAGAAGTACAAAGAAAAATGGAGGAGCGAAAAACAGACAGAGTTCTTCCTCAGAGGGCAGAGCACTGTCATTCACATATTATGCTGTTACGTTTTTTAAATTAATAGGAGCCAAGCATTTAAATTCACAAAAATGGTTTGTCATCCAACACTGAGGGGATCGATTGTCTGTCACTGTCCAAACCAAGCAGCCCATCATCATTAAGTCACTCCTGATTGAAGCCATTCTCCTTCAGACAGGCCCATCCATTACATTCACACATAATCCACAACTCATCTCTCTATCCACAGGCTTCAACCCCCCCAGCCCCTGAGGACCCATGTCCAGCAGTGAAAGCAGGGGCCTCTGGTGTTCGACTAGACCCTGGAAGACCTCTCTACCACAACGAGCCATATGTGTCATTAAGTGGTCAAAACAGATGCAGGGTTAAACCCCCAACCGAAGTCTGCCATTGGGCTCGACACACTTTGACATGTCTAACTTAACACTTATATACAATACCGCTGTGCAAGATTACTACACTGAGCCATAAAAAGTAGCATACTAATTAAATAACTTAAATGTTTCTTAATTAGCAAATGTTAGCAAAGAAATGCTAATGCCAACTCTAGTAAACACATTTACAACCATTAATAGAAAACAGGAAAAAAACAAAAACACAGTTAAAAAAAATCAAAACATAACACATATATAATATATAAATAAATTACTAAAATTGTTTTTTCTCGTTGGCCTTTTTCAACAATAAAAAGCGTCTTGCTCAGCTTTTTGTGGTAATAAAACGGTGGGTTTGTGTGGTTTCTATTGTGTCTATTCATTGAGTTATTTCCTCAGCTCTCTGACGTATTACCCAACAGCTCAATCCATCTGCTTTGGGGCGATTTCCTCTCTCACCGGATATCTGAATGGATCACACAATAATCTCTCCTGCCCTCAAACCATACGCGCAATGATTATTTTGTCTTCAAACATCTCTGACAGGAAAAATTAGTAATCATCATGGTGAGAGCAGGTGTTTTTCTTTCCCTGCTTTTCTTTTCTTTCTTTTTTTCCCCTCCCCAGAGCACCAACACAGATGCTTGTGTACAAGGCCAGTATTGATTTTTAAACCATTTGACGCGAGCTGAATAAGATGGGAGAGAAGGGAGGCTTTAGCCATGAGCTTTTTTATCAATCAACGTGTCAAAGCTGCTACTAAATTCGATTCTTATTTATCAGAGTTGCCCGGTTGGACAGAGTGCCACGCACAACAGTCACAAATCTTCACGCAAACTATACCATAACTCACGGTCCTAATCCAACGCAACGCTACTTCATCGTGGATGCCAAGATGATTGACTTAAAAACAAATCCAGCATTATTGCCATGTTCTAATATGATGTGATCTAGACTCAATCAAATAAGTAATGATCTTCAGCTGCAGTGTAAGACCAGGTAAACGGGTTAAAACAATTATGACCGGGTCAAAAACAGGGTTTAGAATTTATTAGCAATATTAAATCACATGTAAACAGCATAGTTTGTTCCTGTTGACTATCTGGGAGGCATTCGTGTAAAGCATTTACCGGGAAAGGGCAACACACAAATCGTGCACAACATGCTCGTGTCAAAAATTTTAAGCCCAAAGGTCAGGACAAAGCTGTAATTTGGCCACAATACAGCCTGATGAACAGGGAAACATTAGTTTCCATCTGATCATATGTGCCTGATTACCTTGTGTACAAATCAATTTCTGAGTGAGTTAAAACACCAGCACCAAACAAAGGACATAGATGGAGGATAGTAAATAAAGCCGGAGTCTAAAACACATGAATCACAGTGTTATTACATTCCCACACCTCTCTTAACAGGTATTGATCACAGAGTGTGCTTGAAATATAGGTTGCATTGTTAAAAGACAGCACGGGTGAGATCTGATAGAGGGAAGAGCGCGATCAAAGGCAATAAAGACAAAGGCCTAAGCACTAATACACACACACACACACAAAGGAAAGTCAGGGAAATGCAAGTTTTACAGCTAATAACATACTCTCAGAGAGAAGAAACTAATTATGAGGGCAGCTCTTTGAGATTTATCATGGAACAACTTCTTTTTTTTTGTTTCTAATGAAAGAGACACTCAATCATTCCATGTAACATTTAACCCCCACCCCCTCAAAAAAAAGAAAAAGAAGAAAAACAAGAGAATTAGATTAACATTTGAAATCTTCTTCACCTCTAAATAGAAAATACCTATTTGGACTGGTCCACAGAATGTTATAAAGCCTTTCAAGCCAAGCAAAGATTCAGCAGATTTAAGATGAATAGTACCTTCCTTCATGAAAATGTATCTTCAGAAGTGATTTAGCTAAAATCTCCCTCAAGCTACTAAAATGCAAAAAAATGGATCAACAGGGGAAAAAAAACGTCAAAATTATGTATGAAATGTCACATCCGAATGCAATGGTGAAATGAGGGTGATCAATCTAAGGCGCTTATGACGATGAACAGAGTGGAGAATAGAATTGAACCTGTGTGTTTGTTTGATTGGATTAAACACTCACTAATGGGATCATTTTTCATGGGAAAAGGTATTCCTTTAAAACAGGGGCAATCAATTATTATGAATTATACATAGCTTGAGTCAAAGTCAACCATCATTAAAACATCTCATTATCATTTTCTTCATTTTCTCTCAGAACTGCGGGAAAGAGAACATAAAAACGAGAAAGATAACCTTTGAGTGTGGGTATATATATTTTTAAAATTAAAAATGTATGTTGAAATCAAATGTATGTACAGTATATATATACTGTACACACCTTCTCATTCAAAGAGTTTTCTTTATTTTCATGACTATGAAAACTGTAGAGTCACAGTGAAGGCATCAAGGGCTATTTGACCAAGAAGGAGAGTGATGGGGTGCTGCGCCAGATGACCTGGCCTCCACAGTCACCGGACCTGAACCCAATCGAGATGGTTTAGGGGTGAGCTGGACCGCAGACAGAAGGCAAAAGGGCCAACAAGTGCTAAGCATCTCTCGAGGAACTCCTTCAAGACTGTTGGAAGAGCAAAAGGTGGCTACTTTGAAGAACCTAGAATATGACATATTTTCAGTTGTTTCACACTTTTTTGTTATGTATATATATATATATATATATATATATATATATATATATACATATACATATACATATACATATACATATATATAAATAAGGGATGGAACTGTTCGCTGAAAAAAAAAATCTAACCTTTCGGTTCTCCTCACACGGTTCGGCACGCATTGGGACCACGGTTCAACTTAAATCTGACAATGCAATGTTGATATCTGTGTTTAAACTAAACTCATTTAAGCTTTGTCAGTTTGAACATTTACAGTAAGTGCCAAAGGATGCAAGCCTGCGTGTGCAGTGAGATTTGTACATTAAAAATTATGTCAAAATGCCCGTCTTGGTAAGTATCCTACAGCAGTAATAGCCGGCTGAACGCAGGCCTACTGTATCAGTGCATTCTCTTAAAGTGACAGTCTTTATATTAAGCGAACAGGAACAACAAATAAATCACTCACTGCTCTTGATTGAAAAGCTTTTGTAACTTTAATAAAAAAAAAATCTTTAATTTATACAGTCCAATATGCAATGTTGTTTTACATTTGATTACTGTATTCAATTTCTGTACCTGAAAACTAATGTTAGACCTCCCTAAAAAAACAAAAACAAAAAAACTTGAAAATCACTGTTTTGTGTATCTTTACTCTATTGTATTTATTTGTGCTGTTACTTGTAGTTAGATATACTTTTTTTTAATAGTTTTTCCATAAACATAGCACATACCAAACTGTATCGAAACCCTGAAACCGAACCATGAAAATGTTATATATACATTTAACATATATTTTACATAATGTAATAATATTAAGTAGTTTCACATCTAGGTAAAAAAAAAAAATATATATAGTCTTATCGAATCGTGACCCCAAACCGAGGTAAGTACCGAACTGTAACACATATATATATATATATATATATATATATATATATATATATATATGTAAAATATATATGTGTGTGTGTGTGTGTGTATGTGTATTATATATATATATATATATATATATATATATATATATATATATATATATATATATATATATATATAGGATTCTCCAGTTCCATCCTTCATTGAGCAGACATGCGAGCACATTTCTGTGGGTGTATATGCATGTCAGACAGTCATGCCGGTGTGTCAACACAAGACCAAACACTTAACTCTGACATCATCTGACTAGGGGTTATTGATGGTGATTTTTAGAGGGTCAAAGTGGCCTTGTTTTCTTTGCATGTCTCCAAAGCTGCTCCTGGACCATGAGCTTCTCCCAAGCCTCCATTAGGCTGATGGATGTGAAAGGCATGCAGGCCAGAAAGATAGGAGATGGTCGACTGGTTTTAAAACAAAGGGAACCCACAGCACTGATTGGAGCGTTATGGGCAATGGCTGCTTTTACAATGGAAGACGTTGTTAGGGAGGTTGTTGCTTAAAAAGACACCACATTATGGCATAAAACCACACAACATAATGAAAAGATGCAGGCAGAATATGCACAAATTCAGAAAGAACATGGATGGAATTGATAACAAAAATGGAAAAAAAAAAAAGAATATAAACTGGTTTGGTAAAGGACATTCTTCCATTGGCAAGAAGAATGTCATGACTGGTGGGGTTGAATTCAGGAGTATTTCACTTTCAGTAGGTAATTTCAGTAATAATATTATGAAAATTGTCTTAATAAAATTTTGAAAAGTGAGGACAAACACAAACAAACTGTACATTAAGAGATATGCTTGGCATTTCAAAGTTATTTTGAAGAGCAGGAAGTTACATAAACAGATTTCCTACCCGTGATTCCAAGGATATAATTCTCCTGAAGTATGAGGAAATCTCAATAGAATCTGACTTGACAATACTGCCACTGATCGTTGATTCTGATTGGTTATTAAGTGTCAGTAATGCAATGGTCTTGGGGTGGGTAATGGGCAGTGTTGGGGGTAATGCATTACAAGTAACGCGAGTTACGTAATCAGATTACTTTTTTCAAGTAACTAGTAAAGTACAGCATTACTTTTTAATTTACAAGAAAATATCTGAGTTACTTTTTCAAAAAAGTAACGCCAGTTACTTTGTATTCCCATTTTTTGACTGACAAGCCTCCTGTTCCCATATTGGGAGAAATCGGAAGTATGGAGGCGTTGTGTGCGCTGTGTGAACATGTTACTGTAGTTCTAGACTAAATTTAGTATTCATCAAAATTAATCAAAACAGTGAAATGCAAACTCAGAATATGACGCAAACCTGCAATAACTAAATATATTAAATAACACAAATGTATCTATTCCCATTTTATTAACAGTGTCTTTGCTGCTGACCTTTAATTATCCAGTTCAACCATACTAATAATTAAAAAATGACTTTAGATAAACTAACAATTGTGCTTCATTGTTTTTTTTTTTTTTTGCTGAAGAGTGTTGAACCTTCTTCTCCTGTGTTCTACTGTACAGACGTGAATTTACTTTTCCTTCAGCCTGAGGTTTATTCATTACACTTTTTGGTGTGAAAGGGCTTTTACATTTGCTATAAATAGAACTTCTTATATTAAAAACAATCAAGCCCTGCTCATATTTAAAAAGTAACGTGAAAGTAACGCAAAAGTAATGTAACACATTACTTTCCATAAAAAGTAACTAAGTAACGTATTTAGTTACTTTTTTAGGGAGTAACGCAATATTGTAAGGCATTACTTTTAAAAGTAACTTTCCCCAACACTGGTAATGGGTTATGGGCAAGAAGCAAGCGGTTTTGTAGTTATTCCTGGTCATGTTCTCAATGGTCTTGTGAGTTACAATACGCAGACCTTTTTATTCCAGACACACTCTCTGCCTGCCCAAAAGCATTCACCAAGCATGACCATAACGCATAAAACACTGCCGCCTGGCTCCGCTGCTCGGCCATTATAACTGCCATTAGAGAGCAGGCCTCACAGAGAGCATCTGAGACAGGCTCATTGATTCAACTGCTTAGTCCAAATCACGCACTGAAATGACCCAAATAATTCACGACACGCGTCTCAACCCGCACCAGCAAACTAGCGTATTAGCACTACACTGTGTGTGGGACTGTTTTGGAAAATCTGTGCTGCTGTAAATATCCACAAAGATGTAAAATAAATATACTAAATAAGACAAATTTAAGCTGTGCAGAAGAGATAAAAGCATTTGTTCCCATGAAGGGCATGATGGTGAGGAGGCGCTGAACCTTGTTCCAAATGAAAGTGAACAATTGAATTGCATCACAAAAGTATTAGTATCGTTCATTCTAAAAACATTCTAATAAAATAAATTAAAAGCATTTAAAGATATATATATATATATATATATATATATATATATATATATATATATATATATATATATATATATATATTTCATTTTTATTTTTTTTTGTCAGAGCCCTTGTTATTCTTAAGTTTGACATTAATTTTTATTTTTACACAAGGCATATATATTGGTTCAAAATATTGGTTATCGGTCCATAGTTGTGGCCAAACGTTTTGGCAGTGACATAAGGTTTGTGATTTGCAAAGTTTGCTGCTTAAACTGTTGTGGTGTTCATTCTCATTGTTTCTAGATAGAGATAGAGATATATATATAATTTTTTTTTTTTTTTTCACAAAATGACCAGCTAACATTAACTGACTAATCATATCAGCAGCACATGTAAAACCGTGAATGAGTACTAGTCAGGTAAAATCACTATCATACTAAATAGATTGTAAGAGCAGACTGATGGAGTCCCAGAGTAGGACCATCTCCTCCTGAGGACTCAGCTACGGAATCATGTCTCCAGCAGTGCAGATCTTGCTCAGGGATGGCATCAGGTTGGTGTGAGAGCATCTGCACACACAGTGAGGCCAATACTTTTGGACAGCAGCCTGGTACCAAGAAGGGCAAAGAAGCCACTTTTCTCCAAGAAAAACTTCAAGGAAAGAATGAAATTCTGCAGGAAATACAAGGATTGGACAGCAGAAGACTGGTGCAAAGTTATTTTCTCTGCTGAAGCTCCCTTCTGACTGTTTGGGACATCTGGGAAACCAAGTGTTTGGAGAAGAAAAGGTGAACCCTACCATGAGTCCTGTGATGTGCCAACAGTGAAGGATCCTGAGACCATCCATGTGTGGGTTTGCTTTTCAACCAAGGGAGTGGGCTCTCTCATTATTCTGCCCAAAAACACTGCCATCAATGAAGAATGGTATCAAAACTACCTGCAAGATCGACTTCCACCGATCTATGAGAAATTTGGTGATGATCCATGCGATTTCCAGCATAATAGAGCACTGTGTCACAAAGCAAGAGTAATAAAGAAGTGGCTGGAAGATCATTACATTGAAATTTAATTTTGTATTGTGTCCAAGCAACTCCCCAGATCTCAATCCCATAGAGAACCTGTGGTCAGTCCTCAAAAGGCGAGTGGACAAGCAGAAGTCCACAAATTGTGATTAACTCTGAGAACTAATAAGACAAGAATGGATCACCATCAGTTAGCATTTGGTCCAGAAGCTAATATCCAGCACGCCAGAGCAAATTGCAGAGGATATGAAGAACAAGGGTCAACAATGTAAATACTGACTCATATATATATATATAAGTTTTGACACACCTTCTCATTCAAAGAGTTTTCTTTATTTTCATGACTATGAAAATTGTAGAGTCACACTGAAGGCATCAAGGGCTATTTGACCAAGAAGGAGAGTGATGGGGTGCTGCGCCAGATGACCTGGCCTCCACAGTCACCGGACCTGAACCCAATCGAGATGGTTTAGGGTTGAGCTGGACCGCAGACAGAAGGCAAAAGGGTCAACAAGTGCTAAGCATCTCTCGAGGAACTCCTTCAAGACTGTTGGAAGACCATTTCAGGTGACTACCTCTTGAAGCTCATCAAGAGAATGCCAAGAGTGTGCAAAGCAGTAATCAAAGCAAAAGGTGGCTACTTTGAAGAACCTAGAATATGACATATTTTCAGTTGTTTCACACTTTTTTGTTATGTATAGAATTCCATATAGAATTCCACATGTGTTAATTCATAGTTTTTATGCCTTCAGTGTGAATCTACAATTTTCATAGTCATGAAAATAAAGAAAACTCTTTGAATGAGAAGGTGTGTCCAAACTTTTGGTCTGTACTGTATATTTTTTTTTTTATATATATTTTATATATTTTATATATATATATATATATATTTTTTTTTTTTTGCCAACAAAAGCCTTTAAAACATTATACCATAGAAACATGTGGACCAATAATCTACAAATACTGAAGCAGCAAACTTTGCAAAACACAAAATTTATGTCACTGCCAAAACTTTTGGCCATGACTGTACTTGATCTGTAATAATTGGTATCAGCATTGACCCTGAAAAACACATCATTCCATTTATTCAAATTAGTTAATGCAACCTAACAATGAAAAATACTTCTAATACACTTATTAGTCACATTTCCGTATTAGTACATGTTGAAATTAACTAAAAACATGTTTTATCTCTTCAAATTATTTAATGGACATGAGCAAACATGAACTAATGGTCACACTTTATTTTAAGGTCACATTCTCACCCTTAACAAACCATTAACTATGACTTTTGAATAAATCAACTCTTAATTTACTTCTTATTAATAACCAGTGAGGTAGTTGTTAAGTTTATGTATTGGGTAGAATAAGGGATGTACTGTAGAATATGGTCATTCAGAACATGAGCTTTATAAGCACTAATAAACAACCAATATGTTAATAATAAGCAACTAGTTAATAGTGAGAAATGGTCCCTATATTAAAGTGTTACCAAACTAGCAATGAACAGTTGGATTTTAAGACCTAACTGATACATGCTGCAACCAAATGTATTGCTCATTTAAATAAATGGTTCAACTAATCTTAATTTATGAAATGATTTATAAAATGTATAATAAATGTATACAAGTTGTTGTTTACATTATAATAGTTTAGGTTACACTAAACACAAATATGACACACCATAGAGTGAGCAGGGCATACTGTTGTCCACTTTCTAATGTACTTTGCCCCTAGCAGTTTTCCAGAGGACCTCTGCAAGTGCTTTAAGACAGTGGCCGCACCTTTACAAACTAAATGCTTCATCTCCGTGAGGTAAGAGACCTTCTTTCTATCTTTCCAATTCTTTTTTCTCCCACCCTAATTTTTTTCTCTTGCCTTGTTGAATTCAATACAGGTCCACTTTAATTAATTAGCCCTAAATAAATAATGTGGGAGCAGCCTATTTAGAGGTTTTTATTCTCCAGACATAAAAGTCATTCATTATAACACTCGGCGCAAGAGAGTCTGATAAGAGACACTAAGTGCTACTTCAACTCCAGGCAGCACATGTCCACCTGAATATCAAATTCGGAATAAAGCACGACAACACAAACAATGACAAACAGCTGCAGGAATCACTTAAGTCATACTCTGATATCATTCTTTGTGTCGGTGTGTCAAAAATCAATGTTAAAATGTTGTTGGGAGGGAATAATGGAAACGGATCGGGAGTCGGCGGTCAGAATCACTCTTGTTTGTTTGAGAGAGACTGAGGAGACAGGTGAGATTTGCCCTTATTACCAATGTCAGAGATTCGATTAGGCAGCAGGAAAGCAAATGATCCCAATGAACTTGTGATTAATCCGGCTAAGGTCTATTCACTAATGTAGCAGAATGCATTAAAGGCATAAGCTAATGGGGACAGGACATCAATTCAGATACAAATGAACCACATTTGCATTGGGCGCTTATTGACTGCTGTAACAAAACGAATTACAAAAGGTAATCTACTTATGAACCGCCCGTATGGATGAAGCATGATTTCCTCCATATCTGAGCTTCCGCTTAGAATCATGCCAGGATTTACCTCTAGAAACTATTTAATTTTTCAGTGGTTGTTGACTGACAAGTCTGAAGCTGAAATACTTGTCTACAAAGATCAGTAAGGTGTGCACTGTGTGCGCACAACTGTTGGAAATAACAGTTACTGACCATCCGATAAAACACCTGTAAAAACTAACATTAAAATAGACTAAAACTACACTGATTTATTACAAACTAATCACAATGTAACAATTATATTGCTATGTGATATAGGTTCCATCCATGTTCAAACAATGATCTGAAACATTATTTTATGTGTTTCAGTGTTTGTGGTTCAAGGAAGTCTCGTTTGCTCACCAAGGTTGTATTTAGACTTATGTAGCATGTAGTCTTAGAACTTAAAATATTTGAATATATTTAAAAATGTAATTTATTCCTGTGATGTCAAAGCTGAATTTTCAGCAGCCGTTACTCCAGTCTTAATTGTCACATGATCCTTCAGAAATCATTCTATGTTGATTTGCTGTCTAAGAAACATTTATTATTATTATCATCAAAGTTGAACTGAAGTATACTTTGATTGCAATATAAATTGCTTTGGATAAAATGCATAAATGTAAATTTAATAAATATAAAATGGCACTAATCAATTAATTATTTTTGTGTTTGTATGTGTGTGGCCATCTGTTGAAATTAGGTCACTTTTCACCTCTGTAGCACCCAAATATTTTAAAACATACAAAACAAAATCATGAGCCCTTTTATTTTCGTGCCAGAAATTTCTAGGTCTGTTATGTGTAATCTGTCTGAGAATGAGTTTTAAGTTTTCTATCTTCCAGAATGTCATTTCACCCACGAGTCCATGCCGCCAGGGGCCCAGGTCTCATGAGATCTTCTCCGTTATGCCACTTCATCCCAGACACTCTCTCTAGCACTGCTACCTCTTTTCCGGATGCCTACCTCCTGACACCTCCACCCCTGGATGAAAGACAGTGCATTAATCCTCGCTTTGTTCTGTTGCACAGACAGACATGAAAGAGCTCTTTTGTGGATTGCTCTTCTCCGAGTCCCTTGGCAGTGGGACGGTCCGGAGAAGATGGTCTTATCAATAATACCACACTCTTAACGTGAGGGCTTAGTGCACGGGAAATATTACACAAACCGACAGGAATCTATCTCGCCTCTCTTTCCCAAGGTCCCTCTAGTAATGACACTTTTACAAGCCTGTCTAATACCACCTACTGTAGCAAGTGAATTTTATTTTTCTTTTTGGAAAGGCAGGAGGGGGAATGGGAAGGAGGCTAAAAATTAAGTAAGAGAGCACAGTTCTATTTGATGTTTCGATCGGGGATTGATCTAGATGGAGAAGCAGGGATGGAGAAAAGAGGATTATTGGCTTGCATAGATGCGTAAGATGTAGGGGATCTGTGAGAAGTGTTGCAGAGAACGGCTGTTTCCACACAGATTCTGAACTGCCGATGAACTCTTCACAAAAGCACCTGCGTCCATCTGAATGGGCGTCAAAGTCCACTGGCTGAGATTTGTTTCCCACAAACGCTGTATGTATATATGTGTGTGTGTGTGTGTGTGTGTGTGTCTATCTATCTATCTATCTATCTGTCTATCTGTCTATCTATCTATCTATCTATCTATCTATCTATCTATCTATCTATCTATCTATCTATCTGTCTATCTGTCTATCTATCTATCTATCTATCTATCTATATATATATATACAGTACAGACCAAAAGTTTGGACACACCTTCTCATGCAAAGAGTTTTCTTTATTTTCATGACTGAAAATTGTAGAGTCACACTGAAGGCATCAAAACTATGAATTAACACGTGGAATTCTCTTGATGAGCTTCAAGAGGTAGTCACCTGAAATGGTCTTCCAACAGTCTTGAAGGAGTTCCTCGAGAGATGCTTAGCACTTGTTGGCCCTTTTGCCTTCAGTCTGCGGTCCAGCTCACCCCTAAAGCATCTCAATTGGGTTCAGGTCCGGTGACTGTGGAGGCCAGGCCAGGCGCAGCACCCCATCACTCTCCTTCTTGGTCAAATAGCCCTTGATGCCTTCAGTGTGACTCTACAATTTTCATAGTCATGAAAATAAAGAAAACTCTTTGAATGAGAAGGTGTGTCCAAACTTTTGGTCTGTACTGTATATATATATATATATATATATATATATATATATATATATATATATATATATATATATATATGCTGTCAAACAATCAATCGCAATTAGTGCTGTCAAATGATTAATCACGATTAATCGCATCCAAAATAAAAAAGTTTTTGTTAACGTAATGTGTGTGTTATGTATATTTATTATGTATATATAAATACACATATGCATGTATAAACTTTTGAAAAATACGTTGTTTATATATTAAATATATTTATTTATAATATGAACTGAATGAATATGGACATGTAAATACATGTAAATATTCTGAATATATACTGTATGTTTGTGTATTTATATATACATAAATATATACTGAACACACACATTAAAATAAAAGTATAAATATGTATATGTATTTACATGTATATTTATATTCATATAAATTATCATATAAAAATATGTTTCATATATAAACGTATATTTTTTCTTAAATATATACATGCATGTGTGTGTACACATATATTATGTAAACAAAACCTTTTATTTTGGATGTGTTTAAATGTTTACATATGTTTACAAATACACACACACACACACACACACACAGACAGACACAGAGTGGGGTATAGAAGTCTGAGACCACACTGAGAATAATCTGGGATCCGAAATCTAGTTACTAGTTATCTAGTAACTAATCAATTAAGCAAATTTGTACCATTGATCTTGTGACCTATATGCAAAGTTGACCAAATGTTATTTTTTCCATTGAAACCCAACATGCTCTTTGAAAATCTCAGATGAACAAATGTTCAAATTTACATACATTTTCAATTATCAGTTTCTTCTTCTTCTTCCACAAATACTTTATTTGTATTATTAAATATCTGTTAAAATGTACATACATAAAACAGTACTTAAAAAAAAAAAAAAAAAAAATCTGAAAAAATTACTCCATACATAATTAACTATTGCCATATTGTAGGGGTTGGTCTGAATACCGTTTTTTGAGCTTCGAAGCTTTGGTATAATTAACACCGAATATTCGAAACTTCGGAGGGAGGGGCTGAACATATTCTTCTCTCTAATAAAGGCAGGAATCGCTGCGTGTCTGTCTGTCTGTTAACATTTTTATTATGTCGAGAACCGTTCATCCAATCGACTTCACGCGTGGCGGGTGTGTTGCTGCGAACCCAAGGAAGTGCAGTGTTGTATTCTGGTGCAATATGGACATGCACACATTCAGAATGAATAAACTTGAAATAAAGTACAGAACAGCGAGCAAGAAGCAGTGCTCCTCATGCGGGCAGGGCGTATATGCTCCGAGAACGGACACTGCACTAGTGATACAAAACACACAGGACTGTTTTAAGTCTTATATTATTATTAATATTATTATTAGGCTGAGCTACCGTAATTTTTTTTTTTTTTTATGGCTGCCGTATTCACAAGTATTTTCCAAGCAAATTGAGTGCAAGATTTTATCATTTGTAAAATTACTAATTAACATGCCGGATAAAAGCAACTCGTTTTTTTTTACACCAACAGTATATTACTACTTGCAGAACTCGGGTGATTTTTCAAACTTGATGTGCTTTTGTGATAGGCCAGTTTCAATTCGCACACTGCCTTTTCTTGTCCTCACACAATTTAAAGTGCTCCCACACAACTGAGGTCTTCGTTATTTTTGTCCTCTGTTCCAGATGAACTGAATCCTGATGTTCATGACGTTCACTCATGGGCGATTCATAAGGTGCTTTTCCGTGCCCATCCAGGCCAGTCAGCAAGGATACGTGGTAAAAAGGCCACATATCACAGAATGTTTCTTTTTTAGAGTCTTACTGCACACAAACTCTTTGTGGCTCTTATATGCAAACTGAATAATAGATGATGTAACAGACGTTTTAAAAAGTTAATGTGTTAAGTTCATGAGACATCATGAGTCCTGCTGCTACTGAACTAACGTTACACTAACATCTCATGTCACAAGAAAATCATCAATCATTGAACATGTCAATCATAGGGCCCTATGAAATCTGTTTTACTTTTTCACAAATTCCGATTTTTCCATTTAAAATTTTCTGGATAACTTTTTTTTATGTTTACATTTTTCTAAGCTCCTTTTTAATGGTTAAATTTAATTGTATTAATCAAAATGCATGTCTAATTAATTAAAATCATAACACATACATTTTCACAACAATTTATTAAAAATTATAACAAAAATTACGTTTAGGGTCCTATGAAATGTTTTATTTTTTCTTCACCATGTTTTATTGTTACCTAATTCTGTGTTTTATCATGTCTAATTATTTAAATGCATAAAACAACTTAATAATAACAATGTTAAACTGTAAATTCTGTTTTTATGACTGGATTTCGCGATTCCGTCCATGTTTTCTGCATCGCAGAAATCATAGAGCCCTACCATCATATATCAATTTAAATAAATATTAACATACAGTAATAGCGTAATCATAAAATATTTTGATTGGGACTTGAGTGGACTCGTTAATAAGTCTGATTCCTAATATGTTCAAGTCCGAATCAGAGTCAAAATGCACATGAGTCCATGACAAGACCAAGACCATTAAAATACGGTCTCGAGACTGAGTCCGAGTCTCAAGTACTCAACCCTGGCAGACATAGCTGGCTGAACGTAGGCCTACTGTATCAGTGCAAATATATTTATATTAAGCGAAAAGGATTGTCAGCATTGTCTTCCCTTCCGTGTCTGTTGTGTGAGAGAGTTCAAAACAAAGCAGTCTGGATATCCGGTTCGCGAACGAATCATTCAGTTCAGTTCATTCAGAATCATTTTAAACGGTTCGCATCTCTAATACGCATTAATCCACAAATGACTTAAGCTTTTAACTTTTTTTAATGTGGCTGACACTCCCTCTGGAGTTCAAACAAACCAATATCCCGGAGTAATGCATGCACTCAAACAGTACACTGACTGAACTGCTGTGAAGAGAGAACTGAAGATGAACACAGATGGATTCACGCATACAGAGCGGAAAATTGTGGAAAATTATCCCCTCTCACGTTCCGGTGATTTTTCTCTTATAATGTTTCTTTGCCGCATGTGTGGTGGGCCCATTGATTTCCCGGACGCACACGAGCAGTGTGTGCTGTGCCTGGGTCGGGCTCACGCAGAGGCAGCATTCGAAGGTTCCGGATGTCGTGCCTGTGAGGAGCTTCCCATCAAGATCCTTCGTGCAAGGCTGGCCGTTACCCGCAACGGTGGCCCTGTATCTCCTGCCTCTCCCCCGTCCGCCGCCGTCGAGCCGCGAACCGGGAGACTGCAGAGAGCTCCGTCAACGGATTCTGTCGAGGTACTGGCGTCGGCCCAATGCCCACGCCACCCTCATGTGGAAGATCCCCTCTTATACTCTGAGGCCAGTTACCGCCCTCCACTTGAAGCGCGGGAAATGGTCTCGTTTGGATATGACGAGGACGACGCCATGTCTACTAATGCCTAAGACCCGGGAGCGTGGTCCGAGGCCCCGTCTGAAGCTGCCCCCACATCGCTGGATGCCGAGCTTATGGCGATCCTCACGGAGGCAGTGGCAGATATGAAATTGGAGTGGACAGCCCCCAAGGAGCTGCCGTCTAAGAGATGGATGGACGGTTCCTTCCTCGGCGCGGGCCGCCAGGCTGAAGCCCCGCAGAGACCCGCGCCTCTTTTCTCTGAGGTCCACGAGGAACTCACCCGGTCATGGCGCTCCCCTTACTCAGCCCGAGCCCATGCACAGGGGACCCAGCTGCTGACGACGGTGGAAGGGGCGGAGAAATTGGGATATGCGCGACCGCCTCCCGTCGAGGATGCCGAAAAGAGGCAGTTCCTAGATGCACCGGTGAGCCCCACCGGTCTTTTCGGTGTCGCGGTGGAATCTCTGTCGGAGAAATACGCTGAGACCGTCAAGCAGAGAGACATTTCGCAAAGCGGAAGCTCGGGGAAACCCGAGGAGGTGGCTTTGTATGCTCCCGTGCAAGAAGCCGTGGACGAGTCACCTGCCATTCATATTGCGGTCAATGCTTCCCCGGTGGCTGGCGCGCAGCCCCCGCTACAGCATGCATTAATACCATCTGTATTGAGTTATCTGAGCGCGTGGGCCAAGCTCCCCGTGGCATCTTATTGGGTGATCAACACGATAAAACGTGGCTATACGCTCCAGTTCGCTCGCAGACCACCCCACTTCGGCGGTGTGATTATGACAGAAGTATCAGAACAGAGCGCCCCGCTGCTACGAGCAGAAATATCCTCTTTCCTGGCCAAACAAGCAGTAGAGATAGTGCCCGAGGAACGGAGAAATTCAGGGTTCTACAGCCGTTATTTTCTAGTTCCGAAAAAGGACGGAGGTATGCGCCCCATCTTAGACCTGAGATTACTGAACAAAGCGCTCGCGAAACGCACGTTCAAGATGATAACTGTGAAGCAGATCCTCGCGCACATTCAGCCCAACGATTACTTCATTGCAGTGGATCTAAAGGATGCATACTTCCACATCCAGATAGCCCCACATCACAGGCGCTTCCTGCGTTTTGCATTCGAGGGGGTGGCGTACCAGTTCAAAGTGTTGCCGTTTGGGCTCGCTTTGGCTCCCCGTGTATTTACAATGTGCATGAATACACATTACGCTGTCGAGTATGGTTTTCCCCCAGTCAAGTTAATGCCGCTGGTGCTGCAAAAGATCAGGGAGGAGAGATGTGCGTTGATCCTGGTAGCACCCAAATGGCCCAACCAGCCTTGGTTCCAGGAACTGGTGAACATGTCGCAGCTTCCCCAGTGGCGGATCCCGCCGAGAAGGGACCTCTTTACCCAGGCGAGGGGCACCATATGGCACCCCAACCCAGAGCTTTGGGACCTGCATGTGTGGCAGATCAGCGTGGAGTATATCAGCGAGTGCTGCAGACAATAGCAGAGGCTAGAGCCCCTTCCACGAGGCGTTTATACACTCTGAAGTGGAAAGTATTTGCTAACTGGTGTTTTGACAAAAATGAAGACCCCAGCAGTTGCGATATCTCCATTATTCTGACCTTCCTACAGGAACGTCTGGATGCTGGCAGTACCCCATCTACAGTGAAAGTCTATGTGGCCGCTATCGCCGTTTTTCGTGACTTGCTAGACGGCCATTCAGTGGGGAGGCACCCCCTGATAACGAGTTTTCTTCGGGGAGCTAGGCGGCTTAATCCACCCCGCCTTCGTCAGATGCCGGTCTGGGACATGTCGTTAGTGCTTAGTGCGCTGTCCGACCCACCTTTTGAACCAGCCGAGTTTAGCGACCTTAAAGTGCTCTCATTTAAGACGGCGCTACTGCTCGCGCTAGCTTGCGGGAAACGAGTGGGAGACTTGCATGCCCTGTCAGTGAACAGCGCGTGTATGCAGTTTGGACCGGACGATTGTATGGTCAGACTTTTACCCAAACGCGGCTATTCGCCTAAAGTACTCTCAACGCCGTTCAGAGCTCAGATAGTTACAATTCAAGAATTTTGCCCCGAGGAGGACAGTAATTCAGTGTCTCAGAAGTGCGCTTTGTGCCCCGTGCGTGCCCTACGTGCTTATGTGAACAGAACTAGCCAGTTTCGAACCTCAGACCAGCTTTTCGTCTGCTACGCGGGTGCCAAGAAGGGCAGCGCGCTGTCGAAGCAGAGGCTATCACACTGGATAGTGGAGGCTGTGCGACTAGCTTATGCTTCCCGGGGAACCGCCTGCCCAATCGGAGTGCACGCCCACTCCACAAGGAGTTTGGCGTCGTCATGGAGTTGGGCGAAAGGCATGTCTATTCAGGACATTTGTTTCGCAGCGGGCTGGTCGTCTCGCAACACGTTTGCGAGATTCTATAATTTGGACATTCCCTCGTTCGCATCACATGTGCTGTCAGTGCAGGAGGAGGGAGTTGAGCAGTCATTGGACTAGGTTATGGCACGCCTTGCCTGGCACGTGCACTAGCCATGGCTTCGACCAGGTCATATAGACAGCGTCAGTTGTTTTAGTAATAGCTGCGGTTAAGGTATTCATTCACTATCTAGTGTGGCACCTTTATTATGCCCGCATTATAAGCCGGCAGTGTATTCCCAAGCACCAACATATTGCTGCATTTTCCCCATATCACACCAGTGTTGCTTATCTGGGTGCACTGGGTTACGATGGTGTAAGAGCTGATTTGGCTCTGTGCCAAAAGGGGTTTCAACCAGGTCCGGTACCCGATCTAGAGCTAATGCGCTGTAAGAACTAGTGTATGCTCTTCTGTAGCTCGATGTGAGCTGGGCCGGACAGTATTTCCCACACAGCGGGGGTTTTATTGTTCCCCATACGTAATGTCGAGAGGCCGACTCGATAAGGGAACGTCTCCGGTTACTCACGTAACCTTAGTTCCCTGAGAGGAGGGAACGAGACATTATGTAACCTGCCGTGTGGAAAACCTTCCAGCCTCATAACTCTCGTTCAGTCGAAGATTCTGAGGTTTTTGGCGCCCGCCGTCACCTATATTGATGGCTGTCAGCCAATCGGGTGAGGGCGAGGGCGCCATTGGCTATTTGCAAGCAAAAGAGTTATTCAATCAGACTTCATAATTTCGAGGAAATGGATTTCCCCATACGTAATGTCTCATTCCCTCCTCTCAGGGAACTAAGGTTACGTGAGTAACCGGAGACGGCTTCACGCTGAATCACACATGCGCAGTATCATCAACTCCTCGGTTCACGAATCAGATGCGTCTGACAGAAACGGTTCTTGACTCGTGAATGAGTCAATGTTTTGTTCGTTATCTGGCTCGGCTTGGTGTTCATCTTCAGTTCTCTCTTCACAGCAGTTCAGTCAGTGTACTGTTTGAGTACATGAATTACTCCGGGATATTGGTTTGTTTGTACTCAGAGGGAGTGTCAGCCACATTAAAAAAGTTAACAGCTTAAGTCATTTGTGGATTAATGCGTATTAGAGATGCAAACCGTTTAAAACGATTCAGTTCGATTTGGTGAACTGAATGATTCGTTCGCGAACTGGATATCCAGACTGCTTTGATTTGAACTCTCTCTCACAACAGACACGGAAGAGAAGACAATGCTGAATAAAGTCGTCGTTTTTGCTATTTTTGGACCAACATGTATTTTCGATGCTTCAAAAAGTTCTAACTGACCCTCTGATGTCACATGGACTACTTTGATGATGTTTTTCTTACCTTTCTGGACATGGACAGTATACCGTACACACAGCTTCAATGGAGGGACTGAGAGCTAACGGACTAAATCAAAAATATCTTAAACTGTGTTCCAAAGATAAACGGAGGTCTTACGGGTTTGAAACAACATGAGGGTAAGTTATTAATTACATAAATTTGCTATCTGGGTGAACTAACCCTTTAAGACTTTTGTCTTTGCAATTTTACAGATCTTCTTCATGCACCAAGAGCTTGTAACACTCCAAAGAGAAATGATTTTTTTTTTAATCACACCATATGACCCCTTCAATTAATAAACAAAATAAATAATTAATCTTTTACATTGTATAAATAATATACATTAATAAGTCAAAGTAAAATACAGTAGGGTTGGGTATCGCAATACCAGTGCCATATTGATACTTTTAAAATGGTACCAGTGCCTAAATTGTGCCTGAACCGATACTTAATAAAAACTATTTTATACACACATACAGAGAATGCACCTTCTCAATAAGTTCCCTTCCAAGGGAACTTCGAACTGCATCCTCTAAAGGTGGCTGTGCTGAATGCCTTCAGCATGACCAGTGTCTGAAGCATACATCTAAACTCAACAATGACATTGGCAGGCGACAGCCTGTGAGGTCATCACCCAGCGCTACCACAGTATAAAAGGGTTCCGGGAGAACATGTAATCTCTTCTTCGTCTTCAAGGACTGTTTTGTTTGAAGCATGTATTGCCCGTAAGAACAATTATTCTCCTTTACCATGGCGAGCACTAGTAAGGCATTTAAGAAGTGTGTGGATCTGTGTCCTCATTATTTGACACCTGATGACACACACGATCTTTGTGTCTTTTGTTTGGGCAAAGAGAACAACATGCAGTGTCCTCAAGGGTGTAGTTTGCATGCACTGTGAGCTTTTTCATATCTGCTTTCGTATGTTTCTCTTTTTGAGGAAAGAGGTTAATGGTTATGGGGAGAATGGTTATGAGATGATGCCCCCTGTTGAAGAAACACTGGCCTGCTATCTCTCTATGGGGGAGACATCTTCTCTTAAGTCTCCCTCCCTACCATCCAAATCCTTCAGGATACATCTCATTTGAATGGCAGGGTATACGCGGCAGCAGGTCATGCTGCAGCCTTGTTGCATTCCATGGCAGTGCTTCAGCCTTATCAGGCTGATCTTCTGAAAGACCTGGATAAAGGTCAGGGTCTATCCCCTGATGAGGTGGCTGAGTTGCGTCGCACCAAAAATCTTGCTTTCTGTGTCACTAAGCAGGCTGCCACTGCCATTGGCAAATCCATGGTGGGCATGGTGAGCTTTTTGGCACTTCCATTGAGACAGTGGTTGAGAAATTTAAGGATGCCAAGACGACCACAGCTGCCTTTAAATCCTTCATTCCACGAAGGTCGAGGTTTAAGCCAGAACAACAAAGGGGTCCTGGCCCATCTAGATCTAAGGATCAAAGGCAGGTTCAGAAGAATCACGACTCACACCCCTCTCCTGCCTGTGGGTAGGTCTCAAAAGGGGCGTGGGTCTAAGGGTGACAGGAAAGATTTGAGGGAGGTGATCCAGACTTAGCATTCTTAGGGGTCTCGTCTGGACCAGAGTAAAACCTGAGCCATCTACTCCTCCTTTTGAGAGTATTATATCAGCTCTCATATTCCTCCCCTTAATTCCCCTAAAAGGCTTCCCTCCTGACTGAGGTTAGGTAGGAGCCTCCTGCACTAGCATTTGCAGTCTCTTATGTTGAGCCTATGATGTTTTGGCTCGATTCTATGTCCCATACGGATCAAGGATCAGAATGCAAGTTGGTGCATACACTGCTGCGACAGCACAGATCATTTTTTTTATTGATTACTTACAACAAGGGTGCTGAAGGCCTGTGTCCACGAACTCTCAACAGTGCTTTTTTCACTCTTCTGCGAATCCTATCATCTGGAAAACTTATATCATAATTCCCTTACCTAAAAAAAAAACATGACCTACTGAACTGAATCATTATCAACATCCCCGCCCACTTGATCTATCTTATTTACAATATTTTAAAAGATAGATTGTGAGTGGGCTCAGTCACATCATCAGTAATTATGACCAACACTGAAGCAACTCAAGGGTATGTGCTAAGCCCATTTCTATACACTCTTCATACTAATGATTGCATCAGTCCATCACCCACAACCACATACCTCAAATATTCAGATGACACAGCCATTATCGCACTGTTTACAGACAACAACTCTGTACTTGGTTATCATAACACCATTGCACACTTCACTCAGTGGTGTGATAGACAGCATGAGACCGTGTCTAGTTGCACCAGTGGATTGTCGCTTATTGGGCCCTGCTGGGTTACCCCTTCTAATCTAGCGCCTCCTTCTGGTCGATCTGAGAAGTGTTCCCTTCACCGTGAGGGTTAGCTATGAGTCGGCTCCCAGTATGTGCTGTATGGGCCTGCCTCAGTTTGAGAGCAGAGAGCACTGCTCCCGAAAAACCCCATTTGCAACAAACTGAGTGTTAGGCCCATCTCTGTCGCTTGCTACTTCCCTGATAAGCTGCCTCTATTAGGGTCAAGCCAGGCAATGCTCCCCTCACCTCGGAGGGTTGTCTTTGAGCCTGCCACTCCCGAGTGAGCATCTATGGACTTCTCTCATCGAGTTTTCTGCTCGTTTTAGCTCCATTGAGTAGCAGCCTCAGGTTATTAGGCCTCTCTCTGCCTCCCTGTTGAGCCATTCTCCTTGTGGGTCAAGCATAGCAGCGGGAAACCTGGGAATTTCATTTTCTCTTGATCGGAGCGTCTGAGTTCCCCTTCTATTTTTGAAGTTGGGCTACCGTTCTTTCAAGCACCGGATAGCAATCATGTCAGGTGGCTGGGCGATCTCCTGCCTCCCTGGCAGGTTGCTTGTTAAGTGAGCTAGCTGTGCTCCCGTCACCATGAAGGGCTTCTTGCAAGTGCGCCGCTCCCTTCTGGGCATCTGTGAGCAGATGCTTCTGTGTCAGTCACGTAGATCTCCTAGGCTGGTTTGATACAGCTTTGGTTACCCCTTAAGCAACAGTGTTTCTAAATCCATGCTATGGTATGTGCACACCCTGAGCTTCTGTGCACTTTCTAAAATCCACATTGTGGTAAGTGTGCACGATAAGCATTCTGCGCTTGTTCTAAAATCCTGTATGGTAAGGGGTTACATGCTGTCAGCCTCATTCCCTTTCTCCGAGTCAGTGGCCGTATCCCCTTAAATGAATCTTTTTCTTCTGATTCCAAGGCTTGAACTCTGCACTAGGCTTGGGCTACCTAGCCCAGCACTTAAGTTTTTTTAGGGTATGCAGCTCAGGCCCTTGGCCGAAGGGGATAATGTCACTGACAGCCGTCGAGATGTCCTTGGGGCAACTCTCATGGCTTTTCCCTTTTCGAAGTTTCCTCTGAAGGGAATCTCTCAGGTTGCATATGTAACCATGGTTCCCTGAGAAGGGAATGAGACACTGCATCCTCTAGTTCCCTTGTCATGCCTCGGACATATGCTTCAGACAAAAAAGTGGATGACGTGTTCTCCCGGTGCCCTTTTATACTGTGGTCGCGCAGGGTGATGACATCAGACAAGGCTGTCGCTGGCCAATGTTATTGTAGTGTTTAGATGTATGCTTCAGACTCCGGTCATGCTGAAGGCATTCCCCATAGCGACCAGTAGAGGATACAGTGTCTCATTCCCTTCTCAGGGAACCATGGTTACATACGTAAGCAGAGACGTTTTCTTTAATCAAGATCTGTCCAAATACAGCTTTGAAAACATTGTGCACGGCGTGCTGATATAGGTGACACCTCAAATCAGAAGTGACTACAGTAAAATAACACCACAATGCCTTTTACTTTCTTTTTTGGCAAGAGAGAAAATTCAGAGATAATGCCAGCAGGAAGCCAGACATCTGCTTTCAAATGAACATGCTCCACACACAGGGAGGGTGAGATGAGTGTCGTGTTTTCAAATAGGGAAGATAGAGTGATTTGTGTGTATGTGTTTATGTGTGTGTGAGGAAGATAGAGCAAGGTGGAGGGTGTCTGGGAGGTTGTGGGGTGTTAGCAGAGCTGTGATGTTGCCAGTCACAGTGAGGGGTTAGTTTGTGTGTGTGTGTGTGTGTGTGTGTGAGTGTGTGTGTGTGTGTGTGTGTGTGTGTGTGTGTGTGTGTGTGTGAGAGAGAGAGAACTGTAATGGATAATGTAAAAGCAGATGGGTATCTCCTGGGAGACCGAGAGAAATTCAAACAGATGGTCCTATTGCTTCTTATTTATGTGTTGCCGGGGACACACACACACTTATACACAGACTCTAACCATATGATGGATCATTATAGAGTGCATTGCATAAACACCAATATGTTTTTAAACCTGGATGGCAAAACTTAAAAACCGCAAAGGGAGAGAGTGAGGGTAATAACTCAAAGCCCGCTGACAGGACATGAACCCCATTGCCATGCTAATATGAATAAACGTTGTTACAGCCAATCCGGTCACTCTATTAACTGGTAAGTTAGAACAGACTGAAGAGGAATGACTGGCATGTATAAGAAGTCAAGAAAGCTGTGTGTTTTATTATATTAGTTCAGTAATGACCAAAATATATACAACAATATTGCAAAATTGCAAATTTAAAGTGATAGCTCAAATGCCTTAAATACACAACAATATACAACATTACAAAATTGCAAATTTAAAAGGATAGCTGAAATGTCATAATATATAATTATATATAATTTTTTTTCTAAGTTGTAAATACAACAAAGATTACTATTTATAAATACTAAATGGGATTTCTACTTTAAAGTTTAATGTTTAATTAAACATGTTTCTTGCAATTTTTTTGTAATTGGTTGTGAAATTTACTTAAGTAAAAAATAAAAATATATATGTAATAATAAAACCTTTGTAATCGTCGGCAAGAAGGAGGCGGGAACCGGCGGACAATCAAAATAACATTTTAATCACAAAAATAAACACAAAACAGCGCACCAGCCCCTCACGGACGACTGGTGCACTCAAATAAAAACCAGAACACAACTAAAAGCCCAGGCCTGGTCCTCTCTCGTCCGTCACTGTCGTCGCTCCAGTTTTATATCCTTCCATCTCCTCCGTGGGCGTCCAGACCGGCGGGTCGAACAGGTGTCACTCATCTCCAATCATTCCACCGGCCTCGCTCCCACGTCCATCGGCCCCGCCCCACTCGTCACATACCCCCATCACCCCTCGCAGGCCGGGGGGTACTCCTGAGACTGCGCTCTACTCCCCCCCCCCTCCCTCCAGGGGGTACCGCTCACGGGGACCTGCGGGAACCTGGGGGTAGGACAGGCGAGGCGAGAGAAAAGGAGATGGAAGGAGGAGCGACAGAGACGAGAGAGGGGAGAGAGGAGAAAAAAAAAAAAAAATTCCGGTTCCCAGACGCACTGCTGCTCGGCCCTCCACCAGCTGGGCGATCTCCTCCACGGTGCCTGGCGGTGGCACTGGACGGCCCTCGGCGGACGGCACGACACCCCTCCGCCGCCCGGTGGACGGCTACAGCTCCTCTGGTTTTGGGCAGCCGGCAGGAGTCCCCCGTTCCCTGCTCCTCCGGATACCTTCACGTAGGCAGCAGGCTCCGGCCCCCTGGCGAACGGCGCCGACTCCTCCGCTCTCTCACGGACGGCAGCCGCCCCTCCATATCGTGGGGGGTCGGCAGCGAGCTCGCCCGTCCCCGGCAACTCGCTCCAGTCCACCGCCTCGAGCGTCCATGGCGGCATCCTCCTCGCCAGCTCGATGGCACCGCGGATTCACCACAGCGGCAAAGGGATCTTCAGCAGCGCGTCCCTCCTTCTCCTGGGCTTCGGCACCACTGTAATAATAAAACCTTTGTAATCATCGGCAAGAAGGAGGCGGGAACCGGCGGACAATCAAAATAACATTTTAATCACAAAAATAAACACAAAACAGCGCACCAGCCCCTCACGGACGACTGGTGCGCTCAAATAAAAACCAGAACACAACTAAACGCCCAGGCCTGGTCCTCTCTCATCCGTCACAGTCGTCGCTCCAGTTTTATAACCTTCCATCTCCTCCGTGGGCCTCGAGACCGGCGGGGCGAACAGGTGTCGCTCATCTCCAATCACTCCACCGGCCTCGCTCCCACGTCCCTCGGCCCCGCCCCACTCGTCACAATATAAAAAAAAATCAGTGCAATCAAAGTAATTGGGGTACACAACAATGTTCTGAACAATGTTCAACAATGTTCTGCAACAACAACATCAAAAAACTATTTAAATTATCTTTTTTTGGGGGGGGGGGGGGCTGAACTATCCCTTTAAGAGCATTGATGGGTTTGATTTAATGAATGATTATAAATTAAAAGCATACAAGCCAACAAGCAATACTGACAAATGTAGTCACAACCTTAACCCTACTACAACATTTACCATTGCGCAACACACTTAATGTTGTTGTGGAGGCTTTTTCTGTACACCATTACCATAATTGTTCCCTTTTGTTAATGATTGGCAATTGCATGCAAAGGCCAAGGGGTGATAGTGGTCAGTGTTCAACAGGCAGACACACACTCACACCCACGCACAGGCAGTGAAAGTGGTTAGTGGTTATTCTGACTCTTTGACCTGTTCAACCTCAGCAGGGTTAATTCTGTCTCCATGGACACAGACAGATTGGGTAATATGGAGCCCTCTCAATCCAGCAGGTTATCTCCATTAATAACACACACACACACATACACACACACACACACACATAGTAATTTGTGTAGTAATGTGGGAGCACTGAAGTGAGGACCATCTATTGGATCCAAGATTACATACTGCCCTCTCCCTCATAAATACAGTCCAATACTAACCCACTTTCTACCCTGGCAGATTACCGCTTAGAGCTGCTTAGGTACATCTATTCGGTGAACAGTTCATCTTTCTTCCGAAATGTGTAAAAAATGACTTGGCAAAACACAGGGAAGATAAACTGTTGTATTACAATGGCAATTGGTCTAAATACATTTCTTGAGGCTAGTTTTCCATTGCGATGGACTCTGAAAGGAAACTCTGAAAAATGTACCTAGAAACAACAGCAGTAAACACTGAGCAGTCTCTGTTTTTTCTTTCCAATTGTTTTTGAAATAATTTCCAATCTCTCTTTGAATTTTTATTTAAATATTTTTATCTCCTGTATTTAACAAGGACAAGCGGAAATTGTCCTTTTAAATATCACTTCTGTACGTTATTTGTATACTTTATTGAAATCAATTTACAACAATTTTTTTTCTGTATTATTTTTTTGCATAATACAAACAAAGGAATCACACTAGGAAATTACTAGAATTGAATTTTTTATTAATTATGCCGATATTTATAATTTAAGTGTCCAAAAAACAAATATGCAGAACCAAATACAATAGTATTTTTCATACAATAGTATCTAAATGATCATTAACCTTAAATTACAACAATAAAAATATATATAATACATCATTACTAATACAAAGTTAATATAATTTAAATAAATATTGTTATAATATTAATACTTAGGCAAAGTTGTTTTGGTGAATCTAAGAGCTGGAAAATTTACTTTAGTCTTTGTTTTTCTTTTTTTTTAGCTACAGATCTAAATTTTTTTATATTAAGCAACTGATTAAGTGATACGTTTAAAAATACATATCAAACAATTTATCTCTAATATAAACCTGAATTAGAGCTTCACTCTCTCGTCAACCCCACCACCCCCCCCCCCCCCCCCAAAAAAAAAAAATTTGCTTCTGTGATGACTCCCACCCATGTCTTCAGCACACTGAAGAGTCTGTTCAGCATTTACAATATATTTACTGTAGCAGCAAAGAGGAATTAGTTGCTGAACTCCCAAGCACCAGCTGTTATTAATATTTGCTTTTCATTTTAGCCACGGGCACCACACGGGACAGGAGTACGTTCTTCCATAGTTAACATGACCCTAGAGCAGGATATTACAGCTGAAATGTGTACGGCCCACGCAGGTGAACACGTTGAGCTGTTGTTATTAGATTAAGTTACTTCTATTTAATGTGCATTTAACTTGATGATGCAAAAAGGAGGACAGAGAATGCACAGCAGGATCCATCCTCATACACACATACACACTCAGTTGAGGAGTAGACTGCACTGAATGTGGAGTTAGCAACTTTTCTGTTTGCATTTAGAGGAGATAAAACACTGAAACACAAACACAGATGATTCCTCCTCTTCAGACGTTTATCAAAGTTCGGCTGCTTCTTTTTTAGCACCCTACATTTGTTTTTCCACTGTTAATCTCAGGCAGTTAGGGCCGCTACCATGTGATGACAAGAGAGAAAGTGTCCCACTAAACAAACAGAACTCAATCTTTCTATAAATGTATAGCAGTCTGAAACTAAAAAGACCATTTACAATACAAACACACACACACACACACGCACACGCACACACAGAGACAGAACAGAAGCCAACACTAACTATTAAAATACATTGTTAGGGTACTTAAAGTAATCAGTCCATGTAAAAACTGTACTGTACTATTTTTGAAAAGACAATCTGTTAAATCTGTTAGATGTTGTCAAACATAAGCATGTAACAGGATCAGTCATACCATGTCAAATGCTGCTCAAATTAAATTTGACAAATTCCAAGAATGCTTTGGGAAAGCATAGAGCAAACTATTGTATGGAACATGCAGTTTTCAATTAATTTTCCTTACAGATGTCCCACCAACCCCCCAATTGCGTGCACACACAAAGGCTTTCCTTGCATTTAGTCTTTATCATGTGGAATGCTTTAACTCTATCCTCGCAGACAGCGACTTCAACTAACAGCCCGTTCTGTATTTTGATAAAAGTGTGTTTTATCAGACAATCCACCCAAATATGGAGTGAATCAGCCTCTCGGCATATTCCACTTGCAAGCAGAAAAAAGCAGCAGTGATTTTTATAGCATACCCCAAATTTTCCATGATCAAAAATCATTCCTGATCTTCCCTTTGTTGTTGAAAATTAAAGCAAAATAAAACGGGGAGTTAAGGAGGGTAAGCGAATGATAGTGCAAATGAGGCAGAACTTTAAGGGCTTGTGTAGCTCTCCGATTCCATGGACGAGTCTGTATTCTGCACTTCAAAGTCCTCTGTTTGATTCCGCAGGAACAGTGTTAGAGTCTGCACTCAATTTCAGAAATAATTTGCTTTGAGAAAGAATCTGGAAGCAATTTGTGATAATGCGGCCAAGTCTCTTTACTCTTTTTTTTTTTCTCTTCGTTCTTTTTCACAGAGAAAGTTATTGTAACTATTGACCTCTCCAGTGCTTGAATGGCATTTCCAAGCATCCCGTGTGCCACTGTTATTACAGAACGGAACTTTTTAATCCAGAATGTCAGTGTTGTTCTAAGCCTCATGTTCCATATTCAATGTGCAACTACATCAGCTATACATCCATCTCAGTGGTGCACAAAGTCTGATAAAAACACTTCTGAAGATGCCTCGAGTGTCCTCTTGGATGCAGAAAGCTTGTTTCAGTACGAATAGCATTTTGATGTAAAGTACTCAATGTCATATGTCCGTGTTTTATTGAGAAACAAATATTTGCATTTCAAGCATTACTGATAACAGACATTCAAACACCAAATTAGTATTCATCCCTTCTCATGATTATATATGTTTTTTTTCTGCCAAAAAAAAGTGGTCTCTGCACCTACTGCAAATAAACATCAAAATGTATCAATCTGACGATTGAAAATGTAATGCCGAGACAACAGAATTAATATTGATTATAATCACTATAATAACACCCAATGTATTATGCATTCTCTGCTTATCCAAAATACAATTCCTGGATCTATGAATGTAAAAACTGGTTAATTGTTTTTGTCAATATTCCATTACAGTGTAAATCCACTGACTAATTCAGCAAATTAAAAAAAAAAAAAATACATTCATTCAATAAGCACACACATCTTTCTATATGGAGTTAAAAATTAGGAAAACCACAAGCAATTTATCTTAAAAAGGCAGTAATATTAGAAGTGTCACAATGTCAAATTTAAATCAGAATAGTACAAATCTAGAGAAGCAAAGCTATATTGAATAAAGAGTGCATTTGTTTATGGTTATTATGAGATTATGGTCATTGATAATGATTATTTATTGCACAAAAGAGTTTGTTCGATCAAGCTTGTTTTATTATCAAGAGACACTGTGAGATAGTTCTAGCAGGCAGGAAAAATAATTATATTTAAGATGAATAAAAGATTTCACAATTAAATTATATTATTTTTTTCTCCCATAAATAAGTTAATTGGTTAATTAGCATGAAAAAGGAGCAAAACTGTTCTCTATAACTCTCAAATTGGATGAACCTGGCATTCAAGTCCACACATTCAAATAATTCTTATTTATAATTAAAATATGTATAGAATTTTCAACTATAGTTCAGGAAAAATTCTGATTTGTCTGTTCTACCTAAAACATATCTGATGTTAAGGTGAGAAAGGGTGATGAGGGTGATGTTTGACAACTACTAAGAAGAATAAGGAAAATATGTGCAGTTTAAAGGTTTGGGAATCACGTATATATATATAAAGTAGCCATATCCAATCCATTGTGTACTACTGAAACAACAGCGAGAAAGAAGAGAAAAAAAAGTGCAGATATAGAAATCACATGAACCAAAAACAACAGTAACTGCACAGGATAACAAAAAAAAGTCAAGAAAACACTAAGACCACTTTAAAGGAACACGAGAAAAAAACAACGAAAGAAGTAGAACAATAAAGAAACAGAGAATGAATATACAAGTGAAATACACAATTTGCTTTAGAAGTGGAATAGATTATATATATAGGCATTTTAACATGGAGCATTATTCTACATTTGATAAATACATTCCTGCAACCTGTCATTCTGCTGCCCTCCTGTGGTACATATAACCAGCGTCACACTTGCACTTGTAAAAAGGATTTAAATGTATTGAAATTGGGAATTTATTATATATGTATTATTATTTATTTATTTTTATTTTATTTTTTATTTTTTTCAAAATCCTTTAATATGAAGAGAGAGAAAATAAGAACAATGGCTATGCCACTTGCGTAATGTTCTGAGGAATAAAGTTTAACATCAATATGTTTATTTAACGTTATTTAACTAGTCATAATTAAATCACCTGTCATATACAGGTAACATAACAACCCTGTCTTCTTCTTGCTCTCGTTCAGCATGGCAGTCCTGCTCCTCGCCTGGCTGTCGTGACACCAACAGCTTGCCTACCTCATTCGCTTCCTGCTTTGGCCACCCAGTTTTCAAAAACATTTGTAAAACTGCTGCCCACCTCAGCCACCAAAGACCCCAAAGCACTCCTTCACAGGACTTTTACAGAGTGCACCATGTGAGAGCGACACACATGGCCGGACACAGTAGGGGGGAGAGAGCAGACAACGACTTAAGTACCAAACCGCCGATTTCAAAAAGCTAAACTCAATATCTTTTCTAACCTACTTAAAATCCCACAATGCGTTTTACCATGTACACCTCTGGCTGTCATACTCAAGAACGCAAGAGTAACCATTTATTTCATCACACAAATAATGATGAACAGCTCGTGCTAATTGCAGGTAATGTTAGTATATTGTTTCATGCCAGGTTTTATATGGAGCGTGGTAGAGCAGGTTAAACCAAGCAGGCTGGGAGCAGATCAGGTATCCCTGTGTGTGTATACACACAGCGACACACACACACACACAATTTCTCAATCTCACCTTCCAGCCATCCATGACCCTCCTACCTCCAGCCCCTCCCCTCCCCTCCCCTCCCACACCAGTAATCAGGTAACTCCCACATTAAATAGCAAGGAAACGGGTCATTAATATCTCACTTGTTTCCATCCCTGTTTGCACTATATATCACTGCCTGGCCGCTCTATTCACATCCATACATTACAACTATTCTCAGAATACTTCATTGTCAGCCCATGGCAGTCTCATTACTTATTAAGATAAGAGGAGAGATGCGGCGGAGAGCTCAGCTTGCTTTAAAAGCTCTTCTTCTCCTCTTCCCCTGCTCCTCTTTGATTCTCTCTCACCTTTTTCCTCCTCTAGTCTCTCTCTTTCTGACCCCTCCCTCTTTTGATTCACCCATGTTCACTTCTGTTGCCCTTAATAGCTCAACATTCTTAAAAGGATTGTTCATCCCAAAAAAATTCAAATTTGGTCATCGTTTACTCACCCTCATGTGGTTCCAAACCTGTAAGAGTTACTTTGTACTGTGAAAAACAACAGGAGAAATTATGAAGATTGTGCTGGTACCACATGGCTTGGAATGCAGAACATAATCTGTACTCACTACTTTTGTGATCATTTTGTTTTCCTCTGTGTCCTTTTTGAAGTTTCAAAGGTTTATTCAAAGTAACTTTAAATGGAAATGTGTCCAAATGTCTTCTTTTTATGTTCCCTGGAAGAAAGTCAGTCATATGTATTTGTAGCTACATGACAGTGAGTGAATGATGACAGAATTTTTAGTAAAGTAAAAAGAGAGTATAATGTTTTGATGTTGTCTGTTTAGAGTGGATAGCTCATGAAGAAATAAGGCATCCCAGAGCATCCTGACCTCTCGCCCTTTAACTGGAGACTCTGAGACTGGAGCCCGCTCATCGGCCACTCACACGCAATAAAACAGCTCATTCTCATAAAGGATGTTACAGCAAATTCATTCCCATTACAATCATTACATCACCATATTCTTTTCCATTTGGTTTTAGTGGCCATCACTGCAAAACAATATATATATATATATATGTGTGTGTGTGTATATATATATAGTCGTAATCAGTATTTTTATCTTGTTTTCCTAAGTCTATACAGTAGGCTATATATTGAAAAACATTAAATCAAGAGAAGACTCATTTACGTCACAAGGAAAATTAGGTAAATATAAGGGATCAAATGTAGTCAGCTCATTTCAATAAATAAATATTGATTTGAGGTTAAATTACTTTATCTGTCATGAAAAGTTCAAGGCCATTTGTACTACAGATGCCTCCAATAAATCTTACTTTTCTGTTTATTTTTAAGTCTATTTCTCTTGCACCATTGAAAAATAGTTTCTCTCACTTTAAGCATAAATGTCTGTGAAATATATTAATAATAGTAAGAAAAATTGCCCCTAGGCTAAGAAAAACTTAATATATAATATATATTGCCTCAAACCAAAAATCTCATATACTCAATAGCAAGTCTCAATATCCGAATTGCTTCTCAAATACATTTTCCATACTTTAAACCATACTTTTTTTTCTTTTTTGTTTTTGTTTTTACTGAAAAACAACACCAAAAAAGGAGGAGAAAGATTAATAATATATATTACTTTTTTATACTGTTATAAAATGAATAAATTATTACCTATCCATCCTACTTTACTAAAATCTACACTGAATGTTAAATGCACTTAAACAAGATAAATATTCGCTTTGACCTACATTAATACAGCATCATGACACTGTATAAATACATATGCACACACGAGCCACAGCAGAGGTCATGATAAGGTCAGGGAACTATCGTGTCTGGCATCCATTTCCTGTGTCCTGTGTCACAAACTGCTTTAATAAAGCATTCTCGTCTCAAAGACAAGGTCATCTGGGTAAATGTGTGTGTGCTGTCTCTGATTTTATCTGCAGAAGAAGGATGGCTACATCACATACAAACTTTCACGATGGTCTAGATGTGTGTGTGCCGAGTTAGTCAACTTCACGTTCTTAGTCAAGAGAGTATTCAAGAGAGGCCAAGAGGAGAAGTCACATGGCCTGAGATCGGTCAAATCGAATGCATCACGTCGAGATTGTGGGTAGCTGTTTTTTTTATTTATTTATACCTTAAGCAGTCATTGATTTTTTTTTGGACAAATGTAAAGCTGCACTATAATAGATCCAAGGTACTAGCAGTACTTGTTGTTATTGTTTTTCTGGTGTACAGTGTATCATCATAATACTGTCTTATGATGATTAAAATGTTAAAAGTGCATTATATCAGGAAATCAGAGATGGAAGAAAGCCCTACTTTTGTTTAATATTTGTTTGATTTGATGAACATAGAATCATTGTAAAAATTTTATTTAAAGTTTTTTTTTTATATTAGACTTTTAAATCATTTTTATTGTAAATGTGCATACAAAATACTACTGATTTAAATTTTGTTTTTTTACAATACACTAAATACAGTTCGCACATTTCAACAAGCTCAAACCAAGGCGCAATTAAAAGACGGCACAGACTCATTTGAATCACAAAGCCTTATGCAATTTGATTACCACGTCATAGATCTTTAATGTCTCCAACATGGTCCTTCTAGAGCTCCAGGGCTGAGTTTAATTACAGGGGGCAGAGCCAAACCTGGTCCCCAGCACAGTGTGCCCACTCTCTGGGAGTCAAACACGTGCCATCCCCTCCTTTACTCTGTTGTTTACCAAATGCCTAACACATCATGGAACCATTTAATCTTGCTTGAGTTGCTTTTTTTAATATCTTCAGAGTATGTGAATAAGTACGAAATTATCAACAACACTGCTCCCCCCAGTGGCAACGACCTTATGAAGAGACCACAACACTTGATAACATTGGTGTTTTTAGTCCATGAAGAAAGAAAACCTTGATGTTATGGTATGTACATTGCCTAATTCTATATGGGGTGGATAGAGGTTTTGTTCTGCTTCCTTTACTTTTTATTATATATATATATATATATATATATATATATAATTTATATTTGTGTGTGCGTGTGTGTGTGTGGTCCAGATAAACTGTATATTGTGGAGACCAAATGTCTTAAATTGGGTTAGAAAGGTTGTTAAGTTTGTACTGTATACGATTATCCATTATGTCTAAAGTTCCCATAAAAACATGAATCCCCAATCTCTTTTCTTCTTTCATATTTGACTGCACAGAAAAAAAATGTAAATAAAAAAATAAATAAAAAGTCAGGAACTCTGTTCTACATTTTCAAGATGGGGTTGTTAATTGTCAAGAAGCATAGTTCACTCAGAAATGAAAAAATTGTCGCTTATCGGTTAATAAACTTTGGGAAATTTGGGGTGAACTATCCCTTTAAAAAAATAATCCCCCCCCCCCCCAAAAAAAAAAAAGTATGTGTCTCACTCCATAAATTCCTTTAGAAGTAAGAAACCTGTTATGACATAAAATATTAAAGCTGGACTCCACCACTGAGGGGTGCATTCTTCACCTCCAAAAACACATACAACTTTCATTAAGGGAATACACAACACACACACGCTGCAGAGACAGCATTACACTGATTTATAACATAAAGGAGTTGTTTTACTCATCCCAGTGCAAGACCAGTTCACTTTAGTCTTTAGTGGTCTTAGTGTTGGTCACGATAGAGAGGTAAGCAGAAACTGCAGAGGCTTACAGTGCACTCTGATGCACATTACTCATACACTACCATTATCCTCCATCTCAACGCAGGCCATCCATCACAGCAGGCCAGGGGGCAAGCCCCAAAATTCAACATTTACTATTGGCCTGAGATAAATGAGGAAACATTTCTGTGGCCATACATCAAACACATCAGATTTTAAAACATCCAGCTTCCAGGAAGCCAGTGTCTGGTCTTGATATTACCATTCCTGTAGTGTTACATCACTTAAGAAGATATCAGATTGTGGTTTTGGATTATTTATTTAATCGCTTCGAATAGCTTCTGCAAATATAAAGCTTTTCACGTACTAAATATACATATACTCAAACAGCAGGAGGTTTCTTGTATTTCAAGTAATGTGTTCCTATGTCTGCAATCCAGAGAGGCAGAATGAATGGCCCGAATCGCTGCTGACTGCCTTGTATTTTCTAACTTCTGCGTCTTCCAACACAAACACAGAGTCAGAGAGGGGCCGCACTGGAGTGTGGTGGCCGCACATAAACACACACACACACACACACACACACACACAGTGGGTATGTTTGGATGTCTTCCCTGTTCTGTCATCCCATGACACACTGTCTGCACATGCCAGCACATAGACGAGCTAAATCAGTGCTAAGGCTGTGCTGCCATCTAGAGGCCACGGCAAGAGTGGCAGCCTGAATTGCGAATAGGAGGCTGAAAAGAAAAAGATGGAGGGAGGGCGAGAGAGGCTTCCCAGCACCCCTAGGGTGTGACATTCATCTCTGTCTTTTTGCCAAATTTGATTTTAAATATTTACAATGCCATAAATCTTGGGTGAAACAAATTACCCGCAAAGTGCTATTGTCTGAGAATTGGCTCGTAAGAAGGATGGCACCTTTAGAGGCTGCATCAATGTTTTATTTGGTGAAATATAAGACTATCAGGTACACAGCCACCGCCGCACTTTCTTCCTTTAAACAGTAATGATGAAGTAAAGGCTTTAACTTTTTCATGGAGTAAATATAAACCTAAAGACCCGTTATAAACTCACTCTCCATGATCTTATGTTACTCTTGTCAATAGTCTAGCAGGCAGCCGTTTGTATTCATTTCACAATGACCATCACATGTAAACTGTGTGAATAATCGAACTTAGGAGCACTTCAAGTGAAATAGTGTTCTGTAATTATAAATAAGCATTTAAACTGCTAATACAGCTTCGAAGAGCTTGTTTTAGATATTTTATGTTATGTTTAGGAAATTAAAGAAAACTACTTAATAGAGCTTGCACATATCATAACAAAATCATTTTGAAGTTGTTTTATGAAAACCCTTATTGATCAAACACATACTGTATCTCTACACCACTCTTTAATGTTCACATATTTGGTGTCCCTTGCAAATGACTAGTTTACAGCAGTGACTGCAGAACAAGCCACTCTCTGCAATACAATCAATATATTTTGTCACTCACCATAGAGAACAGTCAAGTTAAAAGTGTATAAGCAGTGTCGCAAAAGTTGTTATATGTATGTATACTAGTAGACTCATTTCTGTTGAACAAAAATATTTGGTCCCACTTTATATTACCACCTTTAAAGTACTTAAATTATTAATTTGATACAATGCACTTATTGTGTACATACATGGTTTTACATTGTACATTGTAAAAATACCAGCATGTCATCTGTAATTAATGTAATTACATTTATAAATGACATTGTTGACCCATCCTTTACACCTTAACCCACCCATATCACCAATCCTGTTCCTAACCTTACCTGTAACCAACCTCAATAGCATCAGAAGTGTTTTGTAATACAATATGAACACAATAAGTACATTGTACTTACAGTATAAGTACATAGTAGTTAAGGCCACCTAATATAACTATTTTATTTTATTTTAACTGGGCCAAATAGTGAAGGAAAAATAATGTACTTCAATGAAGTTTCATTATTAGGCTATATGATGGGATGAAATGTTTTTATGCTGTAAACCAGACAAAAGGTGACTGCATCGAAAAAGTTACAATAAAAGACCATTTTAATTTGTTTAACATTTTTAACTTTTTTATTCTAAATGTTTCCTATTATAAAATGGCTGAAATCATAAATAACAATGAATAGGTGTCCACATTTCTGACTGGTAGTGTACAGAGAGCTAATACCAAATTAAAGACTAAAAACATTACAAGAGATTGATGTTTGCTGTTGTTGAGCTGAGCTGAGCATTCAGGTTTGGGTTATTGAACTGTTTCATGGTGTATACAGTAAATGTACCCAAAACAGGCCTAAAACACACAGGAAACAAAAACATTCTTTCTTGTGATAAACAGTTTTAATTAATCTCTTGCCAATTAAAATATGAATAATCCTACCACCCCGTGCACTTTGTTTGAAGTGTGTGGTTTGGAAAACCTCTCTTCCAGTCTCTCATTAGTTTGAGATCACTTTCCATCTCTAGTAATTGACTGGCCTCATGAGAAGAGAGATTTGAAATGCAAATGCTGGCAATCATTCTCCCTAAGGTCAGCATTTACTCATTTTCACAGAAGGATTCAGGATTAGTGGATTTGTCTGCCTCTTTTGATAACATCTGATTGTTAGGTGTATTGCTGTCCACAAGACAGAGAATGTTGGGTTGTGCTTTTGCCACATACACACCTGAGCCAACATATTAAGACATTTATTCCTCCTCTCCAAGCTAAATTAGTTTTTTTTTTTCTTCTCGGATGCATCACTGGAAAGCAACTTGCACGTACATAAGTAATGTTATGTCATTCCTTCCAATATTGTCTGTATACTGAACCCAATATTCAATTTGTTAAACAACACAATTAAAGCTAAAAACATCTAAACTTGCTTTTAATGCACTGTAGAAAGCTCACTGACTGCTAATAACACAACTAGATTACAAACATGTTAAAATATGCATGCAGTGTGTGGAAGGAACTGACTTTGACTTGCTATTATTTGTGCCCAAACAACAAACTGGAGCATCGCAGGACAAAAGTTATGAAAGGATTTAAAATTATTCACTAAAGACAAGTTTCAGTGCACATACAATGTAATTCAAGTACATAATTTATACTTTTTATGCAAGACAAAGCCCACAGTTAGAGACAATTAAAACAATGTAAAAGGGCCAATTTCTCAAAATTTAGATTTATACATCATCTGAAAACTGAATAAATAAACTTTAATTTGATGTATGGTTTGTTAGGAAAATATTTGGCTGAGATACATCTATTTAATATCTGGAATATCTAAGAGTGCAAAAAAACAAAAAAAACAAAAAAAAAACAACTTATACATACTGAGAAAATCACCTTTGAAGTTGTCCAAATGAAGTTCTTAGCAATGCATTTTACTCATCAAAAATTTGGTTTTGGTATATTTACAGTATGTCATTTACAAAATATCTTCATGGAACATGATCTAATACCCTAATGATTTCTGGCATAAAATAAAAATCATTTATAATTAATCATTATCATTTTGACCCATACAATGTTTTTTGGCTAATGCTACAAATACACCACAGCGACTTAAGACTGCTTTTTTGGTCCAGAGTCACATACTCTATACCAGACATTAAATGGACTTTGTGTAAAAATCTGTCCACTACAGTACAACTGTTTGAGACTGGAAAGACCAGATACATATAAAAACTGTGCCGTGTGCCCACACATTCTCACAACAGTAAAAAAAAAAAAAAAAAAAAAAAAAAAAAAAAAAAAAAAAAAAAACACCTGCCTACACACTTAATATACCTAACAGTTTTTAATACCTGCAGACCACCACTGGGTGGAGCTGTTTGCTTAGTATTCAACTATTACATACTGCATAAACATGATCATCGACTGGAATAATGTGTATAGAATATGCAGTACCGGGAATGCAGATTTAATTTTAATACAATGTTTAGTGTTAGCATGGTGGCATAAAATAATAGCAAATACAAAGAAGGAACAACACCAAAAAAAGAGGGATGGGGGGAGCTAGAAAAAAAAAGAATTGAATTATGTCCTAGTAAAACTAGAAATGATTTACATTGTGGGGATCAGACTATATAAAAAGCTCTTATTCACCTCTCAAAATAAATAAATGTGCTAAACAATTTATTATAAATAACATTTTAAGGGGTAATTCACAGTTGGCAAGATGGTGTTTTATAAACGTTGGCTGTCTATGTAGTTAGTAGAAACATGAAACACAATATGTTGGTGGTATGATCTCTAGTTTTCACAAAGCCCTGGAGCTGGAAATGTAAAACACAGACTTTGCTTACAAATAAATAGGGATGCAGGAAATACAGTACAATAATACACACTGTAACAATACAAAGCTGTTTGGAAAAAAGAAATGATGAACTTACCCTTTTAAGAAAACTCTTCATGAACTAAAAGGCTTTGCTGTTACCAGCTATAGGTCTTTGGCAATAGCCTCTGTTGGCACACGCTACACCATTATAGCACGAGAAAACAACTGTCTTATGAGGTGGTGATTTCATATGAATTTGTGCGATATGAATCATATACCAAAACACATGATTTTAAGAAAAAAGTAAGCATGAAGGCCCACCCCTAAACATAACCGTCACAATGGCATAAGCAGATCATACTAAAACATATGTGTGAGATCAGCCACAAATCTGCCAACATGTAAAAGTTAAGAATCACTGTATGATTGTTGAATCATGAGCATCTTTCCACAGTGATGGCCAAACAAAAGTGTGCATTCTGATATTTTTTTTTCCCAGCAACACATAAATCGCAAGTTAATGGAAATATTTTCCCCCGTCTGCTGCCTTTGACAAGTAATCATTCACATTACAAATGTTCCTGAAACAATATTCAGCTCTCATACTTCCAGGGGCCCTGGCCTGCACCAGCTGACAAATTGGCACTGAGATCAATGGAAATGCTAACAGATAGGCTACAGTAGCTTTCTCCTTTTTTAGACCAAGTGAATAAAGATCTTTCCTTTAATATATCCATACCAACCTGCAATACAAATGTTCAAATAGCCAAAACGTAATCTAAATTATGAGCTGAGGGCATATATGCTACATGAAACCTGATCAAACAAACACATGGATTAAGTTAAATGCTTACACAGAAAAAAAGACCCTAATTAAATGATTTGCTACTGTTTTCCTGCATAATTCTTTGAGAGGAGAAAGATACATATGAATACTAACGAATGAATACTACAAACATTTTGGATCCTGAAGACCATTTGCACTAGATGGCACTGTTGTAACACACCAGGAAGTGCAGTCCCAGCCTACAGAGACATTGAGCTGATGTCCTCATTCAAACAACAAACATCATTATTCTAACCACAATCCCGTGCAGGGAAATAGGATGGCATGATAATTAATTGTTAGTACATAACTGTGCCAGCAACAGACAGACTGATTGCTTTATTTGGTGAAAGAGAAAAAATGATAAGACATCGTATGAGGCGTGTTTACACTAGATGGAGGATTGGAGTCAGATTTTTAATGGTTTGTTTGTTTCAAGTTATTTAAACACATTAAAAATGATTGTTTTTGCATCGTGTGCGTCTGATACTTGATCCATTTTTTGTTTTTTATGCACCGTGTTCTGAAACTACGTACCAGCTGCGAGACAGAAAAGTGACCTGCCAGCAACATATCAGATTGTTACAGGGTAATTTATTGGCAGAATGTGAAAAGTGGTCAGATAAATAATGGAAAATGCTGATGAATAGCAGTGAATGCAGTATCATTTCAACCGTCATATTCATTCACGCACGCTAGCACTTACTCATTTTTATAGTCTGCCTCCATGGACCATTTGCTAAAGGCTGTCCAGCAAAAACATTTAAGTAAAAACTCAAGGATACTTAGGAATGGTGCCATTGCTCTTCCAGTGTGATCAACTGAAGAGTCATTTTGCAACATAATTTCACTGAGACACAGCTTCATTAAATTTTTCTATAAAATATTTGCAATAGAGCATCACAGTCCCGCCCACATCCAGTGCCGGAAGTAAAAATTCAATACAATTTCTGCATTGACATTTGGGGTATAAGCCATAAAAACGTAACCATACATGGTAGACTTGAAACCAGCTACAGCTGTACTAAGCGATAGTGTATGCTCATATAAACGCCAAAGGTTCATGGGGCACTAACCTTGTTTTGAGATAAATGCCTTTTATTCGCAATGTCTTGGATAAGTACCTCATTACCCACAATCCTGAACAATCCCACAATCCCACAGTGATGCATCTGATTGGTGGAACTCGTGTTACCGTCTGGTTAAACCCCGCGAAGGTCCGTGAAGACTGAAGATCATTAATAAAAAAATACAATAAAATAAAAACCTGTGTTGCATTTTGGCACGGTAGACTTATCAATGCAATCATGATCTCCTTGGCTGCCATGATGGCTTTTTTCAGAGAGGAAAACAAAAGTGTTCAAAGGGATGAAAACCACTTCAGATAGGGTCATGTAACGTTTGTTGAGTGTAGCGTGTCCGATGGTCAGCTTGTGGGTTTTGTAAGGGCCAGCATGAGGGACAAGACCTACAAAGTTTTGGTGAGTTTTATAGGGAGGTTGGTAACGTTAGTTAGCATTATCGTCCACTTTAGCTAGGCTACTGTAGCGTTCATATGGTATGAGTCATATCAGGCATGTTATAATGCCACTGTCAAAACAATATTTAGCCTAGGCATACCTTTTTGTGCATTTACTGAACATTTGTGTAATGGCAACGACATGTGTTGACGACTGAGCGGTGATTGCAGTCAGGTACAAAGTACTATGTTGCTGATCGTTAACCGCTTTCAAACATGCACACAATATATAAAATACACAATGCTAAATATAAAAATCAATACACAATACCTATATACAACACTATTTATTTACACTATTAATATTGAAAGAACTGCTATTACTGCACATTCACTATATAAAACACAATTCACTGGAGGAAAAAGTTTGCGCGGCCGTCATCAGATTTGGAAGTCGCTCAAAAGGCTCGTTCGCGGTTGTGGCTTCAGTCGAATTCAGTGAGGCGCGGTGGTTTATGGGATGAGTAGTTCCTTCGCTCGAAATGAAAATATGTACACAGTCTTGTACCTTTGACTTTTTTTGGATTTTCTCTTAATTTTTTTCACTCAAAATGATATGTTATATGAGTTCAGCCGTAGCTGGTTATCCTCAGACATGCTCTAAAACTCTTTAGATACGGATTTTTCCGAAAGTCAATGGGAGAAATGAATGGGAAATTTACTTCCTGCACCAAAGCTCTCTCGGTGTCACACACCTGGACTCATTTTGTGTGTTTTGCCCCTGTGACCCAGTTTCTGTCTCTATGTGGTTTGATTAGTTCCCAGGTGTGTCTAGTCATTTCCGCATGTGTTCCATGTCCCTGTTAATTTAGTCATGCCATCCACCTGTGTTTCCCCATTATCCCTTGTATAAAAGCCTTGTCCTTTCAGTTCTGTTTTGTCGGGTCTACTCGTCTACTTGTTACTTGTCAACTCGTCTTCTTGTTACTCGTCTTCTTGTTACTCGTCTACTTGTCAACTTGTCTACTTGTCAACTTGTCTACTTGTCAACTTGTTACCTGTTACTTGCCACTTGCCACTTGCCACCTGTCATTTACTACTTACCTTGCCTATGTTTGATTTATTAAAGCCTTGTTTCGTTTAGCCCTCGGCTCCGTGTTCCTTCCAGCAGCGTAAGCCGTGACAGAAGACCCGACCTAAAAAGTTAAAAACTGCGTGTTTTCCCTCCGTTTTGTTTTCCGTTTTTTCACAGTCTTTTTTCTTTCCGTAGTGTGTCATGGATCCCCTCTATCGCCCCGAATACCTCCTCCTCCTGCTGGAGCAGGAGGGACTGTCTCTCGAGGACCATACCAGACGGTTTCTCTGGCTAGCTAATGCCACCAGCTACCCGGACCACGCGCTAGGTGCAGAGCGTTGTCGCCCGAAGATGGTCCTCGGGAGGATTTCGCCGCCTTTATAGAGTGGAATCTGGTGAGAAATGGGTCACCTCTCACGGTTGGCCCAATGGAGGATCTCGCCAGGTCCACTCTGGACCCAGAGCCCAGCCTACAATCTCCCCACGGTACGAGGCATAAGCCCGAGCCCACCGATGACGGAGAGCCAGAGAGCAACCCGTCAGACCAGGTGCGAGAGCCGGCGACAATGCCCACCACGAGGGAGCATAATGTGGAGCGCCAAATGGGTCAAAATGAGGGGGTTTCCAATTCACCTATGCCAGATCCTCTGTTAAGCCCAGGAAGGGCTCCTGATCTTCCGTTAAGCCCAGGACGGGCTCCTGATCCTCCTGTAAGCCCAGGACGGGCTCCTGATCCTCTGTTAAGCCCAGGAAGGGCTCCTGATCTTCCGTTAAGCCCAGGACGGGCTCCTGATCCTCCTGTAAGCCCAGGACGGGCTCCTGATCCTCTGTTAAGCCCAGGAAGGGCTCCTGATTCCCCGTTAAGCCCAGAACGGGCTCCTGTTCCCCCGTTAAGCCCAGGACGGGCTCCTGATCCTCCTTTAAGCCCAGGACGGGCTCCTGATACCCCGTTAAGCCGAGGACGGACTCCTGAACCCCCGTTAAGCCCAGGACGGGCTCCTGATTCTCCGTTAAGCCCAGGACGGGCTCCTGATCCTCCATTAAGCCCAGGAAGGGCTCCAGCCCCAGAGCTTACTCCAATGCCTGCTCCTCCAGAGTTCCCACCCTCCCACCCACTCCTGCCTCCTCCTCCGCTGTCGTCTGGCTGCCCCTCTGCTCGCCCTCAGCCTACCATCATTGTGGTGCGAGCTCAGCGGGACCGCCATCCTCCAGCGACGCCTTGGTCGGCGTCTCCCTCACCTCTGCCTCCAGCCTCTGAGGCCTGGACTCCGCCTCGGCCCGTTGACCCGTCGGCTCCACCATGGCTCCTAGCTCCTTCCTCTCCGCTGTGGCCCGGCAGTCCGCAGGCTCTGCCTGGCTCCCTCGTCCCTCCGGCTCCGCCTTGGTCTGGCGTCGTCCATCCTATGCCTCGGGACTCCACTCCTCCGGCTTCGCCTCATCCCTCCGTCCCTCCGGCTCCGTCAGGCTCCTTCATCCCCTCGGCTACACCTCAGTCCTCGGTCACTCTGGCCTCACCGCGGCCTTCCGGATCCACATCGCCGCGTCAGTCACCAGAGCCATCAGTTCCGCCTAGGACCTCCGGCTCCTCCCCGTCACCCTGGCTCTTCGGCTCTCCGTCTCCGCCTCGGGCTCCTCCTCCACTTGCTCCGTTGCCGTGGGTCGAGTCCCTGGAGTCGGTGACCATTCCTCCTCCATGGCTCCTTCCTCCGTCGGCCCCACCTTGGGCCGTTATGGCTGTGGCCTGGGTCCTGCTGGGTACCTCCTGCTTCAGATCCTTCCTGTCTCCTCCCTGGCTCCTCCCTCCGTCATCTCCTCCCTGGCTCCTTCCTCTGTGGTCCCTGTCTGCTGGCCCCCTCCTGGGAGGCTGTCATTTACTACTTACCTTGCCTATGTTTGATTTATTAAAGCCTTGTTTCGTTTATCCCTCGGCTCCGTGTTCCTTCCAGCAGCGTAAGCCATGACACTCGGGCTGTGGGCGGGACTGTGATGCTCTATATCTCATTGGCTCTTGATGGCTATAATAAAGCATATGACTGTCACAAATCGGAAGGCATTAGAATTAATTTTCTTAGTATTTCACAGATGGGGAAATGCATTTAGAACACAGAATAAAACTCTCTCTATTATTTCTCAAAAGTGTGGATGGTTACACACTGCTTTTATGAAAAGAATATTACTGTAAAGTAGGGATGCACCAATGATAAAATAACACATTCAACGAGCAGATAATTATTTTTATGGTCCCACTTTATATTAAATGTCCCTAATAACTGTGTGCTTACATAGTAACTGCATGTGTATGTAGTTTGTAACCACAGTGTAAGCATACATTGGTACATAGTATCTACAGCTTTAATATTTCTGTAACTACACACATTTATCAACACTCAGGATGGTTTGTGTTAAGTACAAATGTGTAACAGGACATTGGTAACAACACTTCTTTTCACTTCACTAAGTACTTGTGTAACAGGAAATATATAACTCATTTTTGTAACGATATATAAGAGTAATTAGAATTGTTTGATTCAGGGTTTGGAGATGGGTAGGTTTAGGGATATGTAAAGTGGGAGGAGTTGGATCTCTAGTTGGAGCACCACTGTAATACCAGTGTACTTACATGGTAACTTCTCAGGAACTGTCCACTTAATATAAAGTGTAACATTCTGGACACCAACCACAATTTATATGTAAAGCCTGACTTACTGGCTGCTGCTGTGTAACATGAGAGCAATTTATGTTAAACAAGTAATTGTGTGCACATCCCACCTTCTGGCAGGTACAGGACAAAAGAAACTACTAAAGTGAAAGGAATGTAATGTCCGCAACACTGCTTTTAACTCCCATATTTAATAAAAGGCAACATTTCGACCCTGCTGGGTCTTCTTCAGGCAAATGGTGAACACATTTGATAAAGGGATATATAGGCCTTACAATCAACTGACCCACCCTGTGATTTCAATTAGCCTGATTGGGTCTAAACAAGCCTAATAGTCCCACCCATTGCATTTACATTTACATTTTACATTTATTCATTTAGCAGACGCTTTTATCCAAAGCGACTTACAGATGAGGACAGTGGAAGCAATCAAAAACAACAAAAAGAGCAATGATATATAAGTGCTATAACAAGTCTCAGTTAGGTTAACACAGTACACCTAGCATGGGATTTTAGTCCCATGTTAGAGGTCTTTACACATACACACACACACACATACAATTGCATAATTAATGAAAAGAAAATAGAATATAAAAAGATTAGAAAGGTAGTTAGATTTTTTTAAAGAATAGAATTAGAATAGTGAGTGTTAAAGTTAGAGGGTCAAATAAAGATGGAAGAGATGTGTTTTAAGCCGATTCTTGAAGATGGCTAAGGACTCCGCTGTCCTGATAGAGTTGGGGAGATCATTCCACCAGGAGGGAACATTTAATTTAAAAGTCCGTAAAAGTGACTTTGTGCTTCTTTGGGATGGCACAATCAAGCGACGTTCACTTGCAGAACGCAAGCTTCTAGAGGGCACATAAGTCTGAAGTAACAAATTTAGGTAAATGGGTGCAGAGCCAGTGGTAGTTTTGTAGGCAAACATCAATGTTTATCCATTGCTCAATTAAGACAACACTTGCATAAAAAACTATCAATGAAAGAAAACATTTAACATCAGAGCAATTACATGATAAATCTAATACAAAGTGTAACGCATTCTTTACCAAAATGTGCTGTTTCATCCTGTTACACATTTGTACTTTCATTACCAAAAAGTGTTGTAACCAATGTCCTGTTACACATTTGTACTTACACAAACCATTCAGTGGGTTGTTACATATGTGTGGTTACACAAACATTAGAGCTGTAGATACTATGTATCAATGGGGGAAGTCGTGTCCTAATGGTTAGAGAGTTTGATTGCTAACCCTAGGGTTGTGGGTTCGAGTCTCGGCAATACAACGAGTGAGATGCCCACCAAACCCCCAACTGCTCCCCGGACAGCCGCAGCATAAATGGCTGCCCACTGCTCCGGGGGTGTGCTCATAGTCTGTGTGTGTGTGTGTGTGTGTGTGTGTGTGTGTGTGTGTGTTCACTTCTGTGTGTGTGCACTTTGGATAGGTAAAATGCAGAGCACAAATTCTGAGTATGTGTCACCATACTTGGCTGTGTGTCATGCCACTTTTACTTTCAATGTATACTTACACTGTGGTTACACACTACTTACACTTCTGTAGTTATCATGTAAGTGGACACTTAATATAAAGTGAGACTTGTAAAAAAAAATTGTATCATGATTTCAACAAAAATATTAATCAACACAACTGTTTTAACATTTGATGATAGCCATAATGAGCGTTTCCTGAGCATCAAATCAGCAAATTATAATGATTTCTGAAGGATCAGGTGACAGACTGGAGTAATTGCTGCTGAAAATTCAGCTTTAACATCACAATAATAAATTACATTTTAGAAATATATTCAAATTGCAAAAAAAAAAAAAAAAACCTAAAATGTTAGACTGTTTTTTAGACTGTTTTTCTAAAAAAAAAAGAGCATGCACAATATGCAATATCCATACAAACTGTCACACACATGCATTTTAAAAGGGGTCAAATTATGCTGCTAAAAAGAACATTCAGTTTTTGTATTTGGTGTAATGAAATGTGTTTATGTGGTTTAAGGTTCAAAAACATTTTCCACATACTGCACATTATTGTTTCTCCTCTGTGCCCCGCCTTTCTGAAAAGCGTCATTTTTTACAAAGCTCATTGGTCTGAAAAGCTATCCAGTGTGTTGTGATTGGCTGAATGCCTCAAGTGTATGAAAGAAATGTTACGCCCCTCACCCAGAGCCATAGACAGCTCTGCCCTCACCATATTTTTATGGCGTGTACCGGTCAGAACACCGGCGCTACAAGACAAAGACAATAAAACCCATTACAATTACTGATTATAATGACTTATACTGTCTTTTACGCATTGCGTATTGCACAGTATAAACATAGAACCATGTCCGCATTTGTGATCAGCCGGCGGCTTGAGTAAGGAACGGCCAGCGGATTCGACGAAGGAGCTGCTAAGCAACCACATGTGACACATGTGACAGAGCAAAGTTGATGCATTTCCTCAGCCACCAGCACAGATCAGCTCTAGGAATGACAAAGCGGATATCATCCTCGTTTGGGAGGCCAAACAAAGTAGTTTCACTTTCACAATGAAACACACAGCATCTCCACAACATGGCGGCAGCAGCAACAACAATACTACAGCGAGAATAAAACGTGCGCCGCCTTTCTTTGCGTTAACATTGAACAATGAGCGGCAGTTATGATATATATATAAATCTTCCCACATTGTGACATAGACATGTGGAGGTGTGTTTAAACGAGCCATTTTAGGAGCAAGTGGACAAGTCTTAACTTTTATAAAGAATATCTCTTTGGATTTGAGACTTTGCAACTTCATAGGTCTTCTTTATGCACCAAAAGCTTGTAACACTCCAAAGAGAAAGGAAAAATTTAAAATCGCATCATATGACCCCTTTAAAAAAAATATGTAGTTTACAAATTAAATATATTGATATATAATATAAATTATATTATTTAAAATAATACATTATTGAGAATCATATTATGAATTATATGAATATGAATATATACACATGTAAATACATGTAAATATTTTCTAAATATATACCGTTTGTGTGTATTTATATATACACAATAAATACACACACACACACATTATATAAACAAAAACTTTTATTTTGGATGTGATTAATCACAATTAATCATTGCCCAGCACATATCGTCATATCGACCAACAAGAAATTCCTACAAGAGCATAGCGACAACTCATCCAGTGAACCACAAATGACCTTAGAACAACACTAGGCCTCTCTTTCATCAAATAAAGGTTACTGTTAATGACACCGCTAATTTTTGCCAAATATCCTTGATGATCTGTAAACCATTTAGGAGAACATTTTGTGGACTGATGAGTCGAAAGTGGAACTGTTTGAAAGACAAACTATTTGCTGCTTCAAAGCCTGTGCAACTTGCAATAATTGACAGTTCTGCTCTCTAACAGAAAATCCTAATGGGGAATGTCAGATCTTCAGTCTGCAAGTTGAAGTTCAAGACCAACTAGTTTTTGTGGAAAGACAATGATCCAAAGCATGGGAGTAAGTCAACTTCTAAATGGCTCAAAAAATATATACATTTTGGAGTGGCCTAGTCAGAGTCCTAACTTTTACCAATTGATATGCTGTGGCAGTAACCTGGCTCCGCCCTCCTACGTACTTCCGCTCAATTTCATTTCCCTTCAGTACTCCAGGGACAGTACTCTGTACAAATGAAATGTACGAGAGTCTGGTAGAACCAGGCTACTGTGGCAGGGCATTAAACGGTCATTTCATGCTCAAAAACCATCCAGTGTAGTTGAACTGCAAAGAAAGGCAAATATTCCACCACAGCACATCTCCAGTTAACAGAAGTGTTGGCTTGCAGTTATTGCTGCTAAAGGTGGTACAACCAAACTGAACCAGAAGTTGCTGCTGACTTATACTGTCTTTTTACACATTGCGTATTGCGCAGCGTATTTCCAACTGAAACAGAATACTGAATAGAGGGCGGGGTTGTATTTTAGCATTCCTCTCCATTTCTCACTCAAACTAATGGTTGGAGTGCTTGATTAAGGATTTTTTTTGCAAGCCATCAAACTAACCTCATCAGAAAAGGAATGGGTAATTCCGTGTCAACTCAACCAGAGGTTGTCATTTTTACCCCCTTGCAATTTTGCTCTGAATCTCAGGTGAATTTTGCACTCAAACTTCAGCAAGAAATGGATGTTTTTAAATTTCAGTACCACCTGGTATCACAGTCGGTACTTTTGACAACACTACATGAGATTTAATATTCTAGTCTGTCCATCTTCAGAAAAAAATATTAGCAAAATAAAAAATTTGTGCCAGGGAAGTTTTTGAAATTTGGTTGATTTGACATGGAATGACCCGAATGCTATTCCAGAGTAGAAGTAAGTGTTCAGTTTTTGAATAAATATTACAAGGACAATTTTTTTCCAGTGGATTAATTTAAATGGATTAATTGTTCACCTCAAGACTATCAATGTGTGCTAACAAAGTAAATAGAGTCAGTTGTGATGTCATGAGGACTTTAAGATCAATTAGATTTTCACATGGGTGATAGGTGTTTGATAGATTTTTTTGAGCTACAAACTATTTATATAGTCTTAGATTTAAATTGAAGATCTAAAGTTATTTAGTATGAAATATATATAAAAAAAAAGAAGAAGAAGAAGAAGAAGAAGAAAACACAATGGGGCAAATAAATTTTCACAGCACTGTACATATGGATGTCCTTTGATTTCACAAAATCTATTTTATAAATACCTGCATCACTAACACCGTAAAAGCAATTCTCATTGGCTTGGTTGGTTTTTTTGGTTGGTTTTTTTTTTTTTTAGTCTTCTGTAGTCTCTGAGTCAGTAGGTGCGTTTACATGGACACTTTTTGCTTCCATCGGAATGAATTCATTCTGATTGACGAATCCGAACGTAGTGTTTACAAGAACGGTAAATAAAGTGATCTGGTTGATGTGCGCGTTTACATGTCACAAGCTTCTGATCGGATTTACTCTTTTGACATGCGCACACTGCATGAATATACAGTTTCCCGCTGCGGTTTTAAAAAGCAGACGTTATATTTATCTACTTCGGGTCCTTATTAGTCGACGACCAGAACATGAACTGTTGTGCTGCTTAACTTTACTTTAGCAAAAAAAAAAAGTAGTAAAAGTGCCTCTTCCCGCACTGAGAACTAGTCGTCTGTTGATGGGAGTCTTAAACGAGGACTGGTGGGACGTGGTCGTGTTCCACTTCACATACACTGAGTGAAAGGGGAGATATATATTGACAGGACACTTATTTATGACACTTTATTTACCAGGAAGAACACCTCGTTCCGCATGTCATACGTCATTACGCTATTTCTGCATCACTGCACATGCTCAGTACTTTCCAGTTTCAGTTTTCAATCTGATCAAGTGTTTACATGTCCTCTCGCTCGGATTACAAAAGGGATAAACCACCCCTTACAATCTGATATAAATTTTGGTCGGATCGAGCCGATTCAATCCGATTGACGTGTTTACATGTGACATTTTTATTCTGATTGTGCTTCTAGTCCTATTACGATCGGATTAGAAGGGTCCATGTAAACGCAGCTAGTGAGAACAGATAAAAGAGTGGCCACATCTCTCCCACTGTGATGACCAGCTCCACAAGAACCACCTACAGCTTAAAACACCACAGAGATGCCACATACAGCCAAGTCACTCTAACTACTTACACTGGAAAACAGATTTCCAACACTAAACAGTGGGGGAGAAAGATTAGGGATATGTACACAATGAGTATGTGGTATTGTGTGCACGTCTTTGTCAGTAGTTTGGTAAACTGACTGTGACCTGCACGACCCTAGCAATGTTCATTAAATCTGTAAAAAGGTTTTGTGTTCAAGAACAAGTGAGATAGAGTGGGTTCACGAGTATTTGGTGTGTCGAATATATCCAGCTTCTAAGTGTTTTCCGAATATTCAGTGTTTCAATTAAAAACAGCAGTATTCCCCCTCATAACATGGACCCATGCAGCCTTACCAACATTATCCCAGTAAAAAGCAAAGAGAATGAGTCTTTGATAATGAGCTGAGCTGTATAATGATCACATGGTCTGATATGGATAATTATATCCGTATGACATACAAAAGGCAATGTGATGCTCAAAGGCTGAAGTCAAATGCACAACCAACACCCGTGTGACCCCGATGACCAGCGTTAACATGTTAACCGGATAAAAGACATTTTGTCTAACTGATAGTCGTTGCCACTCTGTTGCGCATGATTGATGTTAAACACCAAACGTGTCAAAAGTGATACAAATAGCGGTACTCGTTTGAATGGCACGTCACATGGACCTTTTATCCGCTCGCCTCAAAAGAAAAATAAATAAATCGCATTGCGAGTTTAGAGTGCACACGTTTATTCCAGTGTCTCGATCACACACTAAACAACGCTGTCAAATCCAGTAAGAAGCACTCGAGTTCAGCACAGAGTTCTCCAGTACAAACCATGTCTCTTTAATTTAAAGTAGTTCCTCTTCAGGAACTCGAGCTGCGTCGAAAACGCTTTGGGGAACGTGTTTAGCATGAGCGACTCTGAATATCATATCTAATCTGTCTTATAGAAGAGCGTGACGTCACAGACGGGGTGACGTAAGCGACCAGGAAGCTATAAAGGCACGAGCCGTGCAGCTGGCTTCAGCTTCGCGTATTTCAGCAACCGCTCTGTGTGGGCATGTCATTCTGTCTTGTCAGTCTTATTTATTGTTGTTTGTCACTATTAGCTCCTCAAAGAGTAAGCAATAGTCAAAGAGCAAAGTTAAGACGAGACATCTGAAAGGCGTGTTGTGTGTTCATCACAAGTGGGAATACACGGTCTGTGCGCGGTCTGCCTGGGATCGAGGCACGCTGTTTCGGCTCTGCCTGCACTGGTGCAAGCCAGTGTAGACGCTTCGATGCTGGAGGACTCTTCTCGAGAGGGAGTCTTCGCCAGCGTTCCTCGCGGTGTTGGTCCCGCTTTCGCCGAGGCGGAGCGGCACCTGCACCTGCTGGGTTCTCAGATAAAGATCTGCTGGAGGGTATGGAGACGGGCGCGTCCCTATCTCCTACCTCACCCGCCAGATCTGCCCGATCTCCGGGTTCGGAAGCCCTAGTGTTGCGTTCCTTCCCTCCGAGTGACGGCCGTGACGCACCACCTTTCTTTCTCCGAGGAGATTGAAACGGAAGGCGTCGATGAGCTCGCAGTTGCACAAACATAAGCTGCATAAACATCAGTTGCTCAGACAACAGTTGCACAAGCATCAGCTTCACAAGCATATTATGTCTAACTTTATAACGGGCAGCATTTATGAGGAGCGCAGCCCACGCAGTCAGCTCTCAGGAAAAATAAGGGGGCTGACTGCTTCTCGCATATCTGGGGACGGGTTGAAGACGGCTCTGCCTATCTCCACCCGTGTTCCCTAGATCTAGAGTTCATTCTCGAGGTTCGGAAGCACGCGCATCGGTTCCTTCTCCCTCTGTGAACTCGCAGCTGCAGCTAATTATCTCAGAGGAGATTAATATTGTTTGTGTGACTAAGCAGCTCGCGTGTTGCCGAGGCAACGTGTGTATTACATCCTTTTTTTTTTAGTTTTGATGTGAATCTTACCAAAACCAGACCGTCTTTACTCATTTGATTGGTTAACTGCATTAATTCTGAGGAATTAAATTCAGTATCTATCTGACTATGAGAAGTTATATATGAATTATACCAACAAGGCAGACCGTGTTTACTCATCTGATTGTTTGTTTGCATTAAATTCTGAGGAATATAATGACATTTATCTCACTCTGAGAAATTATATATACTGGAGGGGCTGCTGGGCGGGAGCAGCCCTCTCAGTCTATCGTCAGAGCGTTGCCGCCCGCGCTCCCCCGCGTCGGGACCGGAGGCTGAAGCAACCAGGGTTTTCCCAGCCTAAGGCGGATCTGAGGTCCGTACTTCAGGCTGGGAGGCCCTCGGTTAAGAAGTCCTGACACGTTTCAGTCACGACTGCAGAGGGTGGCCCCTACTGTGGTAGAGCGGCGTACACTGCATTATACAGTGCCTGTCTCACCTCAGCGCCCTCTGGGGGCCGGTCTGCCAACCCTGCCAGAGTTCCAGGGCACAGCGGCCTCCAGCGAGCAATGTCCTCAGTATTTTCCGCCAGCGTGCGTAGCGGAGCTGAGATGCTCGCCGCCCCTTCGGGGGCCTCTTACACCAGAGGTCAGTCTCGAGAGACTGATTCCCTTAGTAGATTATTTAGCAGCGTGGAAACCACTGCCAAATGTATCTCAATGGGTCCTGCATACAGTAGAAAAAGGCTACCGTATTCAGTTCGGCTCTGCACCGCCGATATGCAACGGGGTTTCCCCGACGATAGTCGACCCCGAGCAGGCTCTGGTTATGGAACAGGAAGTGAAAACCCTATTAGAGAGGGAGGCCATCGAGGTGGTCCCTCCTCAAGACAGTGAGTCTGGGTTTTACAGCCGGTATTTCATAGTTCCAAAGAAGGATGGGGGGTTACATCCGATCATAGATCTGAGGGTCTTAAATCGATCAGTTATGAGATTGAAGTTCAAAATGCTCACGATCACACATGTTGTAGCTCAGATCAGGTCCGAGGACTGGTTTGTCACAATAGATCTCAAAGATGCATATTTCCACATATACATCCTTCCACAACACAGGAAGTTTCTGAGGTTCGTTTTCGGGGGCGAAGCTTACCAATATCGAGTACTTCCCTTCGGCTTGCACTCTCACCCCGCACGTTCACAAAATGTGTAGATGGGGCTCTGGCCCCCCACGCAGGCAGGGCCTCCGCATTCTCAACTATATCGATGATTGGTTGATTTTAGCTCAGTCAGAGCACATTGCGGCTCGGCATCGAGGTGTCGTTCTAGCACATATTTGGGGGAGCTGGGTTTGAGACTGAACGCCAAGAAGAGTGTACTTTCTCCAGTTCAGAGAACCACCTATCTAGGCGTAGTATGGGATTCGACCGCGATGCAGGCACGATTGTCCCCTGCTCGTATCGAGTCGAGACTCATCTCAGTCGAGAGAGTCAAAGAAGGCCAGTCACTCACTGTCAAACAATTTCAGAGATTGTTGGGTCTGATGGCAGCTGCGTCTAACGTGATATCTCTTGGCCTGCTGTACATGAGACCCCTACAGTTGTGGCTCAAGACCAAGGGATTTTTGTCCCCGGGGGGCAATTCACTTCAAACTATCAAGGTCATGTGGCGCTGCCTCCGTGCCTTAGATATGTGGAAGAAACCTTGGTTCTTGAATCAGGGCCTGGTGCTGGGAGCTCCTTGCCGCCGTGTAATACTAGCGACGGATGCATCCCTCACTGGTTGGGGTGCTGTCATGAGTGGCCACCCTGCCTGTGGTCTGTGGAGCGGTCGCCATCTGACATTGCATATCAATTGTCTAGAAATGCTAGCAGTTTATCATGCACTGAAGCACTTCCTCCCAGACCTAAGGGGTCACCATGTGTTGGTGCACACCGACAACACATCGGTGGTCTGTTACATCAACCACCAGGGAGGTCTGTGTTCGCGCCCCTTGTACAAGCTGGCGCACCAGACCCTTGTGTGGTCCCAGAGCAAACTACTCTCATTAAGAGCAGTATATATTCCTGGGAAACTAAATATGGGAGCAGACATACTGTCGAGGCAGGGTCCAAGGCCCGAGGAATGGAAGCTTAACCCCGAGGTGGTAAAGCAGATATGGAGAATTTTTGGCAGAGCTCAAGTAGACCTCTTTGCGACTCAAGAGACATCTCAATGTCCGCTTTGGTTCTCTCTAGTTCATCCAGCTCCTCTGGGACTGGACTCTATGGTACAGACCTGACCAAGGCTTCGTCTGTACGCCTTTCCCCCTATTGCTCTGCTCCCGGGAGTTCTGGTGAGAGTACGCCGGGACGGGGTCCGTCTGTTATTAGTAGCCCTGTTCTGGCCGGACCGAGTATGGTTCACAGATCTGGTCCTGCTCCTCGACTGCTCTCCATGGGAGATACCGATCAGGACAGACCTACTCTCACAGGCGCAGGCCACAATAATTCACCCTCGCTCGGAGTTGTGGAAGCTGTGGGTGTGGCCCCTGAGGGGGCACAACTATTAGCATCCGGTCTCTCAACCGAGGTTGTTGAGACCCTCCTCCAATCCAGAGCTCCCTCAATGAGGAAACTGTATGCCCTGAGGTGGAAACTCTTCATCTCATGGTGCAGAGACCGCAAAGCTAGACCCAGCAAATTGCCCAGTTGGTACAGTTCTGGAGTTCCTACAGGCCAGGATCTCTGCAGGGTTGACCCACTCCAAGTTGAAGGTCTACGTGGCAGCCATTGAGGCCTACCATGCCCTTCTCGATGGTCAGTCTTTGGGAAGACACCTCTTAGTTACACGTTTCCTTCGCAGTGCGCTGAGGCTGAGACCTCCAGTACGGTCCCGTATTCCCCTGCGAGACTTGGTTGTGGTGTTAGAGGCATTGTGCAAACCTCCACTTGAGCCTATTCAAGATATTCAGACAGACGTCTGATGCTTAAATCCGCCTTTCTGTTGGCCATTACCTCTCTGAGGAGAGTAGGAGACTTGCAGGCCCTATCAGTGGCCCCTACCTATCTTGATTTTGCACCTGGCATGACCAAAGGCCTCCAAGGCCTTCCTAGCAGGCGTGTGCATGCTGGACATCTGCAATGCTGTGGGGTGGTCCACGCTTTCTACTTCCGTAAAATTCTATGGCTTAGACATGCCAGTCACTCCAGGCGCTTCAGTCCTCTCGTCCTAAGCTGTGCTCTTCGGATAAACACTAGGCAGGGGTTTGGTAGTCTGGCAGCATTGGTACTCGTTCCCCAAAGCGTTTTCGACGCAGCTCGAGTTCCTGAAGAGGAACGTCTCTAGGTTACGTATGTAACCCTAGTTCCTCGAGGGGACGAGACGCTGCGTCTCGAGACCATACCCCCGCTGCCCTGCCGGCGCTTTCTGGCACTCGAAGCTGAAGCCAGCTGCGCGGCTCATGCCTTTATAGCTTCCTGGTCGCTTAAGTCACCCTGCCTGTGATGTCACGCTCTTCTATAAGACAGATTAGATATGATATTCAGAGTCGCTCATGCTAAACGCGTTCCCCAAAGCGTTTTCGACGCAGCGTCTCATTCCCTCGTGGATGCCTCACGCTAAACGCGTTCCCCAAAGCGATTTCGACGCAGCGTCTCGTTCCCTTGAGGAACTTGGGTTACATACGTAACCTAGAGACGTTTAAAGCCAAATAAATTGTAGCTTTTATTTTCATCAACACTTATGCAGAAAGCAGCAGAAACAGTGCAATAACGACCCAGTTAGAAGACGTTTTGACCCACAAATCACTTACATTTACCATAGTTTTACTGTAGTAATGGTAAAAATGGTACGATGGCAGAAAAGTGGGATATTCATATTGAGTATTATTATATTATTAATATAATAAATATGTTAAAGAAGTAATGGAATATAATTACATTATTTTGTTAATTATTATTTCAGTTGATGTGGATTTGTAATTGTATTTCTTTCTTCTTTTTCAATACAAACACCATAGAAACCATATAGTTACGCTGATTTTTTACAATGGTAATAAGGTGCTGTACTTTTGGTTATGACCTACAAATGAATGAAAGATGAGGCTGTTACAGCTCACACAATAGTACTGGTTTTGATAACGAAAATAAATGTGCATCTGCATCCCAACTCATGCTCCTGCTACTCTGAAGTCAAGCTCCTGTTCTAATGTGCATTTCTATGAGACAAAACTTATTATATGTTCAGTGCTACCAAATCAGGTGCCACTGCTCTCGAATGATAGTCTGGAGACCTGATAGTATAAATTGTACCGTAAAATATTACTGTAATTAGAAATGTCATCTGTTTAATTGTAAAATAAATATATAGTTCCTGTAGCTCAATTGGTAGAGCACTGTGCTATGAAGTGCAAGGTTGGGGGTTCGATTTCCCGGGAACACATGATAGGTAAAAATTGTTAGCCTGAATGCACTGTAAGTCGCTTTGGATAAAAGCGTCTGCTAAATGCATAAATTCATGAATTTATTTAATTATTTTATTAAAATGTATATAGCTATGGTAAACTTTTTTTTTCTTTTAGTTTTAGTATAACATTATTATACCATGCATAATTTAAATTTTAAAGAAGAAACCAAACCAATGCATAGTTGACATTTGAGGCTCGATGCTGTAGAAATCTATAAAAAGCAATAGAAGTTCAGGAAGAGTGTTTTCAGCCTATATATATATTAGCATGCAGCTTCAAACAATAGAATAAATCTGTTCAAAATAATAATTAATAATCACAATTACAATTTCAAGGGAATAATCACCATCTATGATTTTTGTCATTTAAATGCACATGATATACATAAGAAAGATTTATGATTATGATTTAGGCAAATACACACCCACGCTTGTACAAAAAAAGGCCCTGATATGGAGCACGGTCATGTTAACCTAATTCAAAGTGATGTGTGGTTAATTTGTTTCTGGGAAATGATCCTGCATGCGAACACACACCATATGCATGACCTTCATACTTCTTGTTTGTAAAAATGCATCAGTAAAGAAAAACTGTTGTGTGTGTCTTATAATTAGGGCTGGATGATATGAAAAAAAAATCATCACAATATTTTTCTTTACTGATGCATTTTTACAAACAAGAAGGTCATATATATATATATATATATATATATATATATTAAGTTTCCTTAACAAAATAAATATCTAAATAGAAAAATTCATTTCTTAGTTTCTGCATGTGCTAATGAGTGACATTTATGAGTGATGAGTGACAATACGCGTATTGTTAAAATAAGATGTTAGACAAGGAGAAAAGGAAATACTAATATTTGATAAACCTTTTCCTTTTTTGTTCTTTTTCAGGTTCTACTGATTAATTTAAATGTAATGTTTTGCTACAATTTATTACTAATATTATTAATTAATCAGTGAATCACTGTTTTGAATAAATGATCAGAGAAAAAAAAAATATCTGACCACATGGCAGAGACTACCACTGGCAACTACTGCATTAGTCATTTCAAAATTAAATTGCCTAAACTTTTTGAGTCGACTTTTAAATCTGAATGTCCATTACATTATGGCTAAGTAATAATTTGCATTTTCTTATTTGAAATTTTTTCATATAGAATACAAAAAAAAGTTTGTTCAATATTTTCCTTCAGATTTCATGCTGCTTTTAACAATAATTGAATTGGTCAAACGTTGTAATAATGATTAACAATAAATAAATAAATAAATAAATATATATATATATATATATATATATATATATATATATATATATATATATATATATATATATATATTTGTGATATCGCCTATCCCTAGCCAAATGTATAATTATTTAAAGCAAAAAAAAAAATAAAATTGTACAGAACTACAAGATTATGACATCTGTAGCATTCTAAATACTCCCTGCACTTGACTTCCTATCTTTATCTTTCTCTCACTCATAGTCACCCACAGAGACCTAGAGATTAAGAGGTCAGGAACATAACTGTTCTGAGATACATCTCACGTACTCTACTGTAAGAGGTCACTGTCATTTAGAGGGTCTAGACCCAATGGAAGTAGTGCTAAAGAGCAGTGGCTATCATTACCAAGGGTTTAAGATTTGGCTCATTAGCATGGGCCAGTTACCCCTGCTGGTAGATACCATAATTACAGTAGTCTTGGAGCAAACACCATCTTTATCTATTGACAGCCATTAAAAAGTAAAGCGTATTCTGACTGCTATTAAAGCATATGTTTTAGAAGTGACAGGTTATTTTTGGAGAGCTCTCGGTTATATTTTTCTTTCTCTGCTGCATTTGATTGCACAGCACAGAATAAGGGCTCAAAAACAATTGTGTCTAAAATTATCAAGTATCAGTTTTCACTAGGTCTGTCACTTTTGTGAAAAAAAAAACATTTTCGATTTTTAAGACACAAGGTGTTCATTGAATCGATTGTAAAATCGATTTTCCATGTCTAAAAAAAAAGACGTTTCCTTTTTCAACGTCAAATAACGGACGAACGTAAAGAGAGCGCTGGAAATGCACAAGTCAGCAATATTTCTTATTTATTGGCATGAAGTTTCGTGCAGAATAACAAACAACAACAGGAGTGCAACATTCTCGAAAAAATATAGATGCAGAGGGGACGGCTGCCATAACAAAAGAAAAACATCACTGCAGGCTTCAACCCGGCTGCATAGGCAATTCAAAAATCTCCAAGATTACTTTAAATAATGATTCAATCCATTTCAAACAACTGTTCAAAAAAATGAAACTTTAAATGGACTTGAGAACAGGCCATGTGTGTTTTTTTATTGAACGTAACCGACACTTAGGCTAGGCAGGCATAAGGAATGCGCAAAAAGGCTAGGGCCATTACAAATTTATTGGACAGGAAAACAAGTCGGTCAACATTTTCGGGGTCCCGAGCAGAGCGTTTTTTATTCACTATATGTCCAGCTGTTGAGAAGACGTGCTCTGACCGCACTGACGTCCCAGGGACACTCATATACAGCTGCGCAAGGTGGGGGTATTACTGCCAATTTTCCACCACAAAAGCCGGTCGCTGTCAGCTTGCAGTGGTCCTTTTCATAACTCAGAATCTCCTGTAACTAGATCAGCGAATGAGGCGAATTCGCGTCTACCGTGCAGCGAGACCTCCAGACGCGCGTAAACGCGTCTTTACATTGACTTAACATTGAAATCATTCGCGCCAGACGCTCTATTCGCGTTTGGTGTGAACGCAGCATAAGAGGTCGCTTTCGACGTCACTGGGTCTTATAGGCGGGTAAAATTGCTGGTATTTTCTGTCTAGCTTTCACAACGCATACTGCACTTTCGGAATTCTTTATTTTCTTTTTCTGCTTGTTTGTGAGTTTTCTATATATATGTATAATATTCTATATATATCTATAACATTCTATATATATATGTATATCTATATTTTTTAATTGTTTAATCATTTAAAAATTAATAGTGTACATATTTGGTTAAAATCGATTCCCTATTTTCATTTACGAAACTTTTTTGGTTGGTCCGATCGATTGTGCAATCGATTTTCGAAACTAAAAGTGACCGCCCTAGTTATCACAACCAACAAAGATGGCAGATCTGCGTCAGCCGAGCAGCTATAGTAGGCTACCATTGAGATCAAGGGGAATGTTAACAGAAATCTTTCTGGGGATATTATAGAGTTCCTTGGTTATTCCTTACTTTAGGACCTATATTTTGCCGGTTTCTTAAATAATAGTTAATTTATCAAATAATATAAAAGAAGGCAATTCACACTTGTTTATAATATACAATTAATTAGTTTTCCAAAAATACAGTGGTCTATTTTGTTTTTGATTATTTACTTCCAACATGATGTAGAACTCACAGGGATACTAAAAGAAACAAACAGAATAAACAACAATTTATCAGCACCTTTCATGTTTAGGCATACATGCCAACCCTCCTTAATTTTCCGGGAGACCCCCGAATTTCAAAGCCCCTCCCGAAAATCTCCCGGACCGACCTTTCTCCCGAATTTCTCCCGATTTCCACCCGGACAACAATATTGCTACACCATCCGTCACTGGGCGCCGTTTTAGACCAAACGCTTGAGCTCCCATGGCGTCTGTCGTTGCTATGCAACCAAACTGCGCTCTCCATGATGACGACGAAGAAGTATCAGCAAAGGATTAATTGATTTCTAGCCTCACCTCGGCTCGCATTAGCTTTACTACTAGATATATTTCTGGAGATGAGAAGGAAAAACCCGCCTGGAAAAAGTAGCGCACCACGTTGCTTCCATTATGAGCGTGCTCACCGCGGCCGCGCACCTATGGTTGAAATAACGACCTTGAGCGCGAAAAAGATGCGATATGTGAACGCCCCCTAGAAGCAGACGTCTGAAATGAAAGGCAAGAACAGCTATTTATTTAGCTTTAGACTGTTACATGAAAATTTAAAAATGAAATGTCATAATTATAATGTTTTGAGAGTTTACTTATGTAATTGTTGCATTAGGCTATGAATTAATAAATGTTTATTGATAAGATCTAGCTATTTCATATCTCTTCATTTACAGTAGCTAACAAATTAGGGTCCAACCTCCTGAGGAGAGGCCTTAAGGAATTGAATTTGTCAAATAAATGAATTACATTTTTCTTTGCGTTTGTGTATGTGATATTATATATGACGACACATCGTTTGTGTCGTCATATATACATCGTTTGGGGTGGTGTTAGCGCAGTGGATAAGATGCATGCCTGTGATGTGAGAGACCCAGGTTCGAATCCACTGTGAAACGCCAGTGTGTCCCTGAGCAAGACACTTAACCCCTAGTTGCTCCAGAGGCGTGCGACCTCTGACATATATAGCAATTGTAAGTCGCTTTGGATTAAATTGCAGCTAAATGAACAAATGTAAATGTTTGTGTATGTGATATATATGACGACACACATATAGGACCCCCGGTCCTTTTTAATATCTCCCTAATTCTGAGGTCTCAAGGTTGGCAAGTATGTGTTTAGGTGAGACAAATTGCAACAACTGAACGGAGTAAAATCTATTACCCAGGTTTAACATTTGCATGTGAATACAATAAACATGATGCAAATGTAAAAGGATGCTATACTCACAGCACATTATGTTGCTCCATTTGCATTGCATTAGTGTTTAGAGCAGTCAGATGGCTGTTCTCCATTCGTCACTCATGTCTGTCCCATTAAAATGGAACTGGGACAAGCCAACAGTCCTTAATTTACAGCAGCAGAGGACAGAACAGGAGGACCAGGACATATTTCATGTGATATGTGATTAACTATATGTGCATTGCATGAACATGGGTATATACTGTAAATGGATCATACATTCATTACCCTCACAGAGGCCAGTTTTATTTGGATAGCATTTTTAAATCCATTAAAGGTTCAAAGAGAAAGATGTTCATTATGTCTGCATTAAATTTGTCAAAATGATTTTTGCACATTCTAACTTTTTCATTAAAACTAAATCAACACAAATACACATCCCAGTATAAATCATGCTACTTCAAGAAAATAAGAAAATAAAAAGTCAAACTAGCTGAAGTGTAGCACAAATCTTAAATGGCAGACCCATGCCAATTCCACAAAGTAATGTAGTGTGGAATTTTGCAGTTTTCGAACAGCGAAGCTCACAAATCTAAATCTGGTGTCATGAATTATTGAAGACTCTTTATGGAGCTTTCTCCACTGCTGAATATGAAGCTCTCTACAAGCCTGATATCAAACACAACCTTGGATAGTAAAAGTTTAATTTAATGCTAAAAGTAGTTTCTACTAAAAAAGCTCAGACTGGTGTGCAGTCAGGTTTAATGAGCTTGCAAGGGTAAAGCATGTCAAACTGTGAAGACAAGGCACATAGACTACAGTAGTGGATCAAAAAAGTTAGCCTAATCAAAGTTGTCCTAAGACAAGAATGGGTATTGTTCTGGTTTTAATGAAAGGTTTTGATCCACTTCAAATGCTGACTACTGTATGCCCTCTTGAGATGGTCGATGTTAGTAATGTCCATGGCAACCACCTCTATGAGAAACTACACAGGTAAATGAAAAAAGGTAACATGATGAGATTAGATGACAAGTTGATGTCTGGACTCTGGATAGATTTTTCCCCACTCAAACAGTCAGGAAAATGGAGTCTGTTGTACTATCAGCCATTAGGCAATACAATATTAGAATTGGCCTCTTATGAGCCCTGAGGTAATGTAGCAACACCAGAGATCCAACTGTGTCCGCGGTCTATGACAAAACTCTTCAACCTTGTACAGCAACACAGTTAATGACAGGCAACCAATGGGGAGGAATTCATCCAACAAAGCTCACGATTCCCCCTCTGGCTTTCCCTGTATTCATGCTGACCTGTAGTTGTGTTGATCAATCATGAACCATTTAGCCCTAAATGAAATATTAAGCAATTTTATTTTTTTTAAATTCTCATTAATGTTACTCTTACATGCATTCATTGTAAATTCAAGCTTACCATAAAGTTAGCTCTCAGCATTGCTTTCAATTTTATTCAACCTCTCTCACCCAGGCACTCAGCAGTTGTTGAGGTTATACAGTTGAATTGCGTCAGTGTAGAAGCAATTTTAAAACGTATAATGAGAATCAAGAAAAGGTGAAAGTGTTTTTGCTTCCAAAACAGATAAAGCCTGAAGCCAGATTTAACAGTGTTTTTTTTTTTCCTTCTGAGGAAAAATATTTCTCCAGTGTGCAAAACATTTAAAACAGCTATATTATATATATAAGAGGGAACAAAGCCAGTAATTATTAATATTATTATTATTTTTTTTTGCAGAAGCTTCACTAGAGTGAATGTGTCTATAAAATTCAGAGAGAAAAGTAGGTTGCTAAAATGCACTTAATTTGGCATGATAGATTGGGTGCACGCTTCAGTGACTGTAATTGAATCTGTGACCTATTTCCTCAAAAGAAAATTGTCTCTTGGGTTTGTTTTTTTCCATACATTTCAATGGAATTCAATGACTCAATGACTGTCTTCAGATTTGTACATTTACAGCCTAGTGTTAATAATTCTCCTTGTAATGTGTACAATTGATCTCTGTTCAATCGTTCTTGTCTTAATGGAATAGATATACATTTATGAAGATGGCATATTTTTAAGAATGACATCCTGCTTGATTGATTTTAATCAAATCCTTGTCACTGTAATCACAACAACATGATTACAATGAATCAATTCAGCTGCAGTAACCTAGAATAAATTCAAAATCACACAGCAGTCTACAGTCTAGATGCTTCTCATTATTTTTTTCTGCCTTTCCCTTTGGGCTCAGGTACAGTCTGATTTTAGTAAGTGACACAGCTAGCAAAAAAAAAATAATAATAATAATAAATCATGTACAGATGCTTTTGGCTCAGAGTCTGATTTTGTATTTGCCAGGAACAGCAGTAAAGTACTTTTCCCCCCTCTACTGAAGTCAATAATCTAATTCGGATGTTTCACCATCCAAAACAATCAATGCTCTCCATATTTAACTTACGGTCAGAACACAATCGTGGTCCTTCAGAGCATGAGGGAAATAGAGAGGGTAGCAGGTTATGAAAAGACATGGTTGGCATTTAGTCTGCACTGTCAGCTAAAATCGCTGCAGAAATAAATGCTTGCAGACACAGATGTTGTGCAGACGTCTAACAAAAATCAGCCGCAAATCAGCACAAAAAAACATGAATGAGTGAGCTGATGAAAGGATGGATTCTAATTCTCTTGCCTGCCAAAAACTAAGTAGATTAAAAAGATATCCAATTTTAAAACTTAGAGAAAAACAACTTGAGACATCAAAAAAGTAAGAAATGAAATAGTGTTGACATTAGCAAAGTTGAGAACACGTCACAGAAATGGTTCATTTATTTATTTATTTATAAATATTCTGTACTCAATACCAGCATAATTTTTATATAATATATATTAATATAAAATTTTGATACCATTGAAATTTTATAATTATCATCAATGATTTTGATCATTGTTTTAAAGTCGCCTAATTAAGATTAAAAAACAAAAACAATAGAACAATAAAAACAAACAATAAAAACAAATAAAAACAATAGAACAAAGACATTAATGAAATGGACTTCCTGAAAACTTTTAAATAATAAATATTACATACATGTTTTAAAAATTACCAAAAAAAAAATGCATATATATATATATATATATATATATATATATATATATATATATATATATATATATATATATATATATATATATATATATATATATATATATATTTATTACACACATCTGATTTTCTGCAAGCTGTCTACATTTACTTAAGACATATGCCTTACCGAATGAGTTTACAAAGAAGGCCATTTTGACATGATCATGATCTTTTCACTTCTTATTATGCTTGACTGCTAAAAACGAATGTAAATGGTAAAATTTTATTATGGTTCAGCACTACTATAACTACAAAAGAGATGATAGTCCAAAATCTAGAAGTTGACCAATTTCTACCGGTTTATCATGTCTACTGGAATGAAATGAACTGCAAATATGAACACTTTAAAATATGTACATACTGTAATCCCTAAATATAAGTATTAGTAGCAGTAAAAATACATTACATAGCAATAAATATACAGTATACACATCTATACGTTCACACATCTCCTATCTCAGTAAGTGTGAATTGGCACGTCCGACTTCATTCTGACTTACAATACTATTAGCCAAAGGTCTCATCAAACAAAGAACAGGGAAAAATCTCAGTGGGACAAAAGAAAAAATCTAAAAGTGATTCCAACAATATTGCTCCCATGTCATTATTGTTTACAGCTGTGGACTTCACTATTCTCACAGAATTAAAGTAAATTCCTGCAGCCATGTTCCAACATCTAGCAGAAAGTCTTCCCAGAATGATGAAAGCTGTACAAGCAGAAAATAAAAGACAACCTCCCTCTACTTAATGTTCACAGATTTGAAAAGAATATTCAGCAAGCACATAAGGGGTTGGTGTTTGTGGTGCACACAGACTTTTGACCCTTTTGAAAATGTCCTAATGTAGGAACACAACCAACAAGAATGCATATATTCCAAAGCATGACTTCTAACCATAAACAGAGCAGTACCTGTATTTTAAATGTAATTTAAGACCCAAAATTCGACCTCAGAGGAGACTACAGCATTTTGCGATGCATTTAAGCTACTTACAGAACATTCAGGGAATATTCTACCAGTGTGTGAGTTTCAGATTGAATGACCTTGATATTTCTAGTGACATTCAACTCTAGTAGAGCTACAGAAAAGCCTTATAATACAATAACATATTTGTACTGGGATAACACACATGAAAATAAAAAAGTCCTCAAGCTGCTCTTTTTCACAAAACGCAAGAAAATCTGAGAATTAAGAGGCCATACTATACTTTTGTATTATAAAGCAAAAATCTTCCCTTTTTAATCTAGATTTGCTTAAACTTAATTTTCCACCTGTCATTCTCTGCTAATTTAACTATTCTGTACTTGCACCAATGCATTGCATTTTTTTGCAAAAAAAAAAAAAAAACACCTTTGATTAGTCACAGTTTTCTCATGAGACCAGACAGCAAATAGAAACTGTTGTCTATACAAATATAATAGAACTGCTGTCTGCACACTTATCTGAATGAGCATTAATTGTAGTATCATCAGTTAAGCTGGTGTCACACTAGCCGGCTGACTGCTGTTGCTGAAATCTCACCCTCCTCTGACAAGGTCTGTCACACTCAACGATTAAGAATGGAACAGAGGTGAAAGATTTAATGACTGCCTCTGACATTTCTCTCCAATTCCCTGTCATGTACTGCAACACCCCATTTTGGCAGCAAATCAAAGTGACACTTGCCAAAATAAGAACTGAAGCACTGTGCGAACATAAACAACTGTGATAGACTGAATTAGGATGCAACTCATGGAGTGATTTAACCCTTTAAGTGTGTGATGCTGTATTTGTCTGGCCCTACAGATCATTACATAGAACAGAGTTTTCCAAAGTGCAGCTCAATTGAAACAGGAGTTCCTAGAAAAATCAAGTATTATTTTAAAGTGCCCCAATTATGGTTAATGAAAGGTTCATATTTTGGTTTTGGGAGTCCCCCAAAATAGGTTGACATGCATGCAAGGTCAAAAAACACTTTCATAGTCTTATAATATGCACTATTTTTAACCTATTTGACTTATTAAACCACTCCTTTGAGTGACGCTGTCGGGATTGTCTGTGATGCCTGATAAAGCAGTGTTTGTGAGCGCGGAGTTGCTATGTGTACAGAGTTACCGGAGAATCAGCTATTTTACCCCTCCACAGTGCCAAATAATGAATTTGCATTTTCATTCAGACCAAGGCGAAAGACCAACAAGTGGGCGGGAAATATGCTAATATTTCATGTTGACGTCAACATTAAATGGCTTGGTATTCGTTTTAAAAACGACTAGTTTCAATGATTCAGAGTCGACTCTTTCTTTTTAGAGTCAGTAACTTTATACACAGTGCACTTTCAGTTTTAAAACTTTGCAGGGCGTTTTCATTCACTTAATACTTAATTTACTTCACTTCATTCAGCTGCTTTACACACTGCATGAAAGGTCATTTTCAAAAAATCAAAATGGGTATTTTAATACAGACATTTAACAAAAGACAACTTGCAAATATACCTAATAATTTATTATAGTTAAATTATAGCTATTCTGTGTTATAGTTAATCGCTTAACAGCCACTGCAAACAAGTGTTAAGAAAACCTAACGTTACCTGTTGATAGCGTTAAGTTATAATTGTGAGGAGTGCAGAGAATGAAGATGTGCACATGTAAGCGAACATGGTTGTCACCATCAGACCGATGTTTTGTTGTTATTCACATATACTGCCTATCGCCCAGTAATCGTACTTTTAGTAAAATAAAGAAGCACATACCCGACACAGAAATAATCGCGTCAAGCAGCCATTAAGCAACGTGCACTTGAGCGTATCTCCAGCTGTCTTATGATTTTTTAATACACACGCAAAGCCAGAGGCTGCTGTTGAGCTGTTAACATACTGAGAACCATAAAATGTTCGTCCAATTTAATAGGATATGTCCTAACTGCCTGTCAACCTATGTATTTGCATGCCTCCTGTACAGCCAATAACGAACGTTTAGGGCGTGTCTACTGTAGCAGAAACCAGAGGGTGTTCAGCCAGGTACGTGCACAATAACTGACATGAAAATAAACAGCTGGATGACTTTTATGTTTACTGGAGTGACATGGTTAGATTCAGGTGGTTAATATAATTTAGTAAGGTTGGTGTGCAATTTAGCAGCATACAGTACAGTTGGTGGCCAACCAAAATGCCTACTGCCGCATGTACTGCCGCCGCAGGGCCACGACGTTAACTGCAAGTAAGTCGTTCACTGAACTACCGCCAGGTAGCGCAAAGGGACAGTTTGACCGTAATTCCTGCTTTGTTCCAAAAAACATAAAGTTATAGAGTTCCATATAAAAAGTTACATCTTTGTATTTGTTCATAACTAACATTTTCATTTTTTTTTATAAGGAGCTGTTTTTGTTTTATACAGTATGCTGCTAAGAAAACACCATAGAAGATGGGTAAAGAATAGCTCCATCATTGTTCAATGTAAAAAAAAAAAAAACATACTTTGTTAGTTTTAATAAAGAAAACATTTTTTAAAAATCAAGGAAATTTATCTGCCAATTTTTTCTTTTTGCTGTATCTAAAACGTACCGAACCGTACCGTGACACCAGTGTATCGAACCGAACCGTGAATTTTGTGAACCGTTACACCCCTAATATATATATATATATATATATATATATATATATATATATATATATATATATATATAAATATTTTTTTTGTAAATTATTATTTGAAGTAACAAAACCATGGTTAATTTGCAGTTAACATAGCTACAAGAACGATGGGCCTCGTTTTTACCTAAATGATTTACAATTCATTTTAATAAATATTAAAAATGTGCGAATATCGAACGTCCAATGTCAAGCCAACTTTATGCCAGTTTTTTTTCGTTTTCTTTTCTCTGTGCCGGATTGCTGATGTCTTTTAACTGGGCACAGATGTCCATCCATCAATTATGTACATACAACCGCAAACATGAGGTGCGAGCGTTTGCAGTTAGTGGGATGGCGGGTGTGTTTTTTTTTTTTTTTGAGCAACAGTGTTGCCAGTAAGTTACTGTAAAAACCCTATGAAATGTCTAACACTTACATTACATTTACATTTATTAATTAAGCAGACGCCTTTATCCAAAGCGACTTACAATTGGGGAATACAGCAAGCGATTCATCTTAAAGAGGCAAATAGACACAGGAAGAGCTCTTTGCAACAGGGACAAACTGATAATAACCTATAAATTGCCATATTTTGTAACTTTTTCAAGTTCAAGAAAGCTGGGTCTCCAGAAATAAAACAAACAAGCACAACATTCTAAATATAATCCTATAAATCTGAGCCTATGAATTTGAGAAATATTGACATTGTTAATTGTATTTATTCAGTCTGATACAATCTGAAACAAGCAATTGTTTCCTCAATTTATGAAACATGTTTAATAAGTCAGTCTTCAAATAACAACAGGTCAATTTTAGCAACTATTCGCCCAACAACACATTTCAAAAGTTACAAATGAAAGTGGAAGAGACAGTATAACACACAATTACATAAGTGTTGTATTGTCAATTGTTCTAGAATTCTTTTGATTTCCTCTTATTGCAAGGTAAAAAGACTACGGTAAAAGAATTGGCAATTGGCAGTCTGTAGGACTTCTTTTCTTTTTTGACTTCACGCTTAGCCCTCGGAGAACTGCCTGTAGAATCCAGGTTAAGTTAAATATTATTGTGCAAATAATTATAAAATGCTATAGACTGTGAATAAGATTGCAGTTTCACATTTTGCATATGCATTACAAAGCTAATTATTTTTTTACATGCAGTTATACTGTACAAAATAAAACCAAACAAGATTTGTAATGAAGATAAAATATGTAGACAAATAAGAATAAATGTTGAGCGTTGCACTCAGCATCATGTGCAAAACGAAAATCTTGCACTCTGATATTTTAAGGAATAGTATTCACTCTTTTTTTTTTTTTTTTTTACTTGAACTGTATAAAAGCAAGTAAAGGCATCTCCCTTTAAAATCACTGAAGTTGTCAATTAATGAAGCTCTTTTTATATCAAAATAAACAGAAAATAGCACAATCTTTGTTGATGTGATTGTTTTGAACCAGTATGATTTTTCTATACATTATGCATAGCATATTACTTTAGCTAAAGTATTTATATCAATAATGAGTGCCTTTTTACCTGTTGGTTTGGGATAAAAGGCCAACCATGCCACCCATTTCTAAGATTTGTAAACAATACAAAAAAAAATACATACATTCTGTTTCACCATTAATTTTAAATAATAATAAAAAAAAGTATAATAAGGACACACATAAGATCATAAAAGTCATATAGTGCTTTGTTGTTGTTGTGAAATGTTTTAAAGGTCCCGTTCGGAGAAGAGGAAGAGTTGCGTTTGTGTTTGTCGCCATGTTGTCGAAACGCTGTTATTTTCATATCTTAGTCCAATCACCTTTGTTTGGGCTTCCAAGGGACGCTGTACTTAGAGATCAATTGTTACAATTTATGTTTAATTCGGTTCCCGAAAATTACAATCCACATGTAAAACTATGTGCAGCACATTTTGCTGAGGACAGCTTCCTCAATCTCAATCAGTTTAATGCCGGATTCACACAACGGTTATTCTTGAAAGATGGAGCAGTTCCCTCTTTGTCTGGAGAAGGCGTTGTTTATAGACCACAACCGGAAAGTGTGTTTTATTTTTTTTAAAAATCGAATCTCGTCAGTAAAAGCGTTCTTTGATTAGAAGTACATCTCCAGCACGTGTGTTCAGATCAGGATTGCCAGGTTTTCAAAACAAATCCTGCCCACTTGCTTCTCAAAACTAGTCCAAAACTAGCCCAATGCCGTTTCCAGGAGGGCAGCGTGTGCTAAGCTGGTGTCGAATCACAACACAGGAACCGCTAGCACAATCAGAACTCGTTACATATTTCTGAAGGAGGGACTTTATAGAGCAAGGAAGTCGTCAGCCCGTTTTTATTTCAGTGAAAACAGCGGTATACAGATAAGTGAATTGTGTGAAAAATACTGTTTTTTTTTAACGCGAAACATGAACACATGTTATATTGCACACTGTAAACACAATCAAAGCTTTAAAAAAAAACATGAAAAACGTGACCTTTAAGCTATGCCATTTAGCCCTCAGATATGTTATATGTTCTAAATATTTTGTGATTATTTCATGATTAAAATGTTCCCTTTTAATCATATCATAGACCTGCAATGAATTGTATAAATAGCCTAGTATAACAACACTGTCTAAATTAATATTAATTTGCTGAACTAATGACATAAACAACAGTAAATTCAGCAGTCTTGTAATTTAAATGTGAAAAATGCTGGAAAAACTAAAGTGGGTCCTCTGCTTAGTCAATTAGAATCTTTTCCCCTTCCTCTGCTAGCTCAACACTGTTTATCATCAGGAGTTCAATTGCCTCTCTCTCTCCATTGCTTTTCTGTGTTATCCATATCAGACTAATGAGTTTCTCGTCATTTCTGTTCTAATTAATGCTCCTTATTATCCTTAATTAATTGTAGCCAAATCTTGTTCCATCTGCTAAGTTGTGAGAAAAGTAAAATTAGGTCAGTGTTAAAAGGACCAGAGTGGTACGCAGGGGCTCTGTATCATTAGTCTCCCTCATTTGTTCACAAGAGGAACACATTGTAAATGTTTGCGCAGCAGTGCGTTTTGCATGCCAATGATGTTCCGTTGATAATGTGCTCTAACTTTACAATGACTATGCAGAGGGAATTGTCACCCCGAAGTAATGCTTGGAAATTATTAATGTATGCAAAAGGACGTTCATAGAAGGAGACTTGAGAATCTCTTTTACATTTGCATTGTTCAATACAACTTACCCTTTCAAAAATAAACCTCCTGTGAAAAATATTCACTGTAGAAAAAAGTGTGACTAATACCCCCAGTCTCCTTTATTCTTGTTTTGAACATATTTTGTTGCTTTCTATTAGTCCTTTCAGAGGTATTAAATGTCTGATTGTAAAAGAGCAAAAATGATACATGGAACCTGCTCCCCCCACCACCTTTTTCCTCCCTGACACCACAATTATACTGATTACAGCAGTATGTACTGACTCTCATTCAGTAATCATGCCTAGGGGTGGATTTAACACATATCACCCTCTCTAATCCTTAAACAACTCTGAGATGGCTGTTTTCAACCCCGTCCTAAGTGATTACAGGCACAGAGCTAATTTCCATATACCTATGGGTTTTTAAGTATGTATAGACCTGCGTGATTCCATTATAATAAACATTTTTCATTTACATTTAAATTTTGCTCAATGCAGAGGAACATCTAATCACAATACTGCTCTCTACTGCAAGTATTTGACTATAACTTTTTGCTCCAGTTCTTTATGCAATGCTTTATTATTCTTTATTGGCATCAATGATTCTACAGCGAACCTTTACCATCAATGGAACCTTTCCATTCCACATTGTTTGTTTGTTTGTTTTTGTTTTAAGAACTGTTCATGAAAAGGTTCTTTGTGGAACCAAAACTGGCTCTTCTATGGCATGGCTGTGAAAAAAACCCTTTTGGAACCTTTATTTTTAAGAGTGCATATGTCTGTTTAGTATCCTGCATAACAGACATAGATAGAGGGTTTTGAAAATGAAACCAATATCAGAAACATGTTCTAATCTAGTCAGTGTAAAATGTGCAGTTTGATTGATCTATGGATACTTCAGGCCTTTTTGATGCAATTCTTGTGAAAATGAATCTTTTGAATAGCAGGAATTTGTTAAGTAGGAATAGAGAATAAAACTGGAAGCCAAAGATTTGCTCAAAGAAATCAAGCCGGACAGTATACACATAAAACTTAGTTTCCTCTCTTCACACCCCCTGAAAAAAAAGCAATCTAGACATAACCTTACACTTGACTTGTGCTTTTCATGAAAACTCTTGTGCTCATCTTAATAGAAGTCCCAGAGCCAAGGATTGGAAATGCGTTTGTGTCACCATTCCCTCAAACAACAGATTGTCAAAATTATTTCCATCAGGAAGTGCCATAAACCAGACTGTTGCTAAGGAATAATCTGTGTGTCTCTTTTGGGAAGGACTGTTGTTTGGGCACAAAGGGACGTATCTAAGGAGTGGGTCTCGTAAAGGCCCGCAATTATTATTATAACCATTTGACTTCAGACCTTGCAATCCACCGGAAAGATTTTTGGCTGCTAAATCAAAACCAGCATTTTAATAAAATGCCTCATACAATGATCCTGAAACATGGTCATTGGTCCCTTGGCTTCTTTGCTCATTGTGTCTCTGTGGTAAGAGATGAAATCAGGATAGACCGCATGCTGACATGTTGCAACCTATAATGATGTCTGTGCAGGAGCGACGGTGTAAATGACTGTTCTGCTGTCCAGCTGTTTGTCTTTCATTTTGAACCCATATCCTCTGAAACACCAGGGCGATGTTTATTCACAGAATGTAGAGCCTTTATTAGAAAAAGGCAAATGGGAGCTTCAAAATACTGAAAAATAATGGCAAACTGGCTGGAGAGCATTTTTGTTACTATGAGCTATTTTATCACATAAAGCATTCCCAACTGACCAAAAGCTCACTAAGGCAATACTTCACATAATACCATAGTCATTATAATACAAATTAGCACAAAGTAAAGGATGCTAATATTGTTGAACAAATATTTTGTACACAACTGTGTTTGATAGCATGAAAAGGAAGAAACAGCTACTGTGTATTTGTACAGATAAATACTTGATCACAAGTGATTATCTTCATTTTCCAGTCCTGAGAGAAAAATGTGGTAGTGCAGACCCAGGATTTAGATCAAATCCCTAAATAGAGGCAGAGAAGGCTGACAGCTGCCTGTATTAATAACCATGTTTACCTAGACTCAGCTAATTGTTTGGATGCTCTGGGATTAGCCACCACATTTACCAGCAGCTTCACAGTTACGGCAGTCCCCAAAGGTATCTTAAAGACCTGCACACAGCACAAACAAATGAGAAAATACATTGCAGCCAATTACAGATGCAAGTCAATACAAAATAGATGTTTTTTTTTTTTTTTTTTTTTTTATGCATACACAACAAAAGCTTTTTTCATATGTATAAATACAATACAGTACTTAAGTGTTCTATACTGCTTGCTATATTTAGAATGCTATTATTGGACAAATTATAAACAGTAATACACTATCAGCAAACAACCACCACAATTTTGGTATGTCCACATTAAGTACAAATCTGAATATAAATCATTTTCTATTAACTCAAAAATAATAACCCATTTTAATATTGTTGTATAATTTATTAATGAAGTCATGTTCAGCTGTTCACCTTTTTGTTCACCGTACAATTTTTACACAATGTTTACTTGAAATAAGGTAAAAATACCTGGAAACAGAATAAAAACAAAAACATCTTATTTATTTATTATGCAAACATAAAAACATTAAAAGCCTACTTCATTATATAATTCACCAAACATAATGAGATTGTTTCTATCAACATTTAAAGAAATGTTAGATGATTGTCCAACTAAAATGTTTCAGAAACAAAACATTCCATGAACCAAAATAATGTTTCTGTCTCCATGCTAATATTCTGATATCTCTGAACGAACATTCCAGTAACATTACTAGAAGAAAATTAGTTCATAATTGAGAGAACCTTTCCAGAATATTAACTCTTCTGAGAACAGTTGGCAATGTTATCTGTCAATATGATCATGTTAAAATCAATACAATTTTGCTAAATGTTTCAGTATCAAAATGTACAATACAATTTTATTTTATTTTTTATTTTATTTTATTTTATACTGAAAATGTAGGTAAATCATCAGTCAAAACACTAAAATAGCTTAGAGAAAGCACAGAGCATAACTGTACACATGAAAACTGTTTTCTAGCTCCTTTGTTGTTGTCTCTGCTTCTCTATACCTGACAAGACCATTCCAATTAAACCTTGCTGAATGGTAAACACTTTCGGCTCTGGCTACAAAGCAAAGAACATCTTACAATGTCAATGTTAATGTTCTCTCAACAGATTGTAGCAGACAGAGTGAGGGTTACGAGAATGAGATCACAGTTTTTTTTCTTCTCTTTTTATAAAAATGCTAATCCTTATCAAGAGGAACATGCTACATTATTTAAACTATTATAAATTGTATGTATACAATTCATTTGCATAGGTTAATTAAAACCTGTGTCCTGCGTTTAAATTCCATTGATTGCTGTGATAGGAATAATAATGAAGACAAAATCAGTTTAAATTCTGTTTATAGCACTTTGGACTTTCAAAGTAAATGTTTTCCCAAACACACAGAGATATTCTGGAGTGTTTTATATGCATCTTAAGTACACTAAAATACACAAAGGAGAATGTTTTTGAATTATAACAATAAAACGACAGAGATAGAATTTTCTTTACATGGTCAACATTACAGTAGTACACATGCATATGCATTTCCACTGAAAAGAACAAAGATATATAAAAACACAAACTGAGTAACACATAATAGCATGTCAAAAGTCTTTTCAAAATGCCTCTGATATTCCTTGGGGGGAAAAAAGACACCATTGTTCATCATTTCCCTCAACATTTGCATCCTGTTTTTAGAGGAACACAATGGTGTCCTGCCTCTAATAAGCATCCTTGGAATTAGGTATAAACAATATCAGGTTTACAAGTCAAGACAAAAAATAAACACAGTGCACACTAGGTTTGCGATTACATTTCCTCTTCTCTCATTTTCAGCTGAAAAAAACACTGACAGCAGTCTTCATGCATGGTGCTATTGCAGATACAGATTCTACCAATAATATGCAAGCAATAAACTATTATTTATAGATGTACTACTCTCAAAAGATTAGCACCCCAATATCAGAAAATAAAAGTATTAATATTAGTGTTCCTTGCAGGCTGTAATGTACATCGTCTTTTTCTGAAATCAACAGGCTAAATAATGGGTTTAAACTACATCGAATATGTTGCCTGTATGTTCAATAAGACTTTTTAGTAGTATTATTATTTAGTATTATTATCACCATTAACGTGCACAAAAATTTAAATGGAGCCTGAATAAATACATGAGTAAATTATCTTCTATTTGAAGTGTTTTTCCTATAAGGCTTCAGCAAAACTTTGATTAAAAGATTGCTATTACAAGCATGCTGTCAGTCTGGCAACCACACAGTAAAATGTATTTTTCTCATTTTTGCATGTTGACAGAGCAACTGGTGAGTGACCTAGTTTCTCTAAATCTTAAGAGAGAGGAGGGAAAAATCCTTTGAACTGTACCAACACCCAGTGCTTATGTGAGAAAGAAGAATCTAGAGAAATCTCAGAAGTATATGAGTGATTTAAACAATCATTTGTAAGTTTTATTTTGGGGATAACATCGTATTTCTAAGTTATTAGAGTTACAATTATGTAATGGTACAGTAGTTCCCTGTCTGTCGGTCACTACGTGTTATGTCGTATCTCCCAGTTTAGAGTGACCAAATGTGCCATTTTCCTAGGACATGTCCTGGCCAGGATTTCTATATTGCCTAAAATATCCAGGTTTTGGCTTTGTTTGCGTTGTGCAGACCAATTGTTGTATGACAAAGTACGGTGAGAGCTCTAGAGAGCACTCTTGCCCACAAAGCCCCCTATCGCAAGCAGCCAAGAGAATGCAGTTCAGGGACGCAACGCCTCCCCATGCCTTCTGGGCCATCCAGCACAACTTCCAACCACTGTAGTTTTATTAGTCGCATGTCAATTGTTCCCTTGGTGCCAATCACACGGAGCTTGGCAGCGTGGCTTGCGCTGCACAACCCATCACGCTGGCTCATTCGGACAGTCTGACTCTGCTACAAGATTCAGTTTGCCATGCGACCTCTCAGTTTCAATGTTGTCCTCTAGACTTTAGTGGCAGTCTGAGATGCCCCTGTTATGCACAAGGAGATTGTTGTCCTGTTGGCGAAGGATGCAATTGAGCCTGTCCCTCCAGCTGAGATGGAGTGAGAGTTTTACAGCCCTTACTTCATCGTGCCCAAGAAAGGTGGTGGCCTTCGACCAATTCTGGATCTGCGAGTTTTGAATCGGGCAGAGTTTTGAATAATGCAGAAGCGCATCATCAGATCCATCCAGCCCCAGGGTTGATTTGCAGCAGTCTACCTGAAGGATGCTTACTTTCATGTCTTGATCCTTCCTCGACACAGTCCGTTCCGTTATTTTGCATTCAAAGGTCGGGCATGGCAGTACAGCCCTCCCATGTCTTCATGAAGGTTGCGGAGTGTGCCCATGCCCCATTGCGGGAAGTGGGCATCAGGATCCTCAAATATATCAACAACTAATAAAACCTGATGATACCCGTATGCACAGGGAGTGGCTCAGCAAGCAAAATCCACTAGACAAATTTCATTGGCGTTTTTTATTAATCAGAGAGGATTCAGGCTCCCAAGTACGACCCCTAATGTTGTCACAGCATAACGTCTCCATTCCCTCCATCAGGGAACGTCTCGGTTACGTATGTAACCCTCGTATCCTGAAGGAGGGAACGAAGACGTTACGTCAGAAAGAGACAAATTTAGTCTCCATTATATACGTAACCCTTGTTCCCTTTCAGTCAGTCACGTTCTACATTACATCAGAAAGAGACTGGCGAATGGGATCTCGCTCAAGAGCCCAGTCACCTTCGAGTGGTTACAAAATGAGACAATGGTACACAGAGTACCTTGGTCTGCGGAATTTGCATCGCGAGCTCCGCCCCGCAGAGCGGGTATATTTGCTGAGGAGCCAAGCCAGGAGACCCAGGCGTTCAGTGGAACAGCGATGTTGCAAGGGGACATAATGTCTACGTTCCCTCCTTCAGGGAACGAGGGTTACATACGTAACTGAGACGTTCCCTTTCAGTCGGTCACGTTTTACGTTATGTAAGAAAGAGATTGACGAATGGGGTCCCTTACAAAACGCCACATGGCTGTCTTCCAGTGACCCGTGTGAGTGATAGCACCCTGTCGTGAGGCCAGCACGAGTGAGGGCCTATATCTGACACAGAATACACTGGGTAGCATATTCCAGCTGGACGTATGCTAGCAGGCTTCCTGCTCGTAAGAAGACTTACAAAGGCAGGTATCAACCAATAGGTGGAGATACACATGCACTCTGAGGTTACCAGCCTGCAGGTGGAAGTTTCAACGACAGAGCTGGCAAGGTGCTTGCCAGCGGAAAGAAATATGCTACGAAGAGACTTACTGTGGAAATACACACGTGGGATTGCCCAGAAAGGGGAATCACAACACATGGAGGCACCTAGTCCTACACATGGCTGACCGATAGGGCACGCACATTAAGTGCTGGACATCAACAGTGCTGGAGGAACCCAGGTTTCTGAACTGAGGAACTCATCTAAGGGGAATAGCGCAAGCATCCAGTCCGTGGAGTAGGATGGCGGATTGACACAGCTTCCTGGCCCAAAGGGGTGAGAGCCCGGGAGGACACGGCCTCTACACTGAGATTATAATATCTCGCAAATGAGCCTGATAAGCCAGGACAATAGCATCCACTATACAGTGGGATAACCTCTGCTTGGAGACAGCCTTTCCCTTCTGCTGGGCACCATAACAAGCAAAGAGCTGGTCTGAGGTCATAAGGCACTGAATTCTGTCCACGAAATGGTGGCCACATAGACCTTCAGGGTAGAAGGAGACAGCCGACGTTCCAACCCTTCCTTAAGAAAGGAAAGCACAGACCCAATCGGGCATCTCCAGGTGTCCTCACGACGTGAAGAACACCAAGTGATGAAGAGGTTCCACTTCAAAGCATAGGCGTGTCTTGTGGACAAGGCTCTAGCGGAAGTGATGGTAGCTACCACCTGAGGTGGCAAGGTACCTAAACCTTCTGTGACCCATCCAGAACCCACACATGTAGGTTCCAAAGATCGGGATGTGGGTGCCGTTTCAGTTTCAGTGGAACCGCTCTCTTGCCCTCGAATTGTCTCAGGCTATTCAGCAGTGACTGCGCACGCTCATTCGTAAACTGCGTGAACATGGCAACCGAGTCTATTTCCATACAGAGAAAAGAAATCCTCTGCACAGGGGAGAGTTTGCTCTTTTCCCAGTTGACCCGAAGACCCAGTCGAGCGAGGTGTCTGAGCACCAGATCCCTGTGCTCGCACAACCCTGCCGGTGTTCCAGGGCGCAGTGGTCTCCAGCGAGCGCTTCTCTCAGTTACCGCCCGGAAACGTAGCGGTGATAAGAGACTCGCGATCTCCTGTGAGGTTTCCAGAGCAGCTAGTTCGGCCGTCTCCTGCCGGTGCGCCGCATCAGGGCACCGAGCTAATTGCTCTGATGCAACCAGAGATCAGTCTTGAGAGGCTGATTCCCTTAGTAGACTATATTGCAGTGTGAAATCTACTGCCAAATGTGTCTCAGTGGGTCCTGCACACTGTAGTGAGAGGCCACAGAATCCAGTTCTGGTGGGCCCCAAGCAGGCTCTGGTAATGGAACAGAAGTAGACTCTCTCTAAGGACGGAGACCATCGAGGTGGTCCCTCCTTGGGTTGCAGAGCCCGGGTCCTACATCCGGTACTTCACTGTTCCGAGGAAGGATGAGATGTTGTGTCCTTTTCTAGATCTGTGCTTTTTGAACCTCTCAGTCAGGGGACTGAAGTTTAGCACGCCTGCACAGGCCAAGTCCGAGGACTGGTGTGTCACGATCTATCAAAAGATGCACTTATCTCCATCCTTCTTCATCGGAAGTTCCTGAGGTTTGCTTTTGGGGGCAAAAGCCTACCAATACAGATCTTCCACTGGCCTTGCACTCTCACCCCACACTTTCACGACTCAACCACATTGACGATTGGTTGATATCAGCTCAATCTGAGCAGATGACGGTTCGGCACCGAGGTGTCGTTCTCGCTCACATGAAAGAGCTGGGGTTAAGACTTAACGCCAAGAAAAGTGTGCTTTCTCCAGTTCAGAGAACCACTTCTCTGGGCATGGTGTGGGATTCGACCACGATGCAGGCACGTATGTCACCTGCTCGGATCGAGTTGATCCTCACTGCAGTCGCGAGAGTGAGAGAAGGCCGGTCACTCACTGTCAAGCAGTCACGGAGATTGCTCGGTCTGATGGCAGCTGCGTCCAACATGAATACTATTGGCCTGCTGTACATGAGACCCCTACAGTGGTGGCTCAAGAGCAAGGGGATCTCCCTGAGGGGAAACCCACTTTGTATGCTAAAGGTCACGCGGCGCTGCTTACGTGCCTTGGATATGTGGAGGAAGCCTTGGTTCTTGTCCCAGGGCCCGGTGCTGGGAGCTCCTTGTCGCAGTGTGATGCTAGCGACGGACGCGTCCCTCACTGGCTGGGGTGCGATCATGAGTGGCCACCCTGCCCGTGGTCTGTGGAGTGGTCGCCATCTGACATGGCACATCAACTGCCTGGAGATGCTGGCCGTGCTTCGTGCACTTCGTTATTTTCTCCCAGACCTAAGAGGTCACCATGTGTTGGTGTGCACCGACAACACAGTGGTGGTCTCTTACATCAACCGCCAAGGAAGGGAAGTCGTGGCCTAATGGTTAGAGAGTTGGACTCCCAATTGAAAGGTTGTGAGTTCGAGTCCCGGGCCGGCAGGAATTGTGGGTGGGGGGGAGTGCATGTACAGTTCTCTCTCCACCTTCAATACCACGACTTAGGTGCCCTTGAGCAAGGCATCGAACCCCCAACTGCTCCCCGGGCGCCGCAGCATAAATGGCTGCCCACTGCTCCGGGTGTATGCTCACAGTGTGTGTGTGTGTGTGTTCACTGCTCTGTGTGTGTGTGCATTTCGGATGGGTTAAATGCAGAGCACAAATTCTGAGTATGGGTCACCATACTTGGCTGAATGTCACTTCACTTCACTTCACTTCAAGGAGGTCTGCACTCACGCCGTTTATACAACTAGCGTACCAGATCCTTGTGTGGGCCCAGGACGAATTCCTCTTACTCAGAGCAGTCCACATTCCTGGGCATCTTAATATGGGAGCAGACATCCTGTTGAGGCAGGGGGATGGCCCGGGGAATGGCGGCTTCACACTGAGGTGATGAAGCAGAGTTGGAGATGTTGGCCAGACTCGGGTGGGTCTGTTTGTGACTCAAGAGACATCACACTGTCCCCTCTGGCTTCCTCTGACTCATCCAGCTCCACTGGGGCTGGACACCATGGTACAGACATTGCCGAGGCTTCACCTGTACATTTTTCCCCCGATTGCTCTGCTCTCGGGAGTTCTGGAGAGAGTGTGCCGGGACGGAGTCCGGCTGCTGTTAGTAGCCCCGTTCTGGACGGGCCGGGTATAGTTCCCTGATTTCCCTTTTTGACGGCACTCCATGGGAGGTTCCCGTCAGGAGAGATCTCCTCTTGCAGGCGGAGGGTGCGCCCCCGCATGGAGCTTAGAGGCTGTAGGTGTGGTCTCTGAGGAGGCACAACTCTTAGCTTCCGGTCTCTCAACCGAGGTTGTAAGACCGTTCGCCAATCCAGAGCTCCCTCAATGAGGAAACTGTATGCCTTGAAGTGGAAGCTTTTCACTTCTTGGCGCGGAGACCACCAACTCGACCCAGTTAACTGCCCGGATGGTACAGTGCTGGAGTTCCTGCAGGCTCTCTGCAGGGTTGACCCACTCCACCCTGAAGGTCTACGTGGCGGCCATAGTGGCCTACCGCACCCCTCTCGGTGGCCAGTCAGTGGGCAGAAACCCTCTGGTTACATGTTTCCTCCATGGTGCGCTGAGCCTGAGGCCTCCGGCCAGAAGAAGCTTATGCTAAGCGGTGATCAGGATGTTATCCTAGGCCTCGAGTCCTCTGATCTCCCCTCTCCTGGGGGTCAAGACTCACTCCTTCTGAAGTTTGGCCATTGGACGGGTTGTCCCCGAATTCTGTCAGGTTCATTCTCTTGCTTTAGCTGTGCTCTTCCACACTAGGCAGAGATTTGAAAGTCTGGTGGCGTGGGCATTCTCGTTCCCCATTCGTTCTCGACGCAGCTCGAGTTCCTGAAGAGGAACGTCTAAGGTTACATATGTAACCCTGGTTCCTCGAAGGAACGAGACGCTGCATCGCAGTGCCACACTTCTGGCATCTCTGGCCGGCGCTTGCTTCATCCTTTTAGGCTGATTACCGGCTTCGCCGCTCATGCTTTTATGCTTCCTGGTCTGTTATCCTGCACTTACACGAAATTCATGGATGCAGCTCTGGCTTCTCTACGACTCCACATTTAAAATGTATATAAATGACTGGCGGAATCTGACCCAGTCTCAAGAGCTTGCGCTTCGACATCAGCATGTCGTCCTAGCTCATCTCGAATCTCTGGGGTTGAGACTCAACGCCAAGAAAAGCATTCTCTCTCCGGCTCAGAGGACAACGTATTTGGGTGTGGTATGGGATTCGACCACAATCCAGGCACAGCTGTCTCCTGCATGTGTCGAATCCATTCTAAACACCCTAAAGAACATCAAGCTAGGCCAGAAAGTCACTGTTCATCACTTTCAGAAGGTTTTAGGTCTCATGGCAGCTGCATCCACGGTGATACCTTTGGGCCTCCTGCACATGAGATCGTTTCAGTTGTGGCTCAGAGCCAGGGGATTTCATCCAAGGGCCAATCCCCAGTGGAAAATAAGGGTTACGCGCCAGGGGCTTCGTACCCTATCTATGTGGTTCAGACCCCGCTTTCTGACTTTGGGTCCCACTCTAGGTCCGTGTTGTCATCGCAAGATGTTATTGACAGACGCTTCCCTCATGGGCTGGGGAGCGGCCTTAGTTGGCTGTCCAGCCCAAGGGATCTGGATAGGTCATCTTCTCGAATTGGCACATCAATTGCCTCGAAATGAAGACTGTATTTCTGGCCCTGAAATACTTCCTCCAGCAGTTGAGAGGCTACCATGTCCTAGTGCGGGTGGACAACACATCTGTAGTCTCTTACATAAATCGCCAGGGCGTACTGCAGTTGCGCCACTCGAACGAGTTAGCGCACCAGGTTCTGCTTTGGGCACAGGACAAGTTCCTGTCCCTCAGGGCGATTTACATTCCTGGGCATATGAATGTGGGAGCAGACTTGCTGTCCAAAAAAGCTGTGAAACACAAGAAATGGAAACTCCACCCATAAGTAGTCAGTCAAATCTGGGAAAGATTTCAAGTAGCAAAAGTTGACCTCTGTGCTTCACAGGAGATGGCACAATGTCCCCTCTACATCTCTCTGACTCATCCAGCTCCCCTGGGTCTGGATGATCTGGCCCATGCGTGGCCCAGATTGCGTCTTTACACCTTTCCTCGGAATACTCTGCTCCCGGGAGTCCTGGCCAAGGTCCGTCGACAGGGGTCTCGCCTCTTACTGATAGCGCCCCGTTGGCCAACCGGAGTCTGGTTCTCAGATCTAATATCCCTCCTCGATGGCTCGCCATGGGCGATTCCAGTCAGGAGAAATATTCTCTCAGACACAGGGGACAGTACTTCATCCCCGGCCTGAGCTCTGGAACCTTCACGTCTGGCCCCTGAGGGGGAACAACTAGAGATGCTGGCCTTCCAGCCACAGTAATAGAGAGTATTCTAAGTGCTAGGACACACCATGCAGACCCAGCTCACTGACAAATTGTTTCAGTACTGGAGTTCCTGCAAGAGAAATTGTCCTCAGGCACATGCCCTAGTACTCTCAGAACTTACATGGCCGCTAGTTTGGCTTGCCATGTTTTGATTGACTGGGTTTCTGTGGGGAAGCACCCTCTAGTCGCCCGCTTCATTCACGGGGCTCAGAGGTTGATGCACCCACTAGAGCTACGGCTATTTAGCCGTAGTGCTCGAGGGGCTGGCTGGCACCCCTTTCCAACCATTAGAATCAGCGCCTGCCAGGCTTCTGACTCTAAAGATGGTTTTAATTATGGCCATTACCTCTCTAAGGAGAACGTTATCAGTGACGTCACCTGCCAAGGTTATTTAAGCCAATTCTTGGCGTGTTTGACACACATGCTTCACAACCGGCCGAACAAAGAATGTTCTCATTAGCGCTACTGAGCGCAGCATCTCGTTCCCGCTTTTTCAGGGAACAGGGTTACAGTCAAGTAACCCGAGACGACTCCCTTGTAAACACTCCGGTGAAAGCAGCAAGCGATGTGCTCGGCTCCGAAGCGAAAGCTTGAGTGCGAGTTGCACTGCTCCTTATATACCCGCTCTGCATATACCATCTGTATATACCATTGGCTCGTTTTGTAACCACTCGAAGGTGATTGGGCTCTTGGGCGAGATCCCATTCGCCAGTCTCTTTCTGACGTTACGTAGAACGTGACTGACTGAAAGGGAACAAGGGTTACGTATATAATGGAGAGTTGTCAGGGTTTGGGGCTAATCACCTGCCTTTTGGGGTTGTGAATGTGTGTTTGGATGGTTTGACTGCTCACTGCGTCTACCTGTTTGATCTGAGTTTTCCCCGCCCTCCTTGTTTCTCCGTTGTTAACCTTAATTGTTCGCCACCTGTTCTCAATGCTCTTCTAATTTTTTCCCTTTATAATTCCCTGTGTTCCTCTGTCTGTTGCCAGACTGTTGTAACTCTTACCAATAGCTCGAGCTGGTCTGTGTACTCACCTTGTCTTGTCTTGTCTTTAGGCTCCAGTGTCTTTTGCTGTTTTGCTCTGCCTCTTGTTCTCACGAATGCAGTACTCCTAGAAGATTCCAGCTCTCATTTCTCTGGGTCTCGGCTGTCGAACGAGCTAAACTGTGGAACGATACTCATCTGCCTTGTCTCATCTGCTTTCAATAAAGCTCTGTGTAAACCCGCAACTGAATCCAGCCCGTTTTTCCTGACAGAACAGTCTGGCCAATTATGGATACAGCGGGATCTGATCCACTTCGCTCGGTTCTCGTGCAGCGGGGTGTTTCGTTGGGTCAGCATGCCATCCAGCTCAACACCATCGCGCAGGATGTGGACTCTCTTGGTGTCCGAGTCTCCGAACTCCTCACACGGGTGGATAGCCTTCAGCGAGAGGCGACGAGCCGGGTGTCCCACTATTCCGAACCCCATGCTAAACAATCTGCCGGTCTACGATGGCGATCCTAATGCCTGTCAAGCCCATAGAAAATGTTCCTGTCAATCGTGTGTCAAGCCCTTTGTGGTCACTCCTGTTTAGCTTGTAGACGTTGTCAAGTCCCCCAGAAATCAATCCTGTCATGTCCACAGATGTCAAGTGTCCAGAGAACCCTCCTGTCACATCCACAGATGTTGTCAAGTGTCCAGAGATCACTCCTGTTATGTCCACAGATGTTGTCAAGTGTCCAGAGATCACTCCTGTCATGTCCACAGATGTTGTCAAGTGTCCAGAGATCCCTCCTGTCATGTCCACAGATGTTGTCAACTGTCCAGAGATTACTCCTGTCATGTCCACAGATGTTGTCAAGTGTCCAGAGATCACACCTTCAGAGGTTGCCCCTACCTACTTTGTCTGTTTGGCCATAGAGATTGTTCCTGTCTTGTCAAGTCCTCAAGTGTTGTTCCTACCGGTCACATCTGGGCCATGTTAAGTGTTCCTGCCTGTCCTGTCAGACCTACAGAGGTCATTCCTGCCAGTTGGGTCAAGGCCTTAGACGGTGTTTCTGCCTGTCATGTTATGTTCATGTAAAATGTCCCCGTCGGTCCGGTTATGTCCTGAGGTCGTCTTTGCCAGTTGGGTCATGGCCGTGGAGATGTGTTCCTGTTTGCCTTGTCAAGCCCGCGGAGGTTGTTCCTGCTAGAGGTTGCGACCACGAGATCATACCATCTGAAGGGGCTATCTTGTCTGTTTTATCCTGTCTTTAAAGATTGTTTCTGTTTGTCTTGTCAAACTCACAGAGGTAGGCCCCTTCCTGGAGCGTCAGGTGATGCTCCTGGGAGGGGGGGGGGGGGGGGTACTGTCAGGGTTTGGGGCTAATCACCTGCCTTTTGGGGCTGTGAATGTGTGTTTGGATGGTTTGACTGCTCACTGCGTCTACCTGTTTGATCTGAGTTTTCCCCGCCCTCCTTGTTTCTCCGTTGTTAACCTTAATTGTTCGCCACCTGTTCTCAATGCTCTTCTAATTTTTTCCCTTTATAATTCCCTGTGTTTCTCTGTCTGTTGCCAGACTGTTGTAACTCTTACCAATAGCTCGAGCTGGTCTGTGTACTCACCTTGTCTTGTCTTGTCTTGTCTTTAGGCTCCAGTGTCTTTTGCTGTTTTGCTCTGCCTCTTGTTCTCACGAATGCAGTACTCCTAGAAGATTCCAGCTCTCATTTCGATGGGTCTCGGCTGTCAAACGAGCTAAACTGTGGAACGATACTCATCTGCCTTGTCTCATCTGCTTTCAATAAAGCTCTGTGTAAACCCGCAACTGAATCCAGCCCGTTTTTCCTGACAGAGACTGAATTTGTCTAATGGAATAGTCCATAGACATTCTACTGAGTTTTATGAAACCCTAATATCAGAGACAATACTGCTTAAAGCATGCCTTCATGACAGTCACAATAATTAAAAGTAAAAATTACTTTTAACAAATCAGTGTTTAATGTTGAATGCACTGATGAAATTAAATGTTGTAAATTACAATGTGAATGATTTATGTTTGCCTGACCTTATTTTTCTTTTTAATTTAATTTGCTTAAAGGAAGACATTTCATATGCAATATAAAAAATTTGCTCTAAACTGTTTTGGACTGTAAGCAGTGTTTAATCTGTGCATATTTCCCTCCTGGTTCAGACGGGACAACTTTTTCACTGGAGAAGGCAACAGTATGATGTTAAAAACATCATAATGATGGATTTGTCTCTTACAAACACAGTGTTTTGCTTTATCAGACGTTAACTGATACATTGGAATAATGTTGATTACATGTGGATTATGGTTACCATGTTACTGATTGAATATTTGTTAAATTGATCTAAATATTTGGCAATATTATAATGACATTACTAAAGCAGCAATAAAGCACTATATAAATAACAATGACATGTTTTTAATCAGCTGTTTGAACTCTCATTCCGATGGCACCAATTGGTGAGCAAATAATGTAATGCAAAATGTTCTCTTTATCTTGGATGATTCGAGGGTGAGTACATTTTCAGCAGTTTTTATTATTTTGGTAAACGACTCCTTTAAGGTTACTATTTCACAAATAGCCATGATTATATATTACTTGCCCTAGTTTTCCTGTTCTAAAAAAAAGCCTTCCTCATTGAACAGATGCTTATATTTTAGGCAGCTGTCAGTACAGCATGGAGCACAACTCTAAAATGTGTAATTGAGCTGCAGTTGTGCTCTTCAAGAGAAAAATGCACCAGTCATGCCTTTTCAGCTAAAATGTATCGATAAGGGCCTGGCATTTGTCTGTTTGTCTTTCCCCATCTCTTTCTCTCCTTCTATCTTGTATGACAGAAATGATTTGAACTTAGTGGCACAGCCTAAGGCAAAGGAGACTCAGCTGGAGTCTTTTCCTCTGTTCTATCTTCTATCAGTTAAGTAGCAATCCTTCAGCCAGCCCTATCTAAAGCTGTTTGTCTGCCCCAGGGCCTCTGCAGCACAACAGCCTGCAGTAATAGGAGTGATCACACACTGCCATTTAAAGTGAGACATGCAACAGGCTTGTGTCAGTATGTCTTTGTTACTCTGTCTAGCTGACTCAGTATCAGGCAAAATTGTCTGTAATTACAAGTCTGCTCATCAAGTTCAGAGAGATATTTGCATTTCTGACTGATCAAGCGAAAGCCTCTTCTGGGTTTTGAGTTTTGGAAAAAGAACACCGTCCTAAGATCCCCTTGTGCCTTTTCATCATGTCTGAGTCGATCCGAACTGGGCAGTTGAGGACATTAAATTATGCTGAAAAGACATTTACTATGGCAATGATGTGGAAGCAATGATTTTTTGAAGGTTATTCAAATTGAAAATCACTTGGTGCTTCTGTCTCAAAATGTCAAATGTTTAATTTAACAGTTCTGAAAACCTGTTCAGACATTTTGTAATACAAAAGAAAATACATCAATAATTCTTTTTTTTTTTTTTCACCAAACCCTCTTATAATTTGATGGACAGGACAGTTCTATTTTTCTAATTTATGAAATTATGGTTTTTATCTTGTAAACTAATGAGCATTATAATATGATATGTTGTCATAATGTGAGGAATGGAATTCTCCTTGATCTTTGGAGATAAAAGACTTTAAAAACATACTGTAACTTTGAGAACTCAATATTTCTGCCCAGTGCAAAAAGAGCATTTGAAATCTGCTAAATCAGCTCCTTCAGAACTCCTTGCATTTTTAAATCTTAAAGGCACAGCAGAATAAATGGCAAGTTTATGAAGAATGAGATTGAGGGGAAAATTGTCATGAAGAAAAAACGAATTCACGTATATCCATGACTATGATCTTACATATAAACAAGTACACAAAGAGGACCTATTCCATCAGCCTTGTTGAAGTTCAAGAACCAAGCTAACATCCTGCATCCCATCAGCTATCCCCTGGGACTACTGCTAATGTGCCAAAGCAGCTCAAGTTCACAAACAACAAAGAGTATGTACACAGACCACCTGCTGCTGCTTCACAATAGAAGCTGTGGCTTTAGCAGGTCACTCAAACAACAGGATGTAATCCATTGCAATTTGATTCCAGGTTTTCCATAAGGAACTTCATCAATAATGAAGGATCACTCATCAGCACAAACTTTTATTAGAGAAACAATCTCTCACTGACTTTTTGCAGCCTCATTTGTAAATTAAATGATACATATTTAAAGGTATTAGAGTATTTAAGATTTTATTGTGCCAGCCTGATCAAAATCATCTAAATTGACTGATTTAAAATGTTTTATCCTTTATTGACCAATATTTTTTAATGTTATATGCATAGTCTGAATAAGAACTTTATTTTAAAGAGACATCCTACTGTATCTTTGCTTATTATTTTACAGAAAATATTGTTTTTAAAAATATTTGACTTAATCAATATTAAGAAATCAATATTTCATTATAAACAAAGTTAAAGAAGTGTAATTTAAGCTTGTACACAGTATTTATTCAGCAAAACATTATTTTGTAAAATTAAAAGATACAATTTATATAGGTTGCACATTTTGACAGTTGCTCTGAAACTTGTAATTCATTGTTTTTTGCAATTGTCCATTTGTAAAACTTTTCAAAAAAACTTTTCACTTTACATGGCCCATTGTGATCTCTTAGACAATTATAGAGACAAATCTTTGTCATGAGCACAGAAATGTGACCCTGGACCACAAAACCAGTCTTAAGTTGCTGGGGTATATTTTTAGCAAAAGCATACAAAAAACAAAAACTACATTGAATGAGTCAATATTATCGTGTTGATTTTTATTTTATACCAAAAATCATTGGGAAATTAAGTAAAGATTCTGTTCCATGAAGATATTTCCTACCGTAAATATATGGAAACATAATTTTTGATTTGTAATATGCATTGTTAAGAACTTAAGTTGGACAATTTTAAATGTAATTTTCTAAGTATTTGGATTTTTTTTGCACCCTCATATTCCAGATATTCAAATAGTTGTATATCGGCCAAATATCCTAACAAATCATACATCAATTGAAAGCTCATTTATTCAGCTTTCAGATGATGTATTAATCTCAATTTCGAAAAATGTACACCTAAGGCTGGTTCCTCTTCAGGAACTCGAGTTGCGTCGAGAACGATTGGGGAATGCCCCCAGCGTGACGTCTCTGAATCATGTGTGTAATCAGTCCAATGGATGGGCGAGACGTCATAGGCGGGTGACGTCAGAGACCAGGAAGCATAAAAGCAGGAGAGGCGCAGCCGGCACCAGCCTTCTGTCTTCAGCAAGTGCTCCCTGTGGGTAAGTCTTATTTAGTGTTGTTTGTCATCCCCCAAAAGTATGCCAAAAGCACCCTCCAAGACCAAACACAAAATGGGTGAAGGCAAGCAGCGTTTCAGACTGTGTGTTCCTCCCTGTCCTCGCTATATCTCAGGCGGGGATACACACAGTTTGTGCGTTGTTTGCCTGGGAGCGGAGCATGCAGAGTCGGCTATCGAGGGGGCCGACTGCCTGCATTGCGAGCGGCTTGCCCTGCATGTCCTCCGTTCCAGGAGGGCTCTCTTCACCGAGGGAGACTTCGCTAGCGTTCCCCGCGGCGTTGGTCCCGCTTCCGCCGAGGCGGAGCGGCGATCTCGCTCGTGGGGTTCGCAGTTGGATTTGGCAGAGGGAATGGAGATGGGCGAGTCCCTATCTTCTTCCTCACCTGCCAGATCCAGCGCCCGCTCTCAGGGATCGGAAGTGCGCTCCGGCTCTACTTCTCCCCAGGGAGCGGGCTCGGCGTTTCATCTATCTTCCTCCAAGGAGGTTGATGTGGTGAACGTCGCTGAGGATTCGCCCCCTCAATCGCCCCAGTATGAGGAGCTTTTGGAGGTGGTTACTCGTGCTTTGGCCAAGTTAAACATCGAATGGCCAGCCGAGAAAAAGGCTGAACCGCAGAAAAGTAAACTTGATGAGCGATTTCTGCGAACTAAGCCACCACCTCCGCGCCGAAGCCTGCCTTTTTTTCCCGATTTGCACGCCGAGGTGTGTAAATCATGGGAAAAACCCTTCTCGGCCCGCGTCTTCATCCCCGTTTCTGATCACTACGGCAATGTAGCGAGGATGAATGAGCGCGGTTATAAGGCGATGCCCCGGGTTGAACAGAAGCTCGCGAGCTATCTGTCTCCCGGCGTGGCATCATCATTAAAAGCTCCGGCACTGCCCTCCAAGCCGCTGCGTACAACATCAGTGCTGGTGGGCAAGGGGTACTCGGCAGCAGGTCAGGCTGGTGCCTGTCTGCATACTATGGCGGTGTTACAGGCGTACCAAGCCGATCTGCTGAAAGATTTAGATGAGCAAGAGCACGTGAGATCTGAGGATATCACGGAGCTCAGGAGGACTGCTGATTTGTCTCTCCGTGCTACCAAAGAGACCGCTCGCGCTATTGGGCAGTCCATGGCAGCAATGGTAGCAGCAGAGAGACATTTGTGGCTCACCCTGTCTGACATGAGAGAAAAGGACAGGGTTTGTCTCATGGATGCCCCGCTTGTGCCCTCAGGCCTGTTCGGCGACACTGTTAATTCTGTCATTGACAGGTACCAGGAGGCTCGCAAGCAGGCGGCGGCGTTCCAGCAGTTCCTCCCACATCGCTCTCTAAATCCGGAGGCTGCCGGGCGGGGGCAGCGACCACCGAGTACCAGCTCCTCATACAGGGAGGCACAAAAACTCTGGCTCTGGTTATGGAACAGGAAGTGCACGCTCTTCTGAGGAAGGAGGCCATCGAGGTGGTCCCTCCTCACGACTGGGAGTCAGGGTTCTACAGCCGGTACTTCATTGTTCCAAAGAAGGATGGGGGGTTGCGTCCCATTTTAGATCTGCATCTAGTGAACCGCTCAGTCAAGCAACTGAAGTTCAGGATGCTCACACTCAAACAGGTTGTGTCTCAGATCAGGTCGGAGGTTTGTCACGATAGATCTAAAAGATGCATATTTCCATATCTCCATCCTTCCCCTACACAGGAAGTTTCTGAGGTTTGCTTTCGGGGGCGAAGCGTACCAATATCGAGTACTTCCCTTTGACCTTGCACTCTCACCCCGCACTTTCACGAAGTGTGTGGATGCAGCCCTGGCTCCGCTACGACTCCAGGGCATCCGCATAATGAACTATATCGACGATTGGTTGATTTTAGCTCAATCAGAGCAGATGCGGTTCGGCATCGAGATGTCGTTCTCGCAAACATGAGAGAGCTGGGGTTAAGACTGAACTCCAAGAAAAGTGTGCTTTCCCCAGTACAGAGAACCACTTATCTGGGCATGGTGTGGGATTCGACCACGATGCAGGCACGCATGTCACCTGCTCGGATCAAGCTGCCTACGTGCTCGAATCGCGCTGCCTACGTGCCTTGGATATGTGGAGGAAGCCTTGGTTCTTGTCTCAGGGCCCGGTGCTGGGAGCTCCTTGTCGCCGCGTGATGCTAGCGACGGACGCGTCCCTCACCGGCTGGGGTGCGGTCATGAGTGGCCACCCTGCCCGCGGTCTGTGGAGTGGTCGCCATCTGACATGGCACATCAACTGCCTGGAGATGCTGGCCGTGCTGCGTGCACTTCGTTATTTTCTCCCAGACCTAAGAGGTCACCATGTGTTGGTGCGCACCGACAACACCCGGGTTGGTCTCTTACATCAACCACCAAGGAGGTCTGCACTCACGCCGTCTAAGCAAACTAGCGTACCAGATCCTTGTGTGGGCCCAGGACAAATTCCTCTCGCTCAGAGCGGTTCACATTCCTGGGCATATGAATATGGGAGCAGACATCCTGTCGAGGCAGGGGTCGAGGCCCGGGGAATGGCGGCTTCACACCGAGGTGGTGAAGCAGATTTGGAGAGTTTTTGACCAGGCTCAGGTGGACCTGTTTGCGACTCGAGTGACATCGCACTGTCCCCTCTGGTTCTCTTTGACTCATCCAGCTCCACTGGGGCTGGACGCCATGGTACAGACGTAGCCGAGGCTTCGTCTGTACGCCTTTCCCCCGATTGCTCTGCTTCCAGGAGTTCTGGAGAGAGTGCGCCGGGACGGAGTCCGGCTGCTGTTAGTAGCCCCATTCTGGCCGGGTCGAGTATGGTTCTCGGACCTGATTTCCCTCCTAGATGGCTCTCCCTGGGAGATTCCCATCAGGAGGGATCTCCTCTCACAGGCGGAGGGCACCATAGTCCACCCCCGCCTGGAGCTTTGGAAGTTATGGGTGTGGCCCCTGAGGGGGCACAACTCGTAGCTTCCGGTCTCTCAACCGAGGTTGTTGAGACCATCCTCCAATCCAGAGCTCCCTCTACGAGGAAACTGTATGCCTTGAGGTGGAAACTTTTCACTTCTTGGTGCGGAGACCGCCAGCTCGACCCAGTTAACTGCCCGATTGGTACAGTGCTGGAGTTCCTGCCGGCCCGTTTCTCTGAAGGGTTGACCCACTCCACCCTGAAGGTCTACGTGGCGGCCATTGCGGCCTACCACACCCCTCTCGGTGGCCAGTCAGTGGGCAGACACCCCCTCGTTACACGTTTCCGCCACGGTGCGCTGAGGCTGAGGCCCCCAGTACGTTCTCGTGTCCCCACGTGGGACCTGGCTGTGGTGTTAGAAGCTCTCTGTAGGCCGCCCTTCGAGCCTATTGAGGAGATCTCCGATCGCCTTCTCTCTATTGAGACTGTCTTCCTGTTGGCGATTTCTTCTCTCAAGAGAGTTGGGGACCTGCAGGCCCTCTCTGTGGCCCCTTCTTATATAGACTTTGCGTCAGGGATGTTCACGCCTTTGACCTTTGTAAGATTTTACGGTCTAGATTTACCAGCCGCTCCAGGCCCCTCTGTTCTCTCGTCCTAGCTGTGCAGTTTCCCACACTGGCAGAGATTTGTAAAGTCTGGCGGCGTGGGCATTCTCGTTCCCCAATTGTTCTCGATGCAGCTCGAGTTCTTGAAGAGGAACGTCTAAGGTTACGTATGTAACCCTGGTTCCTTGATGGAACGAGACGCTGCGTTGCAGTGCCACACTTCCGGCATCTCTGGCCGGCGCTTGCTTCATCCTTTGAGGCTGGTGCCGGCTGCGCCTCTCCTGCTTTTATGCTTCCTGGTCTCTGACGTCACCTGCCTATGACGTCTCGCCCATCCATTGGACTGATTACACACATGATTCAGAGACGTCACTCTGGGGGCGATCCCCAATCGTTCTCGATGCAGCGTCTCGTTCCTTCGTGGAACGTCTCGGTTACGTATGGTTACCCTCGTTCCCTGAAGGAGGGAACGGAGACGCCACGTCGGTGACCGACGAATATGGGATATCGCTTCGATTGGTCTATCTACTTCGAGTGTAAACTAAACGAGCCAATGCACATTGGCATGCAATTATTGCATCCAGCTGCCGCTGATCACTGCGTGAGTATAAGAGGGCAGCAGGTGCAATGCATACCAGTTTTTCGCTGAGGAGCCGAGCCGGGGACCCGGCAGCTCAGCGGCGGTACAGCAACCATGGCGACGGGACGTGGCGTCTCCGTTCTCTCCTTCAGGGAACGAGGGTTACCATACGTAACCGAGACGTTCCCTTTCAGTCGGTCACTCTCGACGCCACGTCGGTGACCGACGAATATGGGATCCCTATCAAAGCGCCATGGGTGCTGCCCCTTCCAGTGCCCTGTGCGAGCCGCCTGCGCCCCTATTAGGTGTAGGCCGGGGCTCAGAACAAGTAGCTCCACTCACCATTTTTAAAGCACTACCTCACTGGGTGAGATTGGATAACACTGGGAAAACGTACACGGTCCGCTTGGAGCCAGGACGCTGCGGAAGCCCCATCCTTCCTGAAGGAGGTCTCGGAGGCAAATACACATATAGCATCCGTTTAGGAGTATACAGAGAAATTTGAGGTGATTAGAACCCTCTTGGGAAGGCAGAAGTCTGCCGGGGAAACACGGGCTCTAAGGCTATACCGTGGACTATACACATATGAGTACCGCTTAGGTCTCAATATGGAACCCACCCTTCCATGGTTCTCACAGATTCATCATGAAGGTTTGGCGCCGGACGTTCCGCTGCGTCCAGCTGCTTAGGGTGATGGAGGATCTCAACAGGGTCTACAATACGGACACTCTGGAGCGGTTTAAGCAAGCCGACACTAACCGGGGCCTCTCAGTGCCACTACCCGTTTGAGGTGAGAACACAGGAGGATACCGGCTCTACACGAAGGCTATAGAACCTAGCGAACGTGTTAGGGGTCGCCCAGCCCGCAGCTCTACAAATATCTGTCAGCGAGGCGCCACGAGCCAGCGCCCAGGAGGATGCAACACTTCTAGTTGAGTGAGCTCGCAACCTGAACGGGCAGGGCACATCCTGAGCCTGATAAGCCAGGGTTATGGCATCCACAATCCAGTGGGCCATCCTCTGCTTAGAGACGGCACTCCCCTTCTGCCGGCCTCCGTAACAGACAAAGAGCTGGTCTGAGGTCCTGAAGCTTTGTGTCCTGTCTACGTAGCACCTTAATGCTCGGACGGGACAAAGCAAAGCCAGGGCTGGGTCTGCCTCCTCCAGGGGCAGCGCTTGCAGGTTCACCACTTGGTCTTTGAAGGGTGTTGTGGGAACCTTGGGCACATAGCCAGGCCGGGGCCTCAGGATTACCTGCGAGTCAGCCGGCCCAAACTGTAGGCACGAATCGTCGACCGAAAATGCATGCAGGTCCCCTACCCTCTTGATGGAGGCCAGTGCAAGCAGGAGCAGAGTTTTCAATGAAAGAAACTTTAGCTCAACTGAATGCAAAGGCTCGAAAGGGCCCTGCTGTAGTGATTTAAGCACTAGAGACAGGTCCCAAGAGGGTATACGGGGGGGCGGGAAGGATTTAACCTCCTGGCCCCTCTAAGGAACCTGACGATCAGTGTTGTCCGTTCGGACCAGCACATGCTTGCCTCACAAGAGACCTTTGAGACGGTTCAAGGCAAGGTGTACTACTAGCAACTCTATGCAATTGATGTGCCACTGCAGCTGCGGTCCCGTCCAAACCCCTGAGACTGCATGCCCGTTGTACGTGGCCCCCCAGTCGGTGGTGGAGGCATCCGTGTAAACCACAGCATGCCTGGAGATCTGCTCTAGGGGCACCCCTGCCCGGAGAAATGCAAGATCTGACCACGGAGTGAGGGTTTGGCGACAGGCCGGTGTAACTTGGACCCGGTGAGTGCCGCGCTTCCACGTCCACCTCAGGACTCGGCCATAAAGCCAGTGCTGGAGCGGTCTCATATGTAATAGGCTGAGCGGTGTAAGTGCCGCCATATGCCCCAGGAGCCTCTGAAAGAGTTTCAGTGGGACCGCTGTCCTGCTCTTGAACGTATTCAAGCAGGCTAGCACCGACCGCGCACGTTCCTCTGTGAGGCGTGCTGTCTGTTCGACCGAATCCAACTCCATATCGAGAAAAGAGATCCTCCACGGGAGTTTGCTCTTTTCCGAGCTGACCTGAAGGCCCAACAGGCTCAGGTGCCGGAGCACCACATCCCTGTGCTCGCACAACTGATCTCGATACTGTGCTAGTATCAGCCAATCGTCTAAGTAGTCGAGAATGCGAACACCCTGCTCTCTGAGAGGAACGAGAACTGCCTCCGTGACTTTCGTAAAGACACGGGGAGACCGGGACAGCCTGCAGGGCAGGACCTTGTACTGATATGCCAGTCCTTCGAACGCAAACCGCAGAAAAGGTCTGTGGCGCGGAAGGACGGACAAATGAAAGTACACGTCCTTCAGGTCGATCGCTGCAAACCAATCTTGGGGACGGACGCACCCGAAAATGCGTTTCTGTGTCAACATTTTGAATGGTAGCCGATCGAGGCCCGATTCAAAACTCGCAGATCCAAGATCGGTCGTAACCCACCGCCTTTCTTGGGTACAATGAAGAACGGGCTGTAAGACCCCATCCTCATATCGGCTGGAGGGACCGGCTCTATCGCGTCCTTCGCCAGTAGGACTGCGATCCCTTCCCGCAGGACAGGGGCATCGGATGCTTTCACTGTAGTGGAGCGGACACCGCAGAGCTTGGGGGGGAGCCGGGCGATCTGAATCGCATAGCCGAGGCTGATGGTTCGCAGAAGCCAGCGAGACGGGCTGGGTAGCGCTGACCAGGCGCCTAAAAACCGTACAAGCGGGACCAGCGGAACCACAGCCGTACCCGCAGTGGGGCAGCGAGGTGGAACACAGGGACCCAACTCGGGCGGCTTGTGAGCAGGCCGGAGTGTGGTGCGAGTGTGGGGTGCAGGGCTCACCTGGTTCCACGGGTTGGCAGAGGGTGCGTGAGTAGGGCCTTTGTTGATGCTCTCGAACCGCCCGCTGCTGCCATCTGGCGAAGGAGGAGGATGAGTGAGGTCCGGAGCTTGGCCGTCCGCAACTCTCCGTGCCCTCCTGGGACCCAGAGAGGAAGAAAACTGCTCTCCTGTCGAGATTTCCAGATTCTCCGCCTGGCCCTCCTCCAGGGGAGGGAGAGGTGCCTTCACCATCCCCCAGAAAGCAGCTACCTCTCTCCGGGCCTCTTGCTCTTCTGCTCACCGCCAAGTTTGACGGGGGCCGGGACGGGAGGGGCAGCCTGCCTGCGCCCAGCTCCACGGCACCACTTGGAGGCTGCTGCAGATGCGGCGCGTGAGCGGGGGCGGATGCAGGGGGCTGCCCTTGGCGACGAGCAGGCTGGGGCACTGCGGCCGGCGGGCGGGTAGAGGCAGCAGCTGCCCGCCAGGGCAGGATGTGTCGGATCCCCTCAGTCTGCTTCTGGGCAGCAGAGACTTGCTGGGCCAAGTTCTCGACTGCGTCGCCAAGGAGGCCGGTCTGGGACACAGGGACATTGAGAAACCGGACCTTGTCGGTGTCCCTCATGTCTGCCAGACCCAGCCAGAGATGGCGCTCCTGGACCACTAATGTGGACATCGCACGACCCAGGGAACTCGCGGTGACCTTCGTCGCTCGGAGCGCGAGGTCAGTGGCGGTTCGGAACTCCTTTAGAACTTCCGGGTCATGACCACCCTCGTGCAGGTCCTTCAGTGCCTTAGCCTGGTGCACCTGCAGTAACGCCATGGCGTGTAAGGCGGAAGCAGCTTCCCCGCAAGCCATATAGGCACTGCCGGTCAGACCAGACGAGTGCCTACAGGCCCGGGAAGGAAGCACCGGGTCTCCACGCCAGGAGGAGGTGGACTTAGGACACAATTGCATCACTACCGCCCGCTCCACCGACGGGATTCCCGAATACCCCTTCGCTGCACCGCCATCGAGGGTGGTGAGGGAGGAGGAGCCCACCGGCCGGTTTCTGGCAGTAAAAGGTGCCATCCACGACCTGGTGAGCTCGTCATGCACTTCCGGAAAGAAAGGCACTGGGGTGGGGCACTGAGAACCAGCGCGCGCCACCCCGAGAAACCAATCATCCAGCCGCGAGGGCTCGGGACACGGTGGAGGATTCCACTCGAGCCCTACCCTCTCGGCGGCCCGGGAAAGCATAGCTGACATTTCGGGGTCCGACTCAGGCCTTGCCACCATCCCAGAGGGTGGCAGCGCAGCCGAATCTTCGTCCGACAGCTCTCCCTCCGATGCTGAGATCGACATCTGGTCGGGGGGAGGCCCACTGGATACCACTGGTACGCTCGCTGTAGAGGGCCCAGTGCGTTCCGTGGGTTGCTCCACTTTTATACTCACGCAGTGATCAGCGGCAGCTGGATGCAATAATTGCATGCCAATGTGCATTGGCTCGTTTAGTTTACACTCGAAGTAGATTGGTCTATCGAAGCGATATCCAATATTCGTCGGTCACCGACGTGGCGTCGAGAGTGACCGACTGAAAGGGAACCAGGGTTACATACGTAATCTTAGACGTTTTGTGGTCCAGTGTCAAAAATGTATTTTCAGCAGCCATTAAGTCCAGTCACCTAAGAAAACATTGTGATCTAAAACAGTATAAAACTCATCTAAGTCTTAGCTGAATAAATTATAGTAATTAGAAAATAGTCAAAAATTAAAGTGAACAATACAAAATATGCTTATAATATTTTGACACAAACACATTTTTATAGAAACATCAGTCTATTCTTTTTTTTAAGAGAGATATAGACTTTTCCACACACTGCTGTCTATAAAGAAAAAAGCAAGCTGGATCTAAGGAGGACAGAGAGAGTATCAGATGACCCAGATGCACACCAGCAAGAGAACATGTAGACCTACATCACAGCCTTTAGTTTGAGAAACAGATTCACTGGTGCTCAGCTGGAAGTTTCATTGAACAATACATGCTAAACACTATCTGAAGTAGTAATGAGAAGACTCTTTTAGAAAGAGTTTCAAAGAAAAATTTATATCTGACTCTGAAAAAATAAGAAGAAAAGGGTAGAATGCGCAAAAGAGCTTAAAGATAAAGACAATAAACTGTTGGAAAAGAGTGAAGAATCCAAGTATGAGGTGTTAGATCTGAGAACTGTTTGAGGATAAGGTTTGATCCCTGAAACTATAATCACACCTATGGGAAGAGCGGAGAAAAGCATGAGATGAAACTTCATGTCCTATAATAACTGTTAAATAACATCTGCACAGATGTCTCTACAACAAGTGGAGGATGTTTTTAAAAAGGTTTACATACTATTGTTGATTTCACACTGAAATAGTTATGTGTTATTATAATTTTTTTCATGTCATTCTATAATTTTGAACCTCTTCAATGTATCCTTAATGAATAAAAGTATAAAGGTATTGCAGAAACAAAAAAAAGTATTCAATACAGTACTCATTAGAAAAATTATAAAAATAAAAAATACTTTCCTTTACACTTCATTCAGAAAAAAAAGGTCTGGTTTGTTTTTTGAAATCACATTTTAAGGTTTGCTGTTAATATGTAATATTATTATTTAGTATAACACAGAATCAAATATAGAAGCTGGAAAGAAAAGCTTTGAATGGTTTGTTTTATTTAAATAAGACAACAATTACTTTATTAATTTTTTAAACAAAAGAGGAAAGACTCTAATAAATGACTCTAGATTGGAGTAGATAGCATATAGGTGCATCTCAATAAATTAGAATGTCGAGGAAAAGTTAATTTTTTTCAGTAATTCAACTAAATTTTTAAACTCCTGTATTAAATAAATTAAATGCACACAGACTGAAGTAGTTTAAATCTTTGGTTCTTTTAATTGTGATGATTTTGGCTCATATTTAACAAAAACCCACCAGTTCTCAACAAATTAGAATACTTCATAAGGTCAAAAAATATATATATATATTTTAGTGATTTGTTGGCCTTCTGGAAAATATGTTTATTTACTGTACATGTACTCAATACTTGGTAGGGGCTCCTTTTGCTTTAAATACTGCCTCAGTTCGGCATGGTATGGAGGTGGTCAGTTTGTAGCACCTGCTGAGGTGGTATGGAAGCCCAGGTTTTTCTTTGACAGTGGCCTTCAGCTCATCTGCATTTTTTGGTCTCTTGTTTCTCTTTCTCCTCTTGACAATACCCCATAGATTCTCTCTGGGGTTCAGGTCTGCTGAGTTTGCTGGCCAGTCAAGCACACCAACACCATTGTCATTTAACCAACTTTTTAGCAGTGTGGGCAGGTGCCACATCCTGCTGGAAAATGAAATCAGCATATTCAAGAAGCTGGTCAGTAGAAGGAAGCATGAAGTGCTCCAAAATTTCTTAGTAAACAGGTGCAGTTACTTTGGTTTTCAAAAAACACAATGGACCAACACCAGCAGATGACATTGCACCCCAAATCATCACAGACTGTGGGAATTAATACTGGACTTCAATCAACTTGTGCTATGAGCTTCTCCACCCTTCCTCCAGACTCTAGGACCTTGGTTTCCAAATGAAATACAAAACTTGCTCTCATCTAAAAAGAGGACTTTGGATCACTGGGCAACAGTCCAGTTCTTCTTCTCCTTAGCCCAGGTAAGACGCCTCTGACGTCTGTGGTTCAGCAAATTCCTTGACACGTCTGTGTGTGGTGGCTCTTGATGTCTTGACCCCAGCATTTTTTTCTGACACACTTTTTCCTTCCACTCAACTTTCTGTTAGCATGCTTGGATACATCACTCTGAACTGCTAGCTTCTTTGGCAATGAATGTTTGTGGCTTACCTTACGTTGTGAAGGGTGTCAATTACTGTCTTCTGGACAACTGTCAGATCAGATGTCTTCCCCATGATTGTGTAGCCTAGTGAACCAAACTGAAAGACCATTTTTAAATCATCACAATTAAAATAAACAAAGACTTAAACTACTTCAGTCTGCATGCATTGATTTTATTTAATACACGAGTTTCACAATGTGAGCTGAATTACTGAAATAAATTAACTTTTCATTCTAATTTATTGAGATGCACCTGTATACTCTATGGTCCCCTGGCCTTCTCATGAAATATCACTTCCTTGTGAAATGCTTGATGTTTAATGCTGTTTAGCTTTCTTTCAGCATATCTCATTTTGGCCAGGCATGCTGCACCAGCACTTAGTATGACTAGACCAGGCCTTTTCCCCCGTCTGCTGCCTGGCCCTATGCAGTCGTACAAAGGTTTTACATAAGCAGACCTGCTATACTAGGCTGTACTGACAGCAGATGTGATCCTAAATTTGAGCACTGTGCTCAGTGAGCATTCCCAGGCAGCTGGACAGAGATTAATAGAACTAATGTAGCTGCAGCAGATCCAAATGTGCATCGTAATGTAGCTCAGGCTAAAAAAAAACCTGCTGCCACACTAAAAATGTGAAGTAGACTGTTTAAGAGAGATAAGATACATGGGATATAAGAAACATGAGAAGGGATTTCAGCATGAGATGGTCAGTGCTACTTATACAACACACTGAAGGTTCTGTTTCTGACAGACACTGTGTTGTTTTTCAAGTTATTATCAATGTGCACCATGCAGGGCATGTTTACCTGAACTGTTATCAAGGGTTTCAGCTAAAATAATACACAATTTACACACACACACACAAACACACAAACACACACACACCCACACATATCACACACACACACACACACACACACACACACACACACAGACACATATGTGTGTGTGTGTGTGTGTGTATACAGTATATGAATATATATATAAATTAAATCAACATTTGGAGCGACCATCTTTGCGTTTAAAGCAGCTTTTGCGCATTGTTTTTCAGTTAGCTTTGCAGGTACATTAGGTTTCTGGTTTCTTGAAGCATCTTGGAGACATTGCCACAGTTCTCCTTGCTTTAGTCAGTCTCAGTTTGTTATCTTTCTTCGTGTTATTCCAGACAGACTAGATGATGATGAGATCAGATCTCTGTGTGGCGCACTGGCTGTTATCAAGACTCCTTGTGCAAACAAAGTCTCACTGGATTATTACAATCAATGGCAAAATTAATGTTTGGAGATGTTAACTGATATTTCACTACAGAGGCACACTACAGAAAAAATTGGGAATAAATTCCCAATTTTAAATTTATTTAAAAAAAAAAAAAAAAAAACCTGTTTAAGTGAAAAAAAACATGTAAAGGTAATCCACACAACTTCAGTCCATCTTGAGAAGAAAAATACTGAAAGCTCTCTCTATTGTTCTCTCACACCAAAATACATTAACATATTTGTTTTGAACTCTTTTTGCTTGTAAACGGTGCTAGATCTGTGCTTATTTCTCTTCTGATTCAGACAAGATTACCTTTTCACTGGACAAAGCAATACTATGGACAGAGGACTCAAAAACAGCCATAGGAAATGAAAAAAATTATTGTTTTTGAAATTAAAGGCGAAGAAGCTGAAGATGAGTTAATTTAGGTTAATACAGACTCTTGAATGAAACTAGTGAATCTGTTTGAAAGAAATTTAAAAAATAAAATAAAAATAAAAATCACACACTTTAGCTCTCTCAATAACCACCACAGTGGAGAGATGTGCGTGCATGTGTGTGTATGTGTAGTTGACTGGGTGTGTTTGAATGAGAAGTGGCAGAAGAAAGATAAAGTCTGTTGTGCTCCAGGTCAATACGTCCCTTAACCAGACTGAAATTTGAGATCCAAGGTTAATCTAAGCTAACCTGTCCATTGCTGCCTGGTTCTAAAGAGTAAGTCAACTCAAGTCAAGTCTGCTTTATTGTCAATTCTTCCACATGTACAGTACATACATACAGAGAATCGAAATTGCGTTACTCTCAGACCCCCGGTGCACACAGATAAAATTAACACTAAAGCCTAAAAATCTAGATCAAAATATAAAATGTAGATACAACTATACAATAAGTGAATGTTAAAAAAGATAAAAGATTATTTAGTGCAAAAACAAAAGCTTATTAAGTCTGATTAAAGTGGCAAAGGGCTCAAGAGCAGTTATTTTATTTAACTGACTGATGAGGTAGTGGAATGATGTCAGTTCCATGGAGAATGAGGTAGTGAGCAGACCAATGCTGTACAAAGTGACTGGTGCATGTCATCGTATATTAGTGGGGGGAGGGATCTCGGGGGGTGGGGGTTCATAGTTCAGTGGTGCCTGGGGCAGAAGAGGGGAGGGGGGGGCAAGTTTGGGAGTGAGTTCAGCTTCCTGACAGCCTGGTGGATGAAGCTGTCCTTCAGTCTGCTGGTCCTGGCCTGGAGACTCCGCAGTCTCCTCCCTGATGGCAGCAGGCTGAAGAAGCTGTGTGATGGGTGGGTGGGATCACCTGCGATGCAGAGGGCTTTGCGGGTGAGACGGGTTCCATAAATGTCCTGGAGGGAGGGGAGAGAGACACCAATGATCTTCTCAGCTGCTCTCACTATGCGTTGAAGAGTCTTTCGGCAGGACGCGTTGCAGGCGCCATACCACACAGTGATGCAGCTCGACAGGATGCTCTCGATGGTGCCTCTGTAGAAGGTGTACATGATAGGGGTGGGGCTCTGGCTCTCCTCAGTTTGCGGAGGAAGTAGAGACGCTGATTTGATTTCTTGGCCAGTGTTGCTGTGTTTTCAGTCCAGGAGAGGTCCTCTGTGATGTGCACACCCAGGAACTTGGTGCTGCTCACTCTCTCCACAGTCGCACCGTTGATGGTCAGAGGAACGTGCTGAGTGTGTGCTCTTCTGAAGTCTACAACAATCTCTTTCGTCTTCTCCACGTCCAGAGAGAGATTGTTGTCACTGGACCACCTGGCCAGGCGGCTCACCTCGCTCCTGTAGTTTGTCTCATCTTTGTTGCTAATGAGACCCACCACAGTCGTGTCATCTGCAAACTTAATAAAAAGGTTGGAGTTGTGTGAAGGTGTGCAGTCATGGGTCAACAGAGTGAAGAGGAGGGTGCTCAGCACATAGTGTTGTAAAAAGGAAAATACTCCCTAATAACACAAAATAAACAATACAATCTGTTTCGCTTGGATGTTACAGTGACCATGGACCAGTTATGCGTCCACATATTTTTTATTATTTTCATATCTAAATGGAAACACCAATATGTGAATAAGTGTTCTTGTGGTTCAGTTGTAGAGCATTATGTTTGCAGTGCAAAAGTTTGTGTGCAGGGAACACACATACTGGTAAAAATGTATAGCTCGAATGCAATGTAAGTTGCTTTGGATAAAAGTGTCTGTTAAATGCATAGATGTAAAATAGATTCCATGATCAACCGATCATGTTACTGAATAAGTGATGAACCGTCTAATATTATGCCGCTCACCGACATAAGAAAACTGTTCATAAGAGTGTCTTTTCATTTAACAGAGACAGCAGTTCTATGAAAGTAAATTTTCATAAACACATGGGATGGAAACTTGGAAACAATCTGCTTTATTTGCAATTAAAATTCATTAAAAAAAGAGAAAAAAAATTCATATTATTCAAATATATATCTATACACACTTTTTTTTTTTTTTTTTTGCTTGGATGGAAACTTGCCAACAATAGCAGAAAGAAAGAAATTATGAAATTTGTATATCCATTTGCATAATGAATATTATAACCATTAATGGTCATAACATAAACCTTGCCTTGGCAGTATGTAAATTGTTTGCTATTCATTTAATACAGATGTCTGTGAATAAATTGTGGAACATATGCAATTTCTATCTATTCCCCCTCTTGTGCATCTCTATTTACTTTGCCCTTAGTCTCTTTTAGATGGTTTCTTGTTGTCCTCTCCCAAGGCCGATGGACTCCCTGTCAAAGGCAGAGACATGAGAAAGCAGCTGGGTCTTTGTGTTTGGAGGAGCTTCAGGTAATCAACAATGCAACCACTTACCCACAGCTCTCTGTGAAGAGACTGCCGTCAGCATGGCCAGGTAATTGAATGCATTAGCTCTGAATGAAGGACTGTTGTTTAATCCTCCTACACAAACATCTCTATCTACACTATTATCTTGCTGTGTAGCAGGAAGATGAAATACATAGTTTATGAAATACACATTAGCAAAATAAATAAATAAATAAATATACATACAAACATACATGTTCAGAGCAGAGCAGTGTTTAACAGTGAAATTAGGTCGTTCTTTGTGTGTCTGTTCTTATGCTGTTTACTGCTTCACTCTGAGATAACCGTCCTGCTGTTAAAAGGAGTCATTTTAAAAGGGATTTTATTGGACTACTGAATGTAGCAGAGTGAATCATTTGAAGACTAAAGTGAAAAACAGTACCTTTAACCTCTCTGATAAGGAAAGGGTAATTGAAACCCCTACACAAGCAGAGCCAGATGGATTTGTTGAAAATTGTATTATAATTACAGTTTTTTTTTTTTTTTCCATGGCTATTAGATTTAATTGTCTGTAATTTTCAAATATTTCACACAAACAAAAACAAACAAAAATTGCTATCGTTTACATGTGTCTGATTTAATTTTTTTTGCAATGATATTTAAATATTGTAGCTTATCTCAGCAACTAGTTTCACTATGGTTGACCTAACACAAACTGAGCTGGGCTTATATAACTACAAGTAATGTTCAGCATTATTTATACATAATATAGTTTGCAGTAATGGCCTTTGCTTGCCATTTCACTCTGCACTCCAATTTCACACATAAAAATAACTGTAGGCTATGTTCAGGTAGACTATGTCTGTTCTCATATGTGAGAGAAAGCCATTTTCCCTTTATATCAGTTATGTATATTAAACAGTTGATGAATAATTTGTCATGGAGGGCAGAGGCAGAATTGGTAGTTCTGACTTAGCTAGTTAGGACAGACACTCACAGCAGTGCTTTTCCTCATTCACTAGGGTCTGTGGGTGGTAATTTATTTCATAACACTCCAAAGCTAACAGCCAATGTTTATCTTGATAGGAGAAAACTTGCCTAATGTCTTTGTTGTGTGCAAAAGCAAACGCAAGATAATAAATAATGTCTGACCATATCACATTAAAATGATTTTGTTATTAATATAACCTGTTACACAAGCAAAAAAGCTGATGTTATAAAATAGACCTTAAGACATGATTACTCTAATGTTTGTCTGAAAAGCTGCTTAAAGATCTCTAATGCAATATGTAAATTAAATTGACTTACGATATTCAGAACAACAGTATGATTGTGAGTGTCATGTCATAAAGCACTAAAAGTTAACATTATGTCAATTACACTGTAGAGGCTATATTGCAACTTACGTTGTATATTATTGTGCAGACAACAGATTTCAAACTAAATCGAAGCAGAAAATATGTTGTGTCCATCTCCAACCAACACACAGTAGTGGCGTTCCTTAATGAATCTTAAACGAATCAGCTGAGTAAGTGAATCTGTGTGTTTAAATGAATTAGTTGAATGAATGATTCAATGAACAGTCAAACAGTCAATTGTTTAATTGACTAAATCAGTGTTTTACTTAACGGTTGACACCGCATTATATTCTGAAGTTCTCATCCCTTTAACCCTATTCCTTTTGAGAGAAATCTTGGAGGAAGGGATGAACTTGGTCTGGAATACACTTCTATGTCATCTTTCCAAGCCAATTATGGAGGCACTATCCTCACACAATTAAACCTACACAAAAAGTCGGTGCCAATATCCTTGTGGGCAGGGCACCGACATACACTGCTGTTGTGATATGGGCTTCCTTAATTAGAATCCCTGCTCGTGTACCTTTCCCGATCCCACTTCCTGTCATTACAAAAAAACTTTACATCCAAAAAAATTTACATCTAAAAAAAAAAAATAGTGTGCAAAAAGTATCATGGGATCAAAGTGTCCATCAGTTGTATCCTTTGAAATTCTTCATTACGAAGGGCCCTTTGAAGCAGACAGTTTTGGGCACTTCTGTTTGGAACGGCCCTTCTACATGGCAGCCATGATTGTTCTTACTTTGAAGTGCCCTTTGCTGGTGGATTTATTCTGTTTTGGAACGGATTCCCCAAATTCACTTATAAAGAGAATAAAGATATAAAGACCTTTTGCCACCTACTGGCAAGTCAAAGTAACATGCAGAAAGAGTTACTGAAGAAAAAAATGAGACGGATATAAAAACAACACATTAACAAAAACATAAAATTGTTTTATTTACTAATAACAAACAACAGAAAATCCATCAAAATTGATAACTTAGATGCCCGTAGGCATCTGTTTTCTTTCTCTATCTGCAAGGATAACTGAAACTCCAGTTGCAACATAGTCAGAGCAACAGTCTGCCTTGAGTCGCCCATGTTGTGTTTGTCTCAAGGCTAAAGTGCACCTTTATCAACATCTCTTTCTCTCTCTCTGCCCTGTCAGGAACCCTTAGCATCACCAGCTCATAAACAAACTCAGACTGTTTACTCAGACTGCTTACATGCACATAAACAAACCCAGTGAATGGCTCTAGTCCAAAGATCTTAAAATACTGGGACTGTCTCAAACTTTGGATTCTGTTTAAGAAATTATTAAATTGTGTGTAGATCAGCTTGATATAGTTAATCGTGAGTGTTTTATACAATTTATCCAGCCACTAAACTATGTCAGAGGTGGGATTGCACTAAAACAGCAAAAATAACCAAAATAACCACCCCTGTGCAAAAGTAACCAATGAAGTAGAGATGGAACACAGTATAATGTATGTACAAAACATTAGAAAACTGAGATGTAAAACATCTAGAAATATCCACAGTGCATAGTTATACTGATAGCATTTCTTCCTCAAATATCTATAGCTTGAAATCATATTTGCTGTCAGTCATTCCTGGACAATCTTGCATTTATCCCTTTCAGCTGAACCAGTGTTATCGCTGGTGACATAAAGACAATGAATTAAATGACTTTGGGTTGTGATGCACCATGTTTATTTGTGGGCAGGTCACTGGAGATGCAGACCAGTTCTGAGAGAGGTCTGCAGATCGACCAAGGTATGTCTCTTTTGACCAAACAAATGTTAAAAACCTGAGGCTATATTTCACATAGAGAATATATTCTCTTTCAGCCTTCTGTAAGAGATGCAGGTCAAATCCACAGCTTCATCGACATAAAGGCTTGGCCATTGGCTTTAGAATATTTCTTTGTGTGTTGCGTTTGAAAATAAGATGTTATTACTGCAGTTATGTTTTGTTACTCTCAATATGAATTAGTCTGATTGCCAAGATCAGTTTGAGCTGTGCATCAATTGTGACAGGGGGAGCCATTCTGTGTCTGGGGGAGGGGAGAGACACCATTAGAATCCCATTTTACATTTGTGTCGTGAAATGTTGGTAGTGGATTTTCTTTTGTATTCCATAATAGTTTATATGCTGAGTGTGAAACATTCTGATTTAAGTCAATTATAGCTTGGTGAAGTCCCAGCCACCATCATCCTTGTTTAAAAAACAAGTCATCTTTGTGAAGACCTGACCTTTAGTGCTTCTGTATAGAACCAGCTATTTACATGACTGGCTTAGCTGCATGTAATGGTGGGGGCTTTTCTGAGCAAATGCAAATAGCTCTGTGAAAGACTACCAATCCATCCCATAAAATGAAAATGAGCTCTTATAATCCTTAGGTGGAGAATGAGTTTTCAAATTCTGACATTTTAGAGAGTTACACGATAGAAAGCTTCAGGCCATTTGCTGTGGCATTTTCCAAATTTAAGAACCTGGAAATGATTTTTATATCTTTTAGAAATACATTCTGTAATGATTAAAAATAATAATACAAAATAAAAATTAAGTGAAAGGTTTGTTTTAGTTTTGCAAGCTATGGTATCTTATCATAATAAGGAAATGTGAAGTTAATTCACCATAACATACACTGTAATCTCTCATGAAAACACAAAAAGTAAACATTATGTTCTGAAGTCTTAAAAAACAGCCAACCACCAACAACCCACCCCAGGCAAAGCAATACAGACAAAGCTACTGTACCAACTTTCTCAGACAGCACTAAGAAATCTGTTCAGCTTGCCCTGGCCATAAAACAACAATAACCTCTTTATGATAAAATCCACCATGCTGCCAGCTGAGTCTCTGCTTTCCCTTTCAGGCTGAATAAAAGTAGGAAGAAGTAAAGGTCCTTAAGCAGAGAAAATGGAGTCTTGGATGTGTGTGTGAATCAGATAAGAGAATGAGCAGGACAATTAAATTCACGCTGAGGAGGAGTGCAGGATAGGAGTGTGAGCAAGAGATGGGAGAGAGAGAGAGAGAGAGAACAACCGTGGCTTTCTCCTGGTATAAACTGTCAGACTGTCCACCTCCCAGTGTGAATATGTCACTTTCTTGTTTTCTCATGAATACTACACAAGAAAGAAGGAAAAAAGAAAGAAACACACACAATGGCAGGTTAAAAGCTGTTCATAAGTCTCTCTTTCTGCAATGTCCATGGTGTTTTTATCAAACTGTCTGGACAGTAGTAATTTTCACAAAGCTATATGCTTGAAAGCTGAACACAGTGAGATGTTATCCGATTTAAACAATTCAATTTACTTTCAAAACATTAAAAGTACCTTTTATTTTTAACAGAATTATTATGATCTTACAGTAATTACATTTTACAAATCACATGCGCAAGAGTGATGTGTTGTTGTTGACCATCAGCTGATTGTCAGTATGATATTGCTTTTATATAACAGTTCAAGAAACAATATGTTATTAAGTAACTTACATTCTTACAATATTTTGGACACAAATATTGTCAAATTGGTGCAGTTTTAGTGTAGCAATGAAAATAGTTCAGAAAGAAAGCTAAAGCATAATCAAAAACACTTCAACAAACAGTTTGTGTTTTGGAACAAATGATTGAGTTAATGATTCAATGACTGGCACTTGTTTTTATGGGGAAGTCGTGGCCTAATGGTTAGAGAGTCGGACTCCCAATCGAAAGGTTGTGAGTTCGAGTCCCAGGCTGGCAGGAATTGTGGGTGGGGGGAGTGCATGTACAGTTCTCTCTCCACCTTCAATACCATGACTTAGGTGCCCTTGAGCAAGGCATCGAACCCCCAACTGCTCCCCGGGCGCCGCAGCATAAATGGCTGCCCACTGCTCTGGGTGTGTGCTCACAGTGTGTGTGTGTGTGTTCACTGCTCTGTGTGTGTGTGCATTTCGGATGGGTTAAATGCAGAGCACAAATTCTGAGTATGGGTCACCATACTTGGCTGAATGTCACTTCACTTCACTTCACTTGTTTCATTTCTGAAACAATCAGACTGAATAAGATTTGTATAATATCCACCATAAATCTAGATCTAAGATCTAATCTTGAAATCTGTTTATGGTGGATAGTGCGTAAACTGAGAAGCAGGGTGCTTTTGAATAAATCGCTTGAATGAATGAGTCAGTTTCATTCATAAAGACAAAGTCAGCACCTATTGATGTACTGATATAACCTAAAACCTCACTACACAATCCTCCCACTGTGTGTCTGGAATGCACAAAGAACCAGAAGTGTCTATATATCAAATATTCTTGTTTGGTAGGCAAGTAACTATAAATGTCAGCATCATTTGAAGTTTGAAAAGAGTGAACATGCGCTCATTTCCATTGATTAATTATTTTTAATGAACAACCCCACAACAAACACACATTAATATCAAAATGTCAATGTCCGCGTGAATAAAGAGTTAATTCTCTTGATAATAAAAGGTGTCAGGACAATGACAGAAATCTCCCATATATTTCTGTCTTAATAGAATTCCCTCAAACTTAACCACCATTTCACAGGAAGTTAACTGAAGCACCTGGTGCAGCCATCAGAGATAAAGACGGGATGGTTTAACTAATTGGTATGTGGCAGTGGGGGAAATAATTGGATGATCTTAGGCACTGTCTGATGGCAGGAGAAAGAGAGAGCTGTCTGAAAGGACAGCTTTCTGTAGCTCTGTGGGGAATTATCTGTAAAGCGTTTATATATTTATTCTGCCTTTCTTTCTCTGAGCACAGATAAACAGAGTTTTCTGTGACTCATGTGTCAAGGCTGTGAAAGGGAGCCATGATTAATGTTCACTGCTCCTTTTTCAGGCACTATTATACCTCCCCCTCCCCATCACACACACACACACATCCTCAAGACTATTTCTTTACAGCCCACATAAAGTACATTGATTGTGTTTAATATGCTGTAATTCTCATTTCTTAATATAGACACAATGTCAGATTATTGTATCTCACCACGGTAGAGGTTAAATTGAGATTGAGTACAATTACCAGCAAGCAAGAATGTCATCAATATTCATATTACTGTAAGCTTTATTATTATTAACAGTGCGGTAATTTAAAAACCTAACTGACATGCTGCTTTCAAAGCTGTTTTAGGCGTCTACTCATATATTTTTAAATATTATAAACTAAGATGACCAATCCCTTTAGCTGATGTGTGAATATTCAATTGTTTTCTAATTCATACATGTACTGATTGGAAACAGAATTAAAGGCTAAGAATAATATGGTAGCTCATACTTAAACCAGTTGCATAACACTACTTTAAATAGGCTCTGCATAAGTCATAAAGGGCTAAGCAAGTCTTATCTGTGAATAAAAGCTTAAGTAATTGAGTTTTATCTTTATCAAACACGCAGCCCGAAAACATTAACCTTACATTCAATCTATGCCTATTTCATGCCACACTGCACCTTATCAGTTCAGTTTTAACATAAGAAAGATCTTATCAGCTGAATAACACCTGTTCTGAGCTGCTATCTAGGACGTATCAACAGCAGGGCTGATTAAAGCATTATTTGAATACTCTCTTTCTGCAGCAGTTAGTGTAAAATACATGTGCACACAGTTACCAGGAAGTTGAAACAGCCAACATCTCCCTGTATTTTGTCTCGTGCAAAATATATCAGTGATACCACATCAAATCTATATGGACAGACATCAAGCATTAATATAAGATTAGAAAAGAAATTGCTTTCTGAATGAGAAACAGACCGTGGTGTACTTGAGACAGAAAATCTATAATAAAAGTGTTTTATATTGTGTTCGCCTACAGCTGGCAACATTAAAGGTGTGGAGGTAGAGAGGTTTCATTCGCCACTATGCACAGGATTTTATTGTTGTGCGAGATCTAAATCATGTTGTGCCAACATTTCACATTGTTGCATAGCAACAGCAGGATGAAATAACCCTAACGCTGTGGAAACGGGGCAATGTTTCACAGTGCATTTCTCTCCTCTGGATAAAGCGGCCCTGACGTCCCCTGAGAGGAAAAAGAAGGTAAAATCATGAGTAATGATCTAACAGCAAACAAAGACGGCTTTATAACTTGAGCCAGATGGAAAATTCAATTTGGTGCAGATAAATAAATAACAGAATGCAATAATGTAAAACTGCACATAAAGCATGTGCACCTGGCACTGAGGGAAGCAGTCATTTAGGTAAAACCAATTGCAGTTGATATGAAAATATTCATTTTGTGCTTTGCACTACATTATGTTCGGCGCACTTTATGTTGGTGTGTGTTATGGTTCAAGTCTGAGGATAGAAAATCATAATCCCCCACTGAACCTTGTTTTTCAGTTTCACAAAACCATAATATTCTGATTTTACATTTACATGGTGACATGTACAAAGAAGCATTTAAGCATAGTACAGCACATCAAAGAGCTACACTGTTTAGCAAAGACGATATGGAAGCATTTCAGTAGCAAAGATACAGTATTTACCGTTATCATTAGTCAGCATGCTCCAGAATCACAGCCAGTGGAATATATGATCTCCTAAATACTGCATTAAGTTTTTAACATTATATAGAAAGTGAGGAATACAAAGAAAGCAACAACCACAATGATAGTAAAATAATAATAATGATAAAAAAGTGGACTTACATAAGTGAAGCACAGGCATAAAAATAAAAGCTTAAAAAAAAGGTTACAGGGAAGGAAGGCTGCATTATGCAGACTTGAGGAAACCTGGAAATTGCAGTCCATTTCAGACAATAATTGAGGTAGGAATGCTATGCTATGCTTCCTGGTTATACTACTGCATATATATTAGATATAATATTATATATACGGCACCCTCCTACAAAAATGTTGCCTCTGAAGACATCGTCTAATTTAGAAATCATAACATTTTTATCCAGTGTGTTGGATGAAGCTGAGTAATGTGTTTAAATAGATTTATGTATTGAAAATGATGGTAAGATATATTAATATATAGTCTATGCAGTATGTTTTATAATTATTATTATTATTATTATTCTAGGAAATCATTCCAGCAATTAAAGAGAGATCTTTTTTTCACCCTCATTCTATTAATGTGTAATACAGTACATGTTTCTCATTAGTGTGATGAGTTACAGTATGTTATTTCTACTATAGGGATGGAAATCTTTCGTTACCGCGTGATTTGATTCATATCAATTCTTGGGGCCGTGTTTTGATTGAAAATCGATTCATGATTTTTCAAATTTTAATCACGATTTGTGATTTTTCATCAATTGTTTTGCGCACGCTGGAAGTCTTTGGGCTAGTCCTGACTCAAGAAATCAGTATTTCCTAATAACTTCCTAATAAATCCAAAAAATATTTCACACTTCCCTTTACTGATGTGACAGAATTCGAACACCGTGTTTGGAACGGAATTGATGAGCATTACGGAACCCCTAAAGGCCAGCACACACCAAGCCGACTTCAAAAAACAATTTGTGAATTGATGCAAATCGCTTGAAGACTAAACTGAGATTCATATGTGAATCGATTTTTCCCCCAGCCCTTAAAATTACTACTAATTTCAGAACTATCGAAGACCATTAGGAATCTTCTGTGACAGATACAGGTATGTGTGGAATCGATGCCTAAGAATTGTTTCAAATATAGTTTTATTTTGGGCACTTAAGGTATTAAGAGGTTTAGATAACTATCAAAAGCATAGTCTACTAAAACATTTGTTTATTTATTTATTTAAAGTCTAATCACTCTAAAAAGCAATATCACAAATATCTTGTCAATAATATATGAAATCTGAGGAACCATTCATGTCTGTAGCATAAATGGTGTGGGATATGAAATAGTTTTTGCTGTTTTGCTGTTGCTCCCTCCCTGGTCATCACACTACATCTGTCACAATTTTTTAGGATTGTAGTTCCTAGAAGCAGATGGTGGGAGATTATGTAGATCAGTGCACTGTGAGGTGCAGGGTCAGTGCTGAGAGATGTTACTAGGACATCACAGGTCTGTAACTGGGCTTTAGGTCAGTGTTACCTGACTGTATTACAGCCTGAGGGGATTTTTGCACATGGGGTTGAATTTGTCACATCTGTCTAACCAGAGCTTAATGAGGTTGCTGGGAAATGGTGAGGTGAGTTATTATTTCAGCTACAGAAAACTTTCACATAATGTTGATAAAACCACATTCAATCAAAAAAAAAAAAAAAAACAGCCATAAAACTTGTGTAGTAAAAAAGCCATTTACAGTACTGCATATAAATAAATACATAAAATTTCTTTTATTTTAGAGTTCCATGTTTAAACATAAAAAACAAGTCTTCTTATCTTGCACAATTTGGCTTTTTAAAACAAATGTATCTTCTTTAATGATACCTAAGTATTTTTACTGGAAAGCCGCATGCAAAAATTTTTATTAGGAATTTATTTATTTATTTATTTAGCAGTTTTGCGGGGAGCACTTAAAAACCCACATATGAAATGTGCTTTCATGTGCACTCTTACAACTGTCTGAGAAAGTCTTCGAATCCTTTCATGCCTCATTTGTTTAGATGGTTTTCTCAAATTCTTGCACATTTCCTGGCAATTTTTTTTTCTCCATGCTTTAGTGAGAGTGAAAGCTTGAAACTCAGGTACAGGTTAAATATTTGAATTCTGGCTTACGCAGAAAGAACAGCCTGGTAGAAAATATATATGCATGCAGTTTGTTTTATCTGTCAAATCCAAACCCTAGAAGTAAATTGTATAAAACACTTGAAAATAATGGATGCCCTGTCTAACATCAACCTCAGAGGGTGAGAGTAAACGGCAAGCAGGCATATTTCATTGTGATTTGACATAAATCATCATCCCCTCCAGGCTGTTTATAAACTCTGCCCTAGATAATCTGTAGATCAGTCCGGGGTGTTGCACTTCACTGGACATTCATATTATCTTTAATGCTTTAATCAGAGAATAACACACAAGCATGACTTCTGCACTATAATAGAGATATAACAGTTCAATAATTAAGAATTGTGTAACCTACATTTTAGACTCATTATTGCTGGTTACTTTATCTATTTTTGCTCTGCCAATAAAAATAGTTCTAAATTAGGCTACTACAAAATCAATCAAATCCATGAAAAACAAAACTAACCTAATGTCCAATCAAAAATAGCTCAAAGTGAGCAACTGAATCCCTTGACGAAGGTGTTTCTGAAGGCCTTCCAAGGAGTAGCCTACATGTAATTGGCACTCTAACCTAATTTTGCCATGTGCGATAATCGCTATTTATTATGAACACTGATATAATTTAAAATTTGACAAATTATCTAGGAATTGAACTAGTAAAATATATGTTAAATATACCTAAGGCCTACATATTTACACTTTTTTTTTGTAATGCTTATGTATTTATTAAATGTTAAACGAAGACAGTACATAAAAATAAATCTGAATAACTGGCATTACATTGTATTTATTTGATTGTTTATTTTAGTATATATAACTTTTATGTATTTTTCTATTAATTTAACTGACCACAGGGGCATGATGCCGCTCTGCCTGTTTATTCACTACTGCTAATTAAAACCCTCAAGGGCAAGCAAACTTGTTACAAGTTTATATCAAACAAAAATGATCACAGCAGGTGCTCCACTGAGGAATGCTACAGAGAAGACCGTACAAAACAATGCCAATAAACAAGTTGCTTTTTTGTGTGTGTTTTGCATCAGCTGAGTGACAGATGTAAAGTAGTAGCAGGGGAGAGGTGTTGTGGGTTTCTCAATCTTACGGTGCCAACTTCTCTCTCATCAGATAAATGCTTTGAACTCAGCGGGCAATGAAACTGACACTAATGAATGTGATTCCCCAACACTGGCTGCCAACAACAGGAATAAAACTAATAAAGCATGTTCAGTTCAAAGGTAGACAACTCAATATGGATGAAATGATAGAGAGACTTGGCTCACTCGAGTCTGGACCGAAGTACGCAAATTAGTAAAGTTAAAACTTATGCGGACAGTAGCCTGGCAAGAACTCTCAGTCGACTACATTTACCCACAATGCACCATGCACAGCTCTCCTAGCTTCACCCTTGTCCAATTAATGTTTCCTGTTAGGGACCTTTTGAAAATCTTGCAACTCTGTGGTGTATGGGATTCCTGAACAATTTCTCAAATGAAATCATCTGAGAGAACACAACCATGCTGTATACACCAGGGCAGAAAGGGGCAAAGAGGGCCTCTCTTATTGACTGCTTCTTGCGTCAGCCATTGCGCATCTGTAAGCAATTGAGACATTGGTGTATGACTCAAGACCTGTGCCACCGCAGCAAATACACACCTGGAGTGCATTATTCATTGAGATGTGAGGTCAGACAGTTTGTAAATGGAATAAATGTTGTGTCAGAGAGGTAATTGGGCCACTTCTTTTACCTCCAAAGATAAATTATAGATACGACCATGTTAGTACGTAAGGCAACAAAATCAAAAGCACTAATTTATGCACTCAGTGGAGTCAGTGCACTATGAATAATCGATATGAACATGCACATCGCATTTCCCGGGCACAAACATATCAGAGTTTTTTTTTTCTTTCTTTCTAGAAATGTATGTAAACAAAACACATACAAAACACATACTAACATTCATAAACAGAGAGCTCCCACACTCAAATGAATGCTTGATTATTATGTGTAAAATGTTGCTGATCAGTCAGCTGAAAAACTAATTTCATTTTCTCATTAGGAGCCTGAGCCTGAGGCACATTCTCATGTCAATGTTTATTACTCTGAAAACAGAACATTAAAATCATCAGCTTGTTTAGCTCTGAAGCAGTGAATCACTACATTTATAAGAGCATGAGGGGAGAGAGAGAGAGAGAGAATAAAGCTACTGCAGAATGGAGATGATAATAGGAAACCACCTCGTTCTAACCAAAGCAATGAATTTATGGCAACTGTGACCTTATCATTCCCTGGAGATTTGTTGCCATGCCAACTTAGATCACATTTTTTGACATGGTATGAAGTACAGACACTGTATTTTGTCAAGGCAATTTCATTTTTTATAGTATGGAGAAGAATGGGCTGAATGTCTGGGAACACAGTTGACCCTTGCAGGTTTCGTTTCAAAATCTGATGACTAGTCGGCATTTGAAACACAAAATTCCTCTTAATATTTACTGTTCGCTTCCATATGAGGTCTTGAAGTCCAAGGCTAGATATATTATTTATTACACTGAACAACTCTTCAAAGCTGCTTGAAATGCCAGGGCACTTTATTAAATGTGACAGCTACACAAATGTTTACCTTACTTTGGAGCTGATTTATACTGTCAGGATAACATTATTTCTGCAACAATCTTCCAGCTTCTCTCTTGCTCTAAGGCAATGCATTTTATACGTCCCACAGAGCAAAATGTATACATACAAAAACATTCCTTAAAATGCTGTAGTGTAAGCTACAGTATGTCATATATGACTCCAATGTTGCACAGGGTGACACAAACAAAATGTATTATTTCTTTAACTTTCTCCATCAAATGTTACAGCTTTGACTCTAAATATTCCTTGGAGATCACATTTTAAAGATTTTTTTAATTAATTATGCAGGCTTCGAAAGATGTTATTCAAAATCAGAATAATTTAATCTGATGAAAATAAACCATGACGTTCTTGCACACAGAAGATATTCCCTCTCCACTGATGTGCAGAGAAACATTATTTAGAGGAAAAGAAAGGTTATTCTGCAGGTTTAAGCTAAACAGATGCTGCCCTTACCAAAAAAGTTTTTTTAAGTATACTTAAGTAAAGTTCAATTATGTTTTAAGTATACTTTATTAAGTAATATCAGCGTACTTGTAGTTTACTTGTTAGTGTACTATTTCAGTACTCAATGGGACTAAATTGGACAACTTTCTAGTATATAAAAGTATACTTTTATATAAGTATACTTCGCATGTGTTTTGGAAATTCTGTATGGAAGATGTGTAATAGCGCCCCCTACCGGATAACATTGAAAACATGGATTCCCAGAGCACATGTATAGCTCAAGTCAAGTAGACTGAAATTATACCTGCCTATTTTTAGTTTAAAAGATATAATAGCACACTTGAATAAACTTATTTTTCGGAAGGGCAATCAGTACACCACCATCATCATCATGCACTTTCAACATTACATAAACAACATGCATGCAAGGTTGATTCAGTGCAGTCCCTGTTGTGTTTGTGCACTCTGCTGTGTCTAATGAATTACAAGATATGACAACAGCACTGCCCAAACAAAAGCCATCCGTACATCACCTCCAATGAAGCCTAATGATTTGAGTTTGGCAATCACGTGAGGGGGAAAAAGATGGCAGAGCCAGAGAACAATAGGGAAAAGTTCATCAGGGCTTGGTCACCTCATTGTGGCAGACTGAGAACAGGGCAGCTGCTGAAGAGCCTCTATTGTGTTAGGACTTTGGTCCTCTACAAAAGACCCTCATCCCCCAAAACCAGGCCACTGACCCAAAAACACACAACACAGCCCCAACAGGAAATGTGTCTCTCAGACAGTCCAGTCAGTGACAGAGAGATGAGAGCCAGGTCAGATTGTGCAACTGTGAATCGTGCTGTGGTCCAGGTGAGCCAGGAGCTCTTTACAGAAATCCTTTTTTGTTTCTTCCCTCCCTCTCTCCCTCTCTCCCTCTCTCTCTCTCTCTCTCTCTCTTTAGATTACATGTGCATGCTATGTCATATCCAATAACTCAAACTTACTATATAGCGCATTATTCCAGTGGTCTGAGAGAAATCAATAACTGTGGACAACCCAACAAGCCATGCTCCATCTCTCTCTCTCTCTCTCTCTCTCTCTCTCTCTCTCTCTCTCTCTCTCTCTCTCTCTCTCTCTCTCTCTCTCTCTCTCTCTCTCTCTCTCTCTAATTCTAATATGCTGATTTATTATCAGTGTTGAAACTGTTATGCTGTTTTTTTGTTGTTTGTTTGTTTGCTTGTTTTTTGTACCTTTGATAATTTTTATTTTATTCTTTGATGAATAAAACGTTAAAAATAACAGAATTTATACAAAATAGTAATATTTTCTAACAATATTAGTCTCTACATTACTTTTTATCCATTAACATATCCTTGCTGGATAAAAGTAGTATTCATTTCTTTAAAAAAAAAAAAAAAAATTATTGACCCCAAACCTTTGAAAAGTGTATTGTGACACAACATTTCTATTATGAATAAGCACTGTTCTTTTTACCTTTTATTTATCATAGAATCCTGAAAAAAGTATCACAGGTTCCAAATATTATCAAGCAGTACTGTACAACTGTTTCTGACATGATTATAAATCAGCATATTAGAATGATTTCTGAAGGCTCGTGTGACACTGAAGACTAGTAATGCTTTGAAAAGTAATGCTTTTGAAAAATCAGCTTTGGTTCACAATAATAAATTCTATTTTAAAGTATATTTAATTGCTAAAAGTACGTATTTTAAAATATATAAAATTGCAAAAATATTGAAATTATAGTTTGTTTTGTATTTTCGATCAAATAGATACAGCATGGATGAGCATAAAAACTTCTTTAAAAACACTTTTTATCTGATCCCAGTGTTTCTTTAGCAGCAAATCCGCATCTTGATTTCTGAAGGATCATGTGACACTGAAGGCTGGAGAAATGAGCAGTTTGCTGTGTCATGGCAGGGGAAAATATTTAAAAATATATATTAAAAGAGAAAAGAGTCCAGTGCCACTGCCCAAGATGGCCGCCGGCCCAGCGCCACAGCCCAAGATGACCGCCGGTCCAGCGCCACTGCCCAAGATGGCCGCCGGCCCAGCGCCACGGCCCAAGATGGCCGCCGGTCCAGCGCCACGGCCCAAGATGGCCGCCGGTCCAGCGCCACGGCCCAAGATGGCCGCCGGTCCAGAGTCATAGCACAAGGTGGCCGCCGGTCCAGAGTCATGGCACAAGATGGCCGCTTGTCCAGCGACACGGCACAAGATGACAGCCACAGTGGTTCCTCCAGAGTCGAGTCAGGTTCCCGTTGACCCTCCAGAGTCTTCATCTTCATGAATCCAGTCTAAACACCACTGAATTACCAGAGTCTCTCCACGTCTCTGCTGAACTACCAGAGCCTCCCCACATCTCTGCTGAACTACCAGAGCCTCCCCACATCTCTGCTGAACTACCAGAGCCTGGCCCTCCGTCCCTCCCCCTGAACCTCCGTCGGTCCACCTCCCTCCTGGGCTCCTTGTTTTTGTTTTTCTCTCTGTTTCCCTCTATGGACCTGGCCCTCCGTCCCTCCCCCTGATCCGCTGGTCCACCTCCCTCCTGAGCTCCTTGTTTTTATTTTTTGCACTTCTTGTCTCTGTTTCCCCATTTTACCTGGCCCTCCATCCCTCCCCCTGGTCCTCCGCCGCTCCACCTCCCTCCTGGTCTATGTGTTCCTTGGTCTCTTCTTGGGTTCGGGTGGAGCATCTGGTAGCTGCTCCGTGGAGGAGGGGGTAATGTCACGCTGTCTGGTCTCTGTTTCCCTGAGTCTCCACTAGTGGTCTCACTTCCCCATTGGCACCTCACCGTAGGCACTACAATTCCCACAAAGCCTTGTCCCTTCATCACAGTAATTGCACTCCTGTTCATTGCACTCAGGTGTCTTCACATGATAGTCATTACCCTGCCTATATTAACCGGTCTTTCTTTCATTCCGTCACCCAGTTTCCTCGCCTTCTGAGTTCCTCATCTTCCGAGTTCCTGTTCCCGTTCCTGTTGCTTTCCTGTTTGTTTATTTTTTGGATGGATTTATGGTTTTGACCCCTGCTTGTTGATTTCGATTTGGATTACCCATTAAAACCCACACTGCGATTTGGATCTCTTGTCTCCTGTGTTTCCCTGGGTCTCTGATCATAACAATATCTCACTAAAGTTTTTTATTAGTTTAAAAATTTTAGGTAAAATAAAACCGATCTAGGCTAGTGTGTAGTTCAGTTACAGTACATGGTTCTGTTCCTTTTACCACTTACTACTTATTTGAAGCAAAAGTCTAATCAAAATCTTCTCATGCTTCCTGGTCCACCTCATCATTAAGTACAAGCCATCTGTGGTAGAGCGTTCTCAAAAGACATCTCCACTACATGTGTTCTGACCTTTCCCCACAGCCAGCTTCTTTGTTTTCATTTTCTACTGCTGGAGAGAACATCACAGAGAGCGTTGCCATTTCATTTCTGCCGATTGGTTCATTTTTCTCACCTCTCATATCCTGAAGAACACGCTTGCTCACAAGCAACAGAATTGAATGACTAAGTAATGTTTAATACCATCATTATCAGCATCCTTTATTAATTACAAACTCTGTTCTAATTGTATTTTGATTGCTCAGACCTCATTATTGTTCACAGCGTCAATGAACACAGCTGGGATGTAACAGGAGATAAGATGGAACCATTCACATACGGGATCAGAATCATCTAAAAAAAATACTCATGAAACAACATTATTTACAACCCGAAGACCACAGGCATCCAATAAAGGTCTCCGGCCTTGTCCCTTACGCACAGAGATTTCTCCAGTTTATCTGAATCTTTTGATGATGTTATGCACTGTAGATGATGAGATTTGCAAAGCCTTTGCAATTTGACATTGAGGAACATTGTTTTTAAAGTTTTCCACAATTTTTTTACGCAGTCTTTCACAGATTGGAGAACCTCTGCCCATCTTTACTTCTGAGAGACTCTGATTCTCTAAGACAAAGCTTTTATAGCTAATCATGTTACAGACCTGATATCAATTAACTTAATTAATCACTAGATGTTCTCCCAGCTGAATCTTTTCAAAACTGCTTGCTTTTTTAGCCATTTGTTGCCCCCGTGCCAACTTTTTTGAGACCTGTAGCAGGCATTAAATTTTAAATTAGCTAATTAAGTGGATAAAAGTGTAAAATTTCTCAGTTTAAACATTTGCTACGTTATCTATGTTCTATTGTGAATAAAATATTGGATCATGTGATTTGAAATTCCTTTAGTTTTCATTTGATTAAAATGTAAAAAACGTCCCAACTTTTCCGGAATTCGGGTTGTATATATATATATATATATATATATATATATATATTCATCAATAATTTAAAGAAACCATTCATTCAATAACTAATGGTATTTAGTCTGTATAGTCTGGTACGTTTAGTCATTTAGTCACATGTTGTTATACCATTATCAAATGTCCTATCAAGCTTGTTTGGATTCATAAAATGGAGTGATTGTGTGAAATTTAGGACACTGATGAAAAAATGAGGCCCCTATGTTTACAGATGGCTTTTGGGGGAGGCGGGGTTAGGGACAAGGGGGTGGGGCTGGAGTTCTGTCAGCCTGATGTTGATGGATGAACCCTCTGAAGATCATGAACACAGAATTAGTGCATTAGGAGCTGTGTGATAAATAGCCCCAGCACCTCCGCAGCCTCATCAGCACAGTCAAACACATGACAAACTGAATGGAACCATGAACATAATAAACCAGACTCCGAGCTGGGGCGACATACGTAAACAAACATACACACACTCACACGATCACATCAGTGGGGTGGTCGAAGCATAGAAAAACAAAAGAGAACTGATTTTGATTAAAACTCATTTAATATGCGTGGTGGCTCAGTCTTTCACAGAATGAATGCTGGGATTTTCTGTTTGAAGTAGAGAGATGGTAAATACAGTATTGTTTAGTGTTGCTGATTTTAACATGTCATCTCATTTCAAACTTATGACAAATCAGCATTAGAAAAATGCATTAGATGTAATAATGGTGCCATTTGGAGGTTGTGTTTCATAATTATGCACATATATATTCCTGAACATCATAAAATATCACATACGTTTGTAGCCAATATTTCACATCAGGTTCAATAGAATCTAATTTACATAAATACATATTCTTTCCATGAAATTCCAGTCTTCATGCTGTCTTGCTGTCTATATCTTCATGTGGAATTCGGTTTACACTCTCACCAAACCAAATAACTTCACTAGTGAATTCATCATTGGCATCATTTGTTAAGTATGATTCTGAGTAGTAATTCTCTGGAGTATTTGCCTCATATACAGTAGAAGCAGGAGAGTATAGCCTTTGGCATGCAGATAGATCATCATTCCTTTGTTTTCATCTCTCTCTCTCTCTCTCTCTCTCTCTCTCTCTCTCATTTTCTCTATTTCTGAATATTTTTAAGAACACATGGTATTTCGGTTGCAAAAATGTACTGCTTATCAAAACAGACCTGAAGTTATATTCGAAATGTCATGTAAATTGATGCCTACCACGTGACAAGCAAAGTCATTTCAAAAGCATTTTCAACAACACTACTTTATTCTATTCTTATGAATGTAATGCATAAAAAGTCACTGCATAAATATTATTTTTTGTGTGTGTGTGTGTGTGTGTGTGTGTGTCTTTGTGTCTGATAAACTGCAAAAACTGTAATAGACAAGAAGCAGACTGCAAGTGGTCCAAAGCTCTGCTTAATTTTATGACTGTTTCTACAAACTGCTTATATAGTGGTGCTTTTGTAAAAGGTAAAGATTATTATTTTAATATATTACTTTCATCACTTTGTCTCCAGCGTGTATTAAAGGTATGGTAGGCAGTTTCTGTAGTGTCTGCTATGCAAAACAAAAATGAAACATGTTTACAAACAATCTTTGCAAACTTCCTTTAGGAATACTTTTAACTTGAAATTTAGATACCCGTCGAGAAGAAACTCTACACATTTGTCTAATTAACTGAAACCCAAACATTTTATCAAATTCCTCCATCTTGTAAAATTTTTGCCAGTGTTTACCCTTGTTTTACTCCATTGTTAATGGTGTATTTTGCCAATTCTTCGAATTGTGGCTTGCACTTCCATTACGGAGTCTAAATGTCTTTTATTCACTCCAGCTAAACACCTTCAGGCTCAGCTGCTACAGTAGCTACGCCCCCAAACTCTCGCTATTGGCTGCAAGGAGGAACAAATGAGTGGATGAATATTTTCAGCCTTTTGGTGCATTCAAGTCCTTCTGGGGAGTTCATATTAACTCGTGTATACGATTTATCCAACATGACCTGAACACACTGCAAAAAATACTGCCCACTGCAAAAAAAATTAACTGACCCTGCTATTGTTGGGTTAATAACTTATTACTCAGAAGTTAGATAGTTAACTGTATTTATTAAATTAACTAGGACTGTGCGATATGGACAAAAAAAAAACAGCGCGATTTCTTTGATCAATTTTGCTATTTCGATTTTAATCACAATTTTGACACACACAGATATGCTTTACAGTCATAATTGAATTTAGGATGAATTTGGAAAACATATTTCCAAAAGAAAAACTAATTAGAGCTTTATCAAAAAGTTGTAACGTCTCTAGAACAGAGAAGTCAAAATAATCACTATAGTAAAGGTGTAACAACATTTATAGACTTATGGCAAAAAAAAAAATAATAAAATATAAATAAATAAATCCTGTGTCCAGGGACTTTTTTTTTCTTTTTTGCCATGCATTGTTCATAGAGCTCATTAATTGTTGCGGTGCCTCAGGTGTTGAAATAGATTTGTTATACATTATATACAGTTGTGTTCAAAATTATTCAACCCCCTTGACTTGCAAGACAATTTGCTGTGGAGGATAACATTTTATGAAATCAATTTAACAAAGGCATCAGTAAAGTATTAGAGAAAGTTTGTTAATACACTTTTGAGTGATTCTGAGAATGGAACATTGATGAATCATGATAAAATTCGAATTGGCTCTAAACATTCATGTTCAAAATTATTCAACCCCCTTTGTGCAGAATCTTTTATTCTTTAAAATTACCTATAAACGCTGTCTGTAAGTGTTTAGAAGCTTCTGTCATCTCTCTTCTACAGTTTTGGCCCATTCCACACCTGAAAAAGCTTTCAGATCACTGATAATCTTTGGTTTTCACATTGCCACTGCTTTCTTCAAATTCAACCAGATATTTGAAATGAGAATTAAGCCTGGAGACTGAACAGGTCACTCAAGTACATTCTTTGACTGATCCCTGGACCAAGCAGTAGTAGATTTGGATGTGTACTTTGGTATGACTGGCCTGCAGGAAAGTCCATTGATCATCAGCTTCAGTTTTTGCACCAAAGGCATCACAATTCTTGTCAAAATGGCCTGACACTTTAAAGAATCCATGATGTCCTTCATACAGGCATGATTTCCACTTCCTTCTACAGTAAAGAAACCCAATAACAGGACTGATCCACCTCCAAGTTTGAGGATGGAGATGGTGTTCTTCTGCTTATGAGCTTTGCCTTTTTTTGCAGCAGACATACCACTGATCCATGGGTCCAAAAAGTTCCAGTTTGGTCACATCACTCCATAAAACATTCCGCCAGAGCTCCACAGGTCCACACAAATGAATTTTATCAAGTTCAAGTTGCCTTTTTGTTCTTCTTGATCAAGAGTGGTATTTATCAAGATGTCTCAACATGAAGGCCATACTTGTCTAGTGTTCTTCTTGCACACTGCATTGAAATGGTTTTCCTCCTTTCATCGGGTCATCTTGCAAGTCTTTGGCTGTACATTGCAGGTTTTTTCTCAGTTGCTCTGATTAAACATTTTATGATATTGTGCTTTTTCTTCCACAACCTCAAAGATTTTCTGGTAAAACACACTTTAAGCTAAGGAATAAGGCTGAGAGCTGTGTCTCTAGGAACTTTCAATGTCTTGGAAATCTTCATATAGCCTTAGCCTTTCTACGATATTTATTCTCTTTAGCTTTTCTGAGATCTCTGTTGACATTTTTGCTACTCAACTCAACAATACATGCATGGGCCAAACTGTATGTGTAACAGCTCAAGCTAATTCTGTTTTTAATAGAGTTTCTAAAGGCTTAATTGTGTTTTGAGACGGTTTTATTCCCCACCATGCAAATAAGTGATTTAAAAACAGCAATGTTGAATAGGGGTTGAATAATTATGACATAGCAGTATTATTAAAAAATCTTATAACTCAAATATATTACATTATATATTGACAATATCACTTTTAATACGCCAGTGAACTGTTATAGATGCAAGTTTTATTATATCCTGGATCTTCAGAAAAGCTTGTATTTGTAAAGTACTGCAGTCTCTAGGGGGTTGAATAGTTTTGAACACAACTGTAGGTTCACAACTTCATGTAGAAGGGAGAGCGCATTATTGTTACGCGAACGCACATTAAAATAATGCACAAGCGCGAATCTCTCTGTTCTCACTAGCGCTGTCAAAATTGCTCAAAATTGACGTTCGAATATTCCCTCTAAAAAATATACAAATATTCGACCTATTCGAACATCTGGTTGCGCATGTTGTCAATGACGCGCATTACGTCAATAACAGGCAAAAATAATACTTAAAAAGATAGTCTACGTATTACCTACACAAAAACAAGGAAATCAACTAATGGCCAAGACTGCAGACCTCAAGCTCTCTCACCTTCACGTTCTCTGCGCATAACGGTTTAAATGAACAAACACATTTTTGTGCAAGCAATTTAAGGTCGCGACTGTTGTCCCAAATATAGCAGGCTTCATTCAGTGATTGAAACAAATATTATTAATATTAATTGAAGTTTTACAGCATATAGAACTGACATTGAATGCTCCGAGCGAGCTGTGCTGTGGTAAACATGGAACTTTTACTTGACATGAAACGATAAATAATCAAACCTCGGATGCATTGCTTGACAGAACTCCCCGAAGCGTGCCCCATCCGCGATACTGATCGGTCTCATGTCCTTACAAATGAACGAAATTATTTTATCCGTTATGGCCTCTTGTCGTGTTGCAGACAAAGTGCATGCGGCGGGCGATGCAAAGTATCGTTAAGTGTCAAGACGTGACTGTTTAGCTGGAGTTCCACACATTATGCCATGCTCATTTGGGTGGACATTTTTGAGATGTGACCTCATGTTGCTAGTGGTCGAATGGTATGCTAACTGTATCTTAAATAGCTTGCATACAACAATCTCGCGGGTCAACAATTTTACCTCACTTTCTCTGCTGCGGTCGAGTTGGGCTCTGCACTTGCTGGGATCTTCCATGAAGACGCGTCAACTTTCAGCAGTGATGCTGTTCCAGACAGTGCGACTCCTGTGAGGCTGTGACCTGTCCCTGAACCCTCAGGCGCGCTAGCGCGCCCACTCGCAAGGCAGACAACCACGCCTCTACTACCGCGGGCCTTTTTTTCCACATTTTTTTTTTATTCGAATATTAATTTTCACCTTCGAAATTCGTTTTTTTTTTACTATTCGAATACATATTCGAATTTAGAATATTGGTTGACAGCCCTAGTTCTCACGCAGATTTACTTTGCTCTGTCACAAAACCAGACGTGCTTGCTCAGATACACGCTGCTCTCGCACGTGTCTCCTCTCACTTAAACTGCGTCCTGTGCACTCGCAACTCTCTCTATGCTCATGTGCTAGACATTAATTATTTTCGCACGTTTTTATTTCTAGCCTTTTACCGCGTGCAGTGTGAACGCTCTAAACCACACTGCGATTTGGATCTCTTGTCTCCTGTGTTTCCCTGGGTCTCTGATCATAACAATATCTCACTAAAGTTTTTTATTAGTTTAAAAATTTTAGGTAAAATAAAACCGATCTAGGCTAGTGTGTAGTTCAGTTACAGTACATGGTTCTGTTCCTTTTACCACTTACTACTTATTTGAAGCAAAAGTCTAATCAAAATCTTCTCATGCTTCCTGGTCCACCTCATCATTAAGTACAAGCCATCTGTGGTAGAGCGTTCTCAAAAGACATCTCCACTACATGTGTTCTGACCTTTCCCCACAGCCAGCTTCTTTGTTTTCATTTTCTACTGCTGGAGAGAACATCACAGAGAGCGTTGCCATTTCATTTCTGCCGATTGGTTCATTTTTCTCACCTCTCATATCCTGAAGAACACGCTTGCTCACAAGCAACAGAATTGAATGACTAAGTAATGTTTAATACCATCATTATCAGCATCCTTTATTAATTACAAACTCTGTTCTAATTGTATTTTGATTGCTCAGACCTCATTATTGTTCACAGCGTCAATGAACACAGCTGGGATGTAACAGGAGATAAGATGGAACCATTCACATACGGGATCAGAATCATCTAAAAAAAATACTCATGAAACAACATTATTTACAACCCGAAGACCACAGGCATCCAATAAAGGTCTCCGGCCTTGTCCCTTACGCACAGAGATTTCTCCAGTTTATCTGAATCTTTTGATGATGTTATGCACTGTAGATGATGAGATTTGCAAAGCCTTTGCAATTTGACATTGAGGAACATTGTTTTTAAAGTTTTCCACAATTTTTTTACGCAGTCTTTCACAGATTGGAGAACCTCTGCCCATCTTTACTTCTGAGAGACTCTGATTCTCTAAGACAAAGCTTTTATAGCTAATCATGTTACAGACCTGATATCAATTAACTTAATTAATCACTAGATGTTCTCCCAGCTGAATCTTTTCAAAACTGCTTGCTTTTTTAGCCATTTGTTGCCCCCGTGCCAACTTTTTTGAGACCTGTAGCAGGCATTAAATTTTAAATTAGCTAATTAAGTGGATAAAAGTGTAAAATTTCTCAGTTTAAACATTTGCTACGTTATCTATGTTCTATTGTGAATAAAATATTGGATCATGTGATTTGAAATTCCTTTAGTTTTCATTTGATTAAAATGTAAAAAACGTCCCAACTTTTCCGGAATTCGGGTTGTATATATATATATATATATATATATATATATATATTCATCAATAATTTAAAGAAACCATTCATTCAATAACTAATGGTATTTAGTCTGTATAGTCTGGTACGTTTAGTCATTTAGTCACATGTTGTTATACCATTATCAAATGTCCTATCAAGCTTGTTTGGATTCATAAAATGGAGTGATTGTGTGAAATTTAGGACACTGATGAAAAAATGAGGCCCCTATGTTTACAGATGGCTTTTGGGGGAGGCGGGGTTAGGGACAAGGGGGTGGGGCTGGAGTTCTGTCAGCCTGATGTTGATGGATGAACCCTCTGAAGATCATGAACACAGAATTAGTGCATTAGGAGCTGTGTGATAAATAGCCCCAGCACCTCCGCAGCCTCATCAGCACAGTCAAACACATGACAAACTGAATGGAACCATGAACATAATAAACCAGACTCCGAGCTGGGGCGACATACGTAAACAAACATACACACACTCACACGATCACATCAGTGGGGTGGTCGAAGCATAGAAAAACAAAAGAGAACTGATTTTGATTAAAACTCATTTAATATGCGTGGTGGCTCAGTCTTTCACAGAATGAATGCTGGGATTTTCTGTTTGAAGTAGAGAGATGGTAAATACAGTATTGTTTAGTGTTGCTGATTTTAACATGTCATCTCATTTCAAACTTATGACAAATCAGCATTAGAAAAATGCATTAGATGTAATAATGGTGCCATTTGGAGGTTGTGTTTCATAATTATGCACATATATATTCCTGAACATCATAAAATATCACATACGTTTGTAGCCAATATTTCACATCAGGTTCAATAGAATCTAATTTACATAAATACATATTCTTTCCATGAAATTCCAGTCTTCATGCTGTCTTGCTGTCTATATCTTCATGTGGAATTCGGTTTACACTCTCACCAAACCAAATAACTTCACTAGTGAATTCATCATTGGCATCATTTGTTAAGTATGATTCTGAGTAGTAATTCTCTGGAGTATTTGCCTCATATACAGTAGAAGCAGGAGAGTATAGCCTTTGGCATGCAGATAGATCATCATTCCTTTGTTTTCATCTCTCTCTCTCTCTCTCTCTCTCTCTCTCTCTCTCATTTTCTCTATTTCTGAATATTTTTAAGAACACATGGTATTTCGGTTGCAAAAATGTACTGCTTATCAAAACAGACCTGAAGTTATATTCGAAATGTCATGTAAATTGATGCCTACCACGTGACAAGCAAAGTCATTTCAAAAGCATTTTCAACAACACTACTTTATTCTATTCTTATGAATGTAATGCATAAAAAGTCACTGCATAAATATTATTTTTTGTGTGTGTGTGTGTGTGTGTGTGTGTGTCTTTGTGTCTGATAAACTGCAAAAACTGTAATAGACAAGAAGCAGACTGCAAGTGGTCCAAAGCTCTGCTTAATTTTATGACTGTTTCTACAAACTGCTTATATAGTGGTGCTTTTGTAAAAGGTAAAGATTATTATTTTAATATATTACTTTCATCACTTTGTCTCCAGCGTGTATTAAAGGTATGGTAGGCAGTTTCTGTAGTGTCTGCTATGCAAAACAAAAATGAAACATGTTTACAAACAATCTTTGCAAACTTCCTTTAGGAATACTTTTAACTTGAAATTTAGATACCCGTCGAGAAGAAACTCTACACATTTGTCTAATTAACTGAAACCCAAACATTTTATCAAATTCCTCCATCTTGTAAAATTTTTGCCAGTGTTTACCCTTGTTTTACTCCATTGTTAATGGTGTATTTTGCCAATTCTTCGAATTGTGGCTTGCACTTCCATTACGGAGTCTAAATGTCTTTTATTCACTCCAGCTAAACACCTTCAGGCTCAGCTGCTACAGTAGCTACGCCCCCAAACTCTCGCTATTGGCTGCAAGGAGGAACAAATGAGTGGATGAATATTTTCAGCCTTTTGGTGCATTCAAGTCCTTCTGGGGAGTTCATATTAACTCGTGTATACGATTTATCCAACATGACCTGAACACACTGCAAAAAATACTGCCCACTGCAAAAAAAATTAACTGACCCTGCTATTGTTGGGTTAATAACTTATTACTCAGAAGTTAGATAGTTAACTGTATTTATTAAATTAACTAGGACTGTGCGATATGGACAAAAAAAAAACAGCGCGATTTCTTTGATCAATTTTGCTATTTCGATTTTAATCACAATTTTGACACACACAGATATGCTTTACAGTCATAATTGAATTTAGGATGAATTTGGAAAACATATTTCCAAAAGAAAAACTAATTAGAGCTTTATCAAAAAGTTGTAACGTCTCTAGAACAGAGAAGTCAAAATAATCACTATAGTAAAGGTGTAACAACATTTATAGACTTATGGCAAAAAAAAAAATAATAAAATATAAATAAATAAATCCTGTGTCCAGGGACTTTTTTTTTCTTTTTTGCCATGCATTGTTCATAGAGCTCATTAATTGTTGCGGTGCCTCAGGTGTTGAAATAGATTTGTTATACATTATATACAGTTGTGTTCAAAATTATTCAACCCCCTTGACTTGCAAGACAATTTGCTGTGGAGGATAACATTTTATGAAATCAATTTAACAAAGGCATCAGTAAAGTATTAGAGAAAGTTTGTTAATACACTTTTGAGTGATTCTGAGAATGGAACATTGATGAATCATGATAAAATTCGAATTGGCTCTAAACATTCATGTTCAAAATTATTCAACCCCCTTTGTGCAGAATCTTTTATTCTTTAAAATTACCTATAAACGCTGTCTGTAAGTGTTTAGAAGCTTCTGTCATCTCTCTTCTACAGTTTTGGCCCATTCCACACCTGAAAAAGCTTTCAGATCACTGATAATCTTTGGTTTTCACATTGCCACTGCTTTCTTCAAATTCAACCAGATATTTGAAATGAGAATTAAGCCTGGAGACTGAACAGGTCACTCAAGTACATTCTTTGACTGATCCCTGGACCAAGCAGTAGTAGATTTGGATGTGTACTTTGGTATGACTGGCCTGCAGGAAAGTCCATTGATCATCAGCTTCAGTTTTTGCACCAAAGGCATCACAATTCTTGTCAAAATGGCCTGACACTTTAAAGAATCCATGATGTCCTTCATACAGGCATGATTTCCACTTCCTTCTACAGTAAAGAAACCCAATAACAGGACTGATCCACCTCCAAGTTTGAGGATGGAGATGGTGTTCTTCTGCTTATGAGCTTTGCCTTTTTTTGCAGCAGACATACCACTGATCCATGGGTCCAAAAAGTTCCAGTTTGGTCACATCACTCCATAAAACATTCCGCCAGAGCTCCACAGGTCCACACAAATGAATTTTATCAAGTTCAAGTTGCCTTTTTGTTCTTCTTGATCAAGAGTGGTATTTATCAAGATGTCTCAACATGAAGGCCATACTTGTCTAGTGTTCTTCTTGCACACTGCATTGAAATGGTTTTCCTCCTTTCATCGGGTCATCTTGCAAGTCTTTGGCTGTACATTGCAGGTTTTTTCTCAGTTGCTCTGATTAAACATTTTATGATATTGTGCTTTTTCTTCCACAACCTCAAAGATTTTCTGGTAAAACACACTTTAAGCTAAGGAATAAGGCTGAGAGCTGTGTCTCTAGGAACTTTCAATGTCTTGGAAATCTTCATATAGCCTTAGCCTTTCTACGATATTTATTCTCTTTAGCTTTTCTGAGATCTCTGTTGACATTTTTGCTACTCAACTCAACAATACATGCATGGGCCAAACTGTATGTGTAACAGCTCAAGCTAATTCTGTTTTTAATAGAGTTTCTAAAGGCTTAATTGTGTTTTGAGACGGTTTTATTCCCCACCATGCAAATAAGTGATTTAAAAACAGCAATGTTGAATAGGGGTTGAATAATTATGACATAGCAGTATTATTAAAAAATCTTATAACTCAAATATATTACATTATATATTGACAATATCACTTTTAATACGCCAGTGAACTGTTATAGATGCAAGTTTTATTATATCCTGGATCTTCAGAAAAGCTTGTATTTGTAAAGTACTGCAGTCTCTAGGGGGTTGAATAGTTTTGAACACAACTGTAGGTTCACAACTTCATGTAGAAGGGAGAGCGCATTATTGTTACGCGAACGCACATTAAAATAATGCACAAGCGCGAATCTCTCTGTTCTCACTAGCGCTGTCAAAATTGCTCAAAATTGACGTTCGAATATTCCCTCTAAAAAATATACAAATATTCGACCTATTCGAACATCTGGTTGCGCATGTTGTCAATGACGCGCATTACGTCAATAACAGGCAAAAATAATACTTAAAAAGATAGTCTACGTATTACCTACACAAAAACAAGGAAATCAACTAATGGCCAAGACTGCAGACCTCAAGCTCTCTCACCTTCACGTTCTCTGCGCATAACGGTTTAAATGAACAAACACATTTTTGTGCAAGCAATTTAAGGTCGCGACTGTTGTCCCAAATATAGCAGGCTTCATTCAGTGATTGAAACAAATATTATTAATATTAATTGAAGTTTTACAGCATATAGAACTGACATTGAATGCTCCGAGCGAGCTGTGCTGTGGTAAACATGGAACTTTTACTTGACATGAAACGATAAATAATCAAACCTCGGATGCATTGCTTGACAGAACTCCCCGAAGCGTGCCCCATCCGCGATACTGATCGGTCTCATGTCCTTACAAATGAACGAAATTATTTTATCCGTTATGGCCTCTTGTCGTGTTGCAGACAAAGTGCATGCGGCGGGCGATGCAAAGTATCGTTAAGTGTCAAGACGTGACTGTTTAGCTGGAGTTCCACACATTATGCCATGCTCATTTGGGTGGACATTTTTGAGATGTGACCTCATGTTGCTAGTGGTCGAATGGTATGCTAACTGTATCTTAAATAGCTTGCATACAACAATCTCGCGGGTCAACAATTTTACCTCACTTTCTCTGCTGCGGTCGAGTTGGGCTCTGCACTTGCTGGGATCTTCCATGAAGACGCGTCAACTTTCAGCAGTGATGCTGTTCCAGACAGTGCGACTCCTGTGAGGCTGTGACCTGTCCCTGAACCCTCAGGCGCGCTAGCGCGCCCACTCGCAAGGCAGACAACCACGCCTCTACTACCGCGGGCCTTTTTTTCCACATTTTTTTTTTATTCGAATATTAATTTTCACCTTCGAAATTCGTTTTTTTTTTACTATTCGAATACATATTCGAATTTAGAATATTGGTTGACAGCCCTAGTTCTCACGCAGATTTACTTTGCTCTGTCACAAAACCAGACGTGCTTGCTCAGATACACGCTGCTCTCGCACGTGTCTCCTCTCACTTAAACTGCGTCCTGTGCACTCGCAACTCTCTCTATGCTCATGTGCTAGACATTAATTATTTTCGCACGTTTTTATTTCTAGCCTTTTACCGCGTGCAGTGTGAACGCTCTAAACCGTTAACATGGGCTCGGAAAAAAGGCGCATCACAGACAGTGTGTGAACCTTGAGATACGTAGGCATATGCCCAGTCTGTTCTGTTCTCGCGCTAGGCGCAATGCATTCTGATTGGATCGGATAGCATAATGCGGGAGGTCAGGGCCGTGGAAAATCGTGCTATAAAGCGATTTAGAAATCGTGCACGCTCAAATCGTGATTTTATGACTATTTCTATTAAACGCACAGCCCTAGAATGGACTGGCAATGAACAGAAAATAGCTCGGGCTGGCACCGCTCAGCAAAATGGGAAAACCAGATCCAGGCAGAGCTCGGCAGCAGATAGACAGTCAGCGGAGCAAGCAGTCAGGAGGGAACGTTTGTGCCGCGGCCCACAGGTTGAAACCACTGTTCTAGGGCAATAATTGACTGCCTGTATAAATTCATGCAAAATCACTACTTCATAAAAATAGTTATGTTTTCACGTGAGATTAGGTTGTCTGTGCTTACTGATGTTTGTACAAAGTAAAGATCATGTTCCATAAAGATATTTTGTAAATTTCCTACTGTTAATATATTAATACTTAATTTTTGGTTAGTAATATGCATTGATAAGAAATTATATGGACAACTTTTTTTTTGCACTCTCAGATTCCAGATTTTAAAATATTTGTATCTCGGACAAATATTGTCCGATCCCAATAAACCATACATCAATGGAAAGCTTATTTATTCAGCTTTCAGATGTCATATAAATCTCAATTTTAAAAAATTGATCCTTACGACTGATTTTGTGGTCGAGGGTCACATTTATTCTTATTTATGTTTTAATTAAAAATGTGAGAGCTGAATGATGTTTATGTTCTAAATATCAAATGCAATAAAGGCTTAGTTCAGTATTTTGTATTTTGTTTTATATATATATATAAACTTGTAAAAGGGTGATTTTACAAGCATCTATATGTTCAGCAATTCCACCTGGTTAATATTTTAAAATGCTGTGTAATTTGAACTCTTATTCTCTTGTTGTATTAGATTAGTCTGTCTCATCAGGGCCTTCAAAAGACTAAGCATGAATACTGTTTCCTCTTTCTCCATTTGACAGCTGTAATGGAGTACACCAAGTTCATGGAGACAAGAGGCAAGATTTATCATCCCATATTTAACTGTTTCTACTGCATCCATTGAAAAGAGGATTGCTCCTCATAATCTGTAAAAGATTTGTTTCTGACTTCCCTTTCATCGGAGCAATGTGTTTCCACCCTTCCCTCCCTCCCTATTTCTCTATCTTTCAAACTTGTGTGTAACCTTTCTCTACCCCCATTGTTTGGCTTTTGTTTGGCAACAGCTGTTGGGATGGTTTTTTTTGGTCAGCTGTGAGAGCTCCAGGCACAACAGGAGCAGATGGCGTTTTGCCCTGCATGAATGGAGAAACGGAGGAGAGGAGCTCAATAGAGTCTCTCTGAATGGTGTCTGTACAGCACCTGCCCCTTGTAGCTTTGCACAGACATCATAGAAACATGGCTTGATCTGCTACAGCTTCCTTACTGTCGTACAGAATTAGACACAGAGAGAGACTGATATAATGAAGGAGTAGAGAGAGAGAGAGAAAGAGATGGAGCATGGTTTGTAGGGTTGTCCACATTTATTGATTTCTCTCAGACCACAGGAATAATGCGCTGTATAGTAAGTTTGAGTTATTGGATATGACATAGCATGCACATGTAATCTATCACTTTGCTCTCCCAGTACACTTTATCAGCTTTGTTGCCATAGTAACATGTGAGCTCAGTAATAGCTTACATTAACAGCCTAAGTAAGTCACAATAAAAAGCAATTTCAGAGAGTCAGGGTTCTCAGAAGAACACAAAGTCCATGAAATACTGAAGAGGAACTGGAAAGAGGCAACTTGGGGGGGTGGGGGGGGGGGGGGGGGGTGGGGTATGGTTTCATATTCTGCAACCCAAAGAGATGGAATGAATTCTCTCTCCGAGACATCTGTCAGCTTCAAAGTTTAGTTCTTTGTCACAACAAAGCAACCGTTCCTCAATCAATGCTGGCTCACAATGCAATTTTAAAATGAATCTCTACCTGAACATTAAATAAACGTTCAAGTTTATTTGTATAGCACTTTTCACGATACAAATCATTGCAAAGCAACTTTACAGAAAATTAAGTTTCTACAATATATTTAGTTGTAGCTTATCTGTGGTGACTGTGAATTATTGTACATATGGCAGAAATGTACAGAAACATAAATTAAAGACATAATCAAAAGTACAGAGTTTTGCGACTTTAAGGAGCATGATTGATTGTATCCTGGTATAAGGCTAGTTACAGTAGGTACGTTAGAGCTAATCAATTAAAGGACTTATAGGCAAGTCATAATATTTTGTAACTGATACAGAACTTAAAAAGTAGCCAGTGAAAAGGACTGTAAAATTGGGGTAATATTATCATATTTTCTTGACCTGGTAAGGACTCTAGCTGCTGCATTTTGGACTGCCTGCAGCTTGTTTATGCAGGATGCAGGACAACCACCTAGCAGTGCATGACAATAGTCCAGTCTAGAGGTGATGAATGCATGAACTAACTTTTCTGCATCAGAAACTGGTAATATGTATAACATGCATCAGGCTCTTAAACTCAAAACCAGCCTCTTAACATCTTCATGTCTCCACTTAACATTAACTTAATAGTAAGATATTCATCATTCTCTACCTCACATTGACATACTGGAAGTGTCAACCTGTTTGCACATTTGCCTCTTGTACATTCCAGTGTATCTTAATATTTAAGACTACAGTTTACTTTCATGCACGTTATTTCCGTTCTATATTTAATTCTACAGTATACATCTTTTTTTATATTTTATTCTTATGTTTTTATTTATTTTTTTACTTTTATTTCAATCTTTCATAGCTATATTTATGTATATTTTCATCTGAGTTGACTATCTAATATAACACCCAGATTTTAACTGTAGGAAGTAACAGTACATCCATCTAATTGCAAATTGTAATCCAAGATATTCTGTGTACTGTTCTTTGGTCCAATAAGTAATATCTACGTCTTATCCAAATTTAATAGGAGAAAATTATTGGTCATTCAATATTTTACATTTTAACACACTCTTTTAGCTTAGATAATTTAGAAGATTCATCTTGTCTTGTTGAGATAATATTTTTTATATTTTCTAATAATATTACCAAAGGGGGCCCCTCCTTGAACTGCCACCTTAACGTGGTGGAGGGGTTTGAGTACCCGAATGACCCTAGGAGCTATGTTGTCCGGGGTTATATGCCCCTGGTAGGGTCTCCAAAGGCAAACAGGTCCTAGGCGACGGGTCAGACTAAGAGCGGTTCACAAACCCCTTATGAAAAGATCACATCAAAGGACCGTGACGTCGCCCGGTATGGCGCAGCCGGGGCCCCACCCTAGAGCCAGGCCCGGGGTTGGGGCTCGTATGCGAGCGCCTGGTGGCCGGGCCTCCCCCCACGGGGTCCGGCCGGGCTCAGCCCGAAGGAGCGACGTGGGGCCGCCTTCCCGTGGGCTCACCACCTACAGGGGGGACTGTAAGGGGCCGGTGCTTAGAGAATCGGGCAGCAGTCGAAAGGCGGGGGCCTCGACAGCCCGATCCCTGGACACGGAAACTAGCTCTAGGGACGTGGAATGTCACCTCACTGGCGGGAAAGGAGCCCGAGATTGTGCGTGAGGATGAGAGGTTCCGACTAGCGATAGTCGGGCTCACCTCTACGCACAGCTTGGGCTCTGGAACCACACTCCTCGAGAGAGGATGGACTCTTCACCACTCTGGAGTTGCCCATGGTGAGAGGCGGCGGGCTGGTGTGGGTCTGCTTATAGCCCACCAGCTCAGCTGCCATGTGTTGGAGTTTACCCCGGTGAACGAGAGGGTCGCTTCCCTGCGCCTTCGGGTCGGGGATAGGTCTCTCACTGTCGTTTGTGCCTACGGGCCGAACGGCAGTGCAGAGTACCCGGCCTTCTTGGAGTCTCTGGGAGGGGTGCTGGAAAGTGCTCCCACTGGGGACTCCGTCGTTTTACTGGGGGACTTCAATGCCCACGTGGGCAACGACAGAGACACCTGGAGGGGCGTGATTGGGAGGAACGGCCCCCCTGATCTGAACCCGAGTGGTGTTCAGTTATTGGACTTCTGTGCTAGTTACAGCTTGTCCATAACGAACACCATGTTCAAGCATAAGGGTGTCCATCAGTACACGTGGCACCAGGACACCCTTGGCCGTAGGTCGATGATCGAATTTGTGATCGTTTCATCCGACCTCCGGCCGTATGTCTTGGACACTCGGGTGAAGAGAGGGGCGGAGCTGTCAACTGATCACCACCTGGTGGTGAGTTGGATCCGATGGCGGGGGAGGAAGCTGGACAGACTCGGCAGACCCAAACGTACTGTGAGGGTCTGCTGGGAACGTTTGGCCGAGCCTCCTGTCAGAGAGATCTTCAACTCCCACCTCCGGCAGAGCTTTGACCGGATCCCGAGGGAGGCTGGAGATATTGAGTCCGAGTGGACCATGTTCTCCACCTCCATTGTCGAAGCGGCCGCTCGGAGCTGTGGCCGTAAGGTCTCCAGTGCCTGTCGAGGCGGCAATCCCCAAACCCGGTGGTGGACACCGGAAGTAAGGGATGCCGTCAAGCTGAAGAAGGAGTCCTATTGGGCCTGGTTGGCTTGTGGGACTCCTGAGGCAGCTGACAGGTACCGGCAGGCCAAGCAGACTGCAGCCCGGGTGGTTGTGGAGGCAAAAACTCGGGCCTGGGAGGAGTTCGGTGAGGCCATGGAGAAGGACTATCGGTCGGCCTCGAAGAGATTCTGGCAAACCGTCCGGCGCCTCAGGAGAGGGAAGCAGTGCCCTACCAACGCTGTTTACAGTAGAGGTGGGGAGCTGTTGACTTCAACTGGGGATGTCGTTGGACGGTGGAAGGAATACTTCGAGGATCTCCTCAATCCCGCTGTCACGTCTTCCATTGAAGAAGCAGAGGCTGAGGGCTCAGATGTGGACTTGTCCATCACCCAAGCTGAAGTCACCGAGGTAGTCAAGAAACTCCTCGGTGGCAAGGCACCGGGGGTGGATGAGATCTGCCCTGAGTACCTCAAGTCTCTGGATGTTGTGGGGCTGTCTTGGCTGACACGCCTCTGCAGCATTGCGTGGCAGTCGGGGACGGTGCCTCTGGGATGGCAGACCGGGGTGGTGGTCCCTCTTTTTAAGAAGGGGGACCGGAGGGTGTGTTCCAACTACAGGGGGATCACACTTCTCAGCCTCCCTGGGAAAGTCTATGCCAGGGTACTGGAGAGGAGAATCCGGCCGATAGTAGAACCTCGGATTCAGGAGGAACAGTGTGGTTTTCGTCCAGGCCGTGGAACACTGGAACACAGCTCTATACCCTCTACAGGGTGCTGGAGGGTTCATGGGAGTTTGCCCAACCAGTCCACATGTGCTTTGTGGATTTGGAGAAGGCATTCGACTGTGTCCCTCGCGACGGCCTGTGGAGGGTGCTCCGGGAGTATGGGGTCCGGGGCCCTTTGCTAAGGGCTATCCGGTCCCTGTACGACCGGAGCAGGAGCTTGGTTCGTATTGCCAGCAGTAAGTCAGACTTGTTCCCGGTGCGTGTTGGACTCCGGCAGGGCTGCCCTTTGTCGCCGGTTCGGTTCATGATTTTTATGGACAGAATTTCTAGGCGCAGCCAGGGGCCGGAGGGGGTCAGGTTTGGTGACAACACGATTTCGTCTCTGCTCTTTGCGGATGATGTTGTCGTGTTGGCTTCATCAAGCCAGGACCTTCAGCATGCACTAGGACGGTTTGCAGCCAAGTGTGAAGCGGCTGGGATGAGAATCAGCACCTCCAAATCCGAGGCCATGGTCCTCAGTCGGAAAAGGGTGGCTTGCCCAATTCAGGTTGGTGGAGAGTTCCTGCCTGTGGAGGAGTTTAAGTATCTTGGGGTCTTGTTCACGAGTGAGGGAAGGATGGAACGGGAGATTGACAGACGGATCGGTGCAGCTTCTGCAGTAATGCGGTCGATGTACCGGTCTGTCGTGGTGAAGAAAGAGCTGAGCCACAAGGCGAAGCTCTCGATTTACCGGCCAATCTACGTTCCTACTCTCACCTATGGTCATGAGCTTTGGGTCATGACCGAAAGGACAAGATCCCGGATACAGGCGGCAGAAATGAGCTTTCTCCGCAGGGTGGCTGGGCGATCCCTTAGAGATAGGGTGAGAAGCTCAGTCACCCGGGAGGAGCTCAGAGTAGAGCCGCTGCTCCTCCACATCGAGAGGGGTCAGCTGAGGTGGCTCGGGCACCTGTTCCGGATGCCTCCTGGAAGCCTTCCCGGGAAGGTGTTCCGGGCATGTCCCACTGGGAGGAGACCCCGGGGAAGACCTAGGACACGCTGGAGAGACTATGTCTCCCGGCTGGCCTGGGAACGCCTCGGTGTCCCCCCAGAAGAGCTGGAGGAAGTGTCTAGGGAGAGGGAAGTCTGGGGTCCTCTGCTTAGACTGCTGCCCCCGCGACCCGGCCCCGGATAAGCGGAAGAAGATGGATGGATGGATGGATTACCAAGGGGCAACATATATAATGAAATGGATAGTATTTTTATATTTTCTAATAATATTACCAAGGGGCAACGTATATAATAAAAATAGCAGAGGACCAAGTACGGATCCTTGTGGTCTCTTAAGAAAAGGCTTAATAACTGCCACCTTGAATGGTTTTGGGACATGAACTAAAGATTACGACGAGTTAATAACATTGAGATGTGGTTCTTCTGCTAACAACTCTTTCAGTAATTTAGTGGGTACAGGACCTTATAAACATGTTGGGGGTATAGATGCAGTGGTAAGTTTATTTAGCTCTTCCTGTCCTATAGTTATAAAGCACTGCTATTTATTTTTGGGTGCGATGAATGAAGCTGAAGTATTAGACACTGTAGAATCTACATTTGTTATTGTATTTCTGATGTTATCTATTTTATCAGTGAAGAAATTCATAAAGTCATTATTATTAAACAATGAGGAAGTTTTTAGATTGGGTGGCGTCTGGTTATTTGTTGATCTAGCCACTGTGCTAAATAAAAACCTTGGATTGTTTTGGTTATTTTCTATGAGTTTGTGGATATGATCGACTCTGGCAGCTTTTAAAGCCTGTCTATAGCTGGACATACCATTTTTCAATGCAATTCTAAAAACTTCCGATTTAGTTTTAAACTCGAAAAACGCGGCAGCAACAAACAGGAAGTGATGTGTTCATGCATCATTGATCGTAGTGATCAACTGTTAAATGTAACAGTAACATTAGTGCTGAGAAATTCCAGCTATGTGCAAACTGTTTCTGAATACCAAATCACATTGTTTGCATTGGCCTCAGAAATACTGACTGTACAGTAAACTATGTTTGGAGATTTCCTGAGAACGGCTGACTTTTTTTCTGCCTGCAAGGTGAAACAGAGTCATTTTTCTGGGCTCCATCTCATAGCATATCTTGACTTTGGCTGTGCTATGTTTGTTGTAGCAATTAAAAATAAATAGAAAATGCAGTTTTTATATTCATATAACCAATAAGAAGTGACTCAGTCCATGCAATATTTATGAGCTGAGGAGAAGAAAATCTTTTAGTGTGCTGTACTGCAAACGTAACCTTGGTATATTCAAAGACAGCAAATTCACATTATTTTAGCTATGGAGAACAATGAAGAGAATTTGCAATTATACTCACTTAAATTCAGAAAGTTCATAATATGTAAGACATTTTATAAAATGAACTTGCTAAAGTTAAAATATTGCGGGCTTCATTGAATTCGGCGTTCCAGTGGAGGCGTGAAATTTAGCTTCACAGAATAATATCTCTTGATACTAATAAGTGCGTATAAGAATCCTGCTTTGGCAAAAACTATTTTCTGGGAATTTAAACTTCAATTTAGCGCAGTTCTGCTGTTTCTGGCAGAGCTGAGAGGGCTGCTGGGAACTTGGGAGGAATTGGGCTGATGCATTGCTTTGATAAAGTGGTGTTAAAAAGCAAAGGCTGGTGAATGTACTGAGTAAACATACTGTGTGATGTTCATCTCACTATCAAGGCAATCAACTATACAAACTAGAACTAATTGTGAAAACAACACTTCTGAAAATAAGTTTTTTTTTCTTCAAAAAGTCTGTAAAGCATGATAACAAATAAACAGAGTAAAAATATGAAAAGCCATAAAAAGGATTTTATAAGTATAGCCTTGGTGCTCTCTGCGGCATAAAATTGTTACAATTAAATTAAATATAAATGCATTAAAGCTAAACAAAAAATACTAATTAAAATTACATACATTATATAAAATTCAAAAGAGTAATAAATATTATACTAGTTAGTGTACACATTATGAACACTATCTAAAAAACTATTACAATTAGTGTTTTATAGTGTAATATTTTAAAGAGTTTTAAAGTTTTTTTTTATAGCAAACCATTCATAAACAAACAGTACATACAGTAGAACACAGTGTTTTAGAATATTACTTTAAAGTTATATTTAATCAAAAGAAAGTAAATGAAAGAAAAGACAAACATTTGAAAGTCAAGTTCTTTGCCTGGCCCCATACCCAGCTGTTAGCCTACCATTCAGTCTGGGGAATCTTTCATACAAATGTTCACAGCAGGTCAACAGCACCTGAAGAAAGTTCTCTCTCTGAATGAGAGATCAACATTGTGCAAACAAAAGCTGCCAGGGATCAACAGGATCTTGCCAAAAGCTAGTCAGCGAAACTCTTCACTCACTGCAAGGCCAGGTGTCTGAAGTCAGGTCAAAGGTTGCATGTGTTGTTTGGGATCTGGGTGGGAAAGGCTTCGTTTTGTTAATGGCATGGCCTACCAGACAGTGTAACTGATGTTCCGAGGCTAGAGATGACCTTTGCCCTATTCAAGTTCTACCCTATTTGGTTACTGTTGCTAAGCTACACATACAATGTCCACAACCAGAAACTCTCCATCTGTCATGAAGCTGCTTTATCAGTGATTGCTTTATCAGAAACCAAGAAATTGTGTCAATGATTACCTTAAATTACCGATCACAAACATGTATTCAGATTTCGTAAGACTGACAAGATTCAGTGAGGTGGAAAATGCTTGAATGCTAACTAAAAAAAATTAAAAAGGTCTTTTCACAACAGCAGGCTTACAGCTTTGAATTTGGTAGAAAGAACAGTATAATCAAATGTAATATAATAATATGAATTATGTTCATTTATGGTCATTTCTTTTCATGCTCTGATGGAAACTAAGAGACCACAAGCTACTGAGGTCGCAGTCTCAGCCTTAGGACACAGACCTTTTGTCACACCGCTCCCACTGAATCTGTGCAGACAGCAGGGTAATGAAAGACACCGGTCAATCATTGATTGAGATTACAAAAATGGGACATTCACAAGGCATATGACCTTTTCCTCTGTGTCTTTATCATAGACTAAATTAACACAAACACACACACACACACACACATGATGATGAATAGCAGTGGAATATTAGGTTATATCCAATAAAACTACTGTTTGATCATGTCACTGTGGTTTGATCTAGATTTTAAAGATAGATATCATATGATTACTGGAGGGTAATTCTATTCTATTTTATGTTTGCTTTGAAGAATTTATGGCAACATTTTACTTTAAAGTCCCCGTGAAACGGAAGTTGCAAATGACTTTTCTCCAGTGTTGTGACGTATTTCCGAGAGAAACGGAATAACAAATGAGGAAAATAGTGGGCGTGGCTTATTTTCCAACTAGCACCTGATTGGATCTAGATAAGTAGGTGTTTAATTCAAAAAATGCAGGCAGATCTAAACGCAAGTTTACAATCGGTTGTTGAGGATCACCGCAATTTAGTTTGCAGCAAGAGGAGGAAGATGAAGAACAGGAACACACGGAGTTCCACAACCAAAAATGCACCTCCTCGCCATCTCTCCTTTCACGCGCTGTCAATGCTCGCAAACGCACAGGCAGCCTGTCTGCTGTCAGTTGGAGGGGCGTGGTTACAGATTGAGCTGACACCAAATTCCTCAAGCCTACGTCATCAGTGAAGGTCCTCCAATGCAGAGGGGAGGGGCATTTTCAGATTTTGATTAAAGATTATGAAGCCAAAAAATTTTTTTGTGTGGATTGACTCGCATGGATGAATTGTTCAGCACAAAACGACAAATTTAGGCGAACAAAGTAAATATAGTCAATTTTGATTTCATGTGGACTTTAAAATATGAATTTATATATAAATTCTGTCATTATCATCATGTCATTCCAAACCTGTTTGGCTTTCTTTTGTGGAACAGAAAATACTACATTATGTATATTATTATTTATATGGACAAAAACAGCTGAAATATTCTTCTTTGTCTGTCTGACCGTCCGTCTGACTGTCCATCCGTCCATTCATCAGTACACACACACACATACACACACACACACACACACACTTTGAGGCAATTTATTTTATTTTTTTCACATTTTGTTATATTGCTGCCCTATGTTAAACTGTAATAAATCTATACTCCATGCACCGTAATGTTAAAGCAAAAAACTGTTTTTAACATCTTTGCAAATTTATTAAAAATAAATATCTTAAATGATTCCATTACATAAGTACTCATACCCTTATCTGAGACAGTTGAAATTTAGCTCGGGAGCATTCATATTACCTGTAAATGTTACTACACTTTTAGTGAAGTTAACCTGTGGCGAATTCAATTGAATGGGTATGATTTGGAAAAGCACACGCATCCTTTTTAAAGGTCTAATTGTTGATAATGCATATCAGAGCAAAAACCAAGCCCCGAGGTCAAAAGAACTGCCAGTAGAACTAAGAAACAGGTTTGCATCAAGCCACACATCTGGAGAAGAGATCATAAAAAATTGTGCTTAATTAAATGTTCATAGAAGCATGTGGACTCTGTTAACCTTAATGGAAGAAGTTTGAGACAGCCAAGATTCTTCCTGGAGCTGGCCTCCTGGCCAAGCTGAACAATTGATGGAGAAGGGCATTGGTTAGAGTTGTGAACAAGAAGCTGATGGTCCCTGTAGTTGAGTTCCACGATCATATGAGGAGACAGGAGAAACCTATAGAAGAACCAACACCACTGCAATACTCCACCGATCTGGGCTTTATGGCAGTGTGGCAAGACTAATACATTTACGAAGTTGTGATAATTCTGTTTTTGCTTTGTCAGTATGGTGTATGGAGGGTAGATTGATGTGGAAAAAAATGTAATTTAAAGCAGTTTAACAAGGCTGCAACATAACAAAACGTGAAAAAAAGAAGCGATACGAATACTTTCGCAAGGCACTGTATAGATAAATAGATAGAGATGAATATGTGCCTGGACCACAAAACCAGTCATAAGGGTGATTAAAAAAAGAGAGATTTATACATCATCTGAAAATTGAATATATTGAATAAAAAAATGTGCCTTCAAGCATTTAAATAGCACTGTATGGAAAATATAATGATGTATTATGTAAATATACAATTATACTTTAATGAGGTCTAGATGAAGGTCAGTTTTTTCTTCTGTCCCTAAAACGGCACACAATCGCTTATGTGCCAACATCATCAGCTGTTGTTAGGACATATCATCTGTTTTGAAAATATCTGTAAACCGTTATTTATTTATTCATCACAAGGGTGTGTCAGAGTTCCAGCCCTTGTTGTGAGATATTTATCCTCACTGAGACCGTGCAGATAACAAGGTTTACCAAATAACAAGGTACTGCATGCATTATTGATGCTGCCCTCCATGAGACTGTTCAGAATAATAAGCGCTATTTCCCGACCCCTCATTACCGGCTGTTTTTAAAGGATGTGTTTGGTCGCCATGGACACCACTCTTACATTCTTCTATTAGCAATCTTCACTCTCTCCCTCCTTCTCTCTCCCCACTTCTTGCCATTGAAATTCAGGGCATGTGGGGTACTCGATGTTTTTAATTTTCATTTCATCATAGGCGCTTTAAGACTGTTGCCAGCACTTACTTGCAGTTTTCCTGCAGACCTCTCCACTACACCCTCTGACAGAACAGATGCTGCAATTAATCAAAGAGTGAGAGTGTGGGCTTCTCTGTGACACAAAACCTGACTCGAGAGCCAATCACTGCAGCCACTCTCATGCAAATTGCACAAGCATTCTCAGAATTAACTAATTGGGTACAAAATACAGATTGAGAATTCTATTAATGTGGAACAAGATATGCGCCGGCAGATTCCTTCCCTTCTGTTGGGTTCAGGCGTCTCGGTCTGGCGTAGAGTGTAAGACACCAGCGCCGCTCAGCAGATAAAGGCGTTCCACTGTCCTCACATGCTTATTGTGCATTTATGATAATTAGCCTTTTGCAAATTCTTCCTTTTCCCACAAATATTTGTGTCTAGGGCCTCAGGGGTCATTTTTAAAATGTGCAAAACCATGGAAAAGGAGATCAGTGTGAACAGGCATGAAGGAAAACATAAACAGAACATATCTGAAGAAATAAATGAATGCAAATACAACTGTATAACCCCAAACAACATAATATTTTAAGTACTGATGTCTTTATTTTAAATCTTTCATAACTAACAAGGACACATTGAGGAAATATTTTATACAAAAGTATGGCTAATATAATCTTTGAAATGAATCAGTTCCTTGAAATAAATATTTTTGATTATTTTAATTGCAAACAGAGAGACACAGAGAAATATAATACAAAATTATGGCTAGTATCATATTGATGATGATGATTATGATGATGATGGAATGCGTCTTTTTAATGTTTTTATTTATTTATTTTTTTGATGGCAAAAATAAAACGCAATCAATGACGTTTAAAAACAGGTGTAGTTTCCCACTGACATGAACTGTATTTATTTTACTGTCAGGTTTTTAAAAGCAATTACTTTTGAAATTTAAGCAAAAATACAAACAAATGATTTGCTGCTACTATAACTCATAAAAAAGTAGAAAAGAGCACTATGAGATAAAGCAGGTGACAGGTCAGCTTGCCAGAGTCTGCATTTAAAGCCTCACATATTAAAACTTTACAACAAGAGGTATGAAAAATGTACAACTTCATTTTCTTTTATCTAACCACTGGTTCTTTTACAGCTGGCACAAAATACTTCCATGTCCTTTCTATGATAGAAAAAAAAAAAAAACATCTGATAAGACTCCCAATTAATGGCCCTTGTTGTGAAATGTAGGGTATTATGAAATTAAAATACCCCAATCAGTAAACCAACAGTCTAAATTCAGTAATTTAGCTATCCCCCCATAAAATAAGTTTTCATTACGCAAAAGAAAACATAACTTATTCAATAAAACTTCTGAGGTAAAGATAATTACAAAGAATATGTTTTTTTTTGGAGTGCTGTTACTATATGTTGGAGTGAATGCGCTTTTGAGGGTTTTGGCCAGAGGAGAAGAAATCCAAAAACATTCTCTCCTGTTACCTAAGAACACATACAGCAGGTCACAGAACGTGTTTGGAGACGTGATGACTGAAATGATCTATGGAAGCATGTCAAATAGTCCAGCAAAATGCTGAGTCTTTTACATCTTTTGAAAATTACACGGCATAAGATGTGTCAAACACCACTTGGTTCTAAAAGCAGGATGATTTGATTGAGAGCTTCCCAACAGTGACTGTTAAACAGTTTCATCCATGGGAATGCCAAGAAGGATGATGGAAAAGGGAAGAAGAAAGGGCAGACTTGACTATACACTGGCCAGACAGTGCAAAAGCCATACAGCATGTCTCTGATGACCAGTTTCGTAGCAGTTCATTTCAGCTCTTTTGCGAAACGTCTTTAGAAATTACCCGTCCACAGAAATCCGGTCTTCCATTTTGTCTGGTGGTGAAACGCAATCCAACCTCTGTTAAATAAAGCTGTTAAATAATACCGTCAGGTGTTTCTGTGATCGTCTCTGAATGCTCTTCCCACGCCATCATGCTCTGACAAAGTTTAACCTCCACAACAGAGAGAGAGAGAAAAACCAAATAAACTAAATATACATACAAATGACTACTGGGCACTCAAGTCTATCAACAGACCTCCCGGTAGCTCAGCCTATCTTATAGACAAAAAATCCAGCATAGACGCTTCGTCCTTTTAACACAAATCTTATATCCATCTAGAACAAAGGACAGTTCTTTGTAAAACATTCGTATTCCTTACACACTTCTTAAGTGCAACTTAAAAAAAGCAACCTTTTTACGATGCTTTTCAATTACAACTTCCGGTTTTCTCGTGGAGTCGCAACTGTGGGTCCGAGGGCTTTTGGTTTAGTAGATGCTCACTTGCGACAGGACCTGTGCGTGAGCCTGTACCTGTGAGGGATGAGGCTGGGACGCAGGAGGGGGTGGCGGGCTGCCGAGAGAGGCCGAGTGCGGCGTGCCGGGGGAGTGCTGCACGGGCGAACACTGCGACTGCGGGAGATGCTGCTGCATTTGATGCTGCTGCATCTGCTGCATGTGCTGCATTTGCATTTGCTGCTGCTGCTGTATCTGTTGGTGCTGCTGCTGCATGTGGTGCTGCTGAAGCTGCTGCTGCAGGTGATGCTGGAAATGCTGCTGCTGCATTTGCTGCTGAATCTGCTGGTGGTGCATTTGCTGCTGCTGCATTTGATGGTGCTGCAAGTGCTGCTGCATCTGCTGCTGTTGCATGTGCTGCTGCATGGAAGCGTGCCGGGGCTGCATTGGCGGACTCAATTGCGACGACACGCCTGACTGCGGACCGCCCGTTCCCATCTGCCCCAGCAGCTGTGACTGATTGCCGCCGGTCGCCATGTTCTGATGAGCTACCGTGACCGAGGTCACAATCTGGCTGCTGCCAACACGCATTTGCAGAGGTTTTGGGGCGATGGCTCGAGGCAGGGCCTGCTGGAGCGCCTGTGCCGCGGCGGACATTGAGGGGTGCTGGGATAGAGGTGAAGGCAGCATGAGTGCTGGGGACAGGCTGGTGGAGGCGAGAGTCTGCTGCACCGAGCGGATCGTCTGGGCCTCCGCTGACTCTGCGGCAGCCTAAGACAGAAATAACGATTGGTCAAATGAATTTTAGTACTCAACAGATTCTTTCTTATGTAGTGCCCTCTCCTTTATTAGTGCTGATCTGGTGACTGACTCGACACAAAAGCTGTTCAGAGAAAATTGCTGCTGTCTTACATTCTGTGATCTAAAGAACTTGCCAAGAGGGGAATTTATATTATTTAGTAGCCTAGTAGAAAAGATCTGAAATAAGTCTTGCACACTGAAATTAATAAAGTTTGTGATTCAGAATTTCATAGATTTAATAAATTTACTCAATGCAATGTGATGCTGGTGTCATAAATGTAGGATACATCTCTAGTATCTGATTTGCTTGGACATTAACATACAGTACCACTAAACTGTCTGTAAAACGATCTTAATTTTTTACAAGAAGTAACAAAGATGCAAATGCTCCCGACCACCTGGCTGATACAGCGAGATAATGAGGCATGATGAATCATGAGAATATCTCATTCTAATTCATTAGCTGTATTTAATGCTATTTTTATACCTAGTGTGATGGAACAAACACATTCACAGTCACATTTAACTATGAAAGAGAATTTTGTGTACTTTAAAATCCTTTCCAGCTGGTTTTTAGAAGTTCACTGTGAGAAGATCAATGAATGTTAACTAATGCACAAAGAAATTAACACTTCTCCTAGTTACATAAGAACTGCTGTTTTCAATTGCCTTTCAGCTGTCAGTTGTACATTCGGTGCTTACATTGAAACGTTTACTGTGTAGAAGGTCTTATCTTTTAAAAGTGGTTAAAAACTCAAGGTGAAAGCTATCGAGCCTTAAATTTAGCTGAATTATTATTAGGATACAGATAACTAGAAATATAATAGAAAACATGATGAATGGCAAAAAAATGAAGACAACACAGTAAGAGGTAGTCAGAATTGAGTAAAGAAAAAACAGACAGGCGGAGGGCTGTTTAAACAGAAAACATCTTCACCTTTGACACAAGGCTAGCGCGGTACGCTGCAAGAGCTTTCAGGTACTCTTTTTTTGCTGCTTCTGTTTTGCTTTTGTAAACCTGAGGAGAACAGAAAGAACACGTGAGGTGTGATAAACAGATAATTAGTGGAACATTGACTGGCAAGCATGCGCTTCACAACAGGAAGAGCCTGCAGGCTTCATCTAAGCTGGTAATAAAAACTAAAGAAGGGTGAAAATATCAAGCAGTCTGTTAAAATACCTGACAAAAATCATTTTCTGCAAAACTGAGAGTAGAAATGAAAAAACATTTGTTATTCTAGCTAGAGCGAGAAGACTCCAGAACAGACAGCTCTATTTACAGAACTTTACATATGGTGTTCTTTGTGATATAATATATTTTGTTATTACACAGGACTGCCATTTGATACCTGTTTCTGCTCCTCTCCCAATCCATCCCACATTGAAGCTACTATCTTGGACACCTCTCCGAACGTGGCGTTAGGATTCTGGCCTTTAATGGCCGCCTGGGTGTCTCTGAAGAACAGGGCGTATGCAGACACTGGCTTCTGAGGCTCATTGGGATCCTTCTTCTTCTTTTTCTTGGGCGTCTTAGGCTTCTTACCTGAGTCAGGGGCGGGACGCTTTTCACCAATCACCTGATGTAGAGAAGGCAGCTTGTTATAAAATCTCACTAACTGGATGTTGATTTAATTCTCAATTAAATGTTATGATGAAAACACTGCATAAAACATTACGTGGATTAAATGGTACTCACCCTGTTTCCTTCCTCTTGATCGTCTTCATTAATGGAGCTGGAGGGAGAGGGTGTGGCTGATTTGCTGGCGGGTGGGGATGGGGATGTGTGAGCAATGTTTGATCCGGTCATATTCAGCCCCAGCTGTGTGTTGATCTGGGACTGGTTGATGGTGGTAAGATGGTTTTGTGACATCATGCCATTGGGGTTATGCATGCTAATGATGGAGCGCATCACCATGGTGGGGTTTGGAGTGTACTGACGGAGATGGGTCTGACCGACAGCCTGCAGAGCACACAGACAACAAAAACAGGTTTAGATGTACAAAGATGCATTAAATTGATTGTTATAAAACAATATTACAAAAGATATGTTTTTTTTTCAATAAATGTTGTTCATTTGAACTTGAACTATTTATCAAATTATAATTTTTTTTATACAGCACAATTGTTATCAAGCTGAGCATCTGTCATCTCAATGAGGACATAAATATATAAACAACATCACCAAAAATGTTCTGAGTCACTTCACAAACATTTTACCATTTAATTTGAGTAAAACCAGTGTAAATGTAAAGGTATTCACGTCAAATTAAAAGTTCATTTTTACATAAAGTCATTGTGCTAGAAATATTACTATTATTTAGTAGAATGTATGTGATACTGCTACTACTGTTAAAAGAAAAAATAAATAAAACTTTATTTTTTAAAGAAACAAATCACACAAGATTTCTTGCATGTTTTAATTTTAATAGCAAATCCCCTTTATTTACCAAAACATTTTATGTGTTTAAATTTCATTAATTAAAAGACTAATTAAATTTTGGTGAAACTTGTTTAGTATTTTTCATGATTATATTACTTGTAGAAAAATGTTAAACACAATTGTAAATAAGTATAAAGAATGACATTGGTTTTATACTTAGTGATTTTTTTTTAGTAGCATATTTTTGTGTTTTGCTTTGGTACCGAAATTGGTACAGAGAACTGTGGATTTTCACTGGTATTGGTACCGAATACTGAAATTTTGGTACCGTGACAACACTACACTACATACAACACTATATATATATATATATATATATATATATATATATATATATACATATATTTTTTTTTTTTCAGAACTTAATATTTATTCATTTATTAGTTATTGACCATAACAAAAAATAATTATCAACTTATTTGTATAATTTAGAGTTAAAGTGTATTTGCAGTTAGAGGAACATATAATTAGCTCAGTATAAAAGAAGAACTGAAGTAAAAAGAATGTCCCAATCAAAACTAAAATAAATTTGATAATAATATAAATAAAAAGTATAACTATATTTAAAAAATAAAGTTTGGAGGTCGGGTACACATGAACCTGATGCGTTTTACATTGACCAGTTTACAGAGCAAGAACAGCTAGAGAAAACCAATTGTTCATTTGATCTCTGTTCATTTTTTTTTTACTCCACATCAACTCTCTTTCTCTCTTTCCATCTGGTATTCAGAGACTCAAACTCAATATCTGTATATGTCAACACATCATAAAGCTGTGCACCTGGCCTTATTGTCCAGAACTGCTGAACCCTCTCCCTTAGTACAATATTCTAACACCTTCCCTCACATACAGATTACATTTTCTTTGTATTAATTCCCTGGGTACACACAGCTTCATACCGCATCCATGTCTTAGCAAAAAATACAATCTACAAAACAATAGCTGTTTTCAACATCTGTTAGGCTGATGCTGGAAATTTTGCACTATTTTTTTTAGGAAACACACTGTATAAAATGAAGCAAGTAAACTAGTTAGATTAATAGATAAGTAAAATAATTAATGACAGAATTGCACTACAACAGAAATAAACACATTTGCATTAGTTTCATCGCTAGAATGCGGTGACAGAGCCAGCAGCAGTCTTTGTGTCAGACCTGTCTTGTGTTCATTAGTTACGACCATCTGTGTCTAACACTTCAACACAAAAAGTCAGTGATGTCCCATATGAAATCACTAGCATTCTCTATGCGTCTGTAATATAAAGAGTGGAGGGAATCACAGAGATGTAAGGCAGCCTTTGAGGGCTCATATTTATCATCAAAGTCTCTGGCTGGGCTTTGTGTTCTGGCTCTCTCCATCATGTGAACACTTCAACATGATAAATGATTTGAACATGCAACATTTGTCAGACGACCATATGCTCACTTACTCTTTTGATTGATTTCATGTACTGACTACGTTGGTAAATGGTCAGAACTGGTCTTTAGTTTCAGGTGCACTTTGATCCGGTCGCACAAAGCAGAACAGATGTGGAAATAATTCCCGAGTCGGATTATGAAAAAAAAGGCTGCGATTTATCTCGAAGCATCTAATGATTTGACAACATTATCCTCTAAATTCCCAATGATCATACAGCAGAAAAAGAAAACATGAGATGATTTTGTATAAAACAGATATTTATGTGTAGAATCAGTAGATGGAAAAGAAAGAAGGCTGAATGGAGCATTCAAACTAAAGCTGCACAAACAGTAGTCAGCTTTTGCTAATAGCAGCCTTTGTCGGGAATGAAAGAAATGTGATTTTTGCTGTCAGAGTGGTTTAGCTGGTAGATTGAGAGAGTCAGTATCCGATCTGTTTATTTATGTCCCTGCTGCACACCCTACATTTGCATTTTGATTGGAACATTGTCTGCTGACACACAGCTCACATCTACACAGATGCTTTCGATAGTCTTCATAAATCTGTAAATAACTCCTTATCTGAAGAGTAAAGAGGCCAGATGTGTCCTATCCTCTAGTCTGTGTGTTTGCGTGCGCTTGTGCAAATGTTGCTATTATATCAGCAATCAGCCCATCTCAGTTGACTGTATTCCAGCAAAAAATAACCCCCTCGTATCTTTATTCCCCAACATATTTTACTACAGGCACAAAAGCTTCTGACATTAAAAGGTGCCAAAAAGAGATGCTGACCAAACAACCACGCCACACAAGGAGCCCCTTGTCCGACACACGGAGACGTTTGATGGATGACTGTTTGGTTCTGCCTCAAATAGTATCCTCACCCCTTTCATCAAAAGCAGCAACCGCAACTAAACAGTCAAGAAAGTATACTGGGGGGAGGGGGGCAGCCAAGACCTCTTTTTTCAGCATGTGTTCATAACCATAACACAACCAATACTGCTTTCAGACGATCGGGATAAGAATATGAAGATGCCGTGTCAAAGGCTGAGAGTCTCAGGTCTGCTCTTTAAGATACCAGCCTTGGGATTCTGTGGGGGGTGGGAATGGAATTGGAGAGTTTATTAAAAGCAGCTTGGTATGAGCTGTTCCATGCTGAACAGAATGTTAACAAGTTCAATTTCCATTCAATCTTTCCGCGGAGCTCTTGGAAATGTTCCATAACAGAAAAAGGAGTAAAATCATCTATATGGTAATTATGAGGATGAATCTAACAAGTTTGGCCAGTGTGAAAAGGTCAGCTTTATTATGAATAGTTTATCAGCCCTCTGCACATATTCACAGCTGCACTGGAACCTTAACCAACATGCTGCTTTATTTTTCAACCATTTATGGGCACCTGCATAACTGGCTCCTCCAGAAAAAAAAAAAGAAAATGGAATTTTGAATGCTTGCAGAGACCACGGTAGCGTGAAGATAAATTGTTTTCTAGTCCTATTTCTCCTCCACCTACTCACTCTCCTCTCTCACTCCATCTACAAAACACACACATATTCTCTCGTTTCATGCGCCCTGTACGAATTGTACCCTTTGAAAAAAAGGTCCCAGAACATTGTTCTGATACCTTAAAAAAGACTAGTTTATAACCTACCTCTCTCCTCACTCTCATCACTTCTCCTTACCTCCTCCACCTCTCCCGTTGCACTATGGATATTTAAAACTTGTTCAACATGATTTCATTTCCTTTCAAGTACTGGCTGAGAAAAACAAAATTACAGAATCAATCACACAGAAGGTCAGGCTGAGACTTCATTACAAGTATTGCATGCCTGCATGAATATCTTTCATTTCTTACTGGCCCAATATGTCACAATGGCTGTCTGACAGAAAAAGAAGAAGAAGAAGAAGAAGAAAAACATGAAGGTGAAGGGGGAAGGAAAAAAATCCACTTTCAGAGATTGATGTAGATCTGATGTCACAACTACTCAGCTTGGAGATAAGATAACAGAAATGTGTAAAGAGAAAGAGAGGAAAGTGTGAGAGAGAAAGTGTATGTGTGTGTGTGTGTGTGTGTGGTACTGGAAGAGAAGAAAAATAACGTTTCTGCATCACTGGTCATATTTTCCATTTTATTCACAGACACAGCAGTCAGACCCTAGTCAGTTTGTGAGGGATCATGTTTTAAAAAACTGTTCCACTGTAGATTGCTTAGAATCCCACAAACACCTGCTCTGTATAAATACACTGCCCGTTCATTATATTTTTATTTTAGGTAAAATAATAATGCATTTGTTTATATATATATATATATATATATATATATATATATATATATATATATATTGTGACGAGTCAGCTGCCTCTTCCCTGGTTATCATCGGCACCCTGTCGTAAATCGCCGCCCTTCACCAGGCTCCCGACAGGAGTGGGTGTGTGAGAGAGGAGGGGCGCTGGATGAGCCAGGGCTGGCGGCGTGTGATGGGGCACACCTGACGTAAATGGAGCCTCATCACCGCCACGGTTTAAAAGCCCAACGTGCCTCTCTTCAAGAGACCGGTCTCTTCCCCGTGCATGCACACTGGTGTCCTCGAGGGTCCAGGAAGGGAGCGTTGAGGGACTCCCGTGCCACCAGAGACGTGAGCTGTCGGACCCGCGGTCCGGATGAGAACCGCACCCGTTTACACGGCTGACGGGCCAGGATGCCGGGCCGTCCATCCCCTGCAAGCGCCGCGGCCAACGAGCAGGATGCGGCCGCTAGAAGAAGCCGCCGACCCTCGTGCCCCGGACCGAAGAGGGGAGCGTGTGCGGCCGTCGGACTCCGCCCCTTACCTGGACCTTTCTTTCATGAACACTGCCCGACCCACATGAACCCCACAGCATGACGAGGACACCAGATCCCCTGGTTATTTTGGACACTCTGCCACTTTGGCCACTTTTATTCCCTCTTTTGCTTTATTTTATGTTAATAAAAGCCTCTCCGAGGCCTGACGCTACGCCCACTGTGTGTTGTTGGCTCCTCCCATTACTATATATATATATATATATACCAGAAAAATAGGAATGCTAAACCTGCTCTGCACAACCTCCAAGAACATCTCTTCTGAGATAAACAGGTGATCACATAATTCACGTCTTTATCGGTTGCTGTCTACTCTGAGATCCTGTCAGAACCTAGATTCCAGCGAGTCTCAAACGAGATACAGGAGCTTGTTAGGCGAACAGATTAAATAAATAATGACTTCACATTCTGAATCCTGCCAGACTTCTTCACAGCTGAGAAATGGATTTTGCCGAGTTGGGTTTGGCCAGCAGCATCTGCGGCTAATTTCACCTGACATACGTGGAGCATTAGAGGGAAGGAATTAGAGGAATAATTGCCTTTAATGCAGAAAAACTAAGTGCATATGAAACTAGCACAGGTGTGCTGTGCCTCATAGATCTGTTTAAGTTGCACTTAAGAGTTGGAGTAGATTTTTTTTGAGGCAATGTATAAATTCTCTTGACATTTTTGTTTTATTCCCTTGCTGCCATCTGTCTTTAATTTTACAACAATTGGATCCCGAATTGTACATAATGGCCTGTGTTTTTGCATTAAATGTACAATTATAATTCTTAAATGCATCAAAATGACTGAAGAACAACGTTGGAAGTTATAGTGCTAACTTCCGCTAACCCTTAGCGAGTCCTTTATAAATGTGAGGCATTGACTCAAAGGCAAGGTACTGTCTGTACCAGTCCCAGAGAGCAGGACAAACTGAGATCAATTCCATTAAGAGGAGAGAGACTGAGAGTCTTTCAGGAGGACAATGAGTGATGAGCGATAGAAAAGAATCAGAGGGACGTCACAATGCCACCAGGCACAGAGCAGAGTGCCCTCATTCTCCCTCAAACCCGCTAATATAGTCCCCACACAATCAGAACCACTGTCCACAGAAAGAGCTGCTAAAGAGGAATAATGCTGGAGAATCAAATCTAATCCCTTCACAGCGCAGTGAGAACAGAACCGTGTTGTAATTGTGTCAAGGTTCCGTTTTTTCTTCCGGATGCATACGAGCTTAACTGACCATGAAATTAAAATTCTTAAGGCAAAAAGCCTTCCGGCGGTCACTTATGCAGCACAGATATTTTAAAAGCTGCAATTATTTTACTTGCCAGTAGAATGGATGGTCAGGAAAAAAGCAATAAAATTTGATGGTGCCTATGCATATTGGAATGTAAATAGAGAAATATTATTCCACATATACATTGTTGGTTAAGGGGAAAGCGAGGCACTATTCAGAATGAAAATCAAAATAAAAACAGTTCATGAAAAGCATGCCAAAGCATCATCTGCTGGTTAATGTCACTTTGTGTCCTTTTATGTATTCAAATTTCTCTGATAGCGATTTCATTTCTATAATAGCAGTTTTAAAATATCTAGTCTGGCCATGGCATTTTCAATGCTTCCCCTTCGATGAATCCACGTCTGTGGCATTTAGGAGCCATCATCTGAATTAACAGCCATAAAAACTTGATCATAAAACATGATTATTATGAAGCAAATGCTTGCCTAGACCTTTATTTTATCTTACATATTAGTCATCACAGCAACACAAGGTTAAAAATCAATATATTTAACTAAGCTGACCAATTTTATTGCATGCCTTCATTGTTTATCTGCTGTCTTTTCATGTTGTTCTAAGCACTTATGACTTTATTTCTTCCATGGAGCACAAAAATATAAACTTTAATCAATAAACTGGTCACTCTTTTTCATGAAGTCACAATGAATGAGGATTGGAGCTTATAGTCTTTAAGAAGGTTGGAAAACAATTATGCATTACAACAGAAATATCATAAAAGTGGTTCATATGTCTTGTGCACTTTAATCCAAGTCTTATGAAGCCATCCAATAGCTTTGTGTGTTGCTAATTATTGATTTTTTAATCTAGTAAATTCTTAATCAATACTACCAGATCACAGATTTTAACCTTAAGAACCAAACTAGTTAGTCAATTATTTTTAAATGAATCATTCAGCCTAGTTTTGCTAACTGGATGGACTGATTTAATGAACCGATATGACTCAACAGAACATTTTTAGAGGGGGTGTCTAGATTTTCAGTGAATAATGATTTTTCAGTCTGTTCCTTGAGCAAAGCCATTGGGCTAAGGGCTAGGGTAAAAATGCATGAGTTGTAGTGAACTTGTTTTGGAGTTCTCCACCAGTTCTCATTCACTTTCATAAAAATGTAAGGTGATAAGAAATTATAGCAGAATTTATATTTATGGGTGGACTACCCCTTTAAGGCTTTATCTACAAATACAAATACAGTTTTATAACAATGACACAAATCATCAGCCACCTTGATTTGTTTTGCATATAACACCTCTGTCAAACATATTTGCATTAAGAGGAAGAAACCTCCCTGGTTTTAAATCCTTACTTAAATCCAGGTGGATCTAAAAGCTAAATGTAACTGCCAGTGAATGATAATGTTGTGGAAATATTTGTGTAATTTTTGACTTTGCATAACGACTGCCTTCAACATCTGCAAACATTAAGATCTTTAAAGGTGCCATCTGTCATATCTGGCAAAAAAATCAAGTCATACTCCACATTCCATACCAGATGGGGGCAGTATGCCTCATTAAAGTGAATTGGTCTACTCTAGAGTAACAAACGAGAAACAGCATAGTCTCTATGCTCCGCCCCTACCTTCACAACAACACTAGAGCATAGCCGAAGCCTATAAGACAGCGGTTCTCAATTGCAGACCTCGCGCCCCACTGCTCTGCACATTTTGAACGTTTCTCTTAGAGCTTCAGACATTTGTTCTATTCGAACATAAGTGCCCTGCGAAGTGGTCATCACAGGATATTTAGCCATGATTCCAGTTCGAAGTGAACGTAGCTATATGTTCCAATCAAAGTGCATTGAAGTGTGCAAGACGTGAATTTAAATTGTATTGATTTACAGAGGTATGATGTCACAGTTGTCCATGTTTAAAGACGCTGCACAGCACAAATCAGTGAATGAATGTTTCGATGTGAGGTAAACTTCAACAGATTTCCCCTGCTCAGAGAGTAGGGAGCAATGAACATTTGAAAAACAGTTCATGCATGGAGTTCATTTCTAACGAGCTGATTATCTGAATCAGGTGTGTTAACAAAGAGAAACGTGCAAAATTTGCAGAGCATTGGGGCGCGAGGACTGGAATTGAGAACCGCTGCTATAAGAGAACGTTTTGCCTCCAGAGGAACGTTGGGTGATGTCAAGTGATTTTGAAACATGACATCTTCAAACTACTCCCCTTCACCTTTACCAGTGAATATGTTCATATTCGTTTTGTTCATATTACATTGAGTTGTATATACACATTATTGGAATTAAATTAATTTGACAGACAGCATTCTGTCAACATCATTGGTCAACATCAGACAGCTGATGTTGATCAAGCTAGCGCCAACCAACGTAACGTCAACCAGAGCTGCCAACTCTCAAGCATTCACCGTGAGGCACACGCAATTGACTCTTTTCACACGCTTTCACGCCACACATCAATTTTCTCACGTACAGAAAAACCACGAAGCAAAGAGGACACGGAGACCAACAGACTAGACAGAGCAGGTTACTTATGATATAAAAATATGGGTAAGTTATAGCTAGCTAATTATCAAACGCAGCTACGGTTAGCCATCGCTAACATTAGCACGTTTATAGAACAGCCTTCGATCCATTTCTATGTTATAACTTCCCCCAAAAAAATACACAAACATATAAAACAAACTTCTAGCGAAATACTAACAGCATCTAACTTACCAATCCAAAAGAAATGTTGCAAGTTCGGTGTCGAACCTCATTTCTTTCAGGTCCATCAGTTGTCTCCAGCGATTGAAAGCAGTGCCGATGTTTACTCTGGTTCGGCTCCTTTTCTTATCTGATTTGATTTGTGTTTCCGAGCGCGGTTGTTTCCCTGTAGCGGGTGGTGGTCTCTTGCCAAGGGCTTCAACCATCCTTTCGCTTGATTGACATCAGGTTAGATTACGCCCACAAGCCGTGCGAGTTATTCGTGTATTGCACGTTGGCTGGTGGTTATGTTGCCCGCATACCGCCTCCCATGGCCGAAACTGGTATTACGACACCTGTCGGGCCGGGGCTAGTAATGCTACTGCTAATTAAGGTTGATATCTCTGCAGCACTATAACTTTACATTTTTTAATGACATCATCGCCCTTATTTCTTCTCATACTTTTGATGCGTGTAGGTAATTTTTTGAATATTTTTAGCTCAATTTTTGCACATGGCACCTTTAAAAGGGTTGTTGAGTTATTTACAAAAAAAAAAATATTTAACGTATAGCAGAGTATTTCTGTGCCAAATACACACTTCTGTGTCTCTTAAGTTTCAGAAAGTTTTTTTTCAATTGTGGCTCTTCATGACGTAATAAAGGGTGGAACTCCTTATATGGGCATTTCTCCCAGAAGACCAAGCATATGCACACATTGACCAGAGCGAGAGTAAGAGCTTCAACTTTCTTCATTCAGCAGTGCTGCAAGGGACTCGCTTGGAAAGAATGTCTCCAAAGAATTGTGTTTTTGGTTGTAAAGTAGAGCTGAAACAACGAATCGATTTAATCGATTAAAATCGATTATTAAAATAGTTGTCAACTAATTTAGTCATCGATTCGTTGCTAAATAACTTTTATTTGCCTTAAGCGGCTCATTTCGTCCATATTTCAAATTTGCGGTGACCAAAGTGTGGCAGTAATGAGCCACCGGAGGTTTTACTCAGCCAGTACAGCAGGAGAAGTAGCGAATAGCCAATAGCTGGCCTCGTTTTATCTCACGTGCTTCCCGAACAGCGTCTCTGCAGCATTCAGCGTGATGTGGGAGTACTTTACTTTGAGCCTTCAAAAAAGAAGAGTAACCTGTAAACTCTGCACTACTGAACTGTTTAAGGGGACGTTCACATATCGCATCTTTTGCGCGCTCAAGTTCGTTATTTCCAACACCGCACCGCATCGAGTTAAAAACATTTCAACTTTTCAGAATGCCGCAAGCGCACCGCAGGTCGTGTGACAAGAACTAACCAATCAGCTTCATCCTTTCCCGTAACAACGTTAAAAGCTCAGTCAAGATGAAAGGAACAGCTGATCATAGTTGTATATGGATTTCCATTTTGAAATAAATTTAGTAGCAGAGCTACTGCAAACGATTTTTTGAGCTGCAAATCCATTTATCCTTTGCTGAAATTTCCGCGTCTTCAAGGAGAGAGCACGTCATGGTTGCTTAGCAAAGGCAGACGCCTCAGGGCCTCTTCTGCCAGAGCGCTTTGGAAAGAAGGAGAAAGCGGTGCGCCTAGCGTTTTCCACGCGTTTTTAGGCGCGATTTGTGAACGGCCCCTAAGACTTTCATTTGTGCAGATTCTCCAGTACAATGTTGTTTGCAAATGTTTAGTCGTAAAAGCTGATAACATTGCTTTTTAACATTTAAAGCTTTACAAACATGTTCTGTGATCAGTTTGTCGTTTATCAGTTCAAAATTCAGCCGTGCAGCCTAATTATGACTGGATGAAAGAGGTATGTTTAAAGATATTTGAAATGCACTTTTTTTCTAAGTATTCACTGCTCTTTTTCACACAGCAGGTTTTTTGTGTGTGTCCATTTTTTTTTTCTGGACAACCTTCTATAAAGCAGTTTCCCAGTAAATAATAAAATAATGCACTGCAATTTTATTCTGTTTTATCCTTATTCTTCGTGAAAATATGTTCTGAAAGATTCCTTAATAAGCTTTGTTCGGGATGTTAAACTACTTTAGGAGCTCTAAGGACTGCCATGGTGAAAACATTATTTGAAATCTACTTGTGAAATTTGCTATATGGGTCAGTGTTCTGATTGCAGAAGAGTTCGACAAAGGATTACTAACACAATAAAACAACTCCAGGTATATTTTTGATGAGGATATGACAGTGCAAAATGGTTAAAATCTCTTAAAAATCTATGCTGAAGGACAAAGACCATTTATTAAAAATTTACTTGGGGAAAAAATGGAAAAAACTAAAATATAAGTACATAAACCGATTAATCGATTAATCGTAAAAATAATCGAAAGATTAATCGATTATCAAAATAATCGTTAGTTGCAGCCCTATTGTAAAGGAAAGATAACTTTGTTCAGCTTCCCCAAGAACCCATGTTATGTGATCGGTGGATGCAGTTTGTTTTTCAGGTCAGCAACAGAGTTTCGTTTTATAAACAAGGTCTAGTTTGACGCTGGATTTGCACATTGTTTGATACTGAAAGATGGAGCAGTCCCAGCTATAAAAGATCCCGGTCATGATTCGGAACTGCAGACAGTAAGTGAAACAGCATCAAATGTCTGTGTTTTGTTGGCATTCAGCGCTCAAGTGCTCGTCACTCTTTAGCTCCGCCCACAGTACGCCTCCATGAGCTCGGCTGTTTTCGGAGAGAATCATAAAGCTGTATCTTTCTTTTATAAATATGATCAAATTAAAGACATTTTGGGGATATAAAGATTGCAGTACTACTCTATAGGTACTCAAGATTAACATGAGATTGGGTGAAACTGTATGTGTTATGTCCCCTTTAAAATTTTCAAGCAAATAACCAGAGAATAACCAGACACTTACCCCTGGATGTCCATTGTTGATTTGTCCTTCTTGCTCCATCATATTTCTGGAGATGGTGATTGATGGCAGCTCCAGGCTCTGGGGTGGGAACCGAGGGGTGAACAACCCCCGCTGAGAGTTGGGATGGTCGGGTAGCCCAGGGAAAGGTGAGTCCATCTCCTGGAGGCCCATACCAGGGTCGGTCTCAGGAGGAGGGGTGATGGGGGGTATTTCAAACTCCTCGTCACCAAGACTTGGAGTATGAAACGTCTAAGAAAAAGACAAAGGAGAAAATCAGGGATGAATTTTGCCCAAAATGTGGTGAGGGCCTGCAAAGTTGAAAACCTGAAATCACCATGATGTTGTTACACTAAAAATTAAACACAACCTTCGCATAAACTGGAAACACATTTCATTTCAAAGCTTTGAAATATCTGTTGACCAGAGCACAAGAGATAAGAAAACCTATTTAATACTTGTACAAGAAACGGATGTTTATTCTGATCCAAAACATTACATTCTCCATGAAACAGGGTCTGAAAAAAGATGTCTGAATTTGAAATGCAATATTGTGTGGCTATCATATTTGCAGGAGGACAAAAAAAGCTGCTTAATCCAAGCTGGATTATGCTGGCTGGAGGAGAAAAGAAAGTGCAGGGAGTGATGGGTTTAAAGAACGTTCACACAGATTATTCCGGCTGTCCAGAAGTGTCGCACTTTGTTCTTCTCAGTTGCACCTCCAAATCTGCTCATCAAATGACCAAATCCCTCTGCCTGTGAATTACAGCCTATCGTCACACTTAATTTGCTTATGTTGACTACCTGCTCTGGGCTCCTCATCGAGGAATTCACTGACCTCCACTCCTCTCTCTTTTTTCTGTTTCTTCCTGTCTCCCTCAATTTCTTGCTTTATGTATTCAGAACCTCTTGTTTCGTGTTCAATCTTGTTTGGAATCTTCACTTTAATACTCTCAACGTGTTTCCTTCACTGCATCAAAAAACATATCAACATCATGTCAACACACCATCCATCCTCTGAAGCTGTTTGTCTTTTTCCCTGCTATCACTCTATATCTTGTCTTTCATATTCCCACTTCCTCAATCTCAACCTTCTTTCTTTTCAGTTTTATTCTTACTCTTTTGTAAAAGCATAATGTGCACAGGGAATCTGCCAACACATCTTTTATTAGAGCATATTTTAGAGCAGGCACACATTCAAACACACATACAGATATGCCATGGTCTCATACATCTAAACCAAACTCTCAAAAAAACATTTCTGCATTTTAGTGGTCACAATATGGGTGATTTTGGGGTTCCTTACTGCCCTAATGGTGACATTTTGGTTCTCACAATATAGGCAAAACCTGACCACCACCACCCCCCCATCCACACACACACACACACACACAGACAAATACAAAAATAAATCAAGACTCAAAGCTCAAAGCTCATTCAGTGCCTGTATGATGAGATCCAGCCGAGGGGGTAAGGCTAATAATCAGCTCTTTTTTGTCACCTCTCCATCTTATTTAATTTTTTATGTAGCTCCATTCCAGCATTTAACTTGCAGCGTTTTTTCCACAGCTGTGAGCAGTGGATCTTGTAAAGGCAGTAGTGTTTTTTGTCATAATGAGGACCAGGGGCTTGCAGTGCCTAACACATGTTCACATTACCTTCAACTAAAGCCATTAGTGACCAGCCCAGCTCTGTTTCCCACTTCTCCATTAACACACAAGCTACAAACTCATTTTCCCTCCCTGTGGCATTGCAGCAGTTAACAGTGTGTTAATCAAAACAGCAGTGTTGAGGCATTAATAATAAAAACTGTGTCATGAGAGAAGAACGAGTCAGATATCATGCACATGGAAGTGATCACAAAACATCACTGACATTGATTTTAAAACCAACATGGAGGTAAAACACTGATATCGAGGGAGAAGAACTAAATATAAATAAATACAAAATAGATCAAATAGAGTGAAACAGGACGAATGAATGATAGCAAAGCAGAGAAAACAGGAAAAGAGAGAGAGTGGTGTTCTTTTCATTTATTTTGCTTCATGACCTTTCTCTATGAATAAGACCTGCAGTGCCAGCATGTTTTCACAGTACAATACCACAGAGAGAAAGAAAGAGTGAGAAGGAGAGAGGGAGAGAAAAAGAGAGTGGCTCGACCAAAATGTCCCAATAACACAGTTGTGCTGTAAGATCTGATACGACATTCAAAGATCAAATGTGAGGTACATATAGTCCCTTTCTTCATCTTTTTCACATCAGAGCATAACTAAAATGACACTGACCTTTACAAAAAAACAAAACAAAACACTGAACACCTGACTGAAGTTGAACACATTGAGATGAGAGAGAGAAGGCAGAGATTAAATTAAAATTGCTCTCAGAGACACTGAGGTGGTGTGTGTAAATGAGAATCGAGATACGGTGGTAGCATGACTGAAGTATACAGAAGCTGTCAGCTGTCAGTGTAGCGCTGGTGTTGTGGGGTGAGGTAGTAGGTCACTGGAGACTGTATTATTGTGTGTGGTGAAAGCTCAGGTCAGTGTGTGTAAAGTGGACTCAATCTTCAGTTCAGGAGGAGGAAAATAGGGCTGCACGATTATAACAAAAATCATAATTGTAGATTATTCCCTTGAAATTGTTATTGCGATTATTAATTATGATTATTACAGTTTACTTTGAATGATGTTTATACCATTGTTTGATGCAGTTGATGCATGTTTAAACCATTGTTTGCATGCCGTATTTTTATATGAAAATAAACAAGCTTAAAACACTCCAACACTAACTTATTTTTATTTTAGTATTAAGCTTCAATTGTCAACTATACATTGGATTGGTTTCTTCTTTAAATTAAAAAAAGTAAAAATATGAATGGTATTATAATGCTATACTAAAACTAAAATGTAGAAAGAAAAAAAAAAAAACTTAAGCACACAAAATAACATAACTGGGACTTTGAACGATTAATTGCCGCTTTGAACAATTATGTAATTGTGGCATTTGTGGTAATTTATTCCACTCTAAATTAGCTAAACTAACCACAAAAAAGAAAAAAGAAAAAGAAAAAAGAAAACTGAGGCACTTTAAAAACTAAAGTTACTTTCAATTTCAAATGTAAATGCAAGCTCAACTAGGTTCATTTTCATTGAGTTTGCTTTTTGGTCTACCAAAACAAAGATCTTATAGATCTTTAGGCAATAATAAAACATAATTATAATATTTAGTTTTTTATTGCTTAAAAGAGAATATGAATATAATTTATGAATCTGTTTAGAGGCAGATTTTGGCAAAACCAATTGTGATAAATTAATAATGTTTATTAAAAAACATCATGAGATTAATCACAATTGATTTTCATTTACAAACAGCCTCAGGTTATACATATATCATCTGTACACAAAATACAATAGTGTAATATTTCTGTCATAATTTCCTCACTTTACCTGGCACTGCAAGGTGGTCTAATCTTCAAGCATTCATTAGTGCAGAAGACTGAAGAAAGACCGTTGAGATCTGGATGGAGTTTACAGTAGTGCTTATTATTCTTTAATCTCTGCAATTATTTTAATTTGTATGCTAATCTGTAAAGGCCAAAATATTGTTAAATAAATGAAAATTCTGTCATCATTTACTCAACCTCACGTTGCTTCAACCATGTATGACTTACTTTCCTCTGTGGAACATAAAATATCTCTTAGTTTTTTCTTGTTCGTACAATGAAGGTAATTGGTAACCAACATACTTTAAAATAACTTATTTTGTGTTGCATGCAGGTTTGTATACAGGCTTTAAACAAAATGAGGGTAAGCAGGCTAAATGACAGACAGAATTTTCATTTTTGGAAGAACTATACCTTTAATTCAATATAAACTGACAGATCTGTTCTAAACATCCAACTTGCATTCATTCACCAGCTCCAGTATGCTAAACTGAGATGACCAAGGTAAAGCAATAGCACCGATTATGAAGCAATAAGCCCTTTCACTTTGTAAATTTAGTAAACTGATTCAGCAGAGACATAAGCAGCAGTTGTTAAAAGGCAGTGCATCACAATTACTGAGCAGATTGGTTAGGAGGATCAATAGAGCAAAGCTCCTAACATCAGCTGAGCAGAGAGAAAAGCGCTCCTCAGATGACAGTGGCAAAGACTCTAAGAATCCAATAGCAGCCATTCCAAATCCATTTCTACATATACAGTAGTGATTATATGAGTAATGAGATTGTGTGTGATAAGTGATATTACTAAGTGGAACTGAATATGACCATATCAGTTTCGGTTCAACAGCAGGAAGGAAGGGGTCACCTTATCAAGCACTGTGATATACTGTTTCCATATCTTGTTGCATTACAACATTCAACATAATGTGGTTTACATATATTATCATATTTGAAATATGTGTGTGAATTATTTACAATTTTCAACTAAAAATGCTAATTGGTATTGGCTAACAGTACAATATTTTACTTTTATAAATATGATAAAACTAAAGACTTTTTGGATTTATGAAGGATGTAGTACTACTCTATAGGTACTCAAGATTAACATGAGATTAGGTGAAATATGTATGTTATGTACCCTTTAAGAATTTACTGTGGAAAAAACGTAAAAGACAGTCCAATAAGTATTACTGTATTATTTTATTGCGTGTGTTACCCTGATGGTGTTTTATCTTTACATGTACAGTATGACTCTGTGCACCATTTACACCAACATGAGTATTAGTTTTAATTAATGAACTGGCCACTTATGATGAACTCTGATTCATCTGTTGTTTTTTTTGTTGTTGTACCAACTGTTTGATCATGGCGGTTATCAGTATGCTATTTTAAGATAAAAAGCAGACTGTGGTAGTTCAAGTAGACAAGGTACATTAAAATTATATCACTTAATAAAAAACTGGTTATAAGTTAAAAAAAAAAAAGTACACAATTAGATAATAGCAATTTTGGTCAATCAATTACCAAGACATGCTTAATTTTGTTCAGTCTGTGGTGTAAAGAAGTCGTATAAGCAATTTTTTATATATATATATATATATATATATATATATACATATATATATATATATATATATATATATATATATATATATATATATATAAAACTTAAGCAAAACATCATCAGCTCAAAGTGTCCCAATTTTTTTATCAATATTACTGGTGGTCCACTGTATGAAGAAGTTTCCTTTCAGTCGTTCACTCTCGACGTCACGTCGACGAATCGGGATCTCACCAGAGAGATCAATCCACTTCGAGTGTAACTAAACGAGCCAATGCACATTGGCATGCGATTACTGCATCCAGCTGCTGCTGATCATTTCTCTAAAAGAGCAACATGGGTCTAATCATCCGTGCATTTGGAGAAGTCCCCAACTGCATTGGCATATCAATTGCATCGAGTTGTTAGCAATATGCCTTGACCTGAGCCGCCTCAGAGGGTACATTCGGGGCAGGGAAGTTCTGGTCTGCACCGATAACACTGCGACCATTGCATATACCAACCAACAAGGCGGTTTATGTTCTTGTCGCATGTCGCAACTCATCCGCCACCTCCTCCTGTGGAGTCAGAAGCATCTGAGGTTCCTTCATGCCATCCACATCCCGGGTGTGTTCAATCAGGCAGACGACGAGCTGTCTCGAGCAGCACTTCAGGAGGTAGTTCAGCTGATCTGGAGATGGTTCGGAGTTGCTCAGGTAGACCTGTTTGCATCACTAGATCCACCCACTGCCAGTGGTCGTACTCCTAAACCAAGGCTATACTCGGTAGGAATGTTCGATCAGAGCCGTGCTTTCCTTCTTGCAGCAAGGGTAGAGCGTAGGCTGTCCCCCTTCACCCTTAAGGTTTACGTTGCAGCTAATCGGGCCATCACGACCCCATAGAGTGGAGGTTGGTGGGGAAGCATGATCTGGTCGTCAGATTTCTTAGGGGGGCCAGAAGGTTAAATCCTCCAATACCTTCCTCCCTGCCCTCTTGGGATTTGGCATTGGTGCTAAAAGCCCTACAAACTACCCCAATTCGAGCCTTTGCAGTCAGTCGAGTTGAAATTTCTTTCTATGAAATCCCTGCTCCTGACTGCAATGGCCTCGATCAAGAGGGTGGGGGACCTGCAGGCATTTTTGGTCAACAAATCGTGCCTTCCGTTTGGGCTGGCTGATTCCAGTGCTTTATTTTGCCATCCTCACTTACATAAATTAACTATAGTGTCCTGCACCCACTAGTAAAAAAAACCTTTTTTTTACAGTGACTGTCTGGCAACCACAGCTGCTGTTTTTTTTTTTAACCCTAAATTAAACAGGGTATTTTTTTTACCATGCATATTCTTTCATCACAGTTCTTAAAAAAAAAAAAAAAAAAAAAACAATAATGTGTATATAAAACCTGGTTTACATTAGATCTAATGTCATATACAGTTTATTCAGGTCCATACGCAAAGTGCAGAGTGTCAGACTCTGAGATACTTAGCCTCTCTCTCCCAGTCTCCCTCTCTCACTCGCCTAAAGATGACACATTAAGCAGATTAATGAAAGAGCTAAAGCTCATGGAAAACCCATCACACTGTGAAATTACAGCACTCACTAGGGTAAATTCCCTTTAATTTCTCTTCAGCTTGAGTTACAAGAAACAATATCTCCCTCCCACCACCCTACACTTATTTCAGGTACCAGCTGAAATGTGAAGAAAACGTTATTTCTTAGAAATATATTTGACTGGGGGAAATTTTCCATCAATACTCTACAACTCAACTTTCACTGCAGGTGCCAACATGGAGCTTGGCCTAATAATACTTTTATCAGAAGAATTTATAGGAGATTGCAACTGACTCGATCAAATGTCGTTACAACTGCCTGTGACAAAGCTGTGGCTTCACCGCCTAAACTTAAAATGAAAATGAAGCCAGAAGCCCACACTAACACATCGTTACCAACAAATGTGCAACAAATGCACTTCACATGAACAGACATTATCTTTGCTTAGCCAGTCTATTGATGCCGTTGAGATTGCGAGAAGGAGATTTGCATTGGAAATGTGATGGAAATCAGGCAGTGGCAACAGTGAGTGTAACAGTGAGTGACAACACGTACTGTAAAGCGCCTGTATACAATCACACACAGATAGTGAGGCTAGACTGAGATACACAACCTGTGATTTGCAGTGTATATTGTCACAGACAGGGGATAAAAAAATTATGGAGAGAAAGAGTGACTTTTGTGAGAGGTGCCACTTTTCTTTCGTTTTCTAGCTTGATGGTATCTTAAAATGATCATGGGGACAGGTGTTTACATACACATGCCTTGAGCTGTCACTGGAGCCTGACGGCAGCTTTCACCTGGAGCATATCAGCAGGATGTAAGCACCTGTGGTATATCACCCTGCAAAAGCAACCCTAATCCTATCTCAACGCTCAGTGCCTCGTGTGCTCCTCATCCTCTGGTCATCACTGAGCTGGTCGCTCTGTTAACACCAAGCATTGATACATAAACATACCGGATCCACTGGAGGAATCATTCAGTCAGATTATAACATTGCGTGTGTATGTGTACAAACATGTAGCCACTGCCGTAACAAGCTCTAAGCTTTAAGGGTTTGGCTTTTGGAAAATCCCAAAGCAGTTCAGGAAGGCCTGTAGGGAGCTAATCATGTTTATGTAAATGCAGCAGCTGCACACCTGCCGCTGAAATTAATCATTTTATTTGAACATACAGAGGAATGCATGCTAAATTAATTGACTTTGTATTAAAACAATAAATAGTTAGACATGGAAATGACTGTTTAGTGATTCCAGAAGAATATGGCTCATGGCATGAGCTAAGAATCCATGGAAATGTAAAGGTTATCCTCAAGCGTATACTCACATCTCCTGCTAATAGAGCTCCATTGGCATCAGCCATGTTCATGTAGTTGTTGTTATTCCCAAACTGCAAAAGAAAAGAGAGAGAATACATTAGTTATTTCAGTTGCCAAATGTTTTTAATTTACTGTAGTCTCATTGTGCAGTCACCACATAAGAATTAATTTTTTGCTATGCACAAAATAGTAGGGCAAGGAGCTGAAGAATTGATTCTTTGATAATGAGGAGTCTGGATTGAAGATTAAATTTCAAATCATATGTGAGTTTCAGTTGGGGGAGTCCTGCGAGCCATTCATTCAACAGAATCATTCAAAAACTCAGATTAAATCATTTTAATGAGCCAGGTCCTGACTATTTTTTAAATGATTTGTTTATTTTTACTTACAAAAGTTTGTGATGCATTGGTAAATAGTGATATTAAATATATATGCCTTTTAAATTAATATAATCAAATTAAATAATTAAAAGTGCCTGGTTTATTTTAACTACTGACTATATTTTACTTTAATAATTTAATAATAATTGTAAAAAAAAAAAGTCACAATGAGAACAGCGAACACATTTACTTTAAAATACAGATTTAAAAATATGATAAGAATTATCAATTACCAAACTTAGAATTTCAGAATTGATTAAAAAAATTCTGGAATCAAACAATCACAGATATAACTAATGTACCTGCACATAAATTTTGAAAGCGGTACCCAAACGGTTCATTGATTAGTTTACCCCTCATGTAAATGGGTAACAATGACACGTGAAATATCCCAGTTGCTAATTCGACTCACACCATTTTGTACTGTAATGCATCATTGGGAAACCTAGGTGTGGCTTGCTGTTTGTCATGCAGAGACTAAATTTGCATTATAAGTGTGGGGGAGAGACACACAGTCATCTAACTAAACTGAAATGCCCACACAGGCTGATGAAAGATCATGGTTTATTACAGTAGGTTAACACAGAGCAGATTTCAAAACAACACCCACAAAAAAAGATAACAGAAAGAGTCTGATAATGTGAAAATAATTAAAAAAATAACATTAAAACTGAGGGTACATACAGTATATTCTGGTCATTTTTTTAAACTGAAAATATGATTGGATGGTGGTGTTTATTGTACAGTATCTCATTTAGTTTTCAGCAGATTTTTTTCTAAAGTGAGCTCTTTTCTTAATTCTGATCCTTTATTCTATCTGTACCCCTCTAAATCAAACGTGATGGCAAATAGTTTAAATGGCAGGCATCCTATCTTTTCTTCTGAGACACAAACACACTGACAGGTAGGAACAATGGAAAAGCAAAATGAGGAATTATGGGTTAGCAGCTGGAAGGCCAGCACAGAGGGCCCTCTATAACCAGACAAATCATGCATACACACAGAGATACACATGTGAGGACCATGCGCACACACACAAACATCAACCGCAACAGCCTCAAGGCCCTGATTCAACAGTGCATCCAACAGCAAGCTTTTGTCTGTTTAAAACAAAGTGATTCCTTCAGATGTTACACAACCAGAAGAGTTGGAATAAGAGGGAAAAAGAGCTTTCTTATCTTATTGTGGAGGGCAAACAATTGCAGGAACAAATTAAGATCAGAGCAAAATGAGAAGAGCATTAATTTATTTTTCCCTTGCTTTGTTCTCTCTCCCCCTCATCTTTTTGTCTGAGTGGTTAGTATGCGAATGTAATTACCGAAGGAACTGTAGCTAATCAACTGCGAATGGTATCCATTAATTAGTCTATGCCCTGGAGAGAGAGTGAGTGAAAGAAAGAGCGGGGGGACAGAAAAAGAATGAGCTGATGTGTTAAAAGTCTAACCAGCAAATATACACGTGTACCCGTGCACAACGCAAAGACACACGCGGGCTTCCTAGCAGCTGCAAGACTTGAAGAGCAGGTGTTTTGGGCTGAGGAGGCCTTCTGGAGCTCTCACCTGGCGAGGAACACCAGAGGAACACCATGACACAATACAGCACCATCATGTCAGCGGCATAATGTCTCTCTGAAAAAATGGAAAATGAAACCCTGATTTTTTTCCAAACAGTGTTTGTCCTGTAGTTTTTTTGTTATTAAACAATCTTCTGATCATATTAGTGGGAGTCTGCTGTCAGTGGTCCTTAGGTCACACGCAATCCTAGCCATTATATAGGATGGTGAATTGGTGTTGTTTGAATAGTTTGAAAAAAAGCGCATGCTTTCTGCTTTTTTAACATGTGTCTCTGTAGAGGAAAATTAGTTTTTGGAGCAACCAGTGGCAGTGGGGAGAGAGAGCATTTCATTGAAAGAAAAGAATAAGCCTACCCCTCACACCACACTCCAAAAATAAAGAATAGTATTACAATGCAAAAATGTACAACTAATACAACAAATCGACATGAATGCCACACTTTTTAGAGTCAAAATGAACTTGCCTGCTATTATTCTCAAAGATTCATCAATGCCAGTCATTCCAAAGAAATAAATGTTTATCCATAATCTTTAGGTCTAAAAAATAATTTGCTCAACTTTTGAAACAAGTTTACCTTTCTTCTGTCATCACTGCTCAGGCTACTGGTAATGTTAATTATCACTATTAAAAGGGGGGGGTTACAGCGATGCCATGGCAGAATCATTTGAGGTTCCCCAAAGAACCTACCAGTTATTAAAGTACCATTTTGTTTTTAGTGTGAAGAACATTTTATTAATTTAACATCTTAAGACCCTGCGGCATCATATGAGGACATTATATTTTTGAGAATTTCTCTGAGACTGTACATGCCAGTTTTAAGTCTGGATGTCCTGTACAGAGCACATTCAGGGCTTTACAAAGATACTGTACCAAATTATTTGATGTTTTCATGGCCACTCCCTCTCCTTGGTCATCAAAAATGTCTGAAATTAATTTAGTGAAACCTTTTTTCACTAAATTATCATTTTATTAAATGATAATATTTAGTAATTATCATTTAAATCTGTCTAATTTTTAAATTGTGTGTCATAAATCAAAATCTCAGGAAAAAGTTATTGGGTTTCAAATCAAAATATATCTTTCTGTTACGAAACAGGACATTGATTTCATACATGTCCTCACATGAGGACACCAGGAATAAAAGCATGTTTATTACGCATTTTGGGAGACAAATATAAACGAAAATAAATTACCGGTATAGTTTAGTATTGTATTAAATATGATATATTATTATGAAGTCTTGTCAATTATTACTCCCATTATTAAACTTCTTTTTTCATTACATGTTGCCCCAAAACACATTAATATGCAAATTAGAATTACTTTAGAGACACATTGTATATAATGAGAAAACCTGTTTATGGTCATTTTACACACATTTTGCAGAAAGAAAAATGGTATATTGAATCATTCTGTTATAACATATTTGAAAAAAAAATGTTGGTAAAAACATATATATATATTGAAAACTAAAAATGTATTGGTGATTTAAAAAAAAAAAAAGTTTTTGCCTATGCAAGTTCTTTTTTTTTTAAGAAACTGAGTCCTGAATAACTCCACCGAAGGCATAGCATAACTTATGCATTAAATATCTTTATTTTTATTTATTTTTTACATTATTTTTAATGCTCTAAACAATGTAAAGATGTGGGAAAAATTTTTTATTCCTAAAACTTTTTTCACGGGTCTTAAGAGGCTAAGGATAATTTTCCAAAATAAACAACTTTTTGTGCAGTGGAAAGGTTCCATGGATGTTAAAGGTTATTTCTGGAACTATAGAAACAAATACATTACCTTTATTAGGGCCTTATGATTTCCACGATGTGGAAAACACGGACGGAATCGCGAAATCCAGTCATAAAAACATAATTCACAGTTTAACACGGAATGTCACAGAATTTGTAAAATTTTGAATGTATTAATCAAAAGTATGTCATTATACTTAAATCAAATTGCATTATGGACTAGTATCTGTAAATATTAACCCGCAAAAGTTGATTTAAATATAAATCCTGCATGTTTTGCATGTCTATGTTAATGAATGGTGCAAAACTAAAAAAGCAAAACAAAAACTAACAGAAATTGGAAGAAAATAAAACAGAATTTAAGAAAAAAATCTAACAGATTTAATAGGGCCCTAAGAGAGAAATCTATCAAATCAGAGACAGAGAGAACAAGGTGGATTCTGAGAAGATGGAAAAAAGTTCATGCCTCATTTAATCACTAATGTGTGCCTACATGATACAAACAGCAAGAGGAAAGAAAGAAGTGTGTGTACACTAGCACTGCTACAGGCTTTAAGTTATTCATTCACACCATCAGCATTCACCCTGTTTTAAATCCCATTACCTGCCTCTCAGCCTCGCATCACTGACACATGCAGATCCACAACTCATGAATATTAATTGAACAAACATTACTCTCAAACGGATATCACAGAAGGAATGCTTTAAATCACCTCTCACTTGTCAGATGTACATTTAACAACTGATGCCGATAAACAGAAATACAATGAACCAGAGCTTTTAGGAAACAGAAGTTAGCGTGAATGGAAATGGACACAGGGTTGTCACTCTTGGCTCACTTCAGTGAGAGAGCAGACCCTCTCATGTTCATGGCAGGGTGGGATTGAGCCAGATGCCAAATGAGATTAGCCTTGATGGGAGGATGAGACAAACTGAAAGAATGAAAGAGAGAATGCTGTAAATGGGTCAGAACAGACAATGGAGCCTCTGTTATTTATAAGATGAGAAGAGTAATGCAAATACTATATATATATATATATATATATATATATTAGGGATGGGCATTTTGGGAAATTTCTCATTTCGATCACCGATAGGTTTTAAAAACGATTAATAGATTAATCGGTGGTGGGGCTTTGTGCGGGGGGGGGGGGGGGGGGGGTGCATGGCCATAATGTATATAATGAAAAAATCTGAAGATTGTTATGAAAAAAAAAAAAAAAAAAAATCTGACATGAAAATCTGCCTATGAAAACATGAACACATGATTAGGACAGGTTAGATTATGATTATGATGAAGCAATGTTATTAATAAAGGAGCAAGAAATATCTGCCTGAGGTAAAGAGTAGCCTATACCAATAAACGGAAGCTAATTCTATGACACATCCTATGATAAATCAGATAACTGAGATACATATCAGACGTAACATTACAACTTGTATCAGCACAATGGGATGCTAAGTTATGCGTTAGAGAGAGAGAGAGAGAGAGAGAGAGAGAGCGCGAGCTCCCGCTGATGCGATTTCATGACAGCGCGCTGAAAGATGGGCAAGGACAGATTTTACTATAGATTCATATAAAGTTCTCATTATAAATGTATGGCAGATTTGTGCTATATTTTCATCTACGTTATTAAGTGTAATAGTTTTAATTAAGTTTTATTTTTAAGTTAAGTTTTATTTTCCATAAACCACCTGCTCGTTTTCGAAGCCATATGAATTGAATTATGCCTATGGGATGGAAAAAAGCTTGGCTGCATTATTATAACATCAGTAATAAAATAATAATAAAACATTTAAGAGCAATATCATTATCGGGCATTGCTTATATGAGCATGAAACGAATCACTGATTTGCAGCGATTTCAGCATAATTGTTCATGTTAATTAATCAGACGTAGGCTAGCTCTTGCAACTTTTATCTGAAAAAAATTTGCCGATGCAGATGTGAACTTGACTGAAAGTGTAACTCGGATTGCGCTTTACAAACACGAAAGTACAATAAATTCACATTAGTGTCACTATCGTTATTGTTTTATGTATTCTAATATTTAATTAAAATTTTGTATTCAATTTGCACTTTCTGATCAACCAAAATATAATTTAAATATTATTTAACAGCATGGAAATCACTTTAATGCTTTTTTGATTATTGCTAAATAATTGAATAAAATGTAAAATACATTAAAGAACAAAAACTATGACAAACAAATAATTTTGATTTTCGTCATCTCTACGAATTAGTTTAATGTAATTAGGCTACAAATATATCCAATGCATTTTATTTTATAAAGACCATTTGCTACTTTATTCATATGCATTTTTTTAACAAAACATTGTCTTCCAGTATAACTTTAGCAGCATATTTTGATCCAGCGGTGAAACGTAGTTTTTAAAAGATAAAGAAAAAGGTTCACCAAAGTTTAACCAAACAACTATTATAAGGTATAAAACAGATACCAAATAGCCTAGATATTAGGGCTGCAACTAACGATTATTTTGATAATCGATTAATCTGTCGATTATTTTTACGATTAATCAATTAATCGGTAATGTACTTATATTTTAGTTTTGCCCATTTCTTCCCCAAGTAAATTATTAATAAAGGGACTTTATCATTCAGCATAGATTTTTAAGAGATTTTAACCATTTTGCATTGTCATATCCTCATCAAAAAATATACCTGGAGTTGTGTTTTATTATGTGCTAGTAATCCTTTGTCGAACTCTTCTGCAATCAAAACACTGACCCATACGTATTCTAGCTAATTTCACAAGGAGATTTCAAATAATGTTTTCACCATGGCAGTCCTTAGAGCTCCTAAAGTAGTTTAACATCCCGAACAAAGCTTATTAAGGAATCTTTCAGAAAATATTTTCACGAAGAATAAGGATAAAACAGAATAAAATTGCAGTGCATTGTATTTTATTATTTACTGGGAAACAGCTTTATAGCTTATGCTGTGAAATTGTAAACAATCCTTCGAATAAAGTGCCAATGGCATGAAACCTGAATGGAACTCACATTTTAAAGTAAAATCCATCAGAAGGTTGTCCAGAAAAAAAAAAATTGGACACACACTAAAAACCTGCTGTGTGAAAAAGAGCAGTGAATACTTAGGGGTAAAAAATGCATTTCAAATACATTTAAACATTTACCTCTCTCATTCAGTCATAATTAGGATGCAAGACTGAATTATGAACTGGTAAACGACAAACTGATCACAGAACATGTTTGTAAAGCTTTAAATGTTAACTGTTAAAAAGCAATGTTATCAACTTTACGACTAAACATTTGCAAACAACATTGTACTGGAGAATCTGCACAAATAAAAGTCTTAAACAGTTCAGTAGTGCAGAGTTTACAGGTTACTCTTCTTTTATGGAGCCTCAAAGTAAAGTACTCCCACATTGTAATAAATGAATTTGCAGCACTAAAAATCGCTTGCAATAGCTCTGCTACTAAATTTATTTCAAAATGGCAATACCATATACAGCTATGATCAGCTGTTCCTTCATCTTGGCTGAGCTTTCAACGTTGTTACGGGAAATGATGAAGCTGATCGGTTGGTTCTTGTCACATGACCTGCGGTGCGCTTGCGGCATTTTGAAAAGTTGAGATGTTTTTAACTCGATGAGGTGCGGACGCGCCTGGAAAAAACGAGCGCGTCGCACCGCGTGCGCGTCGCTTCCATTATGAGCGTGCATACCGCGCGCCTACATTGGAAATAACAAACTCGAGCGCGCAAAAGACGCGTTATGTGAACGGCCCCCTTTACTCCACTGCCTGCCTCCGCCATCCCGCTGAATGCTGCAGAGACGCTGTTTGGGAAGCACGTGACATAAAACGAGGCCAGCTATTGGCTATTCGCTACTTCTCCTGCTGTACTGGCCGAGTAAAACCTCCGGTGGCTCATTACTGCCACACTTTGGTCACCGCAGATTTGAAATATGCACGAAATGAGCCGCTTACGGCAAATAAAAGTTATTTAGCAACTAATCGATGACTAAATTAGTTGACAACTATTTTAATAATCGATTTGAATCGATTAAATCGATTAGTTGTTTCAGCTCTACTAGATATTTTAACTATGTATAAAACTCAAAACTAAAATAATAATATTATTTTAAAAAAAAATGGATATTATATTTACCACGACCGGTCAAACATTCAAATGTCTATTCAAAAAGATAAGTCGGTCTATGTGCTCAGATGAGAGCCGAGTGCGCAGCCTGTTCACATTTAGTGGAATAAATTCGCTCCGCTGGAACAGATGTTGCAGTAACAGCCAGGTACCACTGCACAAGTATGCTTAGCTTTGTAAATCGATTCTCATTTACCTTCCACCACAGTTAAGAAAAACTTTAAACCTTCCCTGTCCCTGAAACTAATGGGCAGCAAATCTTTCACCACCATTTCAGCGAATAGCTTTGTCGTGTTCTCGGTTCTGCCTGCGTTGCATTTAAGTCTAACGGCAAGTGATTCAATGCTCGTCTGAGTTGCCGCTCTGTTATCGCCAGACATTTTATGTACAAATGTTAGAAGATAGCACATTGTATTTTTTGTAGATTTGTGTGACAGCTTGGCGCTGCACAGCTTACCCTGAACTTACGTTCAGCTTACGTTCTTCTCAAAGGGAAGCCAGCCATCACTACGTGATTATCTGTCTTACGTCTTTTGAGGCATCAAGTGGGGAAGCTAACCAATCAGAGCTCAGGGCTCCGCCAAAAAGTGCTGCCATAAACAATCAAAAAAAAAACATTCCGATCATCGTTTACGTGATCGATCATCGCTGTCACGGTCAAGTACTCGAGTACTCGATCACTGTTGCACATCTCTAATATATATATATATATATATATATATATATATATATATATATATATATATATATATATATGTGTGTGTGTGTGTGTAAAACATTTGTAACCTCTATATTGATTAAAAAGGTTTAAACCATCAATCGTCTATGTACAAAATGCACAAAAATATGCACAAAAACACTTCACTCGCAACCAACGAGTTGATTAGCAATGTAACGTTTTAGATTTTATTCTCATTTATTTTTATTTATTTTTTTGTATTATATTTTATTCATTTATTTTGGTAAATGAGTAGTTTTATCTGAGCTTCAGAGTTCTCTCTTCATCAAGCGATCTGAACTTTTCAGTTCATCTCAATGGACGCACAGCGCACCTGTATTTGATGCTCTGTAAACTCTTTGTGAAGGCGCTCGACTGTCCGTCACTTTACTGATAGCGCTGTTTCTCACTAGGGATGTGCACGGATAGTCGAACATTCGAATATTCGTTCTGCTCTAATTATTCGATAAATAAAAATGATATTCGAATTTCGCAAAAAAAAAAAAAAAAAAGTTCACAATAAAACCTAATTTGGTCACTTTCTGTGATTCTCCACGGCATATTTGAAGGTGTATGCAAGCAAAAAATAATTAATGAATGATTAAGGGGCCATTCACATATCGCGCCTAATAAGGCGTGGAAAAGGCTATGCGCTCCACTTTCTCCTTCTTTCCAAAGCGCTCGGGCAGAAGCGCTCCTGAGGCGACGCGTTCTCTCCATGAAGACGCGGAAATTTCAGCAAAGGACAAATGTATTTGCAGCACAAAAAAATCGCTTTCAGTAGCTCTGCTACTAAATTTTTTTCAAAATGGCAATCCATATAGGCTACAGATATAATCAGCTGTTCCTTCATCTTGGCTGAGCTTTCAACGTTGTTACAGGAAAGGATGAAGCTGAATGTTTAGTTCTTGTCACATGAACTGCGGTGCGCTTGCGGCATTCTGAAAGTTGAGATTTTTTTAATTCGATGCTGTTCGGACGCGCCTGGAAAAAACGGGACCGCGTCGCACCGCGTGCGCATCGCGACCGCGTCGCTTCCATTGTGAGCGCGCATACCGCGCGCCTACATTGGAAATAACGAACTTGAGCATGCAAAAGACGCGATAAGTGAACGCCCCCTAAAAGAACTGCGGTCTTCTAGTACTTCAAATATGCCGTGGAGAATCACAGAAAGTGATCCAAGAACATTGTTGCAGCATCTCTCAAGCAACGAATAAACACTGCTAACTTGGAGAATGCAGTGAAAACTCCTCTTCTCTCGTCTGCCCTAGACCCTCGGCACAAACATCTCAGGTTTCTCGATGAAAACATGAGAGAAGTAAGAAAAAAAAAACTTTTTTGAACATTATCAGAACATTTTCCTTGATGCGAGTGGTGCGGATGCAGTCGCCACGATGAAGAAGATGCAATGCCCACTCGTTGGAAAAGGCTGAGCCAGTTCTCCAGCGATGATTACAGAGAGTCCAGCCGAGACGAGTGGGAACAGTTCTTGCTGGAGCCATGTATTCCACCAGATGAGGATCCCATTCAGTGGTGAAACGAAAACACGAAGCGCTTCACAAAACGTATTCGCTTAGCACACCGTTATTTGTGAGTCCTGCCAACGTCTGTATCGTCAGAGCGCGTTTTCTCCACGGCCGGCCTTATTGTTAACAGACTAAGGAGCCGACTGTCCCCCAATCATGTTTACATGCCCGTATTTCTTAACAAGAACATTTGAAACAATAGAAAAAAAGCAAAAAAGATTTGCTGACAGTTTAAAAGTTAAGTGTAAGCTACATTCTGTACAATAGCCTAACTGCTGCAGGCTGCTTTACGTTTTTTCTTTGTTCACTTTTTTTTTTTTTTTGCTTTTAATCTGTAGCCTACTTTTGTTAGTTTGCACGCATTGTTAAAGGTTTTCAGCTACAAAACACGATATGTAATGTTCAAGCTTATTGTAAGCTTGTTCAAAATGACGAAAACAAATGTTGCTGAAAAATAACGTCTGACTCATTAAACTTAATTTAAATAAACGAATATTCGAATATTCGTTTTTTGCGAGCTCAAATATTCGAATGTGATATTTGTGGAAAACACCCATCCCTATTTCTCACACATGCAAAGAGAGAGAGAGAGCGAGAGTCTTACCACGCTGAATCGACACGCTATATGTAAACTATTCTTTGTTGTCTTCTCCGGTCAAGGGGCGGAGCTAATGCGCAAATGCCAATTTCATTGGCTGGCGCTGAATAGTACCGTCCCTGTTTTGATTTCAGCAAATCAGTTTGACCGAACGCAGATAACGTGATTAATATTCATGAACCCAGCAGTTCATCAATTCATAGTACATTGTACATACATTAGTATGATAGTAGAATTAGTAATGTTAGTAGTATTATCTTTTAATAATAATTAATATGATCTATTACTTTTTTTTTTTTTACAGAAACCCTCAATGATCAGAAATATCTTAAGCATCACCTATCTTAAGTTCAGTTAAAATGACAAATATGCATTCATTAGGCCTAAAAGTAAATTTTTACATAAAAGGCATTGTGCTAGAAATAATACTATTATTTAGTAAAATGTATGTGATACTGCTACTACTGTTGAAAAAATGTATAAAACTTTATTTTTTAAAGAAATAAATCACAATATTTCTTCCATGTTTTAATTTTAATAGCAAATCCCCTTTATTTACCAAAAATAAAATGTGTTTACATTTCTTAAATTAAAAGACAAATTAAATTTGGGTGAAACTTGTTTAATGTTTTTCATAATTATATAACTTGTAAAAAAACTTTAAACACAATTGTAAATAAGTATAAGGAATGGCATTGGTTTTATTTTTAGTGCTAAAAAGTTTTTTTTTTAAATTAGCATATTTTTGTGTTTTGCTTTGGTACCGAAATTGGTATCGAGAACCGTGGATTTTCACTGGTATCGGTACCGAATACTGAAATTTTGGTACCGTGACAACACTACATCAGACAATCTTTTATGAATCTTGCCATTGTTACTTGTAACTCACTTTTATGAAGCTCCTGACTGATTTTGGACACCAGCATCCATACTGAGCCAGGCTTCATAACCTGAGTGTTTGTATATTCTTATGCAAGTGTTTCCAGAGGGAAATAAGATATTATTACAACAGAGTAAATTCAATCACCCCGGGGGAACAAAACAATATTACAGAAACTAAGACCCAACACAACCCAAACACAGTCCACTTGAGAAGAATGTGTCCATGACCAACAGCTTGTTTGAAGAATCACCATGATCACATGGTCATTATCTACGAATGGGAGAGTTGAACAAAAATACTGGAGTGTGACGCAGTTTACTTTATTATAAAAATATAACACTTTGAGAAAGGAATTATCCATAGTATTTTATGGGAGACAGTAAATCTCAGCCTCTATGACGGCTTGAATAACACACGATATAAGCGGCACACACAAACATAAAAAAACAAAAGTACACACAGTTCAGGGAGGTAAATGTGTAAACTGACATCTTTGTCTAGCAGGCCCACACAAAGAGCCTAAAGCAGGGCTGTTCTGATCCACAGGAGAAATCGATCACTAAAAGTCAGTTTAAAGCTAAAATCATTACATGAAAGCACAGCACACAGAGAGAATACAATCACACTGACCGAGACTCTCTTTAGACAGTCACCTCTTCCTCTCATCTCTCTTTCATGCTCTTGCTCCCTCTCCTTCACTTTGCCTCTCTCTTCTGTGCTTTTTTGTTCTGTTATTGCATTCTGCTATACCCCAGTTACTTTAAAAACAAGCACATCTGGGTGTATAAAGGGCCATTTATAAATGGAAACTGGATTACTTGATATTTATTGCTGTAGAAGCTGGCCTTTTACAAACATATCAGCAAGAGAGATAAAGAGGAGATCTGGACTAGTGTACCATTGCCAAAAGAGTTACAAGTGGCAACAATGAAATCTGAGAGCTACTTGAGATTTTTCCCACTAGATGAGAGATATGAAATGGATCCATATATAAGTCCTTGAGTTTCTATCCACTGAGCTTTCAGTATGACCGGCATTATACTATGGATGCAACGATACCATTTTTTCAGAACCGATCCAATACCGAAAATTCTAAATATCTGTCGATATCGATCCAATCTGATACAGGCACAGTTTTTTTTTTATTAATCAGTGTAGAATTTCTATACTTCTCCGTGTTGACCTGATCATCACTCTTTTTTGTGTTAAACACAATCAAACTTCATTTTAATAAAAAATAACAAATTAAAAATTATATAATCATAATCTATGAAAAAACTACTTTTATTTCTTTCTTCTGGCCACAGGTTTCACCCAAGGTTTTTTCTCCTTTCTGTCACTGATGGTGTCGCCTCTGGCTTGCTTTGTTGGGGACACTTTATTTTCAGCGATATCGTTGACTTGATTGCACTGATACCAGAGGTGGAAAGAGTACAAAAATATTCTACTCAAGTAAAAGTACCATTACATTAATGAAATTTTACTTAAGTACAAGTTAAAGTACCAGTCTAAAAATCAACTCAAGTAAAAGTAAAAAGTAGCTCATTTAAAATTTACTCAGAGTAAAAGTTACTTAGTTACATTTTAACAGTGGGAGGGAGGCAAAAATGGGACAGCCCAAGGGTGTCAAACTCAGTTCCTGGAGGGCCACAGTCCTGCACAGTTTAGAAATAACCCTAATTAAACACACCTGATCCAGCTAATCTAATCATTTAGGTTTTTTTTGAAAACTACATGATATGTGTGCTGGAGCAGGGTTAGAACTAAACTCTGCAGGGCTACGGCCCTCCAGGAACTGAGTTTGACACCCCTGGGATAGGTCTATTAATCTCAAACTAGTTGTTTTTAATTAAAGGAATCAGTTATTTAGAATAATAAAACATTTGGGCTGTTACCAGGCAAACCAGTATCAACAAACTCATCTTTTAATGCAGAGGAAATGCAGAAGATTCATTGGAAGTGGCATTTAGATGTATTACACTGTTTAGTGCAGGACAAGAATGCATTTAACCTGCAGTTACAAATGCATGAATAATGTTTTGATATACAAGACATAAAATGTTGAATACTCATTTGAAATGATAAGAAATTAATTATTAAAAAAAAATCAAAAGATACTTTAAATGTGAAATTAAAATGGCCAGTATGTGTCAGCAGGTCACTGTTAATAAGTGAGTCATTGCGATTGAACCGAATCATTTAAACGGTTGATTCATTCAGGAACGAAACACTGTCACGTTGCTCAGAGACGCAAAACTGTGCTTTGGTGGCTGTGTTTGGAATTATTTTCTGTTGTAGAAATAGAGCTAAAAAAGGCAATATGGTGTCTAAAACGCAAGTCTCTTAATTAACTTGTTTACTGAACTGTTATATATGTATATATTCATGATGATTTTTGGAGGAAACGATGGCATTCTTTGTGTGATTTTGATTTAATATATGAAATTATATAAATATGTGAATTTTCTGCCCCTATATCTTCAATTTTGTGATCATTCTAAATGCATTTTAGGAGACTGAATCACACAGTGAAAGAACGCACTCTAAATGCGCGCGCACATCATTAAAACAAAAAATATGATAGGCTATTATCGCAGACGATATATATAGCACACTCCTCACCACTGTCTTTTTGGCTAATTTGTGCAAAACCTCTTGCTAAAATGTCAAAGCTTCATTTTAACCACCAATGCAACGATGCAAATATTTAGCTTACCGTTTACAGTAATGCGAGTAAATGTAATTCGTTACTTTCCACCTCTGACTGATACTATTTAAACTGAACTGAGCTGGATGATAACATCACTGCATTCAATGATGAACTGCCTTTAACTAAAAAAAATTGTGTTTACTATTGTCAATTTGCATTATCGACACACTATTTTCCTAATTAACGCTGTACAGTTGCTTTGACACAATCTTTATTGTTAAAAGTGCTATATAAATAAAGGTGACGACTTATAAAAAAGGTTAGTGGATAATTCAGCAGCAAAAGATACTCTAGAAAAATCACGGGTGCACAATATAAAATCTAGTGAAACATTTTTATTTAAAAATAAAAGTGAATTTCTAAATCTGGTAAAATGTTACACATTGCTCTTTGTATTGTTGTAAAATACATTCATGAAAAAAACAAGTAAATACATTTATATACTATAAAATTAAAAGACATTTCTTTTAAATATATAGCATAGTAATGAGGGCAGCAACATATGATAAATAGGACAGAACAAAAAAGACTTTTTAATTAATAATAATGAATAATCTTTCATTGTGTAGAAAAGTATTATAATACTAAAGGCTCTACTATAGAGCAGTAGAAAGCACTTATGTGCATCCCGTGCACAGAATGATGAGCTTGAAACAACACAGAGTCTCAGAGCCTTTTCTGTTAACAGTATTAAACAGTTAGATCGCTAAGTTACTGTGTGCTCTTGAAGAGAGTTTCATCATTTTGACTGTAGTAACCGAATGCAACACGCAATTTGATTATGGAATGGAGGATGACAGACAGCCGCAGCGGAAAGAAGGGTTTATGTGAACTTGAATTTAATGACTTAAATATTCATCTGTACCTCACACTGAACTATGGAACAGCTTTAGAAACTTTTTTGTGCTTAATCATGTTTTTGTGCCTTTCTTGGGGCTCAACAATAACACAGAATAGTATACGCACAATATCGGATTTGGATTGGTCTCGTCTGACCGATACCCGATCCGCAGAAAATGCCAGTATCGGAGCCGAAAACCAATCCTGAGTATCAGATCAATGCATTATACCACTGTAACACATAAAGAGGGATGCAAATTAAAAGGAGTAAATTTGACATTGAAAAATATGGGCTGACTATAATAATCTTGTAATAACCTACAATAAGCATATGTTACAAAACACTCAAAGTAGTAGTAGTAGTAGTTTTTATTAATAGAATAAAATCAATGATAACCCAGCCTGTCCTATTTGGACACACATCCCATTTATGGAAAAGCATGCCGTACAACATAAGATGTCACAAAAGAGAACACTAGGGATTGTCACCTCCCTCAGCATCTGTTTCTGCTGTGTAATAGAGCCGGACCTACCATGGGGGCTGTCATTAATCTGAGGTATTTAGCCAAGACAAAATGGTCCTGTTTTGTCTTGTCTAAATACCTCCGATTAATGACAACCTCTGTAACTTTCTGTGCTGGAGTTATAGGTCAGTTATTCTATTTCAGTCCTTAAAGAAAAGCTTTAAAGAAAGCCCTGACTAGTTGAAGTTTCATCCTTGATCTCGATTGGTACAGCACTGGCTCTGTGCCACAGTACAGCTTACACCCTGGATATAGCTTCAGATATTTCCACAATAGAACAGAACATCCAGTCACACACACACACACACACACACACACACACACACACACACACTCACACACACACACAAAACGCCCCCACATATGGAAGTGAACACAGTTTATGTGTATGCTGACTTGCACCTAATTTCATTTAGGGTTTTGGAATGTACCAACAAGCCCCGTATAATAAAAAAATAACGCAATAAAAAGTGTACCCTATAAAATGTTAAATGCATTTTCATATTACCAAGAAACTCTTTGTGAAACTTCCAAAACAGCATTTTCTATTTTATTCATCATTTCCATGACTAATTTCCCCAAATGTGTATAGTTAGCTGCTACATACTGTACATTTATTTTATTGCTGTTTGGATACATCTGCAGTGGGTGCTCTGCCTGCAAGTCTTTGTATGTCTGTGAAACACAAACTGTTAAGAGTCGGCTCATACATCAGCTTATTATTCTAGCGAATACTCCACCATATTAAACAAATGGATCAGCCTACAGCTGCAGAGAGAAGCTTGCATGAGAGGCCAGAGGTTATTGTCTAATTTAAATCTTGGCTGTATTCCCAGGCCAGTGCCACATTCCAATTTGTGGCTGTGTAGCCTGGCGCCACTGACAGGAGTCCTTCTGAAAACACAGTTATGGCCGCTCTCCAGAAATGTGTCAAGAAACAAAGCAATCAACAGGTTGTGGAAGATTAACAGCGTGGTTGATATAAATTAGCCTGAATAATGAAAACGGTTTATAGGTTTTGTGCCACACAGACCGTTTACACCTATTGTGTGTTCACACACAGCTGTATGGAAAGAGAGGTCTTGCTCATATATGAAAGACAAACAGTATTCCAGGTTAAATAATAGAAGAAATATGAAAAACAAATGACTAGAGGCAATTGAATGAACCGAAAGAACCGCTCTCCTAGGGCTGGACAATTAATCGAAAAGTAATCAAAACCGAAATTTAGATCCTCTAACCGACGTAATTTTCCCATGTCGGTTATTTATATATATGTACACATATATATATGTGGCACGAAAACTCATAGCTGTGAAGATCGCGCGCACAGAGGAACCCAGTTGTCAGCGCTGTCCTGTGATTTATCACTAAAGGTCCTTAGAATCTCAAAACCTATTATAGCATATTTTTCTACGTTTGAAGGAACTAGGCTATTTACAACCCCCAGCTTCACAATAATATAGAGACGGTATGACTAATTCACACACGCAATCACTCGTACTGGTACTTTTTACCTTTAATCTTTATTTATCTCTTACACCGAGCAATAATATGTAAGAAATGTTACGAACATAGAAAAAATAACTGCTGATAGTGAGCTATGATCGTTCTTTCAATAGGAAAAAATATCCCACCTTTAATAGTCGATCTCAACCGTCTGGCTGAGGCCAGTCTAAAAAGACGCTCAGGACAGCTGACAGAACGCTGCTGCGTGTCGACACGAAAGCGTATCATTTTCACATGCTATTAAGCCTTGCCACTTGCAAATGTAACCATTCAAAAGACTTTAAAGCATTCAAACACAAGACGCGGAAAAGCTGAACTGAGTAGCTCGTTACCCGCGCGCTGTGCTCAGTGCGCACGCAGAGAGAGAGCCGCGTTTCACAGACAGCAACACTGAACCGACCTCTCGTTTGCAAAGTTTTCCTTTCCTCCTGCACCTCAACGAACAAAAACAAATTGCAGTTTAAACAAACAGAAAAGGATGTGTAAGAGCCCACTTCAGCACCGCAGTGTTCTGGTGTTCAGGGCTCATGCAGAGAGAGGCGTCTCAAAACATTTGAACACTGAATTTGTCTGTTTTTGCTCTTGTACCAACAAATACATAAAAAATATGTGAAAATACCCGTCTTGGATAGTATGAGGGCAAAAAAACTAAACAGAAACAAAATAATCGTTCATTAACCGTAATCGAGGTAAAATGTTCAATTAATCAAGGTTTTGACTTTAGGCCATAATCGTCCAGCCCTACGCTCTCCTCTTCTGAATAAAGAGGAAAGGAATCAATTGGCATCCCATTTATATATATATATATATATATATATACGTGTTTGTGTGTGTGTGTGTGTGTGTGTGTGTGTGTGTGTGTGTGTGTGTGTGTGAATGTTTACAAATGAACTTTCATCTTTAAATATATATGTGCGTATGTGCATGTGTGTTTACAAATGAACTTTCATCTTTAAATATATGTGTGTGTGTGTGTGTGTGTGTGTGTGTGTGTGTGTGTGTTTACAAATGAACTTTCATCTTATATATATATTACTGTATTCCATATATATATATATATATATATATATATATATATATATATATATATATATATATATATATGACTGTGCCACATCATTAAAAGAGTTTCATGTGGTGTGGATGGAACTTATCTTCAGCAACAAAAAAGAGTTTTTGAGAAAACAGAAAAGACTATGGAAATCAACCTGTGATTGATTCTGGTACTACAACAACAACAGACAAGAAACTAAATCAGAGGAATCAATGTACGCGTCAATCACACAGCGCACATGACAAAAATTTGACCTCAACAAAACTATTTTAAATATAAATTTTACCCTATGATAAAATCATATAATAAACATAAAATAATTCAACCATTTTGCTAAAAGACAAAATGTTTGTGTCCATTATGCACTGTGGTCCAGAAAAATGTAAAGTCCTTCACTTAAGGACATCTTGCAGTTTTACGGTAAAAAGTCTAAAAAAGGGGGTCAATAACAGATGCTATATTTGAGGCTTGACCTCTGTTAAAGGCCAAATGGGAGAAGTGCTATACTGAAATAACTGATTGGCCAAAGCACACAAAACATTCCACAGACCGGCCATCATCCACAGCACATGTAGACACTGTCCACCTCCATCTGTCTTCATTAGGTCAGTGTTTGACCTGTTTCTCTGCATTTGAAGAGGTCTTCTGGGACCTCCTGTGTACTCCTAACACTGTTAGTGTAGATATTTTGAAAGCAGTAACCTCAAAAAAGCACAGCTAGCAAATTTAGGGCAACGTAAGGTCCGGTGAAGACAATGCCAAGCAGCTAATCCGAGCCTAAGAGAAAAGAGATAAGAGGAAAGGTCTGACATGGAATGCATCTGAGGATGGTGGAAAATGAGAGATAGACTGCTTCCATACTTTCTCTTTGGTTATGAAGTTTCATAAAAAAAAACATGATAGAAACAAATTCATTCATGTATACAGAAGAGATCAGTGATGGCTAGTCCAAAAACCAGATGTCATATTTTTAGGATAGATCATGACTAGTTAATCACAAGACTCGTTATGACTAGTAGTTCTGAAATAATAGAAGCAAACAAGAAAACTGTCCTAAAAGAAATCATTTCAAAGAGACTTGACAAACATTTTTTTTTGTTCTTTTTCATTTAAAAGGATAATGCAGGATAATCTTTGTAAAATACAAATTTCAGTTCCAAGCAGTTTGAGCACAGCCACACTTAAAACCTCCAAATTGACCACATCACAGATGAAGACAGTTTTATTTTCATTCGCATCTCCCACTCATCCTCAACCATTCCAATTAAAATCAGAGTGACTGATTGAGTATAATCGTAGCCAGAGGCATGACGTTTAAACACTGGCAGACTTGCTGTCAGTGTGGACTCGTCATGTACAACAAAGCATGTTTAAAGCATAATTGAGGCCAGATGGCTGAATCTGGTGCCAAGACAGACAGGCAGTCCATATGCATGTCCACAGAGTATCAGTATGACTGTAATCAAGAATCGCACAAGTGTCTGTCAGACAAGTCTTTTCACCCGGCATGCTATTTTTTTTTTTAAATCCGCAGACAACATTCAGTGCACCTCCAAGGCCTGCTGCAGTAGTGCAACAGAAGACTTCAATTGGTAATGCGTGGCAATAGACAGTCCTTCACTTCAGCAACATGCTCTCTGTAAGTGTACATGAGAGCACTCTGCTCCTTAATGTGGCTAAATTATGAAAGTACCATATTTTCCGGACTATAAGTCGCACTTTTTTCATAGTTTGGCGGGTCCTGTGACTTATAGTCAGGTGCGACTTATTTATCAAAATTAATTTGACATGAACCGAGAGAAATGAACCGTAGACGGTAGACGGTAATGTTTTCTCTTGGTTCTTGGTTCTAAATAAAAGTGACTTATAGTCCAGTGCGACTTATATATGTTTTTTTTCTTCATCATGACGTATTTTTGTTAATTAAATTAATATGTATGGTAAACTGGAACAACATTTATTGTTAAAAGACTCATACAAACACATTTTAAATTAATTACAAATTATTTAATTGATTAATGAATCTAACATTAATACTAACTGAATATAACAAAGCAATTGCTTTGGCCTCAGGGCTTCATTACAGTAACAATATAAAAGTAAATTGTTTAATTTAGCCAGCCACAGGTTGCCTATATATCACCATGCTGTTTTTCAATTATAAATAGTTTTCTGTGCATTAGAAGTTTATTACAATTTAACCCCATTATAAAGTCCTAAAAATAGAATATATATATATATATATATATATATATATATATATATATATATATATATATATATATATATATATATATATATATAAAAATAAATAAAAAAACTGATGAAACAGAAGACTTATCAAGTTGCAGTTATTTCCCATCAAGAGTCAAAAATGAACACTTTATTGGTTGACCACAAATATACTGAATGCCAAATATTTTGATCGGCCAAATCACTGAATTATGACTGACAGCGAAGCACAACATTAAGCATCCCTTCGTATTACTCCGTGACAAGAAAAATATTCTAAACGGCCTCGTAAAATCTGAATAGTCCACGTAATCCCATCTGGGTAATTCTGCAGTGAACACTCTGGCATCATTTCAGTAAACTTTTCTGCCAGCAACAGCAATCCCTGCATTAATATCTCTCATCAAATCGACAGGACCAGCAGAACGTCTGACGCGGCGCCACTGCCATCACACTTTTTGAATTATATAGAAATAGAATATAACATTGCGCACACGGTCCAAAACATACAGGCAATGCTCTGGGGCCTAATTTATCATTGTTATTCAAGTGCTTGCTCACCTCATACTTAAAACAAAATCCTTCTAGATTCTAATTAAGCTCTAAGGTACCTCCCAAGGGCTCTGCTTTGGCAAAGAAAAGCACTTTGATTTATGTAGCACTTTGTCGTTAGTGCTTCAGGCCTGCCTGTTGCGAACACACTAGTGATAAATATAAGCATAGAGCAATTACTCATATTTGTTAATTAACTCCCGCTAACAATGTTTTCCTCCACAATGTAATGAAAACACAGCAGATTGAACACAAATATGCCCCATTATTTCATGTCTCCACCTACATGCAATTAAGATGAAAATAATTTGCTGCCACAGAGCCCTCGCTGTGAGGGGAAACTTTCACAGCATACCAACTAAAAGCCGTTTACCCAGCACAAGCAGCAATCGCATGGAACTGATAGGCTTTAAATGCTGTAATTAGCTCTCAACCTTGTGGCTGTCCGACTGCATCCCGCTAATGTGCGAACACATGCACTTGTGAATGACTTCAAATATCACAGCTCTCCTTTGCAGCCCTTTAGCCTCAGTTAGACAGGGGCCAGGCCCTCTCTAGCTTAGCGATCTTTTTCGAGGAACGCCGTACAAGTAGATCGTATCCTACAGCACCCCTGGATTGAGAAGAAAGACGTTAAACACAGAGGTCTTGCATGCCAAGGCGGTGAAAACCTATACGACTAAATTAGATCTCTATATCAACACAACACTGCCTGTCATTTACACAGAATGTTTCTATACTGAAGAGACATTGTTTATATGCTCAACCCACGAAGGTTACACCGATAAAAATTCACTCTCTCACTACTGGCACAGAACAGAATGGCTATTCAAACCAGACTACGTCAAACAGCTCAGACTCCACCCTGACACTTAATTAGTAGCGATCGTGTTCTTCTTTTACACCGCGGTGCTTGGTGAGGCTAGCTAAGCTCAGGAGTGCATTGAGCCCATGTGTAAACAGAGCTTTGGAGATTCCAGTCTCCGGGGCTCTGACATGTGGCTCAGAGGAGCATGGGGAGATGAAAGCTCTCATACAAGCTTTATCAGGGTGAGTGAGAAGGGTAATGATCCTAAAACAATCTACTATTGGGGTTTTACAGAATGTAAGGCTTTGGAGAGCACTGTCCAGAGGTCCAAGCGAGCAGATGCTAACGTTGCAGCAACATCTGGTGACCCCTACTGACTGTATGTTCATATAAAACACACAAAGTCACGCACTGAAGTGAAATTCTTTTTGTCCATATAGCACAGTCCTAGTGAAGTGTTTGAAAAAACCTACCCGAAAACTGTCATTGTGCTAGTTATGCAGAAATTTAACACTTCACCTTAAAGGTATAGTTCACCCAAAAATGAAAATTATGTCATTAATGACTCACCCTCATGTCGTTATAAAACTCGTAAGACCTCCATTCATCTTCGGAACACAGTTTAAGATATTTTAGATTTAGTCCGAGAGATATCCGGTTCGCAAACGAATCACTCGATGTAACCGGATCTTCTTGAACCAGTTCACCAAATCGAACTGAATCGTTTGAAATGGTTCGCGTCTCCAAGAAGCATTAATCCACAAATGACTTAAGCTGTTAACTTTTTTAATGTGGCTGACACTCCTGTGTAATTACTACATTTCCATGTCAATCCATGTTAATTTTTTAACGTGAAACATTCGCTGTCACTTTAATTCAGCATGTGCAGCACAGCAGAAATATGAAACAGGCGTCCATGCAGAAGTGATCGCTGCATGACTGCTGCAGTCGCATCAATCCTGGAGTATGACGTTATTTTTATGACAAATGTAAAGGGCGCATTATTATAGCGGGAAAGCACATTAATATAACGCACAAAACCAAACGCACACACTCAGATACATGCTGATCTCGCCCGGAGAAAGTCTGCGCACTTAAAACTTTTTTCTACGCTCGCTCAGACTGTGTTCTGTGCACTCACAAATCTCTCTATGCTCATGCGCTAGATATTAATTGTTTTTTCAACTTTCTATTTATAACCTTCTCTGTTCAATTATTTCGCATCTTTTACCGCGTGCAGTGTGAGCGTTCAGATCTGTTAACATTGGCATGAAAAATATACACACCACAGTGTGTGAACCTGGCGTTACGTAGCCCTATGCCCGGTCTGTTCTGTTCTCGCACTCCATTTAGGCGCGCTACATTCTGATTGGTTTGGATAGCATACTGTGGGAGGTTGGGGCCCATGGAAAATCATGCTATAAAGCGATTTAAAAATCGTGCACGCTCAAATCATGATTTTTTGATGATTTTGATTAATCGCACAGCCCTACACTTCACCCATCTGCCTTTGAATGGATAAACCACTTTGTCCCACCTCAAACTCATGCCATTGGCTTCTACGTTGAATTGCTCAAGCATATAGTAAAAGTGCTACAGAGCCAAAGCATTACACATTATTTGCAAAGATTATTCATCTCTATTTACTAAGGAATTCTGCTAGGGAAATTTGTGAGTGTGAACTATGATCAGTTACAATAAGTTTCAAAGGTCAGTTTTAAGAAAGCACACATAACAAATCGAATGTGATAACCCTGAGAATGTCATTTGTACAGTACAGTTGAAATTTAGAAGGTTTAAGTAAAATTCAGTTAAGTGGATTGCTTTAAACTGTAAATCAGGTTGATTATATTGAAAATGATAAAAAAAAACATTACACAAGAAAGCTTACATAGGCATCCTTATTGATACAGGACACTTAGGAGGCCACATAGTTCCTTCTAAAACACTGAGCAAAGCACTCTTGTTTGACTATTTTAAGCACATTTATAAGCTGTTAACTTCTGCTGTAACCTTTTGGATCAACTCATTATAATACATTTTAACAACACTCCATTATATCAACTAATGAAGAGAGAGAGAGAGAGAATGGAAAATAGATGAGGTTGATAACAGATGTTGAGGTTTTATTTACCTCAGCTATAGACCAAAGCATTCATGCTAACAATGATAAGTGTAGATTATTGCAGTGGGTGAGTGTTTCTCTTTAACAGTCCAAAACACGTTACATAAAGTGCATGCATCCATAAAAAATGAGCCTCACTTGGCTCTGTGACATGAATAAGGCCTCCTGTAGCAATTCCATGCATTTTTGTAAGAAAAATTTCCATATTTCAAATGTAATAAACACTGTTCTCTCACTTCTGCTGACTGTCATATGCAGAATCTGTTCCGGCAGATGACGTAGAATGTATGAAAGGAGAGAGAAAAAGAAAAAGACATGAGCATTAACAGAGGTTGAGGTTCTATTTACCTCAGCTATAGACCAAATCATTAATGCTAACAATGAAATGTGTAGATTAGATTTATATAAAAAATAATAATAATAATAAAACGTGTGCATTAGTGATAAGTTACACAGTGAATAATCATGTTAAACCCCTTTGGTAGTGATGTATTTATACATTTACATTACATTTAGTCATTTAGCAGACGCTTTTATCCAAAGTGACTTACAAATGAGGACAATGGAAGCAATCAAAAACAACAAAAGAGTAATGATATACAAGTGCTATAACAAGTCTCCGTTAGCTTAGACACAGTACACGTAGCAAGAGCTTTTAAATAATATAATATTTTTTTTCTTGTTTTTGTTAATTGTATAATAAATGAAAAAAAAACAGATAGAATACAAAAAGAAAAACAATGCTACCAAAACCACAACTGCATCTGTATGCTGACAATAGAAAGTAAACATCATTTTTGAAATTAGAGCACATTCATACCTAAAACTACTTCAGCATTCAATCATACATCATACGCATACCAAACCTAGGCTCATTGGGAAAACGTGCCCATTTTTGCCCAATTCCAAAAACATACCTGAAAATACAATTGACTGCAGTTTCCAGTTGAAATGATCACTAGTGCTGGTAAAACACCAAGACCTTTCCACATAAATGATGATTACCTAAGGCAGATTATATCATCTCAGTTTAACAAAGACTTTTTTTATGTAAAATACTGTTATGACCTCACAACACTAATCTTTGATTTGTAAATTAATACATTTTGTCATTAACATCACATAACCAGCACCATATGTAAAGCTTATCTGACACAGTAACCTTGCTCAATAGCTCACCTAGTGCAGCATTACACTTGCAATGCTAAGCGCTCGGGTCTCATTGCAAGTCACAATAATAAAAGAGCTCAATGACTTAAAAATGCAAGAGAAATGGCATGATTGCTTCAGCTAATGCGTTTTTATTTCATGCTTGCTTCTGTTAACACTATGTTAGGTTTAGTGTAAGTGATACATTTAAACGCAATTCCCCTGACATCTAAATTCTGAACTGTCAAACAAAAAAAAACATTGCCAGATGGTGCATTTTTCAGGTGACTTTGTGTTGTTAGTACCCCTTTCAAATATTTTACTGTTTATTCTTTGATTTCACTGGTTTCAACCAAAACACCATGCCTAAGACATCACTGAACTCTCTCCATCACTGGTCCTCCTTGTACTCATCCAGCTTATGTGACACAAATCCACCTTGCTATCTTTTCGTATAATAACCACAATGTTCTTCCAGTCAGATTTCAATTAACAAACAGGAGGTGCTCCATTTTACGCCTACCTAAATATATTTAAATAAAAGCCCCTCACCCCCCAAAACACACTCACACAGAGTAAAAGCCTCTCCACAAACTCCAGATGGAAGCCAGCTGCAAAAGTCTCCAATAGAACTTTATTAGAGGCTAAATGCAACATTCAATCACACTTTAGCAAAGAGTGCAGACTGGTGTTTCTCTCAAGGATTCCTATGAGGCTTATAAAAGACCCATCAGCAGTGAAGCAATCACTGTACAATTTTTGGAAACCATCTACAAAGCATCCACTCTCCAGTTTTAATATGCATATGAAATAAATATCAGCAGCTGGCTTAGCAGTGAGGCAAACCATATGGTTGGTGGCTATGAAAAACTAACACAGCGTCAAAGTTTTTTTCCCTTTATTTTCTTTCTTTTTCGTCATTCTTCCCTCTGGCAGAACATTGTCTTCATTTAGAATTAAACAGAGAACATATGTCTTAATGTGTTATGATACAAGTGACAGCAAGTGAATGTCCACTGCCCTGTCTTAATGAAAAGAAGAGCTCCTCTGAATAGAGCAGATTTTTATTACAAGGGAAAATATGCTGTCATGGGCATGATAACAATTTCATGGTTGGCAAATCGGATAGGAAGAGCAAATGTGCGAGAGGTCCTTTTCTCTCTCCTCTGTCTGTGATACAGCATCATTCCACATGCTAGTCAAATGATTAATTGCCCTGGGTTGTTCTGTCAAGCACAATTTAAATGAGTCGGCATGTCAGCAAAAGCTGCCAGCCTTTGGAAATCAGTGCCCTTGGAGCAATGTGCCGCTACAGAACAAAACCACGCTCCTGTTCTGCCTCAGGCATGGGAGACAACGGTGGGTCCTCTTCGGCTTTGACAAAGTAAGTAAGTGCAAGCAAACGATTCCAAAGGAACAGCCTCGAATTAACATGCCGAGGAACCAATTTTTGTGAAGTGCTTGTCTAAACATAAAAACCAAATCTGTTTGGAAAAATAGATGACAAAGTAAGGAAAAGAGGAAAGAGAGAGAGTACAGTGTAGAGCCAAAGTGTACATGACGATTTATTTAACAGAAATTACAGAGAATTACATTCCCATAAAAAAACTAAGTGTCTTTTTTTCAGTCTAATGCACCTCTAGAATTAAAATTTTGAGAGAGAACAAGGGAGATGGTAGCTTTTCAATTTGAGAAGAAGTACTGGTTTCGAAGATATTTAATAGGTACCCTAATACCTTGTGGGAAAGTAGGGGAGGAGTTACCCATAGTGTCAGTAACCTATGACCTTTTTTAAGCTAATAGCAAATATACATTAGTCCCTAATTTCCATAACACAGTCTCCAGCTGCACACAATCACCTTATTGGTTTTAAAATCCAACTGAATCTCATGTTAAGAGAAAGAAAGAGAAAAAAAGACAGCAAGAAAGAAAGAAGATAAATAATATAACATGAAAAAAGACAGAAAGAAAGAAAGAAACAAAGAAACAAAGACATACTAATGTAAAAGCTCTATAGGCTCTCTTCTCTGTCTATGAATGTTGTTACTCGTACAAGTCATTTCAATATGTGTTCTGTTTGCTCATTCAAATGAGTCTTTTGTTTACCCTCACTATCTGAACTCTTTGCTCAGTGAGCCTTACTAGTATTTGCACACCTGCTGTCTTTGTCAGTTCATACAGGACAACCTGGAGCTGCAGGGCATTGTGGGTATGTGTGGTGCAACCTGACAAAGGACTAACAGAAGCTCTGCAGTATGATTTTATATTATCTTCTGACACGTGGTATCTGAGGTACCATTCTTCAGTTACAATAATGAGATTCTCCCTCCATTCTTCCTCTTTTTCTATAACTATTCACGTCTGCAAAAGGATATAAAAAAATTGAGTTTGATTTTGATTGACAGTCTGACTCTGAACAACTGACACTGTACCTCTTTGTCACAAATGATTGAATATGTAGAGACTCATGTTACCCTCAGTATAAAGTAACAATCAAAAGTGTTTAAGTCTATAATAGAAGAGCTCGAGTTGATTAAATGTTGAGACTATTGGATAAGATATGGGACTTAGAGCAACTTTTGAAAGTAGCTGTTTTAACCATAAATAAAGAAAACAGTTTATTGTATTGTACACTTACGGAGTACCAAGTGGATCTTTAGAAACCACTTGATTCAGAGCAAAAGCTGTTTTTAGGTCACTGAAAATATCCCTGCAATAAGCCTGAGAGGTCGATAACTTAGAAAAGCAGGACAAAGCTTGTGAGAGCATCGAGAGACCAAAATATACTTTGTAGGGCCATGAACATACATTTTCTAGACTGTTCTTTAAATAGTCTGTTTCCTCTGCTTCCTTTTAGCTTTAATGATGTATAAAAGGTCAAAGGAAATGAGAGCAATCATTAGTGCAATTATAATCTCAGAAACACTACACTTGGAGAGCTATATAAAGCTCAATATAAATTCAGACAGATGTTCTCTCGTACACTGTGTCCTAACTCAATGCGATGAAATGACAAAAGACAAAAGCCAGCTCTTAAGTATGTATCTGAGTTTTTGTCTAAGCAACCACAACCATGATGACCAACAGGACATTTGGTTGTAGGGGTCGACTAGGGCTGGGACAACGCGTCGAGGTCATCGATGATGTCGACGCAAAATATGCGCATCGATTCGTCGACCAGTTTTTATTTCTCTAAAAAACGTTTGCAAAATGTTTACCTTATGTGCGCTGAATATACGCGATGGCCAGATCAACATTCTGTCCAACGTTATATAACCAATCCAGGGGTTTTTCTGCATTGATCTTTTTTTTTGGCGGCTGTCAAAGCCTTATTTGATCGGTGAGTGATGTAGAATAGAATGACTGCGGCGCCTGACAGGGCGCGTACGAGAGAGAGCCCCGGCTGCGCGCGCACTCACAGTCTTCAAACAACACGAGCGCTTCTTGCTCTCTCTCTCCCTTGTGTATATTAATCAAAATCATTAAACACGATAGAAAAAGAGCGAAACACCAAAGTTTCACGCGCGCTCACGCACTCACAGTCTTCAAACTACACGAGCGCTGTCTTGCTCTCTCTCTCTCTCTCTCTCCCTCGTGCATATTAACCAAAATCATTAGACACGATAGAAAAAGGGCGGAACGCCAAAGTTTCACGTGGAGCATTCTGAGATTTTTTTTTTCTCCATGACAGGCTGCTGGCTCCCACTGCTAATTTTTTTTTTTTTTTTGGAAAAGCACTCTCTGTATTAGCTTAAAGCCCTCAAGTTTACATTTACATACTGTATTCTTTCAATTGCTCTAAACAAGTATTTTGGGTGAACTTTTTTATTGAATGCTAGACCCTATGTGTTCAGTAAGATTGTTTCAGTAAGCTATGTGTTTTCAAGGCTTCAAGGTTTTATTGAATGCTATCTCTATACAAGTGCAAAGTAATGCATTCTTAGTCAGTCTTTTATTTTGTAATTTTAAGAGCAATAAACATATATTGCAATGTTAAGGAATTGATGTTTTTTTCATTCAGATATGTAAATCAACATGTATAAATTGTTAGTAGTCAATTAATGGGGAGATAATCGAAATCAAATCGGTCTGGAAAAATTAATCGTTAGATTAATCGATGCATCGAAAAAATAATCGCTAGATTAATCGTTTAAAAAATAATCGTTTATCCCAGCCCTAGGGTCGACTGATATGTGTTTTTCAGGGCTTTTGCCGATACCGATTATTACAGATCAAGTAGACCGATTTTATGAATATTTTGAACTGATATATATATTTAAGTAAAATTTATTATATTTAAGTCAAAATTAAGAATAACTAGGGCTCTGACAAAAACTGCCTTCTTCTGGTGTTGGTTGAGTGTAGTACTCCCACACTGCACTTCTTAATCTTTTCTTCCTCTGTGCATCCCTCTGCAATAAGAGTAATATAAAGAGAGAGTTAAAAGTGTGGCCACTGTATGCTTTATGATTAAGCCTATGAATACTGTACTACAGCTAAACAGCTTGGGAAAATGTATCTGGCTTCAACGATTTACATTTTAGAAATGTATGTATAATAGCATAACCTCTTATAATTCTTCATTATTTCTTTTCTGATGGCTAAAATATAACCTACAATAGTAAAGGCGACTATTCAATTCATCATCTAAAGCACATCAATGGGTTAACTTAAAAAAAATGTATAAGTGTAAATAATTTAGTTGTCTTCATAGCTATATTGTAGAAGTTGTTAAGAAGACTGCAACTATTTTCATGAAACTATAACACTAATAGCCTTTTACTTTCAATAGCCTATTGAAATGTCTCAATTTTTGTCATCCTAATCTTGGCGTATGTGACACTTGAAATGTCAGTAAGTTTTAATTTACAGTAGAGTGCAAATGAAGGCATAAATCAATTTAATTTATCTTTTGATTAAATTAGAATTAAACTCTTTATTTTTGGCAAACAAAGGTTTTACAATTAGAATTAAAACATGGAAGATATAGCGTATATTCTTTTAAACAAAAGTTGTAATACTTGTTGTAATAGTATTATGTATATCATACTGCACCACAGCAATATATTTCTGATAATTTCTTTAAGCTAACCCGAACTTATATTTTGACGAGTTGCTATGAGGATTTTTTTGGTTTCTGTAGCCTATGTAAATCATATGACTACAATTTTACTCAAATGAAACTGTCAAATGCTAATGAAGTGACTCTCAGAGGGATAAACAGACACGCAGAACATACTGGATTCATATTTAAATATTATTTTTGTGGCTTAATATTTACAGACACTAGTCCATATTGTGACTCTATTTAAGTGTACTGACCTACTTTTGATTAATTCATCCAAACTTCATCTGCATCTACTGTAAATTCCATAATATGACTGGATTCTACAATTCCGTCCGTGTTTTCCGCAATGTGGAAATCTTAGATAATATTGAGGTGTTTTGCAACTTCAGTGTAACGTTAGTGGATTGTGATTTATTGCAACTTAAGACCCAAGATTAGATTCACGGTTTTGGATAGCTGCATTTACATTGTGAATGCACGTACAGAATGACGCGTTTGGTTTGTGATAACAGTATTAGCATGTGCAACGGCAGCCTCCCCTGGGTCCTAATGCCTGTTCTGTATGGAGTTTTAATTACGTAGGGGGCGCTGTTGGCCTATTTCTAATAAAATGAAAGTAAAATACACAAAGACTGTGTTTGATTCAATAAAGCAGTAATTGATGAAATAAAATAATTTGTATATTTTGATTTAAAGTTCAGAAGCTATAGCTTACATAAAAAACACAAACATGACACTTAAATTAAATAATTTTATATATACTGACTTATTTATTAATGTGTAATGTTATCTTTTTAAACAAATTATGAGCTCTAAAAGATTTTCAGAACTCTTTTGCTTTAGACCATTACAATTTTTAAATCTTAAAATTAGGGTTGGGCGATTTTTGCTAAAAAATAAATCTCATTTTTTTTCCAGAAATTGTATAAGATTTTTAACTAGTCAACTTAATAATGTAACTACAACTTGATTCAAGTTACATTTCTTTATTAACCCCCTGGATATTTCAAGTGAAGCACACATGAAGTTATCAACATGATGTAATTGTTAAAAAAAAATCACTTATTAAATATCTTTGCAGAAAAGATGCAGAAACTACAACTACATATTGTACAAACTTGTCTTATACATATTATGTTTTCAGAAATATTACGAGGAAAATTATTTTAGAAAATCTCAAAAGTCAAGGTAAGTCAAATTCAAAATGACTGAAGGTATAACACCAGTAGAACTTTAAATGTTCTTTAAAAAAACAGCAGCTTTCAGCCTGTCACCATGATGCAAACATGAAATATCAGACGTAGACAGTAGTACTTTACAGGTTTTTTATTCGATTGTGCTGCTTTTCCATTGTTTTTTTTTCTGTGTAAACATGGATGTGTTTGACTGTTGCACTTGAGAAAAAATAAAACATGTCATAGGACCTAAAATGTATTTTATTTTTCATGAATTCAGTTATAGTTGTATTCAGCTCAATTCAACTGATGAATAGAAACAAGTCACCACCCTACAATTTTTCTTTTTCAATAGTTTGTTTCACTCTGATGTACTTTAAGATGAAAAAGAAGAAAAGAACTGCTGCTACTTCTATTTCTTTGTGACTTAACTCAGCAGTTTATAAAAGTATATGCATAAGCATGCAGTATACAAAGATGTCAATCAACAGCTCTGTATAGGCTAAATAATACAACAATACGAGACCATTAAATAATCTTTCCACACATATAACCCCAAAAGAAGTGGAAAACTGTAGCAATACTTTCTAAGACTTGCCTAGCTCATCATACTGTAACAGAGATGAACAATGTATGGAAAAGTTTCCTTTCTCTCTTATCGGAAGCCATTGTCATAACTGGAATATCTTCTGAGTGATCAGCATTCCATATTGGCACCCTTTGTTTCATAACAATAAGATTTGAGAAGTGTTTTGGAATCTGAATTTCAGCTGGGCTCTTAACAAAAGAAAGAGGACATGCTAAACCCTCTCCACATAGCTGACTGGCATCAGCACAATGTGTTGTCAGATGTGCTGTGCCCTTAGCATGGGGCACATTCCTGTCTTGAAGAGGAGCCATCAAACCTTTGTTCAACACAATCTCAAGGGAAGATTTGGTGACAGTTTTCAGCAGCTCGGGATCAATGATTCCTTTCTTTTTCTCTGTCTCACCTTCCCTGTCTCAAACAATCTAAATACACACACAGCAGTTACACACATATATGTGAGTACATCACCTCAGGTTTCATTTATTATTTTACTCAGTTTCATCAAACACATTCATAGATGCCTCTCACTTAGAAGCAAAAACAGACATTCATACCATCAGTTAACTCAACGTATAGCAACCAGATGAGGCACACAGGTAATATCGGAGGAAATGAGATGAAGAGCATTTACAGGAAGCAGCATGTAGAGGATTAAAGACATGATTTATAGAGTGTGATCCGGCCTGGCTAATGGTGCGTGTCAGCTACAAATTTACATATTTGCCCAGGCACACAACATCATATCAGCCAGCTACTAAATCAATCATAGCCACTATTAAAGAGTCTGCTGATGGGGGTTAGGTGAAATGAGCTCTTGAGCCTGGGGCTTGTACTGGCATGGTTACCTTTCTTCCATCAATCACCGATGCATCTGAGATGGCCATTGGTTACGGTTAGCGGTGAAGGACTCAAGTGAATTACATCGCTATTTACAGCAAATGATGTCACTTCCCACGCACTGAACGAGATACGTTGTGTAGGTTACACAACGTGGCCATATGCGACTAGTACCATCAAGTGACTTTTCATCCTGGAGGCGAAATCACATTAAGTCTGAGTCCACTTAAAACAATGGTTCAACACAAACAGAATTAAAAAAACAGAAACAGCTTTAGGCTCACGTTGTTCTGTAGTTTATTAAAAGTGTATTAATTCTGAACATGTCGCATGTTCATATTGTATCAAAATCCAACATTACACTCCCTTGGGCCAGCAGCAACACACCTGCCACGCATGAAGTCGATAGGATGAATGGTTCTCGACATAATAAAAATGCAAACAGACAGACAGAGACAGACAGACACACAGAGCTTCCTGCCTTTATTATATCGTGTCTACACTGTACGCGACAGTTTGTCAAGTCGCGCCGCGTCACAATAACTAAAGTATGTCTACATTGGACGCGACAAGCAGACTGTTGAAAATCATTTGAAATTTGTGTCAGTACATCATAAATAGAATTGTTGGGAATTTTGCCACATCCACTGAACCTACTGAAGCTTCGAAGCTCATAAAATGGTATTTAGACCAACCCTAATAAATACATCAGTATTCCTGGCAAAAGCAATGAGAAACATTTCAGACACACTGCACACTTACATCTGTTTCTGCTCTCAAAATGCTATGTTGTTTGAATGGAGATGGCAAGTGAAACTATATCATTTGCAGTGTTCTCATATCAGCTAACAATTTATATTTCCTTAAGCTGTCGATCAGGTACTTAAAGGGACAGTTACACCAAAAATAAAAATTATTTCATCATTTATTCAACCTCATATTGCACCAAACCTGTACTATTACATTCTTTCTTGAAATACATTTTTTAAATATGTTTTTTTTTTTTTGTTGTTGTTGTTGTTTTGTTTTGTTTTTTGGACTTCATTGACTTTTACTGCATGCACAAAAACAACTGAAAGTTTCTTCAAAATATCTTTACTATCCTTCATCAACAATGTGATTTTCTTCTCTTATTTCTGTCATTAAGCAACACTTGACAAAAATCCTCCATTCAGAAAGAATCTGCCACAAGAATCTCTACAAACACGAGTTTATACTTGCCCTACAAAGAAGGATTTTGTTACATCGATTAAAACTCCTGAATCAGATCTTTGCTGCTTCCTGTCCATGTGTGTAATGACACCTGCTGTGTACATTCATTGTATCACTGAACACAGATTTGAATGTAAGAATGTGTAATTTAACCCTTGCTTTATGGATCAGCCCTATAGGCCTAAATTGAAAAGCTATATACCTGGGGGACGAGAGTCTACGTGTCAGTGTCAACAAGTGAATACATGCACTTGAATCTAGTCAACATTGTCATTTGCTATTTCCTGCTGCTGTCACCTCATTTCCTCTAGTATTTGTCTTTGGTAAAGGACCATGAAACAGCATCTATGTCCTTAAAGTTCAAAAAGTCTGCTATATGAGGTTTTATTTTCACATAGCCTTTCCTGCTAAATCAGATCAGTGCCAGCAGCTGCGAAAACAGTTTGTGTAAAAGTGTTTTCCTTCACTCTTGTGGGAAACATTTCTGTCTTTATTAAGAGCATTACTCAATATCTAACTTCAGATATACAGCTTAAGAAAAAAATAATTAAAGCAACGTTTCACTATATATACAATTTATTATTTCAAGTCGCCAACCATCAGTATTTCTTTAACAACTTCAGTCTGTGCAAATATGCATTTAACTAAATTACTTTCTTTCTGTACTTTCCCAAATGTCTTCTATTTCAATATGTGATCTCCACTGATTTCACTGACAGAAAAAAATTAAATGTATGCATTTCTAAAGAGTTCTTGAAGAAATGATACACTGACATCTGACTTTTATGGCAGATAATTATGAGTAAACACTGATAAGTCGGCTATCAAAGGAAGTAAATGTCATTTGAAATTGCAATAACTTAGTATGTCAAAACAACCTCAGATTTTTTCTATAAACAGTCTGACTAAACCCACACAACTTGTCATTCCCTGCAGGGAGTTTGTAAAATAAAAAACCTCAGTGTTGACTATATGAGCCTTTTATGGCTTTGTTTTGTTTTGTTTTATAATTTGCACAACATACATGTGTCTTTTACATTTAAACAATGAGTGAATTAGTGTGCACAACTTTGCAGCAGTTCTAAAGTGATCTGTTTATATCCATTCAAAATGCAAACATTTCCAGGACAAAGAGAACCATCCATCTCTTGCATAACTGAATGATGCTTTTCATGAGAAAGGGGGATAGAGAGAGAAAGAGAGAGAGTGAATAGGTTTAGGAATGCTGACAACCACCAAACGAAAGATGGACATCCCCTGCCAAAATGTGCTGTCTCATTATCAATGTAATCATTATACTATCTCCTGTGCAACAGCCTTGAATGATTTCAGTGAAAATTATCAATCAAACGTAATGCCTTTGCATGATAAAAAGGCTTCTTCAATTACACTATTAGACATCTGTAAATAGTCAGAGTAAATAGAATTCACTTAGAATGCAAATTACTCGTACCTGACATTATGTAAATACAACCACAAACTCACTAAATTACAAAGCAAGCATAGAGTTTAGTTCAGTGTGACAGATCTGTCTTTGATATTTAAGAACAGTTGATCGATACAAACCAAAACCAAACACAGAAGAGGAACAGCATTTAAATGTGTCATTCAAAATTCCACAAAACTCTAAACTGCAATAAAAATTAAATAAAAAAAGTAAAAAATAAAGTCACATTGAATTCTGCAAATGTAGGCACTGGTTTATTTAAGCCATCAGGAACACTTTTCTAGTAAATTTCACTGACTGCTACCACATGTGTTCGCTTCATAAACCCAATGCTCCTGCACAAACCACACTCATTACCCAGAATCCATTGCATATATGGCTGCAGACACAAATCAAGACCCCTTATAACTGCCTCAAGGGTACAGGCCTTTAACTGGATACCCTAAAGTTCAGTTTAAGAACTCACAGCCTCAGACACGGATCTGTTACTGCACTAAAACTATCAATTTATTAAAACTGTGGACTGGACGCACCTACTTTTTTTGGATGTTTGCAAATCAGTTGTGATCGTTGACCTTTCCATAGCCTGTGGTTTCAGTTTCAGCATTTCAAACTGTTCAGAATTGTATTTCTTTAAAAAAAAAATGTAGACGCATCTGAACCTGTGTTACAATCAGGGTGAAGAACATTACAGAATCCTGTCTTTTTTCTATCTCACATCTGCCACTATTTTCTATCTCATCCTAACACATGATCTTACCTTTATTTCAGTACAAATTACATTTATGTCAGTCATTTTATTTCTATTGTAGGCATTAAGAAAGATGTGATGCCTGAAAGCAATGTTATTGTGGATGTAATTAAAATTTGACTTATTTTATGAGGAAGTTTGCAGTAGGAAAAGTTCTCAAAACTGATTCTAAATACCTCTCAGAGTGCCTAAAAACAGCTAGACACTACTACTTGGTAATAAATAAAGTAGTTATGGTTCAAGTGTTTAAGAGTGCATTCTGAACCAGGGTCTTTGTAGTGACATTATTATCTTTCTTCTTCATAGGCTAATTAAGAAGGCAGGAAGTTATGTAAAGGCCAGAAGGGATGGGTCAAATTTCTCCTGAAGATGCTTTAGGTTTGTCAGGCATTATATAATTATGTTGGCAGGTGGTAAAACCTTAACAGACCTTAACAGAACTCAAACCTTAACAAAAATCCAGAGAACACGAATTAAAACAAAAAAAAAAACTTTCTAGTTTTCTATGCAAACTATTGTATATTACCAACATCGTATAATTTAGTTTGAGTTGGAATAGAGAATAATAGGGAAAAACATATATTTGTACAGTAAGACATTTTTGCAATCTGTCTATTACTACAAACTATTGCACTTTACTTACAATTTCGACGCTATTTATCAATAGGCCAAAATATGACAGAGCTGCCTAGACAAAGTCAAACCCCTCTAATACAGAGAGCACCTGCCCGTCTAAAACACTGTGACATACGATTTTATAGTTCTGTGAATTACTAAGGAATTGCTATGAGGGCTAAAATCCTGGAATCTCAGAACTGTTCCCCTAGGAGCACATAAAAACATTCCTGTCATATTAAGCAGGGTCTGTGAGGCAGCACAATTCATGCATTGTCCTGTAACACTGACAGCCTTTTGTTTCAAAGTCTTCTTTAACTGCTGAAGGCATGCATCCCCCTTCTGGAGAGTTATTATTAAATTCATAGACCTATGGGGTTCTGGAAGTAACTTGTAGTCAAAACTTGTGACACAAGGAAGAGTGGGACTGACTCTTGATGAAATCGCTCTAAAAATATTTATCATAGGCTGACTCAACACTGTTTAAGGAAAATAAAAGGACTAAGAAACAGCACAGAAAAAGTGGCAAGCCATTTATACATTTAGAAATTGCATCCCTAACTAGTAAGTAATATAATAATGACTAAAATCACAAACTATTTCATCTTCCTTTGCTATTAATCACAGCAGTTTTCCTAGCAGATACGGAATAGACACTAAAATGCATTTTGATTGTTACTAGTAAGATTCTGAATTTAACTATGATGCAGACCTTCTGACAAGTCATTATATATGACATGGGGGGGCATGATTATACCTTGTCAAAAAATATTTTACATGTTCCTCAAATCCAACACATTAAAACTGGTAAAACTGTAATAAGTACCAGCAGTAATTAGTACCCACTAGTAAGACATACATTTGCTATTTGTTACTAGAAGCAATAGAATAGTTATTTTTCATTATCAGATAGCAAAGGAGTAAGTATCAGTATCTAATGAGTAAAATAGCTATCAGTGAAAATAATATACTGTTACTTACTAGTTATTTAAGTACTAGTACAAGTACTAGTAACAAAAACATATTTATTTTTTATGAATAAATGTTAAAATGGCTTGCCACATGTGAGCGTGTTTTGGCAGTAGCTTCTCCACCTGCTCTGAAAGATGGTGCTTTACAAAGTTAAATCACTGAAACATCACGACCCTTTCATTAAAACTCTACAAAGTTACCATATGTAACTTAAACTGGTTAAAATCAAGTATGCAGTCGCGTAAAAGACTACACCGCTCGCCATTTCAAATGTACTGAACCATAGAGAATCAACTTTGCGCTCCTAGTTTGGAAACACCAGCTCAGGGCGTTCAAACTGAGTCTTTTACCTTGTTGTAGTTGTAGTATCCCAGGCAATGGGGAAAATCCAGGCTTTGTGGGTCTCCAGGAATAGAATTCCCTCCGGCAGACGGATAAAATACATCCATGTTTCCTCTTGGCAAAGCGCTGCTCTGTGAAAAGGGCGCAATTGTTCTCTTACTTGTCCTTCAACAATCCAGGCGCAGTGAATGAGAGGGAAGCGGTGAACAACGCGGGTTTAATGCAACTCAAGGGGACAGAGAAAGGTTAAAAGGATGTTGTAAGGAGTTTTAGTAATCCTCTTCTATAAGCAATGATCGCTGGCCATAGTTTTGGGATGTTGAGGAAGGCTTGGCGATGTTCAAACTGCTCCTGCGCTGCGAGGTTCAAGCATGCTTGGAGAAAAGCAACACAAAGAAAGCCGGCAAACTGCAACTCCGCTATAATGTTCTCCGCTTAGATACACGCTCACAGACAAGCTCGGTGATTTAAACACGAGGTTGTTCCCGCTCTCAGTGTTTCAAAGACGCCTCCATCAATCCACACTTTACGTTTCAAATTGACCGCTTACGGTTAGTTGGTGATCTGGAGACACTTCAGCCTCTCAAAGCTTGGCTAATTAAATGAAATGGAGCCCTCCAGACACATGAATAATACTGTCCGATGACACCACTAGTCCAAGAAACTTGGGAAGCAGTGTTTACATATTCATTACAGCGCTCAAGGGACTCTGGACAGCCAATGGTCTTCTGTTTACTTCAGCCAACACATCAAGCTGTGATGATGGAGGAGTATGGGAGAGAGTGGGACTCCATGCGACCACTCCCCGAGCACCCATCGCCACTCCCCTATCAGCCCCAGAAAGAAACCCCCCGCGTACATTACATGGATGGACACTATAGCCAATATATTAAACTCATAATCACTAAGCTGATTTTTTGCGTTAGCGTTTTTATTGATTGATTTACAACCCGAATTCCGGAAAAGTTGGGACGTTTTTTAAATTTTAAGAAAATGAAAACTAAAGGAATTTCAAATCACATGAGCCAATATTTTATTCACAATAGAACATAGATAACATAGCAAATGTTTAAACTGAGAAATTTTACACTTTTTTCCACTTAATTAGCTCATTTAAAATTTAATGCCTGCTACAGGTCTCAAAAAAGTTGGCACGGGGGCAACAAATGGCTAAAAAAGCAAGCAGTTTTGAAAAGATTCAGCTGGGAGAACATCTAGTGATTAAATAAGTTAATTGATATCAGGTCTGTAACATGATTAGCTATAAAAGCTTTGTCTTAGAGAAGCAGAGTCTCTCAGGAGTAAAGATGGGCAGAGGCTCTCCAATCTGTGAAATACTGCGTAAAAAAATTGTTCCTCAACGTCAAATTGCAAAGGCTTTGCAAATCTCATCATCTACAGTGCATAACATCATCAAAAGATTCAGAGAAACTGGAGAAATCTCTGTGCGTAAGGGACAAGGCCGGAGACCTTTATTGGATGCCCGTGGTCTTCGGGCTCTCAGACGACACTGCATCACTCATCTTTGCATCACGCATGATTGTGTCAATGACATTACTAAATGGGCCCAGGAATACTTTCAGAAACCACTGTCGGTAAACACAATCCGCCGTGCCATCAGCAGATGCCAACTAAAGCTCTATCATGCAAAAAGGAAGCCATATGTGAACATGGTCCAGAAGCGCCGTCGTGTCCTGTGGGCCAAGGCTCATTTAAAATGGACTATTTCAAAGTGGAATAGTGTTTTATGGTCAGACGAGTCCAAATTTGACATTCTTGTTGGAAATCACGGACGCCGTGTCCTCCGGGCTAAAGAGGAGGGAGACCTTCCAGCATGTTATCAGCGTTCAGTTCAAAAGCCAGCATCTCTGATGGTATGGGGGTGCATAAGTGCATACGGTATGGGCAGCTTGCATGTTTTGGAAGGCTCTGTGAATGCTGAAAGGTATATAAAGGTTTAAGAGCAACATATGCTTCCCTCCAAACAACGTCTATTTCAGGGAAGGCCTTGTTTATTTCAGCAGGACAATGCAAAACCACATACTGCAGCTATAACAACAGCATGGCTTCGTCGTAGAAGAGTCCGGGTGCTAACCTGGCCTGCCTGCAGTCCAGATCTTTCACCTATAGAGAACATTTGGCGCATCATTAAACGAAAAATACGTCAAAGACGACCACGAACTCTTCAGCAGCTGGAAATCTATATAAGGCAAGAATGGGACCAAATTCCAACAGCGAAACTCCAGCAACTCATAGCCTCAATGCCCAGACGTCTTCAAACTGTTTTGAAAAGAAAAGGAGATGCTACACCATGGTAAACATGCCCCGTCCCAACTATTTTGAGACCTGTAGCAGAAATCAAAATTGAAATGAGCTCATTTTGTGCATAAAATTGTAAACTTTCTCAGTTTAAACATTTGCTATGTTATCTATGTTCTATTGTGAATAAAATATTGGCTCATGTGATTTGAAAGTCTTTTAGTTTTCATTTTATTAAAATTTAAAAAACGTCCCAACTTTTCCGGAATTCGGGTTGTATTTTATTTTGGTTCAGCCTGGAAAAATAAGAAGAAGAATAAAGTAAATTTCTTAAAAAAAAAAAAAAAAGCTTTCTATCAGGCATTGTACATGCCCCTGTGTTTTTTTTCAATAAGCTTATATTGATTATTAATAGGACATATTTATTTCTTATTAAAATTTAAATACTAATTGTGTGTGTGTGTGTGTGTGTGTGTGTGTGACTGCAGTTTAAGTACTAGCTACCAAAACTGGTGCACATTAGCATGCTTATAATACATTTATTATATTATTACTACATATATGTAGTGTAAGTTGGTGAAAACACACATACACTCTTAAAAATAATGTGTCCAAAGGGTGTTTCTGTAGTGATAGAATAGAACAACCTTTTTTGGTTTCCCAAAGAAACTTTTAGTAAGCAGTTCAAGAAACTTTTTGTTTGTTTTGAATGTAAAGAACCCTTTTCAACTATTAAGAACCTTTTCTGCATTAGAAACTATCTAAGGATGTTCAAGGTTCTTCGTAGAGCCATTGATGCCTTTACAGAAACATTATTTTTAAGAGTGTAAGTAGTGGCTGTTCACCATATTGAGCTTTTAATATCTGGAAGAATTTGCATTTCTGAGATCATGAGTTTGTGATGAGTAGAATAAAGTAGGCTGTGGTGACCATTACCTGAAGGGACTCTCGTATTTTGTTCTACAACATAAATGACATGATGATTGATGAGTAGGGCAACCATTTTTAATGTATCAACTTTTTGGTTTTAGTAAACATAACATGAGATTTGACTGTATGTGTGATTTATGTTGTAGAAGAAAAAAAGGCCATAGGAGGTTCCCAAGGGTGAAATAGCCTTCTGAGTTGGCCTACAAATTGATGTTATGATTGTACAGCTATATTAGTATTCAGTATTTTCTGAAGTTCATGGCGGCCTTCATTCCCATTAGCTCATCCTCAACCTAAGCACAGACTCCAAAACTCAACATCACAGAATCTCTTGTAAATCCCAACATAACAGGGCATTAAACACTAGCAAGTCTCCTCCTTTTTTCATCTTACTCAAAAACACATTAAATATACATGCTGGAAACTCGAAATTCTCTGCCCATTTCCAGGCTTGAACAGGAACACAAAATTACACTTTGATCTGAAGGAATTAGTTCAATTAAACTAAACTTGATTATGAATTAAAAGAAAGACATGAAACATCAATTTATTAGGTCATATCAAATATAAACAATTGTTAAAAAGTAAAGACACTGTATGCGCCTTTTCTTAGTGCAATTCAGCAGAGTTCAAAATGTGCCGAAGATATTTGAACATAACATTTGCTCAATCTTTTTAAGGATTGATTAATTATATATATATATATATATACACACACACACACACACACACACACACACACACAGACAGACATACATATGTTCCTGTAGCCAAATTAAACATTTTGTTGAAGCAGCTGGATAACATTCCTAGTTATGACCACCAGGGGCTAAAGGCTACAAACACACTGGGGGCATATTGCAATGATTTATCATTTAGAACAGTAATTCAAAAGTTGTATTTATTTATTTACGTTATATTGAAACTATTTCATTAGAATTACAGTATGGATTTACAACATTCAGATAATAATACAATGCAACAGAAAAAACTAATAAAGTTTGATGACTTGGATATAATACTGAATTTTAACCAACTTATAATGGAGAATGTTGTCATATTTAGTGCCAAAAAATATATATGTATATATATATAAATGAAATAAAAATAAAACTTTTATATTTTTATACTGTTCATACAAGCTGAAAGGTTGCTGAGAACTCATTTCTTTTCTTGAAAAAAATTGTCACGGATGTATGGTGCATTATGGGATGGGATGAGTTCTGTAATCCCATGGGTCTAAATCAGAGAGCTATAGATGAAAGTAACTCCACCAGCAAAACAGAGGCTCATCTGGAAGGTAAGTGGCAATCATGATTGCATTTGCATTCACAGTGTTTCCTTTGAAAATGTTCACTCTCATGCAATGCATAATTCTGTATTACACAAAACAGCCAAAAATGTAATTATGATGTGTTTTCACATTTAAAATTATCTACAAGGGCTAAGGATTTAACAAAGGGAAATAAATGCATGGAGTATATTTACATTATATGCATAACATCTCCTTCTTCCCATCAGACAGACACTAATGCAATAAACATGCATGAACAGACAGACAAACACACATGTGTGCATGTTATCACACACACACAAAGAGAGAGAGAGAGAGAGAGAGAATCAGATAAGGAGGGTGTTCCACATTCCACGTTGTTGTTATTACATTTGATAAGTGTGGTGATGAATGCTCCCGATCTGATGTGCGCAAGAGCATCTTTGATTCTCTGTTATTATTTATGTGTGTGTGTAATGTTGTTTACCCATGTGGCAGAAGGGAAACTGAATTAATTTCCTCTCTGTGGGTTTGATGTCAGCCTCTGAGCGCAGATGAATTATGCCGCACTCACTTCATGTCATTTCCTCTACACCCGGCAACATTGTCACCATTTGGTAACCTGAAAACAAATTGTCCCACTCTGGCACAAGTTCAAATTCAATTATAGCAGCCCATAGTAATTATGTGGAGGCATAAAAGAATCATAAATTCAAAATAATTAATTAACCTAATAATCTTTATTTATGCGCCCCTCATATTAAGCCTGTGATCTCTCCATTGTGGCTGTGTGCACTAAATTAGACAGAACAGCTGTGGATCTAGAAGAGGAGGCATCAGTGGCATCAATAATATTCATATTTCAATTCTCATGTGCTTATTAAAGAACAAGACCAAATACTTCACATAATGCAAATCTTTTAGCTTCATTTTAATATAGGCCACACTTATTTATAATGCGATAACACCTTATAGTGCCCTTTCTTGATACATACAAATTCAATTGTGTATTGTATTTTGTCTTGTGATTTATCATATAGCAACCTACATATAATTTTGCATTTGTTATGTATGACTCGTGTCTTTTGGGTCTCAAATATGTGACCCACAGCATTACTTTTCCACCCAGAGCTCCAAATTATTTTCTGCTATGAATCTAAAGAAGAGCGTCTTCTCCTGTGACCTTGGCAAACTGAAAAAATCAGCTTTGCTCTGTTGTGTATAGAAAAGATTCACTCGATTCCCTCCAATTATACATGGATTCATATAGGGGGTGGTATTCTTGGGAGGTTGGGTCTGTGCAATTTTCTTGGCTTTCAGTCTTCATTATCAGACACTGAGGTCTTTGATCTCTCACCCCTTTGTAATGCAATAAAGTCGAATTGTCATTGAATTTAATGTTCAGCTGGTCTCACATGTCCAAAAGAGTCTGATACATTTGCTTTCATCAGTGCCAGCCATTGGTCAGTGATGTAACCCTGAAATGATGCACTTGTACATATTTAAATGAGTAATATTATTCCAATTTCAATAACAATGACAACAAACCTACTTAACATTTCAAATGCAAGAAACTGCAAGTACTTGAAATCAGCTGAAATCCCCATAGAAATAGAAATACACTTCCAGATGCAGGGGCTTAAATATTTAAAATGTTTAGTTTAAAAGGGCAAACCACAGAATTAAACAAGAATCTAAAAAGGTAAATGAATACTAAATGATGTATCTCGTATGTCAGTGTGCTCCCTGATGGGCTTGGGTGGAGCTGATTTTTCAGTGTTTGTATTTCTAAACTCATGCATTCGAATCTTAATTGTGTGTAAGTATAACAACATCAGGCTACATTGGATCAGAGCAGAATAAATTTACTCTGCCCTTTACAAATTATATTTTCACGAGATTTGATTCTCTAACATTCTTACCGCCTCCCTTCATATATCATGGCCGATATTGCAGTATGAAGTGTGGATATGCTGTTTTTGCATTTTACACACCGTAGGACCCTCAGGGGCCATCGCCTCTAATACAGCATTCAGTAATGATGAGAGAGATAAAAGATAAGTGTTTTCTTTTTCTCACTACACCATTTCCTAATCTATCTTTTTCTCTCACCCTCCTTCTCTGGAATTACAGTTTTATTTAAATATAGGTAATAATGTGCTGCAATGCTGTCTGTGATATGTGTTATCTGTGATATGGTGATGAATATATTCAAATATAGCTATACAAATGAAGAAAACATTTCGTTAAAATTTTCTGCCATAATTAACAAAGTTTAAAAATAAACTACCTAGTCAACGTAAATATCATACCACCAGACCTAGTAAATTAAAACGGTAAAGTTGTTTAAAGTTAACAAATAAATGTTTTTTAGAATCAGTGTAGGAGATATAACAACATATAGTACTGTGACTCTTTCACAAACCAATGCAACATCATTTTATATAATCAAACATACTCACCTAAATGCTCATCTCTCTCTTGTTGAAGTGGTTTTGTTGTATATAATATAAATTTGCTTGTTCGAGATTGATATTGTAAACTATCATTTATATTTTAAACTATTATACTATAAACTATAATAGCAATATAATAAATTATATCATATATCACAGGCTGTTCATTGTTGTATTAATTCAAACGTTTTATAAGATTCAGTTCTATGGTTTTAAGATAGAGATTTGGTATTTTGTTGACTACCATAAATAGTAAAGTACTCCCCATTTCTAAGACAAATACCCCGAGACTTCGGCTCACCTTTTGAGTCATTACCACACCACTGCTAATTGCTTAATTAGTAATCTACTTATCTCCTAATTTCTGTTAAGCACTGTCTAATAAAATGTGTATGTCACCCTACTCTAAAATGTCACTGTAATTACCTTACATCAATTAGAGCAAAGAAACTTTCTTAGTCCAAAAATGTACAAGAAATAAAACATGGTCTGTGGCAACATTAGTCTGATGAGCAATTAGTGTGTGGCTTTGATGAATTTGAGGGATAGAGTGTTATATTTTTCTCAATTAAAACCTGTCCTCCACAGCATTACTCATTTTAACGCTCCTCGTTCATACTAATTAGCAGGAGCCTTCATTGCCTCTCAGCTGAGAGGACATTTCAATATCCCATTAAAACATAAGTAGATAGTGGCGTGATTGACACACTGTGAAAGTTGGGAAGTAATTACATTATATGCTTCAGTGTGCCTTGCTATCAGCATATAATGACATGTTTCATTCTGCCATGACTTTCTTTTTCTTTAACTTGGATTTCATCCTTTTCTTTGTTTTAATTAATGTTATATTGCCATAAGAAGTGAATTAGAGACAGACAGACAGACAGACAGACAGACAGACAGACAGACAGACAGATAGATAGATAGATAGATAGATAGATAGATAGATAGATAGATAGATAGATAGATAGATAGATAGATAGATAGTCTATAAAAATCATTTTTAGAATAGACTTGCAATCCTGCTTTTTTTTCTCTCTTACTTCTAAAACCTTATTTTGACCATTTGAGAAAGCATTTATTTTTATTTTTGGGGGGGCTTTCAAAGATTTGTGTCTGTGCATGTGCGTGTGCTTGTGTTTTTACACTCGTCTTGGCTCTAAGTGTTTTTTGGAAATCCCATCTGATAAGAAGGGAAATGGGAATGCGAGATGTGGCAGCATTTAGGTTAGCCTAGTGAATAAACAGTAGAAGAAGAGGAAGTAGGAATGTGAATTCTGTTGCCCCATAAACATGTCATTAAATCCTTTCAAATGACCTTGTGTTTATTTTACACTGCAGCCTCACTGTGCAGGACTGTGAGAACTGGGCCAGTGCTTGGAAAGCACTGCAGTCAGTGATGCTCACTATCTACTGTGGGGGAACATTTGGCTCTTATAGATCACATTAACTATCAATCAAAAGGCTAAAGTGAACTCTCATTAGCCTTGTTCTGAAATGTATCTGGAATACAGGCACTGGCTTCCAAACCACGGGTGTTTAATTTTTTTTTTAAAACAAGGCCATTTAAGTGGACATTATCAGCAATGAAATCTTGGCTTTATGAATGTAAGGTGCATTAATATACATCAATCAGGGAAAGATAATAGTGCCTTCTGACAACTGACTCTGACCTGAATGTGAAATGGTCAGTAAAAAGCGAGCAAAACTCAAATGGAAGAGAATATATCTGACGCACACAGCAGCACACTCATCGATGTGAAATATAAATGAATTGAAAACTGGTATTTTAAGTGACACATTATTCATCATTTTCTGGAATTTGTTCATTACATAGACTAATATGACATGATGTTATTACATTAAAGTCATTTTGAAATAATGTCGAAAATATAAAGCTACATGTATAAAGAAAAAAATATAAAGAACACATGTACCATGTCCACTCATGTGTAAAATAAGAAAAGAGAATACAATTAACTACGTCTCAGGGTTGGACCAAAAATAACTGGTGCCTTTGGAAATCATTTTTGTATGACACTATTTGGTAATGAGTTTTTAAAACAAATATTGTACAAAACGGTAACAATGCCACCAGTTTCAGTAAAAATTGCAAGAAAATACTATTTCAGATATTCTGCTTCAGAATTTAATTTTTAATTTAGTGTTCCCTGCTGTTTCTTTGTAATTATTTGAGAAATTTACTGGCAATTTCTGAGTGAAAATCATTTAATTTTTAAGTGCAGTTAATTTTTTTTTATACTATGTGTATGTTATGGTTGTGTCAAAGGAAGGCAGACGAAGGTAAAAGGTACAATTTCCAATCATCTTGATTTAATTAATACAAGCCGCAAAGCCATAAGAAAAACACAACTAAACTTAAAGTAGAACGGACACCGACTAAGGGAAAAATGAAAGTATTTGAAGGGGAGCAAACAAAGTATCGAATGAGTTGATTAATCAAACACAGGTTTACAAAATAATAATTAGGAGTAAAACTAGGTCACGGGGAAACAGGTGAACTGAAAACACAGAGAAAACAGAACAAGAACTAAACATAACCCTAACAGTGTACAATCTCAACCATTTAATTTTCTTGAGTCTTCCTATGTATTGAAGAGAGAGAGGGTCAGAAACACAGATTACCCCCCCCCACACACACACACACACACAACACACACAAACAAGCACACACAACACACTTTTCTTTTTCAAACATTTTCCTTCAGTCACTCGGTGCCTTAAACTAGTGTTTCCCAACCGGGGTGCCATCTGTCGAGAGCAGGGGTGTCATGTCAAAAATAATTTTTTTAAATTTTTAAATTGCTAAAATGTTCAAAAAAGGATCTTTTGTATAATATCCATTTCTGACTTTGCCAATAATTAGAGATGCATCGAAATTCCGTCTGCTGAAAATAAGTTCACAGCTCAGGTTTCACTTTCATGTGGTGTGACGTTCATGCTCATCAGAACAGCAAAGTCCACTCAAAAATAGAAAAATCTATGTAGTACAGTATTGTTTCTGTTTGGCAGAAGCCCTACTGTGCTGTAACATGGTGTGATATATGGTGTGATACTCGCTTGGCATTTTTCTCCGAGCCTGCATTCCCCACTGCGCTGCAACGCCGCTACCAGCGGATTCCGGAACCGTCTCCAGCTCAACCGAGCTCGCCGGTTCGCCCTGTTTCACCGGCCTCCCCTGCATCGTCTTCTGAGGAAGTAGATCTCAGGGAGCTGATGCGAGTGCTCACGATGGCCGCGACGAGTCTCGGCCTCGAGTGGTCTGCGCCAGCGCCCCCCTCTCGTTCCCGGCTGGATGGTAGCTTTCTTCCGGATGAGCATACGTCCCCGAACTCAAAACCCGCCCCATTTCTTCCTGAGCTTCACGAAGAGGTGGCAAAGGCTTGGAACGCTCCATACTCAGCGCGAACTCATTCGTCTGTTTCACCAGCATTCTCCACACTGGATGATGCTAAAAACAGAGGCTACCAGTCACTTCCGCCGGTGGAACAGGCGATAGCGACGCACCTTTGCCCGCCCTCTGCTGGACGGCAGACAAAAGCGGTGTTGCCATCTAAAGCCTGCCGCATGACGTCATCTCTGCTCACGCGGATCTTTTCTGCTGCTGGGCAGGCTGCGTCTGCACTACACACCATGGCCACGCTGCAGATATTCCAGGGTGATCTCCTCCGTAAGCTGGATGAGATGGGACCTGAGGCTATCTGTCTCCCGGATTTGAGGAGTGCTTCGGATCTTTCTCTTCGCGCTACTAAGTCCGCTGCACAGGCCATGGGACGAGTTATGGCTTCCGCTACTGTGGCTGAGAGGCATCTATGGCTGACGCTATCAGACATGGCAGAGTCTGAACGCACAGCCTTGAAACCCTGGACAGCGAACGACTGGTACCAATCAGGTGTAAGCCTGGGGACTTCCTCGAAAGTGAAAGTGGTGTCGACGGACGCCTCCACTTCGGGATGGGGAGCGCTGCTCGAGGGCAGACCGTTCTTTGGCCTGTGGTCAGAACGGGAAAAGCTCCAATATATCAACTGTCTGGAAATGCTGGCAGTGGAGAACGCGCTGACGCGCTTTTGTCCCCGAATCAAGGACCACCACGTCTTAGTCCATTCGGACAACATGTCTGTGGTGTCCTACATAAATCGCCAGGGCGGTCTCAGGTCCCGAAACCTGTACAGGTTGGCAGAACGCCTCCTGGTTTGGGCTCAGCGCAACTTGTGCTCGCTGAGAGCAGTTCATGTGCCTGGGCTACAGAATCTGGGTCCAGACAGACTGTCCAGAAGCAACATTCCCACAGGCGAATGGTCTCTACACCCACAGACAGTCCAGCTGCTGTGGGAGAGATTTGGCAGGGCGGAAGTGGACCTCTTCGCTTCCCACGAAAACGCTCACTGCCCCGCGTTCTTTTCCAAGAACGAAAGCGCGCTGTCACAAAGGTGGCCGCGCTGCCCGCTCTATGCTTTTCCCCCCGTCTCCCTCCTTCCACAGGTGATAGAACGGGTGAGGGAAACAAGATGCTCAGTACTGCTTGTAGCACCACTTAGGAAGAACCAACCATGGTTTCCAGATTTGATGCAGTTAGCAGACACTGCCCCGTGGCCAGTGCCGTTGAGGAGGGACCTCCTCTCTCAGGCCAGGGGCTCGATTTGGCACCCTCAACTGGAGTTGTGGTCCCTCCATGTGTGGGCGCTCAACGGTTACCCGCTGATCTCTCAGTGGGAGTGCTAAATACTATCACTCAGGCTAGAGCTCCGGCGACTCGACGGCTATATGCCTCGAGGTGGTCAGTATTCTCCAGCTCCCTGTATGGGACCTCTCGACGGTTTTGGAGGCCATGAAAGGGTCCCCTTTCGAGCCTATCCGAACGATTAGCCTCAAACATCTGTCATTCAAGACAGTGTTCTTGTTGGCTCTCGCTTCAGTGAAGCGTGTGGGTGACCTGCACGCGCTCTCGGTGAGCCCGACGTGCTTGGAGTTTGGGCCTAATGACTCAAGAGTCATACTCAAACCTAGGCACGGTTATGTGCCGAAATCCCTCAACACACCGTTTCGGGCTCAGGTTATTTCCCTGTCTGCCCTGTCGGTGTCAGAAGAGGATGGAGACTCAAGTCTTCTTTGCCCCGTTAGGGTTTTAAGAACTTATGTGTCTTGCTCTGCTGTCTTCAGACAGACTGAGCAGCTGTTTGTCTCGTTCAGTGGACGTTCCAAGGGAATGGCTGTTTCGAAACAGAGCCTATCCAGATGGATAGTTGACGCTATAGAGTTAGTTTACACTTCCAGGGGCCTTCAGTGCCCACTGGGTGTCAGAGCACACTCCACAAGAGGCGTCGCCTCATCGTGGGCATGGTCTAGTGGGATTTCCTTACAGGATATATGTATGGCGGCAGGATGGGCCTCGCCGTCTACATTTATCAGGTTCTATAACCTAGAGGTTCCCGCTTTGCAGGCAAAGCTGTTGTCGGTATAGTTGAATCAGTGTCCTGATTGGAACTCTGAGATCGCAAGCGCGATGCGCTGCCGACTGTTATATGGGCAGTATTGCGTAAGACCCACATTCCCACATTGGTCAGGCCTTGCCTTGAATATGTGATGTCATATTGGCGCGTCTACGGACGCTGCTAGATATGGGACGGAGGGTTTCCCCCTCCTGTTCTAGGACTCTCTGTGAGTCCCTCTGGTGATTGTGCACTGTAAATCCTGGGCGTCGCTTCCAGGTTTATTGGTGTGTGATCTCTGCACGCACTGCGTTTTACATTGGGTTCCCGTAGCGTCTTGGCTAAGACGCAGTACGAGAGAACTCTCGTAAGAGAACGTACTCGGTTACTAATGTAACCTCGGTTCTCTCTAGAAGAGGGAACGAGTACTGCATTCTCTGCCGTGCGTACGATTCACTCTGGTTCGATTCGGCGATGAAATAAATCAGGTGAGTCAGCCTTTTCGAGCTCCCTTTATAGGGCTAGGCCACACCCGTTTCGGCGGGAAGTGGCATGGAGGGCGCGAGCGCCCTCATTGGTCTGATGTTGCATCAGCCTGCGCTCAATAGGTTTATGCAGTAGCCGCAGAGCAGCCAATGAGCGAGCGAGCCGTCTCGCCTATGGCTGTGTGCTGCTGCAAATGCGCTTTACAATAATTCAAAATTAAGGATAATTTTTTGCTTCAGTGTATCGTGAAAAGAGACTTTTCCCGTAGCGTCTTAGCTAAGACGCAGTACTCGTTCCCTCTTCTTGAGAGAACCGAGGTTACATTAGTAACCGAGTAAGTTTTCTAGGGCTAAACATTATTTGGATATAATTGGTAAAAAAAATAAAAAATAAAAAAATCTCTTAATAGCCCTATTGTTTACCTGGAAAAAAATGTAAAAACATTTATTTAATTTGTTTTATTTTTTTTTTTTTTGTTTGTTTGTTTGTTTTTTTGATGGACACCTTTTTTTTTATAATATTAAAAATATCTGTATTGTAGTATATTCTGCAGTTCTTCTCTGTTGTACCGAATATCTAGACTTTTCTAGGTATCATATTGAAATTAGAATTTCTAGTAATGTGAAAAAAATTATATTATCGGGTGCCACAAATTTGTTAAAATTTCCAAAGGGTGCCATAACTAAAAAAAGGTTGGGAAACACTCCCTTAATCCATACACCAAACTTTACTTCTACTGTGTTGTTGCATGGTAGCAATTATCCAGTCCTAAGAAGTGGTTCTGGTGTTCAAAACCAGGGTTACAATTCTGTCTCACTCCCACCAAATAATAAGTAGCAAAAACTAACAAATCCTAAAGCCTGCATGTTACTGTCCGAGTGCCAGGAAGTGCTGTCAGCCCATGGATCTGCAGTAAAACTAGTACTGAGAGTATTTTCTATGAAAACAGATCTCAACATATGGTACCCTACTGGCAAACCACTGCCAATCTACTTTCTATAGTATTCTTTTTCTTTTTCTTTTTCTTTCGCCATTTAAGAGAATATACATCCTCTGTCCTTTGCTCCACTTGGTGTTTCTCTCTTGTGAAATGTTTCTACAGTCTGCTCTAGATCTCATTTGGTCCACTGTTTCACTTTGTGGTTGGAGCATAACTATGTATTTGCAGGTTGCTATATTAAAATTTACAGCACTGGTTGCTGTTGTCTCATAATGGGAGACTGTAAGTAACATTTGTGTGTACACACACATATAATCACACATATAATGGTGTATCAATTAAGTCCTGTCTCTTACCACACTTTAAAAGCTTCTCACAAATAGAAAGACTGCGGGTTATTTATTCTGATAGTTCAAGGCCGAGGACTGAAGAGACGTAGGGGGAAAAAACTAAAAACAAAACACAATACAGAGAAAAAGAAAATGAAGCGAGAGGTAGGAAAACAACCCGCAGAATAGGGTTCTGTCTTTTTCGCTGCCTGCCACTGCCACAGAATACCTGTGTTCAGAGTTATTTAGAGTGATCAGGTGCAGCGAGGTGGGTCGGCGCTGGTGCACACAGACACATGTTTCTGAGCAGTTTGACATAATTGCCATTCTCTCTCCCATTTGGCATCTCAGTAACATCAGTCAGAGAGAAGCAGGCCTGTCACAACTGTCTGACTGCAGGGAGGAGAAAAAGAGTGGGAGAGAGAGAGAGAGAGAGAGAGAGAGAAAGAGAGAGAGAGAGAGGAAGATGAGGAAGAGAAAGAGAGATATAATCGTGAGTAGTGCAAGTCACTCACCCCAAATCAGCACCAAACAGAGATCCAGGACAAACATAAATAATGAATACCATTAATATCAATTAAAACGTATCTCTATGCAGATTTCACAGGTTATTTTATTGAGACAGGCAATATTTTGTTACCAACACAGCTTCCAACTTTTTTAGAAGAGATTCAAACAATTGTTGAAAAGTATCCAGTTGAGTGTTGTCTAGAGTGAGGATTCTCACATTTCTTTCCAAAACTGCCCAAAGTGGTTTTATAATAATCAAGCCAGGTCATTTGTTTGGCCAAATGTCTTGGTTTTATGTTCATAACACCATCTTTTTCGCATTTTAACATTTGAGATTAAAGTTGTAGCAATTGTAACTCTTTTATGGATGTTATCTTTGTGAACTCTGATCAGTTTTTTGTAGAATTAGGGTATTCAATTTGAATATTGAGGTCTGCTGTCACTTTTGCTGCAGTAGTTTGGTGTTGTTTGGACACAATCCTTCTTAGTGTTTGAGGGTCCCTATGATTCATGTTTGGTTTGTGCCCACTGTTCTTCTCAGCTGATGAATTTGTGTGTGCAGCCGATTATAATCATAAAGACTGTGGTTCTCAAAACACATAAAACTAAAGTAAGGTAAGGAACATTTACATTTTTGGGTTGTGATTGGCAGGATTAGATGAACATGCTCCTCTAAAACTTCCATTCCTTCATGTTTTAAACAGTAACCTATTAAAGATATGGTTTACATATACAGTATTTGTTATATGGTATATGATTAATTAAAACTCCATTAACTGCAAACTGAATATTCATGTTCACTGTGATTAACAATCCAAACAAGCAGATTGCACAATTTGTGTAAAGCGTGAACATAATTTAGACGGAATGGCTGTTTGGAAGCAATATTTCAGCATCTGAAAGGATAGGAAAAAGTGAGGAGTGCGGGGGCTGTTAGAATTGAGAAAATTCAATGTGACATGCTGAGAATGAATTGCTCAGTCAAACTGAAATATCCCTCATTCTAATGGCTTGGGACAGTCATTGGTTTACTCTCTCTCTGCCCATATCTTCTTTCTCTCTCCCTTTCGTGTCTTTCATATTATTTTTTCCAGTAATGATTCCTGATAGATGATGGACTGTACTCTTGATTAATTCAACTCCTCGTAATTTTTATACTGTTTAAAAAACAAAGGTGAGCCAAGCCACATGCTATTGAAACTCCTCTTAAAATAGGCCAGGTCTTAATCTAGATCAGCACTATTCACACAGAAGGTTATAATATAAAATAAATATCTAAGAATTCTATTACACTGCTGCTGTGTCCATTAAGAGACTAACTGGCCTGGGGATGAGAAAGAAAGAGCCATTACCCTGTGTACAGAATTGCTCGATCAGATTTCTTCTCCCACTGACTGCTGATCTAAAGGTTAACAAGCTGAAAAATTAAGAGAGAAGAGCAGAACATGTTTGAAATTCTTGAGTATTGAAAATGAAGTAGATATTATTGCAGCTGCACCATTTTGAATCCTGGAATGACAAGTAAATAAAACATCTCATGACTATATTTGCTGATTTCATAAACAGAATTTATTCTTGTTCTCCTCTGCAGCATAAACTATTTCTTTTATGAGGTGCAGAACTTTAGAGAAGCATTTTTGGATATGAGCTATGACTCTGAAATCTAAGAATGAGGCAGTAAAAATGAGGCCATAAAATATGGCTAAGGGAAGTTGAAAAATGCCCTCACAAAATGTAATGATGGATGTAATGCTCATTGTTTCGCCAGCACACACACATACTTACACAATTCCTGGAATTCATGCAGGAAACCAAAATAGTAAATTGCACCCTGGGGTTTGTCCACTGTCTGAGAGAGAGAGAGAGAGAGAGAGAGAGGATTAAACAATGTTTGTTAAATTATAATTTATATCTCACACACATTCACAATAATTAAAAAAAAATTAAATACAATAAAATAAAACACATAAAACATTAAATATTCAAAACCAACTGACCCTCAAAGACCTCACATAAAATATCTTTACAACACCAAATATCACAAAAAACCATTTCATTTTTCACCAGTTTGTAGTACTGTCACTAATAGCGCCTCTGTGGCCCTTTCTGGCCGAACACAGCGGGAACCATCACCCGAATATTAGTTCCGCCCGGACTCTTTTCTCACACGGACCCAGTACTTTTCCGTCTCAGCTGTGGCTTATCATCTCATTAGTTATTGCCTTTAATAGGCGCAGACTTTCTTTGTTCATTGCGAAGTCTTATCGATCCCTATGGTCTTTATTCTGAGCATTAATCTCTGTGTTGGATTTTCTGTGTATGACTCTGGACTGTGTACCCCGTTGACGATTACTGCTGCCTGCCATTGCGACTATTGCCTATCTATTGAACTGTGTTCCGGATTACCTACGTTGTTCCTGTTTTCTGGTGATTATTCCTGCCTGTTGACGATTCTAAATAAAGCCTTGCGGATGGATTCGAATGTCTCTGACTCAGTGTTACAGAAGACTTCGCCTCCTCAGGATCCAGCGGCTTTAGATCGAGTGGTTACTGAATTGACACGACAAGCCTCCCTGTTGACTGAGCATCACCAACAGTTAGATCGGCTGACCACCATGACCGAGGAATTGGTGCATTCTATGCGGTCACTCCCACAGGCTGTGCCACAAGATCTCACTGCAGGCCCCACCGCGCCGCCTTCCGCGGTCTTCACCACGGGAATCCACGCACCCCGCTTGGCACTTCCAGAGAAATATGACGGCTCCCCAGGCAAGTGCAGGGGCTTTCTTATGCAGTGTGCCATCTATGTGAACTCGCTGCTGCCGGGCTCAGTGACAGAGGATGGCAAGGTTTCCCTCGTCTGCACCTTTCTCACCGGTAAGGCCTTGAGCTGGGCAACGGCTTTGTGGGAGGGCCAGCAGATGGTTTTTCCGTCGTATCAGCACTTTCTCACCAAATTCCGGGAGGTGTTTGACCATGCTGAGGATGGCAAGGAGGCGGAGGAGGAACTATTAAACCTTCGCCAGGGATCTTCCACCGCTGCGGATTACGCTCTCACGTTTCGCACGCTAGCAGCCCAGGCGGGCTGGGAAGGAAAACCCCTTAAGACCATGTTCCGTCGAGGGCTTCGCACGGATCTGCAGGCTGAGCTCGCTTGTCGGGATGAGAGCAAGACTTTGGAGGAGTATATGGAGATGGCGATCAAACTGGACCATCTGCTCCGCTCTCGCAGGAGTCGTCAACCACGATTACCTCTCGCCTCACCCCAGTCTTCGGCTCACGCCCTGGAGGAGCCCATGCAAGTGGGATTTTCCCGCCTCTCTGATGAGGAGCGCGAGAGTAGGATGAGAAATCGTCTATGCCTCTACTGTGGTCAGTCTGGTCACTTCCGAGCTCAATGTTCCGCTCGTCCTCCTAGAACCACCAGCACTCGGGTAAGCCACAATTCCTTGTCACCCTCTCTCTTGTTGGATGTGTGCTTGATCATCCACGGCCGCCACATCAAGACTAAAGCCTTTATTGACTCAGGGGCGGCCGGTAACTTTATTGACCAAGACTTTGTTAATCGCCATCGCATATCTCTTGTTCCATGTGACCCTCCTATGGTGGTGGCAGCCCTGGATGGAAGACCACTAGGTGCTGGAAAGATCTACCACATCACTGAGGCCATCACACTGATCACCAGCTCCCTGCACACCGAGACCATCCAGCTCCATGTCACTCAATCACCTCACCACGCCATTATTCTTGGCCACCCCTGGCTCACCCCCCACAATCCACAAATTTCCTGGAAGGATCAGGACATCATCCAGTGGTCCCAATCTTGTCTCCAGCGGTGTCTCAAATCCCCACAGAGGAACCATCACGTGGTCCCAGTTCCCCAACCTGAAGGTCAACCCCCGCAGGACCTTCCCGAGGTTTACTGGGATTTCCACTCGGCATTCAGCAAATCCCGGGCCACCCAGCTTCCACCTCATCGGGACACGGATTGTGCCATCGAGCTCTTACCTGGAGCCACGCTCCCCAGGGGTCGTGTATACCCCCTGTCCCAACCGAGACTCTGAGCATGCAGCAATACATCGACGAAGAACTCGCCAAGGGGTTCATCCGACCCTCCACCTCACCTACCTCGGCGGGCTTCTTCTTCGTAAAAAAAAAAAAGACGGATCCTTGCGTCCCTGCATCGACTACCGAGCCCTCAACGAAGTAAACACCAAGTACTGTTATCCCCTACCCTTGGTACCCTCAGCCCTGGAACAACTCCGCACTGCTCGTATCTTTACCAAGCTCGACCTGAGATGTGCCTACAATCTCAATCGCATCCGGGCAGGTGACGAGTGGAAGACGGCCTTCTCCACGACGACTGGCCACTATGAATATCTGGTCATGCCCTTCAGTCTGTCCAACAGTCCCTCCGTCTTTCAGGCCCTTATCAACGATATTTTCCGAGATATGCTCAACAAGTGCGTCATAGTCTACATTGACGACATACTGATCTACTCCGACACCCTGTCTGAACACGTTCAACACGTACGAGCTGTGCTCCAGAGATTAATCCAGAATCAGCTGTACGCCAAACTCTCTAAGTGTGCCTTCCACCTCTCCACCGTCTCCTTCTTAGGATACATCATCTCTGCTGAGGGAGTCACGATGGATGACAGCAAGGTTTCCGCCGTGCTACACTGGCCTCGTCCCCAAACCGTCAAGGACCTCCAACGTTTCCTGGGGTTTGCCAACTTCTATCGAAGATTCATCCGGGGTTTCAGTCAGGTAGCATCTCCTCTAACTTCTCTCACTCGCAGTGGAGGTGGATCCAATAAGCTGGCATGGTCTACGCTCTGCGAGAAAGCGTTCCAAGATCTGAAGACTCGTTTCACCTCGGCTCCCATCTTGAAACACCCAAACCCCCGACGTCAGTTCACTGTGGAGGTGGACGCCTCCAGCACAGGTATCGGAGCAATACTGTCACAAAGCCAGGGAACCCCAGAGAAATTGTACCCGTGTGCCTACTAATCTCGCAAACTCAATTCCGCGGAATGTAATTATGACGTCGGGGACAGAGAACTGTTGGCCATGAAAGCGGCCCTGGAGGAATGGAGACACTGGTTGGAGGGCTCGACCATGCCCTTTCTCATTCTAACCGACCACAAAAACTTGGAGTACTTGAGAACCGCCAGACGTCTCAATGCCCGCCAGGCCAGATGGTCGTTATTCTTCTCCAGGTTTCTCTTCACTATAACCTATCGGCCCGGGTCCAAGAACGGTAAGGCGGACGCACTCTCCCGCCAATACGACTTGTCCCAATCAGACACCTCTCCGGCTACCATCATTCCCATCTCCCAGATCGTCTCCCCCGTGCAATGGGACATCATGGCCGAGATCACTGAGGCCCTAGAAACAGACCCTGCTCCTCCGGAATGCCCTCCTGGACTGACCTACGTCCCCGCTCCCCTACGGCATCGCGTACTGACACTGATCCACGAGAATCCCAGCGCCGGCCACCCCGGCGTCCAGGCGACCAGGGAACTTGTTCTCAATAAGTTCTGGTGGCCTTCCATGACTCCATGACAGATTCTAACCTTCGTCAAGGAATGTGTCACATGCAACCAAACCAAATCCCTACCCCAGCGCCCTGCCGGTCTGCTCCAGCCTCTCCCTATCCCAGAAAGACCATGGTCCCACCTGGCCGTCGACTTCATGACCGACTTGCCCCCTTCTCACCACAACACCGTGATCCTCATCATCATTGACCGGTTCTCAAAGTCATGCCGCCTCATTCCGCTCCCCAAACTTCCCATTGCATGGGAGACGGCTCAAGCCTTGCTCAACCAGGTCTTTAGATTTTATGGTTTGCCCGAAGACATAATCTCGGATCGGGGACCCCAATTCACGTCCCGTGTGTGGAGGTCCCTCTGGTCTCAGTTAAATGTCAACGTCAGCCTCACGTCAGGGTACCACCCGCAATCCAATGGACAAGTGGAGAGGCTGAAACAGGAACTCTCCCGCTTCCTACGAGCTTACTGTCACCTCCATCAGGAGGACTGGAGCGAATACCTCATGTGGGCCGAATACGCCCAGAATTCCCTAAGGAAGCCCTCCACCCAACTTACCCCATTCCAATGTGTGTTAGGCTTCCAACCTCCACTATTCCCGTGGGCCGGGGAGCCTACTAACCTCCCCGCAGTGGACACCTGGCTACGGAGGAGCGAAGCTACCTGGGATATAGCACACACCAACCTACGACAGGCAATCCAACGAGTTACCCGCCAAGCCAATCGCCTCCGGAGAGCCGCTCCTCCATACCTAGTCGGACAGTGGGTCTAGCTCTCCACCCGGGACCTGAGACTCCGACTCCCCTGCAGAAAGCTTAGCCCAAGGTACGTGGGTCCGTTCAAAATCCTCAGACAAATCACTCCTGTGTCTTTCCGTTTAGATCTTCCATCTCATTACCGCATCTCACCCACTTTTCATGTTTCCCTGCTCAAGCCCGCTGTGGAACCGAGAGGAGAGGGGGACCAGGACGAGGCCGCTCCGGCAGAGACTCCTCCCCTAATGGACGCAAAGGAGAACATTTATCAGATCAACCAGATCTTGGACTCTCGGCGCCGAGGCGGGGTTCTCCAGTATCTCGTGGACTGGGAGGGATACGGCCCCGAGGAGCGGTCTTGGGTCAATTCTAAGGACATGCTCGACCCCCAACTTACTGCTACATTCCACCGGGAACACTCGGAGAAACCCGCTCCTTGTCCTCGTGGTAGACCTCGAAGGTAGAAGAAGGTAGACCTTCTTTGTTCATTGCGAAGTCTTATTGTTCCCTATGGCCGTTATTCTGAGCGTTTATCTCTGTGTTGGATTTTCTGTGTATGACTCTGGACTGTGTACCACATTGACGATTACTGCTGCCTGCCATTGCGACCATTGCCTATCTATTGAACTGTGTTCCGGATTACCTACGTTGTTCCTGTTTTCTGGTGATTATTCCTGCCTGTTGACGATTCTAAATAAAGCCTTGCGGATGGATTCGAATGTCTCTGACTCCGTGTTACAAGTACGCAAATTCAATCTTTATTCTTCCACCCACTAGTTTTCTAAACCTCATTTCCACATCAGTAGTCCCAAGTTGTGTTTCTTTATTTTTCCTTGTTTTCCAGATTGATGTTCCCAACAAGTAATTTAGTAAACATGTCACCCTTCTCATAGAATACCTATATTTAACACCTCCAATAAATATTTGATCAGAAAATTCTTCATTAAAATCTTGGAACAAATCTCTAAGAAAATTAAAAAGATCCTTTAATCTTCCACATTTTAAAAATAAATGCTCTAAATCTTCTTGGGTTCCACAAAATCTACACTCCCCACCCACTGCTGGATTCAAGTGTGCCACATGTCTGTCAGTAGCTATCACCCTGTGAATAATCCTCCACTGTAGATCTGCAGTGCGCTTCTCTATAGGAGGCTTATACAGGGCTCTCCACCTGTCCCTCACCAGGAAGTCTGGTCCCAACAAACTTGGCCACTTTGAAGCTTTTATTCTCTTGAGAAAGACTTGATGTGTGACTTTTACTGAAGAATAGTAAATCACTTTCTTTGACGTAGATTTAAAACAGTCCAGCTGTGGTGTATCAAAAGACAAAATTGAGTCCATATTTACAGCCATAGTTTCCTCAAGTATGTGTGGAGACACTCTGATTTTTGGAAATTCTTCTTCTATATCTCTTAAGTCCATTGTCCGACGTCCTTTAATGTACTCTCTGTGCCCACTTGGTAATACATTCCAGATCTACTCTGTCAGTTTTGACACAAGACGATCAGATTTCAATTCTGTCACTTCTTTAAGAATTTCAACTGGCTTCCACCCATCAGCGTCCAAGAGGTGTCTAATTTTTACAATCCCATTTTGTTTCAAAACTGCAGATACGCTTACTGAAGACAACAGTCTTGTTTGGATCATTGGATTGAAAAATAATGGTTCTTCCAGAATCCAATGCCCTGCATCATCACTACTTCGAGACACTTTAAAAACAGTTTTCCAGGACTGAAACATTGACTTATAAAAGGAAGTAATCTCTGACAAACTCACTTTCTCCAAGTCCATTATGAACAAATGTTTATCCAACCCGAGCCCACCTGCGTTCTTCAAAATTAATCTTGCATTATGGGACCAAGTCAAGTGTTTGTGATATAAAAGTCTTTGTGCTGCTTGTATCCTGTAAGAAATTAACCGACTTCTCACATCCACGAGCTCTTGACCTCCTTCATGGACAGGTAAATAAAGTGCTGCAGCATGGATCCAGTGTGCCCCACTCCAAAAAAAGTTCACAATTATCCTTTGTATTTTATGAACTAACTCCAGTGGAGGCTCCATAACAGTCATTTTATGCCACAATGTCGAAGCCACCAAGTTGTTAATGACCAAGACTCACCCTCTGTGCGACAATTGTGGTAATACATGTACATTTATATTTAATCATTTAGCAGACGCTTTTATCCAAAGCGACTTACAAATGAGAACAATAGAAGCAGTCAGGTCAACAAGAGAACAACAACAGTATACAAGTGCCATGACAAGTCTCAGTTAGTCTAGTACAGAACACATAGGCAGGTTTTTTTTTGTTTTTTTTTATAGAATGAAAAGACAAGTAAAGGAAAAGTGCTAGTGTTAGTTGGTTAAGTGCAGGTGAAAAAGATGAGTCTTTAGATGTTTCTTGAAAATTAGTAAAGACTCAGCTGTACGAATTGAGATTGGGAGGTCATTCCACCAGCTGGGCACAGTCCAGGAAAAGGTCCGTGAGAGTGATAATAGCCAGGTCCATTTAGACAATCGGGCTATCACTTTCTCCAGCAATCTCTCCCAGTTTCTCTTCTGAAAATTTTCATTCCCTAAAAAAATACCTAATGTTTTTATCCCCTCTCTACCCCAAAGTAAACCACATGGTAGTTTTGGAGGTCCAAGTTCTTCCCAGTTTCCAATACTAAATCCCTCACTTTTCCCCCAATTCACTTTGGCTGAGGATGCTTTTTTATATGTCCCAATAATTTCTGTTAAAACTTTCACATCATTTTGACCTTTTATAAACACTGTGACATCATCAGCATATGCTGACAGGGATACTTTGAATGTACTCTTTAAATCTGGAAGTGAAATACCAATTAGTTATTTCCTTAATCTGCACAAAAATGGTTCGATTACTAGACTATATAACTTTCCAGAAAGTGGACAGCCTTGTCTGATACCCCTGGATATAATGATAGTGTCACGATCGGTGTTACGGAAAACACAGGAGAGAGAACCAATTGCGAGTACGTCTTTAATAAGGGGGTAATCCAAAGAGAATACACAGTCCAGGCAATCCAAACATAAACCAAACGAAGACAAGGCAAGGGCAAGAACTGACGGACATGAATTAATGAACAACATTAAACAAGGACTCCGTGACTAAGACTCAGACAGACCAAGTATAAATACACAAAAGGATTATGGGGAAACGGGAGACAGGTGGGGAACAATCAATTAACTAAACAAGGAGGAAGGTGACCAAATAAGGAGACAGGAAGTGATAATATGATAAACACCGTGGGAACTGAGGACACCTAGTGGGAACCCAGGGAACACAACCCAGACACTGTGACAGTACCCCCCTTCTACGGAGCGGCTCCCAGACGCTCCAAGACAGACACAAAACAGAGACCAGGAGGGAGGCGGACAGGTGGAGGCTCAGGGGGAGGGACGGAGGGCCAGAAAAGAAAAACATGGGGAACAGGCACCAGAATGTAAACACAACACAGAAAGACCAGGAGGGAGGAGGACCGGAGGAGGTTCAGGGGGAGGGACGGAGGGCCAGACTAACAGAAAGGAACAGGGACATACATTAACACAAAAACAAAAGGAAAAAACAACATGAAGCCCCCCAGGGCGGAGCAGACGACCACCCCACCCTTGTGGTCAAGGCCAGAGTCCTCCAGGGCGGAGCGGAAGACCACCACAACCTTGTAGTCAGGGCAAGCGCCCCCCAGGGCGGAGCAGAAGACCACCATGTCCGTGTGGTCAGAGCAGAAGCCCCCCAGGGCGGAGCAGAGGACCACCACATCCTCGTGGTCGATGCCAGAGTCCCCCAGGGCGGAGCGGAAGACCACCACAACCGTGTAGTCAGGGCAAGCGCCCCCCAGGGCGGAGCAGAAGACCACCATGTCCGTGTGGTCAGAGCGGAAGCCCCCCAGGGCGGAGCAGATGACCACCACGCCCCTGTGGTCGATGCCGGAGTCCAACAGGGCGGAGCAGAAGGCCACCCAGTGACTTGACCTGACTCTGAAAGGTCCACGAGGATCTGACTCGACTCTGGAGGGTCAACTGGAACCTGACTCGACTCTGGAAGGTCAACAGGAACTAGCCCTGACTCTAGACCGGTCTCGGCCACCGCATCGGCCACCGCCTCGGCCTCCGGAACGGCATCGGGCACCGCCTCGGCCTCCGGAACGGCATCGGGCACCGCCTCGGCATCGGGCACCGCCTCGGCATTGGGCCCCGCTTCGGCATCGGGCGCCGCCTCGGCCTCCGGAACGGCATCGGGCACCGCCTCGGCCTCCGGAACGGCATCGGCCTCCGGAACGGCATCGGGCACCGCCTCAGCCTCCGGAACAGCATCGGCCTCCGGAACGGAATCGGGGACCGCCTCGGCCTCCGGAACAGCATCGGCCTCCGGAGCGGCATCGGCATCCACCTCGGCCTCCGGAACCGCATCGGGCACCGCCTCGGCCTCCAGAACCGCATCGGGCACCGCCTCGGCCTCCGGAACCGCATCGGGCACCGCCTCGGCCTCCAGAACGGCATCGGGCACCGCCTCGGCCTCCGGAACGGCATCGGCCTCCAGAACGGCATCGGGCACCGCCTCGGCCTCCGGAACAGCATCGGGCACCGCCTCGGCCTCCGGAACAGCATCGGGCACCGCCTCGGCCTCCGGAACAGCATCGGCCCCCGGAACGGCATCGGGCACCGCCTCGGCCTCCGGAAAAGCATCGGGCACCGCCTCGGCCTCCGGAACAGCATCGGGCACCGCCTCGGTCTCCGGAACAGCATCGGGCACCGCCTCGGCCTCCGGAACAGCATCGGGCACCGCCTCGGCCTCCGGAACAGCATCGGGCACCGCCTCGGCCTCCAGAACAGCATCGGGCACCGTCTCGGCCTCCGGAACAGCATCGGGCACCGCCTCAGCCTCCAGAACAGCATCGGGCACCGCCTCGGCATCGGGCCCCGCTTCGGCATCGGGCACTGCTTCGGCCTCCGGAACAGCATTGGGCACCGTCTCGGCCTCCGGAACAGCATCGGGCACCGCCTCAGCCTCCAGAACAGCATCGGGCACCGCCTCGGGAACGTCCTCTGGGCTTTGAGGAATGGTTGACGCCTGTCTCCTCCTCCTCCGCCCTCTATGATGGCGAGTCGGTGACACCTTGTCTGGAGACTCAGGCGTTGAGTCGGCCATCTTGTGCTGTGGCTCCAAGCTGGCGGCCATCTTGTGCTGTGGCGCTGGGCTGGCGGCCATCTTGTGCTGTGGCGCTGGGCTGGCGGCCATCTTGTGCTGTGGCTCTGGGCTGGCGGCCATCTTGTGCTGTGGCTCTGGGCTGGCGGCCATCTTGTGCTGTGGCTCTGGGCAGGCGGCCATCTTGTGCTGTGGCTCTGGGCTGGCGGCCATCTTGTGCTGAGGCGCTGGCTCAGCAGCCATGACGTTAACCGTCTTGGGAATCTCTAGGATCTTGGACAGCGTAGCGAAATAATCCAAGAATGAGTCAGCGGCCTTCTTGGGCGTTGGCTCTGAGCTGGCGGCCATTTTGCACCGTGGCGCTGGACTCGCGGCAATCCTGGGCAGTGGTGCCACCGTGGCGGACGTGCGCTTCCTCTCCCCTCTCCGTCCGCCATGGTGAGACGGTGGCTCTGATCCATCCCACACGAGCCCCGGGTCGAAGGGAGGCCATGGTTGAGAGCGATGCTGAGTCTCCTCTCGACCACTCCCTCCTCGGCGACCTCCCCTGGTCCCCCGGAAAACCACCAGGCGAGTTCCCTCAAAACCGTCTCTCTCCCGCTCTGTGGCTGGGGATGAGACATAGGCAGACATACCGCTGGTTCTTACTGTGACAGAGTCCTTCTGTCACGATCGGTGTTACGGAAAACACAGGAGAGAGAACCAATTGCGAGTACGTCTTTAATAAGGGGGTAATCCAAAGAGAATACACAGTCCAGGCAATCCAAACATAAACCAAACGAAGACAAGGCAAGGGCAAGAACTGACGGACATGAATTAATGAACAACATTAAACAAGGACTCCGTGACTAAGACTCAGACAGACCAAGTATAAATACACAAAAGGATTATGGGGAAACGGGAGACAGGTGGGGAACAATCAATTAACTAAACAAGGAGGAAGGTGACCAAATAAGGAGACAGGAAGTGATAATATGATAAACACCATGGGAACTGAGGACACCTAGTGGGAACCCAGGGAACACAACCCAGACACTGTGACAGATAGGTGCACTCAATCCACCTCCAGCTTTAACCATAACAAATGCATTGGAATACAACAATTTTATATAACATATGAATTTATCCCCAAAACCAAATTCTTTTAATACATTAAAAAGATATTTATGATCCACTTGGTCAAATGCTTTTTCTTGATCAAGCAAAATAATCCCCAAATTAAGACTATTTCTTTGACTAAAATCAATCACATCACGCAATAAAAATAAATTATCCATAATTGTTCTATCTGGTATACAATAAGACTGGTCTCTATGAACTAATTCATATAAATATTTTTTAAGTCTATTTGCTAGTACCTTTGAGAATATTTTGTACAATGACACTGGTCTCCAGTTAGTCCAATAGTCCCAAATCTCCTTTCTTAGGAATTAAGGATAGGACTGCTCTGCAACAACTTGTGGGTAATGTCTTTCTTTCGATGCAGTCTATCAGCAGTTCCTTTAAATCATGACCAAGCAATTCCCAAGAAGCCTGATAGAACTCCACAGGTATACCGTCCAGTCCTGGAGATCTTCCAGGGGATAATTGTCTCATTGCATCAGTAAGCTCTTGCAAAGTTATTTGTTCATCCAGCGATTCTCTTTGTTCATCTTTCAACTGAGGCAGATCACAAAGCAAATCATCCACACTTCCAGAGTCACAAATCTTAGCATTATATAATTTAGAATAAAAGTCTATTGTCATTTCTCTCATTTCCAGAGGGTCAGAAGTTATAGTTCCATTTGTACGTCTTATATGACACTGTTTTTGTAAAAAACTTTTCTTTTCCAAATTGAAAAAAATAGGCACTAGGAGCATCCATATCTTTGATGGAGCAAATTCTTGATCTTATGAGTGCTCCTTTTACCTTTTCCTGTAAAAAAGACCCAAGTTCTTCTTTTTTCTTATTTAGCCTTTCATTATTTACCATTCCCTTATAATTTAGCATGTCTTTTTCCAGGGATACAATGTCTCTTTGTAAACTTTCCACTGTTGTTTTCATCATTACAGTAGTATGTGAAGTATAGTTCTGACAAATATTCTAATGTTAGCTTTACCTACATCCCACCATTGACCAAGATTTTCAAAACTGTCTTTCTTAAGTTTCCACATATCCCAGAAAACCTTAAACTTTTCACAGAAACTGATATCCTGTAATAATTTGATATTAAAATGCCAATAATGACAAGGTTTAACCACTTTCTTTAAATTAAAATCAAAAGTAATTATATGGTGATCTGAAAAACCATTAGGCAAGATGGATACATTTATTACCTTATTGTTCCAAATCTTCCCCAAATAAAATCTATCTAACCGAGCACCACTAACTTGATTATCTGATGCCTTTAACCATGTATATTGTCTAACTCCTATGTTCGTACTTCTCCACAAATCTATTAAATCAAACTCATTTATAATTTTTAACAATTGAATGCTTGACTGATTATGTAGCTCCTCTCCATTCCTATCAATTATAAAATTAGTTGTGCAATTCCAATCACCTCCAATTATTATGCACACAGTATCATCAATTTTCTGAATAACTGTTCTCAAATCCATAAAAAAACCACACGCTCATGTCCATTATTAGGAGCATAGACATTAATTAAAACAAATATAGTTCCTTCAAACTCTACTTTAATTAAAAGTGCTCTACCTTTTACAATTTCCTCTGTTGATAGAATATTTAGATTTAGATTTTTGGAAAAAAGAATAGCTACCCCAGCACTTGTGTTTGTACCATGGCTAAGAGCATATTTCCCCTCCCACCACATACCCCACTGAGTCTCATTATCATTACCTGTATGTGTTTCTTGCAAAAAGACTATATCAATTCTTTTAACAAACTCTGATATCATGGCTAATTTATTCCGATCTCTACCCCCATTTATATTTAAGGAACCAAATTTTAAAAGCTCCATAGAAAATGAGAATAAAGAAAAACAAATGTGAATTAACATAAAAAATTAAGTATGAAAATCACCCTGTGCATTTGAGCATCCTACTTTTGCAAAGCTTTATTTTCTTTCCATAATTTAGCCAGAATCTTCTTCAGCCTAAACCTCTTCTTCTTGCATAAAGCTTCATAACTAACAACTTTCATCATTGACACCACTGACCATATGAATTTGTCTATTTCTGGGAAAAAATCCTTCACCTCAACAGTTTTTCCATACGTCAAATCCAAAAAATCATTAATCTCCCGCACCGAATATGTTTCATCAATATTCTGCAACCCAAACTCAGAAACATCCGACACCTCAGACAATGTATCATCCTCCCTTATTTCATAATCCTCACCTTTTTCAACACCTTTTTTTTAAGCTTCCATTACTTTCAATAATCACTTCGCAAGCAGCACTTTCATTTATTTCCTCTACTACTGTATCTGTACTTTTTTCCAAGACTTCTTGCTCTTGTGCCACATTCTCCACTTTTTCTCCTTCATTCTGAATTCTGTCTATACTTTCACGTGATTCATCATTCGGAACGATACTCTCCTCGTTAGGCTGAGGCTGCGTTGTTGTCTTTTTTACATTAGCGGCAGTTACTCCACTAGGCCCAGCGGCCTCCTCATTAATTTGCGCTCTGTGTGGACATGTCAACTTTTTGTGGCCAATTTCACCACACTGATGACACTTCAAGCAACCTGTATTAACATAAAGCATATACGATTTTCCTTTATGCACAACTCTGAAAGCGACATCTAACTCCGGCACATTCAGGAACATAAACATTTGTGTCTTAAAAGACATCACATGTTTTAGTGCTTCATTTTTACATCCTAATGGGATCGGTTTGATCGCACTAGCACATTTATCATACTGAACTAATGCACGCTCAATATCATCATTTCCAATAAAAGGGGGGACGTTCGAAATATAGACTTTTGTCATTGGTGTAACAAGCGGTGAAACAATAACAAATTCGCCACCTACCACGAACCCGTTGGTTATCAGGCGGTTCACTAGCTTCTCCTCTTTAACAAAAATCACCACCGCTTTATTCATCCTGGAGGCCGAAGAAATGTTGTCATATCCAGCCTCCTCTCCGACCGCCAGCAGCACATCTTCCACAGACACACCCTGCGCAGGTACACATCGGACTCCGTGACGCCACGAAACAGGTGGTTCTTGACCTGCCAGCAACGACGCAGCAATTGGCGAACACCACCAATAGGTGTTTTTAATTATCCAATTCAGCTCTGCAAAAGTATGATGTCTCAAATCACCTTTTTTTTTTTTTTTTTTTTTTTTTTTTAGAAAAACAAACAAACAAACAAACAGAAAAAAAAATCAAACACCTCTCCGTGAAATCCCTCACCACCACCCCAAACGCTCCCACCGTGTACCGGAAGAGGAAACGAGAGAGAGAGAGAGAGAAAGAGAGAGAGAGAGAGAGAGAGCGAGCGTGCATGCTTATTATTTTGCTAGTTAATTTCTTTTGTAGCCTGGTCTCATTGTTTATATGCAGGTATTAGTATGAAACAAACAAAAATTACTATATATTTTGGCTGATGCTGGAACACACAGTACGGACATATTGAAAAATCCAACAATGGAAATATTATTACGTATTTAAAGCAAAAAAAAAAAAAAAAACGTACACATTTACTAATCTGCTATTTACTTAGATTCTTCTACTTCTATCGCTTATTTGATAAACCCTACGTCCAAACCTCAAACTGACCATTTTTATATTGTCTATTTTTAATTATTGTTCTGTTATATTCCATTATTGCCTTAATTTATATGTACATGTGCACTATGTTTGTACTTTGTTCTCCACTGGACTTTTCTATCAGACAAAAACCTTCTGTGTGTAAAAACATACTTGGCAGTAAAGCTCTTTCTAATTCTGAGATACAGAGCAGAATTGAAGTCAAGTTGTCACATCATCACTGAAACATCACATCTTTTTTTAGTCCTACTGCAAACAAAATAATTACATACATATATTGCCATAATATATAATAAGTCATTATTACAGAAATGTAAATTCATTTTAAGAGTTTAATGAGTAGCTTTTATTAAACATTATGTAATTATTTAAAACAAGTTGGCAGTTAAAGTCACACAGAACAGAATAAAATGTTATTTAATATTAAGCAAACTGCATTTAATAAATGCAATTTAAAACATAATGCTATTCTTATGACAGCTGAATACTATATAATCAAAATGTTAATGCCATGATTTTCTGTATTCTTAAGGATTTATTTGTATGCATGCAAAGTTGTTTATATGTAAATAATTTCAATTTTAGATGCTTTTAATATATGTCATTATTGTACATTTCAGTATGCAAATGTATATATATATGGTTGAACCACACCTTATGTAAAAATATGAAAACTCATGAGATCATGTTGGAACAGCTTACTTTAAATCCAGTGTATAATTGAGGGTTTATATTGCACCAGTCTAGTTTTAGAATTCAGCCTTTACATTGTTGTGCTTTCTTACTGTGGCATCACTGCTAATCATGCTAACATGCTTTGATGCATAAGAACAACCCACGATATAATGCCATGCTAAGCCCAGAGAAAGACACACGCCCACATTTATACACAATCACACACACATTTACATAGATCCACAAAGAGAGACAGACAGATAGAGAGACCAGTAGCACTTATACCCCATTAGCAAAATGCCCCTCTTTTTGGCTGAGGCAGAAAAAAGGTGCATGCATAAATTTTACACATTTATTTCCATGGTAACCATTCACCATGTCATTCACATGTCAAAGTGAATCAGAGGAGATTAGGGGCATTCTGTCTCTCTCTCCTTCCCTCTCTCTCTTTCTCTCTCACACACACACACACATATATATACACACTCTCTTAAAGGTTTAATAAAGAGAATCACATGACAAATAATAAATTATTTGTGTGTGTGTGTAATTGTCTTATTCACACATATAGAGATTGACAACATATATTGATCTGAAGAATGTTCTAATAAAGCACTTTTCCACTAATCCATGCATACTGTATAATTGAAACATAGTAATTTTATTAGAATAGCTCACATACACAACAACCAGACTCGGAGGCTGATATTTCCCATGATTATGGCTGTAATTAGTGCTAAAGCATTTCTCACATTAAGAGTGAGAATGCAGACATTGTCAGGTATGGTAATAGTGATGTGACTGGTGGGGTGCGATGGGTGGGTGGTCATCTTTGACTTTCAAACAGAACTCATTCATCTTACTCAGTGTTCCCTAAAGACTTGTCCTCTCTCTCATATACCTCTTCCAGACAGTTTGAGGCTCTACACTGTGAGGCTGAAAGAATTGCAAAATGAAAAACAGACTTTCCATCAGACGTCTCAGGGATTGCTGCAGAAGCAAAGAGACACGTAATTTATCATGATCCTACCATTAAAACAGATCACAAAGTCCTTCATGCTGTTATAGCAAATACCAAAAAAATATTTCTTTGGTGGGAATATGAATAGTCTTTCTTATGTTAGTTGTGCATATACTTGATGTGATGTGTAAAAACAACCACAAAGGCACATATGCATACACATTAGGGATGCACATATATTAATAATCTGGCTAACACTCATAACTCATGTTATGGCTGATAACCACAAATTACCAGTATTAAAGTCTATAGTACTTTGTCTAAATAATTTAAAGATAATAATAGGGGGGGGGGGGGGGGGCGGGCATATTACTGAACATTATTTGTAGTGTGAAAATGGAAAATTCGCTAAAGATCACATTTAACAGTGTTATTAAATTACAAGTGCTTTAAAAATAAGGTTTATGCATGCAATAGATGACAGTAATCTAAATGTGCAAATAGGAAAATTGAGCATGTAGAGTTAAATATACAGTATGTTGGTCATAAGGCCAATATTGGATTTTTAATATTGGATTCTGAATAACAGTAAAATAAAAAGTCGCAGGTGACTTCAGGTGTTTAACTCTGTCTTAACATTAGTATCACACAAGTGTACAAACAACCTATGCAACATTTCTCATTAGAACAGCTATAGATCGCACTCAGGAGAGGTAAGCTAGTGTGTAGATACTCACACCTTAATCTAAACACACACACACACACACACACACACACACCAATTCCTCACTCAATGTATTCCCTCTGATACATACAGACTGCACTCTTCCTGAGCCTGCATGGAGTTCAATCGATACACATAAGCAGGAATATATGATACTGTGGCCGGTATAAATCCAGACTGTTGTCAATTCACACTATTTCCATTTGATTTAGCCTTCACAGCTGCCTAATTGTATGGAAAAATGCATAATCCAAGCATGTAGTGCTAGTCAATACTGGGAAGAACCGTCAAGACCTGTACAATTTAATACTTTAAATTAGTAAAATCCACTAAAGTTGACTGCTTTGTTGCAGATTCTTATGACCGGTTACACAGAGTCAAATTAAACCTTGTAAAGCACTGTTATTTCCCCCTCTTAACATCTATCAATCTAGGTTAATGTTAATTCATAAATATACTATTGTTCTGTTATACTAACATTAATTCATACAACTTGCAAAAAGTATGTATAAATACATATAAAAATTAACATTAACCTAGATTAATAAATGCTAGAGATAAGTTAGTTCATGACTCCTAATGCATTAACGGGATAGTTCACCCAAAAATGAAAATTATCCAAATCTTTACTCACCCTCAGTCCACCCTGTGTGTATATTACTTTCTTCTTTCAGACGAACACAAAAATGTCCTGGCTTTTCCAAGATTTATAATGGCAGTGAATGGGGTTTGAGATTTTCAAGTCCAATAAAGTGCAACCATCCATCATAAAAAGTGCTCCACATTTAATTGAGGTTAATAAAGGACTATTGAAGTGAACTGATGCATTTGTGTAACAAAACCTCCATATTTACATTTAGCAGATAATTTTATCCAAAGCAACTTACCGTGCATTTAGGCTATACATTTTACCAGTATGTGTGTTCCCCAGGAATCAAACCAATAACATTTTGTGGCGCTAACGCAATGCTCTACCACTGAGCCACAGGAACATGTTTAGCATATTTAAAACTGTATAAACTGTAATCTCCAGCTTCAGTTAACTGCCGTTAACTTTTAACTGCCTACAAAGTTATTTTTAATCCCATGAGCAAACTTTATATGCTGGTGTTTGTTGGCGTTTCTGTGATCAGTGTAAACAATTATTTGATTAGAGCTTTTATGTACTGTAGCATTTACCCATATGCTAGTTTAGCTACAGGTATGCGATATGGTTCTGTGTTTGATTTGGTCACTCTAGTAAAGCCATGGTTAGTATTTGTAATGGGCTCGTAGTTCTGACGACAGATATTTCACTACACATGACAAAACGTACTCGGTTACTAAACGTAACCTCGGTTCTCTCTAGAAGAGCGAACGAGTACTGCGTCTTAGCTAAGACGCTACGGGAAAAGTCTCTTTTCACGAAATACTGAAGCAAAAAATTATCCTTAATTTTGTATTTTTGTAAAGCGCATTTGCAGCAGTACACAGCCATAGGCGAGACGGCTCGTTCGCTCATTGGCTTGTTCTGCGGCAACTGCACAGCCTATCGAGCGCGGGCTGATGCAACATCAGACCAATAAGGGCGCTTCGCGCCCTTCTTGCCACTTCCCGCCGAAACGGGTGTGGCCCAACCTATAAAAGGAGCTCGAAAAGGCTGACTCACCTGATTTATTTCATCGCCGAAGCGAACCAGAGTGAATCGTACGCACGGCAGAGAACGCAGTACTCGTTCGCTCTTCTAGAGAGAACCGAGGTTACGTTTAGTAACCGAGTACGTTCTCTTACGAGAGCTCTCTCGTACTGCGTCTTAGCTAAGACGCTACGGGAACCCGATGTAAAACGCCGTGCGCGCAGGGATCACACACCGATAAACCTGAAGCAACGCCCAGGATTTACAGTGCACAGTCACCTGAGGGACTCACAGAGAGTCCGGGACAGAAAAAAGGGGGAAAAACCCTCCGTCCCATATCTAGCAGCATCCGTAGATGCGGCAATATGACATCACACAGCCGAGGCAAGGCCTGACCAATGTGGCAATGCGGGTCTTACGCAATACTGCCCATATAACAGTCGGCAGCGCCTAGCGCTCATGAATTCAGAATTCCCCTCAGGGCCCTGATTCTTCTATACCGACAGCAGCCTTGCTTGCAAGGCGGGAACCTCCAGGTTATAGAACCTGATAAATGTAGACGGCGAGGCCCAACCCGCCGCCATACATATATCCTGCAAGGAGATCCCAGTAGACCACGCCCACGACGAGGCGACGCCTCTTGTGGAGTGTGCTCTGACGCCCAACGGGCACTGAAGGCCCCTGGAAGCGTAAGCTAACGCTATGGCGTCAACTATCCATCTGGATAGAGTCTGTCTCGAAACAGCCATTCCTTTGGAACGTCCACCGAACGAGACAAATAGCTGCTCCGTCTGCCGAGAGGCAGCAGAGCGAGACACATAAGCTCTTAAAACCCTGACAGGGCAAAGAAGACTTGAGTCTCCATCCTCCCCTGACACCGGCAGGGCAGACAGGGCAATAACCTGAGCCCGAAACGGTGTGTTGAGGGATTTCGGCACATAACCGTGCCTAGGTTTGAGTATGACCCTTGAGTCATTGGGCCCAAACTCCAAGCACGACTGGCTCACCGAGAGCGCGTGCAAATCACCCACGCGCTTCACAGAAGCGAGAGCCAACAAGAATACTGTCTTGAACGACAGATGCTGAAGGCTAACCGATTGGATAGGCTCAAAAGGGGGACCCTTCAAGGCCTCCAAAACCGCCGCGAGGTCCCACATAGGGACTGACGGATGTCTGGGAGGATTCAGCCTCCTAGCTCCTCTGAGGAACCGGATGACTAAATCGTTCCTTCCTATTGACTGACCGGACGCCGTTTCAGAAAACGCCGCGATGGCCGCCACATAAACTTTGAGCGTGGATGGGGCTCTGCCCTTATCCAACAGCTCCTGTAGGAAGGAGAGGACCTCCGTCACCTCACAACTAAGGGGTGAATAACCTCGAGCTGTGCACCAGCTGGAGAACACCGACCACTTCGAGGCATACAGACGTCGTGTCGACGGAGCTCTAGCCTGAGTGATGGTATTTAGCACTCCCCCTGCGAGATCAGCGGGTAACCGTTGAGTGCCCATACATGGAGGGACCACAACTCCGGTCGAGGGTGCCAAATCGAGCCCCTGGCCTGCGAGAGGAGATCTCTCCTCAACGGTACCGGCCATGGGGCGACATCTGCTAATTGCATCAAATCTGGGAACCATGGATGGTTCTTCCAAAGAGGTGCCACAAGCAGTATTGAACATCTCGTTTCTCTCACCCGTTCTATCACCTGCGGAAGGAGGGAGACGGGAGGGAACGCATAAAGCGGGCAGCACGGCCATTTCCGTGACAGCGCGCTTTCGTTCTTGGAAAAGAATGTGGGGCAGTGAGCGTTTCCGAGGGACGCAAAGAGGTCCACCTCCGCCATGCCAAATCTCTCCCACAACAGCCGAACTGTTTGCGGGTGTAGAGACCATTCTCCCGTAGGGACATTGCCTCTGGACAGCCTGTCTGGACCCAGATTCTGCAGTCCAGGCACATGCACCGCTCTCAGCGAGCGCACGTTGCGTTGAGCCCAAATCAGGAGGCGTTCCGTCAGCCTGTACAGGTTTCGGGACCCGAGACCGCCCTGGCGATTTATGTAGGACACCACGGACATGTTGTCCGAACGGACTACGACGTGGTGATCCTTGATATGGGGACAAAAGCGCGTCAGCGCATTCTCCACTGCCAGCATTTCCAGGGAGTTGATATGATGGAGCTTTTCCCGTTCTGACCATAGGCCAAAGGACGGTCTGCCTTCGAGCAGCGCTCCCCATCCCGAAGTGGAGGCGTCCGTCGACACCATTTTCACACTCGGGGAAGTCCCCAGGCTTACACCTGATCGGTACCAGCCGTTCGCTGTCCAAGGTGCTAGAGCCGCAACACAGCTCTGATCGACCTTGAAATGCAGCCGGCCAGACGCCCACGCTCTGCGCGGCACCCGAGCCTTCAGCCAGAACTGCAGGGGGCGCATGCGGAGCAGGCCCAGCCGCAGAACCGGAGATGCTGAGGCCATGAAACACAGCATCTTTTGACAGTGTTTGAGCGACACAGTCGCGCCACAGCGGAAAGAACTCGCTGCACGCTGAATGCCCATCGCGCGCTGTGGTGACAGCCGCGCCGTCATGGAACACGAGTTCAGAACTATACCCAGAAACAGGATCGTCTGACTGGGGTTCAGCGAACTCTTCACCCAATTGACACTGAGGCCGAGCTTCTCGAGGTGATCGAGTAAAACGGCTCTGTGGTCCATGAGCTCCGCTCATGATCGGGCCAGAACCAGCCAGTCGTCCAAATAATTCAGCACTCGTGTGCCTCTGAGTCTAAGAGGAGCGAGCGCTGCATCCATGCACCTCGTAAGCGTACGAGGAGCTACGGACAAGCCGAATGGCAGGACTGCAAACTGGTATGCCTGGCCCTCGAAGGCGAATCTCAAATATCGCCTGTGGTTTGACGCTATCTGTATTTGAAAATATGAGTCCTTCAGATCTATTGACATGAACCAGTCCCCTCTGCGAATCTGCGCGAGGAGCTTCCTGGTCGTGAACATTTTGAAACTGTGTTTCATCAATGCCCGTTCAGCTGTCTTAGATCCAGTATGGGCCGGAGACCCCCGTCTCTCTTGGGCGCCAGAAAGTATCTGCTGTACAGCCCCCCCTCGCTTTGAGACACAGGCTCTACAGCCCCTTTGCTCAACAGTTTTGATATTTCGGCCCGAAGTATGTGTGCTACTTCTGTTTTGACCGTAGTTTCGACGCGCGCTGAAAAGCACGGTGGGCGTCGAGAAAACTGTAGCGAGTAGCCTCTCTTTATAATGCCTAGCACCCAATCCGAAACCCCTGGAAGCACTGACCATGCATCTGCATGAATGGCTAAGGGCTGGATGCGAAACGCGCTCTGTTGACTGGGCAACGGCGGCGCTCGAGTGTGCTGCGCATCTGAGGCGGGGAGCGCGCTGATCACAGCGGGCAGATCGCTCTTCCTCGACCCCGTTCCGGCGCTTAACCGACTGGAGGGAGGCTGAGCGGGTCCCGTGGGACTCGATATATCTGCGAGTAACCGTGGGCTGCATGTGTGCACTTTTACCACTTTCAACTCGCTGTCTGCCTGTGCAGAATGTACGTGCACGGGTCTCATTTTTACAGAAGCCCCGCGCCGTATGTGACATAGTGTATGTGGGCACTGGGAAGTGGGCACGTTTACTATGCGGCGCGCTCGACCGATCTGTGTCGATCTTATGTGCGCTAGCCCTGTGTGCAGGGCTGTGCTTACATGTGGAGATGGGCACTGGGTAGTGGGCATCGTCACTGCATTTATAGCACCATCGGCCGTGGCCGGACGAGCATGCACGGGTTTCGTTTTTACAGAAACCACATGACGTGTGTGACATAGTAATTGTGGGCACTGAGGGGTGGGCACGTTTACTATGCAGTGTGCGCGACCGACTTGAGTCGACATTATGGGCGCAGGCCCTGTGTGCAGGGCTATGCTTACATGTGGAGATGGGCACTGAGGAGTGGGCATCGTCACTACATTTATAGCACCATCGGCCGTGGCCAGACGAACGTGCACGGGTTTCGTTTTTACAGAAACCACATGACGCGTGTGACATAGTGATTGTGGGCACTGAGGAGTGGGCACGTCAACTATGTAGTGCGCGTGATCGACTTGAGTCGCTTTTATAGGCGCGAGCCCTGTGTGAAGGGCTGTGCTTATATGCGGAGATGGGCACTGAGCAGTGGGCATCGTCACTACATTTATAGCACCATCGGCCGTGGCCGGGACACCAGAAATTACACCTTTTTCGGGAAATATCTGGGTAGCCGTGATAACGGTTTTCGTGTGCAGGCAAGCGGGCAACCGTACAGGCTTGCGCATTGCAAACAACGCTGAAACAGTCACAATCTCTGGAAACTGAAACAGCGGCGCGCTTCGGTGACAGCCCGGCCGCAGCGGAACTCGTACACCGGCGCTTCGATGAAGCAGCCATCGTGTGTAGTGCCGACGCAGCGTCATGCAGCATGCGTAGATGGCTTTCCCAGGATGGCTTCGGGGCTCCCGGCCTCACCGTAATCCTCTGCCGCGGTCCCCGCGGCGCGGGGCGACGGCCAGTAGAGCGAGAACGGGGGTCTCGAGCTGCGTTGCTGAAGCTGTTGCGATAACGGCTTTTGTGTGCAGGCAAGCGGGCAACTGTGCAGGCTTGCGCATTGCAGAAAACGCTGAGACAGTCACAATTCCTGGAACTGAAACACCGGCGCGCTTGGGTGAGAGCTCGGCCACAGCGGAACTCGTACACCTGCGCTTCGATGAAGCAGCCATCGTTAGTAGTGCCGACGCAGCGTCACACAGGAGGCTTTAGATGGCAACACCGCTTTTGCCGCCGTCCAGCAGAGGGCGGACAAAGGTGCGTCGCTATCGCCTGTTCCACCGGCGGAAGTGAGTGGTAGTTCCTGTTTTTAGCATCATCAGTGTGGAGAATGCTAGTGAGACAGACGAACGAGTTCGTGCTGAATATGGAGCGTTCCAAGCCTTCGCCACCTCTTCGTGAAGCTCAGGAAGAAATGAGGCGGGCTTTGAGAAGTACGCTCATCCGAAAAGGAAATACCATCCAGCCGGGAACGAGAGGGGGGGGCGCTGGTGCAAACCACTCGCGGCCGAGACACATCGCGGCCAACACGAGCATTCGCCCCGGCTCCTTCTCGATGTCAGCTCGTCTGCTGGGCTTCTGAGCAGAAGGCGCGAGATCCTCGGAGCTCGCCCAGCCATCACTGCCCGAAGCCAGCAGAGAGCGCGTGTCCTCTTCCCCCGACGCGGCCCTGAGATCGACTTCCTCGGACGACGCGCCGGCAAACAGCGGGCGCTGCCCACCGGGAAGCGATGCAGGGGGGGGCCGGTGAAGCAGGGCGAACCGGCGAGCTCGGTTGAGCTGAAGACGGTTCCGGAATCCGCTGGAAGCGATGCTTTTACGGCGCCTCAGCGCAGCGGAGAATGCAGGCTCAGAGAAAAAGGCCAGGCGAGTCCTCAGAGTCACCATGGCAACAGCTCGCAGTGGGGGCATCCGCCGTCAGCGAGCGAGCGCTGCATGATCTTCACCCAGGCAGGAGACACAGATGACGTACCGGTCTCCCTCGCTGAGTGGGGCTCTGACGAGCCGCAGGAAGGCATCTTAAAAAAGACGCGAGCTCTTTTACGAGTGTGTGTCGCAGGGCGAACACACACACACACACACACATAAAGAACAGCTTGTATATAACAGGATTGAAAGGATATAGGCGCCGGATAGCGCAGCAGGAACGGCAATGGAAGGCGGCGATGCCAGCAGCTTCAGAATGGCTCGTCCTGCTGATGTGCTTTCTCAGACGGCGCTTGCTTCCTCCGTGATCCAGCGATGCGTGAGCTTCGCTGAAGAGATGAAAAATCAGGTGAGTCAGCCTTTTCGAGCTCCTTTTATAGGTTGGGCCACACCCGTTTCGGCGGGAAGTGGCAAGAAGGGCGCGAAGCGCCCTTATTGGTCTGATGTTGCATCAGCCCGCGCTCGATAGGCTGTGCAGTTGCCGCAGAACAAGCCAATGAGCGAACGAGCCGTCTCGCCTATGGCTGTGTACTGCTGCAAATGCGCTTTACAAAAATACAAAATTAAGGATAATTTTTTGCTTCAGTATTTCGTGAAAAGAGACTTTTCCCGTAGCGTCTTAGCTAAGACGCAGTACGAGAGAGCTCTCGTAAGAGAACTAACAGTGCTATACAGTCAATAGCGATCATTTAGATCCTTAGTCTGTAATCAAATGATTCATTTATGGACTGTAGTATTTGTAAGAATGATTACACGAAAAGCATAGACTATTTGTGCATATTAGAGATTTGGGTGTGATTCAGGTTCAAATTAATAAGGAAATATTGTTTACAATACACTGGAGCATATGCAACTTCTCATTATGGTAAGGGGCATAACATTGCCAGACAAAATGCACTAGGCAGTTAGCGAATCACAACACAATGGGCCCAGTTTACCAATCTGAGGGGGCTTTAGAAAACCTGGAACTCAACAGAGCGCTTTAGGAGAACAGAAAAGCTGTTTACAGTAAAGGTAAAATATGTAAAAAAAAAAAAAAAAAATTAGATTTTTTTAATACGTAGCATAAATCATACTACATTGCACCCCACAAACACAATCAAGCCTTCGAAAATTGACGGCTGACCACCCCTTTAATGTAAGATGTTATTTATCCGAAAGAAGAAATTCATATACACCTAGGATGTAATCATTGGGAGATTTTCATTTTTGGGGGAACTATTCCATTAACTATAAGGTAAACAAACTGAACCTGTTTGTAAAGTGTACATTTTTTTTGTATTTACATATTACTCTTTTAAATGTATTGGTTCAGATATATCCATAAAAAAGATGTGGTTTCTGTTGTGTCTGTTCCCAAAGACCAAAAACTAATTTAAGTGTTATTTTATATTAACATAACAGTAATATCAAAATATTTTACAGTCCAATAGAATTCTGCTTTTTAAGTGTATTTATTTTTTTTTTTTTTGTTTATTGCAACTTTCACATGGAATCTCTAATCAATTAATTTCACTAGAGTAGCGACATACAAAAAAAAAAAAAAAACTCCTTCCTAACCACCACAGCTGTTACAGTTGCACGATGCATCTTTATTGATGATAAACTCAGCAGAATGTCTGCTGAGCTGAGAATATCTGAAGTTTACTTCAGCATATTAAACATGAAACCAAGCAATACAGTTAGGGCAGTTGGCACTCTGCTGTGTATCCAAAGAAACTGACTGCAACTGATGGGCCACTGCATTGCCAGTGGTTTCTATAAAACTCTGCCAAATAGAGAGAGGGAATGTAATGCAATCAGAAATGTACTTTTATATGCAACATGTGTTATACAGCTTGCAGCAATGGCATGCCTTTGTTGTTAAAAGACACAGTGCAAATGATGTCTTGCTCTGCTGTAGTGCTGAAAAATGAACATCATTATACAGTCTTGCCTCTATTCATGAATGTCTAAAAATGCTGTGTGGTTGCTGTTGCAGATATTATTTACTTTATGTCATGAATTACACAGTGTCTATACAGCAAGTGAGCAATGCGACAAAACCAGATTGCTGTAATTATAATCAGCAAAGCTGTCTACACTGCAAGTGAGTTTATCGCAATCATAGGTGACAAAAAAGGATGGGGTTACTATATTTTTGCATAAACAATTATTACATTATTGTTTGCTTTGTTGATAATTAGTTGTAAACTGCTTTTAAAAAGCAAAAATGGAAATGCTGAACCTATATATTAAGTATACAATATATTAAAAGCATGCTGTCAGTCAAATATGTCATAGTGTTGATCATTAAAAGCACAACATATATAAAGCTAAATATAATGGCTAAATGTAAAGAGGCCAACGGCTGAATTACTTCCATGTCTCATTTAACATGTAACATTTAAATGCCATTTAACAACTTTAATTTGAGATGGTAATCATTTCCCAGTAAACCAGTGAGCTGATGACTTTGTTTGACCTCTTCAATAATGACCTGGGTGTGAGAAAATTATGTACAAAAGGCCAGCGTTTTAAGTGAGCACAATTTCTCAGTGGTTAGAGGCTTGTGTAGGAGTTGTGGGTAAAAGGATTTCAGAACAGTGTCCCATCCGCTCACCCAGCTGGTCTTAACTCTAATGAGGCTTTAACCAGGATGTGGGATGGCTTTCTTCATACAACCTACAGGTCAGCTCCACACAATGTGACCCATAACAAAGACTCTGTATATCTTTTGGTCCAAACTGCCATTTTAACACAACTGTGAGGTCAGCAATTCACTTGAATGGAGTCCAACCATATAACATTCATCACATGTGAAAGGACACATTATAGACTTTGACAGCTTGCTTTACTTCTAGTCTTATTGAGCACTTTCCATTTTAAACCATAGCTCCTTCATGAAATTTTTTTGTATAATGAGTGTGTAAAGAAAGCTTATGTCAGACCTTAAATGGGTTATTTCACATCAAAATGTTTTGAAGGATAAAATCACTTATATTTTGATATTATAATTTATGGGTAAACTATCCCTTTGTTCATGACTTAACTCTTACCACTTTGCTAAGTATATCTCATATATATTTAATTTAGTAAATCAGCCACTTCTTGGTTTACTGGTGTATTAATGGTAAAATAATACAGCATCACTGAACCAGAAAACTTAAAATAGCACTGTCTGTTGTAATATTAATATTTAATATATTGCTTTTTGCAATTGGCTGCGTACTTGTACTCAATGACAATAACTTTGAAGCAGGGGTCTTGCTTGATAATATCAAGAAAATTCAAATCCACTGATGATTTTCTTATGTTCTTTTGAGACATTCACATTGCACACCCACACAGGAAAATTCTTTACAAATAATATCACGTCCTGTCATTATGAGGAGATTTAATGGAAGATTGGACTAAGCTCAAGCAAGTGTGTCTGAACTACATTACCAGATGTCTGCCCTGTTATAGAAGGTAAGGCCAGATGTAACATGAAACATGAATTATTAAAATTACTAATAATTTAATTCATGTTCAAGTATAAAGAAACTGAATCATTAATATTCCATGGTGCTAATGGTTATTTAAATAGCTTTTATCATATTACAGTAGAACATCCTACAACCCACTTATATTATAATATGCAGGCTATCAAGTCATATGCAGCATCATCCAAATGGACCTTGCTAAAGCTCAAAAAAAAAGAAAAGTAAAACATCTTACATTTTCCTTGTGTTTTACAGATAAGCAACACACTGCAATCAAACAATCTGATGGATATTGTCCTAAACACTGAACTGCCTACTGAACTAAATGAAGAATGACCATTTATTTTTCATGTACAATACTAGAAAATGTTCTGATAAAACCGCCATAATGTAGTTAATTAAAACAGATGAGATTATAAGAACTGGAAGCAGTTTTTTCGTCAAAGCATTTTAAAATGCCTCTAGCCACATTCTACAGAACAGAGAGAAGTAATGCCAGGCTGTGATGAACTCTAATGAGAGCCACTGGATTCATGGATCTCCAGTGCCAATGATGGTTGCAGGTGCTCGCTCTCTCTCTCTCTCTCGCTCTACTTTTTGTTTGTAATCTTTTTTTTTCATTCTGTTTGTGGGTGGTGTTTTGATATTTGAATCAAAGCATCTGCCTATCAAATCTGTCAAGTTATATTCTTCACATGCCCTTTATATTCTACATGTCTGAGCTCTTTTTGAGGTTAGATGTTTGTTTCACTTCAACAATTGCTATTGATCTTGTTCTGGAACCAAAGCAAAATCTGACCTGTAAGGAGAAGGAAAAAAATCAGTGTTAATGAGGTTGGTTTTTATAGGTGCATGTGTAGGAATTCAAATATTGAGTTTAAATATAATTAATTTAGTAAAGATTTACAGCAGAAATATATATATATATATATATATATATATATATATATATATATATATATATATATATATATATATATATATATATATATATATATATATATATATATATATATATATATTTTTGTGGAATAACAAATTAATGTTTCTACTGATGCATAATTTCATCTTAGTTTTGATATACTGGAGCATAAGGAAAGATCCTCTAAACTAATTGTTAATCTTAAAGTAAGCTTTGCTAGAATTTAAAGGGTTAACTGCAGCTTGCCTTTATTGATTTTAATTGGCTCACACACTAAATCTCATCTGGCCACAGAAAGGAATCAAGATCCAATTGGCAATTCCTTTAAAGTTTACTGAAAAGATAATTGATTGGGAAACCATTTAATTTACTTCGTCGTCAATGCCCATGTATGAGAACAATCAATAATCAAACAACTCAGCCAGCCATGTCATAGACATTATCTAATAGGATTAATAGGACTGTCTTTACTCTCTCTCTCTCTCCAGCATGTTTTAAAATAAAGTTGTAGAAGTAATTTCTTTTAATTATTATTATTATTATTATTTTTTTACTTTTTTGCATTCCAACTGAACATCTAAGTGCCCATATAAACATTAACAATCATATATGCATAATGGAATGACTATACAGGATTTTACATTAAGAGCACAATGTTTGATTGACTCCTAACTTACTGATTCAATCTTGTCAATGATTGTTTTATCTGTGAACTTATATTCATTATGGATATAGTACCTAAGGGGAAGCACAGTAAAAGACATTCCAAACAGTGTCAACCAATGAATTTTTCTCTTTACTTTTGTCTTCAAAGTATCGTCCCTTGCCCTGGTTTTTAAGATCCCTTGGCTCTGAACTGTGATCAAAGAAACTGCTCTCTGTGGACACAGAGTATCGAACTAAGCATTTGACAAGGGCCTGTCAAAAGCTGTATCCATAGCAACCTATAACATGAGGGAAGCAGGAGCAGACACACACACACACACACACACACACACACAAACTCCTTCGCAAACACTTTTGTTCACAGAAAAATCAGAGATGTGGAAATATTCACAAGTGAGTTGCAGCAATTGTGTTGGACTAGATAGTCTTGTTATTAATTAACAAATTATTATAAAAGCTGTTATGTACGTACAGTGTGTAGGAGTCTGTGTTTGTGTATATATCCAGAGACCTAGATTTCTTTATACATTTCACAATTATCAATTACCACTTCCACGTCAATGAAACATACATGCAAACATACAAAATTATTTCATGAATCATCACTAGCATGTGTGAGTTCAAAACGTGTTTAACCTAAAGGTACAAAGTTTCATCTCACTTTATTATATAATAGCTGTTCAGATGATCCTGACCAGCAGTGTGTGTGCTATAAATATTTGAGAGAACAAAAGAGCAGTTGAGTAATGCAGTGTAGGTGTGCTTCCATCCGTTTACATACATTAGCAATGGCAGCCAAATTCATATCCATGAGCCTTTATTTATAGCCGCGAGGTGCAAGAAAAGACTAGGACACCCATCACCTGACAATGGACAATAGTGCATTTACATAATCATATTAATAGTCAGCATCAAAAGATGCTTGATGTATTGCATATGTATTCATAGAATACTAAATACAATATATATATATATATATATATATATATATATATATATGTGTGTGTGTGTGTGTGTGTGTGTGTGTGTGTGTGTGTGTGTGTAAACTTTTATGCTCATAAGGATCATTCATTTTAATTATTGTACTAAAATATAGCCTATATATATTTACAGACAGTATATATATGCACATACTGTATTGCTTTTAATGCTTACCATTAATATAAATATGTATAAATAACATTTTATATGTAATATACAATACTTTTATATTAAGAGTGATCATTAAAAGATGGGTATATACAATAGCTCAAGCATTTTTTAATGATCACCATTAATATGTAATATATATTTTCATAAATAATAGTGAGTAGTTAAATATGCTTGAGGTATATGCAAATAATGAGAAATATCAGAATGGTACACATATATCGAGATGATGAGTAGTTTTTGAGTGTTTGTTCTTTTATAGTATCCATTAGTAGGTCACATTGAAAGCATTCATCATATCTCTGTTAAAGTATCACACACACACACACACACACACAAGCTCTCCTTTGAACAGAGAAATATTGCTAGCACTAGTGCTAAGAGCTAAGAGTCTTTTACAGCTATAGCTTGACATTATAACAAAGACCCTGACAGATCCAATGTGTCCTCAGTGCAATGTACACACAAACACAGGCACAATTACACACACACACACAGAGACACAATTTTTCTTCCTCATCTGCTCCTTCTTTCTCTCCCTCCACCCCAGCAGCCCCCCTCCCTCATCTCTCCCAGTCAACCTTGACTGGAAGAAAAGCAATTTATTTCTACATGGCTTAGATAATGAATAATAGATGTTATCCAGTGATTTGGGTTTGTCATGGCTCTGCGCGGTACTTTCAGAGGCTCTGAAGTTCAAGGCTTGTTATTGAAATCCATTAGGAAGATGGAAAATGAGACTGATGGTAAATATAAGTGAATTTCATGGACATAACAGAAAAAAGGTAACTGCGGTTAATGTTAATCTTGCTCTGACAGTAACACAGTGTGTGTGTATCTGTTTGTGTTTTCATGCAAGCAACTGTGTGTTTATTTTGGAGCATCCTGTGCTGTGTGTGTGTGTATGTCTGTTTAACTGCAGTAATATCCATTATATATATTGTGTTCTGCTTGCTTGTCTCCCTTGAGTTACCCAAGGGGGATGATATTACATTTCATCACGCTTTCATTTTCTACTGCAGATGAGGGACAGTAGAAGAGGAGAACAGCAGCAGTCCTGTGGCATGTATGAGTCAAATCTGTCTCACATATACTCACTGTCTCTCTTTACACACACACACACAGCTCAGGGGACTAAAGTAAAATGAGTTACCATCTGTTATCATGTGAAACCTGTCTTATTGGAACACAAAAGTGAGAGGAATGGCAATAAGAGAGCCATTCTTTTTGTTATTGACTAATCACAAACATTCCCACTAATTTTCTTTGTGATTACAATGACAATTTAAATGTTTTCTTCTTTTGTTTTGAATCATTAGTGTATGGCATCATACATTTTTGCTGTATACCCACATGCATATCAAGAGAATTTGAAATTGTACCAACCCCATTCTGAGTGACACTAATAATAATGGCTTTAAACCAAATCTATATACTTACAGTTTTATTTAGCCAGCTCCTAATAAAGAAAAGCACATGATGAAATGACGGAGACATTTATAGGACTGACAGTAATGAGCGCATGCAGGAAAGATGTTGCCGTTGCTGAGTGCTACATCATATAAAAGCCTCTCTCACAGCAGGTGTGGGATCACAAACATGGCTAGTAAGTAATAACATCACAACTCAGAAATACACGAGGCACTGCAATTTATTTGTACAAGCATTTAGAGTAAAAGTGTTGAGAAAAGGGCTACAGATATTTAGTCATGTGATTAAGTTAGGACACCCTATTGAATTCCATAGTTCTCTGTATCAGGACATAATAAACAACAGCACATGACATTGCACTGTGTCATTATTTATTTAACAAAAATAAAGCAAAAATGTGACAAAGTTAGGACACCCTTACTATTAACATAGGAATTAAGATGGTAAGTAGCAGTTAGGCACTGCTAATAAAATTCCTTTGATTAACTGATCATCAGCAGTTGTGAGCACCTCTATAGAATCACACAAGCTACTGATCACCATCACACCAGATATACTGATTGGTTTTCAGTTGGATTATCTCGAAAAAGGAGAAATGCTCACTAACACAGATTTAGACAAATTTGTGAGCAATATTAGGCCTTTTGTGTACATAGAAAAAGTCTTAGATCTTTGAGTTCAGCTCATGAAAAATGGGGGCAAAAACAAAAGCATTGCATTTATAATTTTTTTCAGTGTATACACACACACACACACACACACATTTGATCAGTTTGAGAGTGTAGGAAGTCTGACTATATCATTAGGAGTGGGTGTTCACTATATAGTTAATTTAATGTGATTTGCTTTGCTTGCAAATATCACTTCTCACATGATAAAATCAATATTTGATGCTCTTTTGTTTATAATAAGTAGTCACATAATCAGCAGGATAAAGATAGGCCTCCTGTTCTAAGAAACATGAGGTTCAGAGGAAGTGATTGGAAACCGCAGGATGGTCAGGGCTGAAGAATGAGATAGCAGGAGAAAGTACAGGTGTTAAAGAGTAAATAAAACCACTGACATAAAACAAATATTGCAGTATAAATTAGAGATATATAGTCAGACTGAAGAACACAGTCTACATCAACTGTGTCAGAGAGCCATTGGCAGGCAGTCATAAAGTAAGTTGTGTTGTTGTTTTAATTATAGACAGTAAAGCAATCTGTTCATAATTACAATCATTTGCCTGTAGTCATTACTGCCATTGGCACTGAGCAGTTTAATTTGCCTTCTCTAATCTGCAGTGTAATTAGAGCACACACAAGCAGAGTTGAGTGATCATTCAACATACACACCAAACACACTCTCTCTCTCTCTCTCTCTCTCTCTCTCTCTCTCTCTCACACACACACACACACACACACACAGGCATACACTAACAGAGTCTGTCATGCTGCCTCTGGAACACATCCTTTCTCTCTTTCTTTGCTTCACTACATCCTTTAAATTGAGATTAAAAGAGTCCTTATTTGATATTGTTTGTAATACAGCAATCATTTAATCAGACAATGGTTCATTTGGGATTTTTCTAAGATCTTGTGGTGACCCAGGTGCCCTGTAGGGGAGGCAAGACATAACCCCTTGACCTCTGAACTTCCCCCTAAAAGTATGTAGCATAATTGTCTATGATAAGCATTCCCAAGCAGCTAAAACCCTCTGAACTAAACTATTTCTATAAGTTCTGCTGAAATTTTTAATTAAAGGGTTAGTTCGCCCAAAAATTTAAATTAGCTTGTGGTTTACTCACCCACGAGGCATCCTAGGTGTATGTGACTTTTCTTCTTTCAGACGAATCCAGATGGAGATATTAAAAATTGCCCTGGCTATTTCGAGGTCTATTGCTGCAGTCAGTGGGTTTTGCAGTTGAACAGTCCACAAGTCATAAAAAAAGGTCACGGATCCATAATAAAATGTGCTGCACATGGCTCCGGGGGGAGAATAAAGGCCTCCAGTAGTGAATCCATGTGTTTTTGTAAGAACAATATCCATATTTCAAATGTAATAAACACTTTTCTCTCAATTTCGGTATCACAACCGAGGATTTGCAAAGAAAAATTGATTATTTCGATATAAACCAAGAGGAGATTGGTTTTCCTTTGCTAAAGTAAGGAAACTTTGCTTCCTTTGCTTCTATAAACAAACTTGTGTGACTAGCATATCTCAGAGGCATGCACGCTGTTCATCCGTGCTGCGTCATCTGCCGGATGTCTTCCGTCTATGACATATATCGGAAGGAAGAGAAAAGTGTTCATTACGTATGAAATATGGATATTCTTTCTTACATTTTTTTTATTCCCCACCGGAGCCGTGTGAGCCATTTTTATTAAGAATGTGCACGCTTTATTTGACGACATGGACTGTTCAACTGTAACACCCGCCCACTACAATGATAGAGCTTGGAATAGCCAGGACATTTTTTTAATTAACTCAGACTGGATTGGTACACCTAGGATGCTTCGAGGGTAAGTAAAACACAGTCTAATTTATATTTTTGTGTGAGTTAACCCTTTAATATTTCACTAATTTATCAACCTGTTAAATCTTCATGGTTTACTCATGTCAATTAATGGCCACATAACATGCAGGCAGTCCAATCAAATATTACTGCTTTTTAGTTAGTTTTATTCTATAGTTATTTATCTTGATTTTACATTTTCATAGTGTAATTAAAGGGATAGCTCACCCAAAAATTAAAATTCTGTAATTAATTACTCACACTCTTGTAATCCCAAACCTGTCAGACCTCTTTCATCTTTGTAAAACAAATTAATACATTTTGGTTGAAATCGAAGAGTTTTCAAGCCCTGTATAGTCACCAATGCAACTTCCACGTTCAAGGCCCAGAAAGTTAGTAAGGACATCATTTAAATAGTCCATGTGACATTAGTGGTTCAACTGTAATATTAGGTACGAAAATATTTTTGGGTGCAAAGAAAACATAAACAACAGCTTTATTTAACAATTTTTTCACTTCTGTGACAGTCTTTGATGCATGTTCACAAGAGTACCACAACAAATTCTGACGTCAATTCCGGATGCGCTGCGGCTTATTTATAAGCAGAGGAATGCACACGCATTTATTGTTGTACTGTTGTGAACACATGTTGAAGACTGATACAGAGGAAAGGAAATTGTTGAATGAAGTCATTATTGTTGTCTTCTTTGTGCACAAGTTGAACAGTGGCACACGGACTATTTAAACAATGTCCTTACTACCTTTCCGGACCTTGAACGTGGTAGTTCCATTGTTGTCTATGGAGGGTAAGAAAGCTCTCGGATTTCATAAAAAATATCTTTATTTGTGTTTTGAAGTTGAATGAAGGTCTTACAGGTTTGGAACAACGTGAAGGTGAATAATTAATGACAGAATTAAAAATTTTGGGTGAACTAACCCTCTAAGCCCAGGGCTAATCAAAACACTCATGTGAACATTTTAAAGCACCAAAAAACAAATGTGCTACACAGCAAAAGCAATGCAGGATGTATAAATACAAGTTTAAACACAAATACTGTACAGTAAACATACTGTTTTAATCCAGAAAAAAAATCCTTGGTTCCTTGAAGGAACTCGAGCTGCGTCAAGCACTTTGGGGAACGTCCCCGATGAGACAGACTCTGAATATCGTGTGCAATCTGTCCAACGGAAGGGCGTGACGTCACGGGCGGGGTGACGTAGCGACCAGGAAGCTATAAAAGCACGTGCCGTGCAGCTGGCTTCAGCTTCGCGTCTGTCATCAAGCGCTCTGTGTGTGCATGTCAAAAGTCTGTCCCGTTGGTCCTATTTATTGTTGTCTGTCTCTCAAGCATTAAAAGATCGCTAGAACAGCTCAATATGCCTAAAGTTAAGGCCAAGACCAAACATATTAAGGGGGATTCCAAGCCACGTTACAGATTGTGTGTTCCTCCCTTCCCTAGGTACATTACGAGTGGGGATACACACAATTTGTGCGTGGCTTGTCTGGGATCGAAGCACGCTGAGTCGGCTCTCGAGGGGGCTGACTGTCCGCATTGTGATCGATTGCCAATGCGGACGCTTCGATCCCAGAGGGCTCGCTTCGTGGAGGGAGCCTTCACCAGCGTTCCCCACGGTGCTGGCCCGCTTCTGCCGAGGCAGAACGGCTGCTGCACTCGTGGGGTTTGCAGGTGGATCTGTCAGAGGGAATGGAGACGGGCCAGTCCTTATCTCCTTACTCATCTGCCAGATCCGGCGCCCAAAACTTGGGTTCGGAAGCACGCTCGTCGGTTTCTTCCCCCCAGGGTGAGGGTTCAGCTCTTCACCTCTCTTGAGGTGGAGACTGTTGCTGGGGATTCGCCACCCCTGTCGCCCCAATATGAGGAGCTTTTGGAGGTGGTTACACGCGCAGTCGATAAATTAAAAATCGAATGACCTGCTGAAAAACATTCTGAGCAGCAGAGAAGCAAGTTAGATGAACGCTTTCTGCGGCCGAGGCAACCACCTCCACGTCGGAGCCTACCATTTTTTCCCAATCTCCACTACGAGATATCGAGATCGTGGAATCATCCTTATTCGACCCGCCTCTTTGGCCCCGATTCACTATATTATGGCAACGTGATGGGGCTGGGAGAGCGGGGTTATAGAGCGGTGCCACGGGTCGAACAGACGCTCGCGGGCTATCTGTCGCCCGGGTCGGCATCGTCTCTAAAGGCTCTGACGTTGCCCACCAAGCCTCTTAGAGTTACATCATCGCTGGTGGGCAAAGGTTATGTGGCAGCAGGTCAGGCTGGGGCTTGCCTTCACACTATGGCAGTACTACAAGCTTATCAGGCCGACCTGCTGGGAGATATCGACGAGGGGGAGGGGATTAAGTCTGAAGATATCGAAGAATTTAGAAAGATAGCTGATCTCTTCCTCGCCACTAAAGAGACCACTCGCGCGATTGGGCGGTCTATGGCAGCCTTAGTGGCCGCGGAGAGGCATTTATGGCTGACCCTGTCAGAAATCAGAGAAAGAGACAGGGTCTGCCTCCTGGACGCCCCGCTTCAGCCTTCTGGCCTGTTCAGCGACACAGTCAAAACTGTCGTTGACAGGTTCCAGTAGGCACGAAAGCAGGCGGCGGCATTCCAGAATTTCCTCCCTCGTCGCTCTCGTGGTGCATCTGTGCGGGAGATGACCATGCCACATGCCGGCTCCTCATATAGGGAAGCGCAAAAACAGAGTATCGCTGCTCGTGCTCCCCCACGACGGGACCGAGGGCCTCAGCAACGCTCTGAGTCGGGGACTTCCAAATCTAAAAAGCCTGATTTGATAACAGTTATCTAGGCCCGGAAGTCCTCGACAAAAAGATCCTGACGCCAGTGGCTTAAGGATCCTGACGGGTAGCCCCTACTGGGGTAGCGCATGGTCCACCTCATTATACGGTGCCCGCCTCACCTCAGTGCCCTCAGGAGGTCAGTCTGCCAACCCTGCCAGAGTTTCAGGGCGCAGCGGCCTCCAGCGAGCGCTGCTCCCAGTTATTTCCGCCCGCGAGCGTAGCGGAGCTGGGATGCTCGCCGCCCCTCCGGGGGCCTCTTACACCAGAGGTCAGTCTCGAGAGACTGATTCCATTAGTAGATTATTTAGCAGCGTGGAAACTACTGCCAAATGTATCTCAGTGGGTCCTGCATAAAATAGAAAAAGGCTACTGCATTCAGTTCGATCATCCACCGCTGAAATTCAACGGGGTTACACCGACAGTGGTCGGCCCCCGGCAGGCTCTGGTTATGGAACAAGAAGTGAATACCCTATTAAGGAAGGAGGCCATCAAGGTGGTCCCTTCTCTAGACAGGGAATCCGGGTTTTACAGCCGGTATTTCATAGTTCCAAAGAAGGATGGGGTGTTGCGTCCAATCTTAGACTTACGTCACCTGAACCGCTCAGTTATGCCACTGAAGTTCAAAATGCTCACTGTCAAGCAGGTTGTAGCTCAAATCAGATCGGAGGACTGGTTTGTCACGATAGATCTCAAAGACGCATACTTCCACATATCCATCCTTCCACAACACAGGAAGTTTCTGAGGTTCGCTTTTGGGGACAAAGCTTATCAATATCGAGTACTTCCCTTTGGCCTCGCACTCTCACCCCGCACGTTCACGAAATGTGTAGATGCGGCTCTGGTATCCCTCCGTATGCAGGGCATCCGCATTCTAAATTATATAGACGATTGGTTGATTCTAGCTCAATCAGAGCAGAGACTAAACGCCAAGAAGAGTGTACTTTCTCCAGTTCAGAGAACAACCTATCTAGGCGTAGTGTGGAATTCGACCACGATGCAGGCACGTCTGTCTCCTGCTCGGATCGAGTCGATCCTCACATCAGTCGAGAGAGTCAAGCCAGTCCCTCACTGTCAAACAATTTCAGAGATTGTTAGGTCTGATGGCAGTTGCGTCCAACGTGATACCTTTTGGCCTGCTGTACATGAGACCCCTACAGTGGTGGCTCAAGTCCAAGGGCTTTTCCCCGAGGGGAAATCCACTTCGAGTTATCAAGGTCATGCGGCGATGCCTTCGTGCCTTAGACATGTGGAAGAAACCTTGGTTCTTGAATCAGGGCCCGGTGCTGGGAGCTCCTTGTCGCCGTGTAACGCTAGCGACAGATGCGTCCCTCACCAGTTGGGGTGCGGCCATGAGTGGCCACCCTGCCCGCGGTCTGTGGAGTGGTCGCCATCTGACATGGCACATCAATTGCCTAGAGATGCTAGCAGTCTATCGAGCATTGAAACATTTCCTCCCAGACCTGAGAGGTCACCATGTGTTGGTGCGCACCGACAACACATCAGTGGTCTCTTATATCAATCACCAGGGGGGTCTGCGTTCACGCCCCTTGTACAACCTGGCACACCAGATCCTTCTGTGGTCCCAGGGCAAACTCCTCTCGCTCAGAGTAGTGTATATTCATGGGCGAGGCCCGGGGAATGGAAACTTCACCCCGAGGTGGTGAAACAGATATGGAGAGTGTTTGGCACAGCCCAGGTGGACCTCTTCGCATATGTCCACAGAGCTGCCCTGTGGAGAAAATCAGTCCAATTGCTTGTTTGCCACGGTCCTCCTAAAAAGGGTTCTCCTGCCTCCAAGCAGACCCTAAGTTGTTGGATAGTCGAGGCTATCAACGTTTCCTATAAGTCCTCTGGTCTTCCCCTTCCTTTGGGAGCCAAGGCTCACTCTACTTGGGGTATGGCGGCCTCTAAGGCCTTCTCAGCAGGTGTGTCCCTCTTGGACATCTGCAACGCTGCGGGGTGGTCCACGCCCTCTACATTTGTCAGATTTTATGACCTTGACATGCGAGCCACTCCGGGCTCTTCTGTTCTCTCGCCTTAGCTGTGCTCTTTGGATACACACTAGGCAGGGATTTGGAAGTCTGGCAGCGTGGGCACATCGTTCCCCAAAGTGCTTGACGCAGCTCGAGTTCCTGAAAAGGAACGTCTCAAGGGTACGAATGTAACCCTGGTTCCTTGAAGGAACGAGACGCTGCGTCGCAGAGCCATACTCCCGGCACCCCTGCCGGCGCTGGCTTCCCTACTTAAAGCTGAAGCCAGCTGCACGGCACTTGCTTTTATAGCTTCCTGGTCGCTACGTCACCCCGCCCGTGACGTCACGCCCTTCCGTTGGACAGATTGCACACGATATTCAGAGTCGGTCTCGTCGGGGACGTTCCCCAAAGTGCTTGTTTTTGCATGCAGATGAATATATGAAGGTGAGCACACACACACACACACACACACACACACACAGCAGTGATAATGAACTAAGCCACTCAATCTCTCACACACAGTAAAACTCAGCACAGGGTCTCTCTCTCCCTTTCTGATGACAGCTATTTATTCTTGTCTGCGCTGACTTGATGGAAGGCTAACAACATTTTATATTGTTGATACACTCTAGGCTGTGGCTACATGTTCTCAATTACTGATGAAAGATAGATGGTAACCTGGTTGCAAATGGGCAGCGCTACTTAGATGATGTCAAGCACTTTTATCACACGCTGATATACATTGGTTGCTCGGACTCCTTTTTGCTTTCCTCTCTGTCTCTGTACAATTATTACTCACAGTAATGGCTCCTGCTGTAGTACTGCACACATGCTTTTGAAATCAAGTGTATGAAAAATTTAGACGTGATGATGTTGTTGAGTGGATGACAGCTTGACTGCTTTGACATGCTTTAGCAGCACGGCCACTATGAGAGTAAAAAAAACAGCACTGAGAGGACTGTTGAAGCATTTTAAGCGCATGCAGCAAAGTACATGCTTGTTCTGACGATATTACACTGCACAACGGATTCCACATTGAAATTATTTTCATCGTAAGAGTAAGGTCACGTGCATACCGCTCGCCAAAAGGATCAATTTTATTATCAAAGCAAACTGTGGGAGGGATCGCAGGACTAAAGCGGTTATAATATTAATTCAGCACATTTAGAATAGTCTTTTCTGTGGCTTTCTTTGAGCTCGGGAGATGAAAGGTGTAATGTGCATCCTTTAAAGTCTGCTGATTTGTGTTTCATCAGAAGAGCTAAAGGATGAGGTGAGGAGGGGAGTGCAAGGTGAACAAGCAAAAATAAATGGCTGCATTTATAAGCACATCTTACTGTGTGTGTGTGTGTGTGTGTGTGTGTGTGTGTGTGTGTGTGTGTGTGTGTGTGTGTGTGTGTGTGTGTGTGTGTGTGTGTGTGTGTTTGAGGGTTTCAGGTCTCAAGGTCTACGGCTTGAATATAAATGTGTTCTTACATAATGAATGAGCTTTACACAGGCTAAAAGACAAACATCAGAGCCTTTTTACATCAGCAGTGTGTTTCAGTAGCAGGATGCTGTCTTCCTCTCTCTCACTACCACACAAAAGCTCCTTTTAAACCCGTTTCATTTTATTCTTAGACAATAATGAGAAGAATTTGGGAAAGAAACAGATTAAGCATTTAAAAGCAAACATGCTGGAAGTCGGGATGAAGAATAAGGAGTTGAAACATCAAATCTCCTTTAACCATGGAGAGCGTTGTTGGCCAAAATCCATCTTAATGAATTAATCATGCATCATGGACTCTCTCCACCTTTTACAATCAAACACACACACACACACACACACAGACTAATGCATGCGCACAGCTGCTGTGTTGTTTATAAGGCCCATTTGAGACGTCTTATAATGCATTGTGTCATGGAGTATTGGGTCAGGCCAATGGAAATTAAACTCTTCAGACAAGATAAACATTATATTACATCATTACCCTTTACAACACATGTAAATTAAAACCATTATCTAAGCGATTATCCATTCATCTTCACCTCTACCACTCTCTCTCTCTCTTTCACTCCCTTGCCATATGTTTGAATCTCTACCATTCCCTTTTCTTCTCCCTCCCTCCAGTTTGGCATTGGTGCAGTCAGCTCTTTTGTCCTATCAGACTGTGACTGCTTGAGCTGCCCATTTTCCACTGCTGAATTAAACATTAAACATTAATGCTCTCTGACAGCAATAAATAACATTTAGCACAATGGGGATCTAATAATGACCTGACTCTAGGCTGAGCCCCATCAGAGTCCTTCCTTTGACAACTGCTGAAATGTGATTATCAGGCAGCTGTCTGAGACAACTGTATCTGAATAACTTTTCAAGGCTTTGATCTCTCCCACACATTAAATTATAGCAGAGATCTGTTTGAATTACATTTTCTTTCTCTCTTCGAACCAATTATCTTATACACAGACTTATGTGTGCTGATAAATACGAAGTAATGGGGCTTCTAAGACCTCTGAAAAACAGCTCTGTTCCAGTGACTATTGTCTGCGTGACTGTGCATTTATATAAATTCTTAGGCAAACAATTTTAGTACTAGTTCTGCTCAATAACCCAGACAGCAGGTCACAGCAACAAGGTCAAAGTTTGCATCTATAATTCACCTCAGTGGGTTGAAATACGCATTGTAAACAACATATCACATATTAATCTGCTTTATGTACTTATGAAGCGAACAAATATGGCCAATTCGTTTTTAACACTTAAGTCATCTACCGAGTTTAAATGTTTTGTTAAATGATTTCAAATGCAAAAGATCTATTAATCATAAGTCCACTATTTTCTGTACACACCTGAAGGCAGTAATATGCAGAACACATTCCATGCTATCTTTTCAAATATATGTATAATAAATTATTCACACAGCATTCTGTAGCAAAAAAATAACAATGAACTGTCAGGTAAGAAACAATGCGTGCTTTAAAAAAGCACAGCGCCCCAGATATAAGAGTGCATTTTTATCTAGCTTCACACATGCGACTCATCTACCGATGCTGCCAGGCTATAATTAGCATAATGTAGCACAACCCCAAAAAGCTGTGACAAATGTGAGAAACTACTGGCTGGTTATCTTTTGTTTCTCTGACCTTTGCATAGTCTTTAAACTAACCTTTTTGTTATTGATTTTGCCCTGCTACATAATGGCCAGCACTTTCACAGATGTTAAAGAGCACTAATATTATAGTCACATGTTATTTTTTAATTTTCTTTTTTTTAGAAGACCCTTAAAATAAAGTTGAAATTAAGTTATGTAAACGAATGACAGTTAGCCGCTGGCTAATCGTAAACAGAAACATTACATACACAGACTTCTATTAGCGTTAGCATAAAAGAGTCAGGCAGTATAATCTTCATCCTGTTTATCTGAAGATCACTTGTTTAGAGTGAAATTCCTTGAACCAAATTGCACAGCTATGAAAACATAGCCCTCTCAGTATCACGAACAGTATCATGAACAGTAAGTGACTAGGTTCTGACTGGGATCCTGGAGTTATGTGACATATTGTGGATTAAAGTCTATTTAACTAACATTTGTTAGGAAAAATACAATACATGCACTTCTGTTTAAAAGTTTAAACTCACTACTATTGCAGCAAAAATCTAGTAAAAACAGTAATAATGTAAACAAAAAAATAAGTAAATTATAACTACACTTAAAATTTCTAAACTTTAAACTTCTATTTAAATGTATAATATATTCCTTTCAAAAAAAAAAAAACATCTTTCTCAACTTTACTTTTTAAGAATTTGATATAAACAACACATTTATTATGTGTATGTCGACTCATGCCTAAACAGAAAAAAACATGCACGTTGAAAATGTTAAATTCTATATTATATTTATTAATTAAAGATTTGATGAGAGCTGGTCGTTTATGTTTATGTCTGTTTATTAGGGTCCATGTGAACTGATTCTAAACACTTGCAGCTGCTGCGGATCCAATATTTAATGTGTAATAATAAAACTGAATAAAAAAAGAGAAAGCCGCTGTGTTAATGGCAGTTCTGCATTAACTCTTCCACTTATGTTCACAGCACTATGAGACTCATTCATTTTCCTTAGGTTGTTTGAGTAGAAACTGATAAACATCTGTTATTTGACATCACTCTCTTCATCACACACAGGTGTTTGATTTCAGGCAACACGCACACATATTCAACAATAGCATGAGTCACGTATTCTCCCATTAACACGGGTGAACTCACAACAGTTTTCTGCGTTTTAAAACATGGGTCATGCTTTTAAGCATCCATCCACTTAAAGATGAATGCTCCATCTCTCACTCTTTTTTCTGTTTCCAAAAGACTTGAGGAAAGAGGTGCTCTGTTCCATGCAGTAAATAGAGTGAGCGTTATACAATCAATCTTCTAGAGAAGTTTTCAAAAGTCATAATATTGAGAGGAGATGTCAGCTGAGTCATTAGGGTGATTCATTCCTACCGCTCTACATTTACAGTCTCTACAAGAGCAACGCTGCTCCCCTCTTTGTGCCTCTGACACCATTTCCTCTCCATTTATTTCTGCATTTAAATGTGCAAGAAGTAAATTCAATTATGGGGTTGTGGGTAAAAATGAGAGAGAGAGAGAGAGAGAGAGAGAGAGAGAGAGAGAAAGAGTTTCTTGTTTTTTTCAGGGCAAACACAAAAACATTCTAATTTTTGGTGCAAGTAATCACGTTGTGAGATGTTATCACAAACAAAACAAGCTAATGTAAGAGGCTTATAATTTTACACCACCAACTTTCCATAGTATCCCACTTTTAAATTTGACTATGTGGTGGCTTGGGAGAGAAAAAATAAAAGCAAAGCAAATGAACATCTGCAAAGTAATGAAACATTATTAATAATGACTGAAGTACACTAAAAACCCCTCTCAAGCCATCTCAAAAGTTCTCATTTGAGTCATTGTAATGAATTATTAAAGCAGGACTATTATAAACATATAACTTGGCCACTGTACAACAAATACCCTCATTAACAGGAAGAAATGTTAGAAAGTTAACACAAATCTAATTTCAAGGCTAACTGACTGATTCCATTTCTTGGTTGCCAAGAGCTGCTACAGCAAACAGATTGCTACTCTGAGAAGAGAGCTGACAGACCAGCAGACAGTTAAACACAGCTGTAGGACCAGAACCAGAACATTCTATGTTGCTTCGCAGTCAGCAGATTATAAACACTCACTGTGAAAGTGCCGGCTCGAGCAGGCCTCTTATACAGTATGCAGCCTCTGGAAACAAGCCAACACTCAACATTAAGAAAATCAAATAATTTGCCTGCTCTGTTTCTGCACTGCAGCAATTATATATATCTTTAAAATTAAACTTTTTCACTATTACATTCTCTGACATGTCGATGCCAGCTACGAGAGGTGAGGTGTTGGTGGTGTTTGTGTGCAAAGAAGGAGAAAGCTTTTCGGTTATGCACCGCTCTTGTGTTTTTTTACATGAATGAGAAACAACAAGCCCAAAGCCTGCTTAGGTTGGGATCAATTCAACTTTTGTGAATGGCAATTCATTTAGTCATTGGCACCGCCGGTAAACCAAACCACAACTTTGGTTTCATTTTCTACAGTTCCAACAGCATCAAACCACTGTGGCTCTCTGAGATCTGTTGTAGTCGCTTGTGGTCTAAAACACGATTGATATTGTAGTGTTTTTGCACAAAACCGATCACACTTGTATTGGTTCAGGGGTTCAACTGCAAGCTTGTCAGTTTAAATATATTAGATATACTGAAAAAAAGGTTTTTCATGCCTGATTTTTCAATTGACTTGTACGTAGAATTTAATCTATGCACAGATGAGTGTTAGTTATCCTCCATAAAGAGAAAGTTACAGAATGAATGGCCTTTTCTGTATGTTTAAGCCTGTTGTAAGGACAAGAGAACAGTGCTTCGTTCATTCAAGGGTTTTAATGCTGAATACATAACATGCCAGTCCATCAGTGTCAAATCTATGAATGCAGCATCTTTAAGATATGTAAATTATGCCTGTGCAGTGTCTTTTCATTTATAATGTTAGGAGGCCCACATTAAATCGACTGATTTTGTTTTACATTTAAGGAAAATTCTCAGTGCAATGACTTTGAATATCGTAAAATTACCCAAAATGTTTATGGAAGCCTGTTTCCGCCTTGGGGTAGAGAGAAAAACAGCTGAATGTACGTAACATAGTTTAACTAAAGAAATTAAAGAGACAGTTTGCCCAAAAATGTTGTCAATAATGTTCTGTCAATAATTACTCACCCTCATGTCGTTCATGAAGTCCTTCATTCATCTTCGGAACACAAATCAAGATTTTTTTTAGCTTTCTGACCCTCTCATAGACAGCAACTAAACAAACACGTTCAGCGTCCAGAAAAGTATTAAGACATTGTTCAAATAGTCCATGTGACATCAGTGGTTCAATCGCCTTGAACATAATAGTTGCTATTTGAGATTTATGCCATTTTTTTATTCTAAGGCAGAAATGGACAGCCTGTATATATCTGAAGAAATCTATGAAATATCCATTCCCATGTATGAATTATAAAACAGTAACATGCTGGGGGGAAAAAACATATGTTTACTGAAAAACCACTTTAGGTTTCTCATCAAGCAGCCTGTAAACTTCAAACACTTCAAATGCACTCCAGTTCTGCAAAGACAGAGAAAGAAACAGGAGCCAAAAGCCTATGTTGAACAAAAGAAACTGGAGCAGATTATGTGTCTTCAAAACATAATTTCTTTTACAATTCAATTCAAATGCTTTATTAATCACAGAACTGTTCCCTCTTGTACTATTTGACAGAAGTTCATACAGAATTCATTCCCATAAAGGACAGCGAGGTGGTGAGCCCATCTGCCATGTTTCATTGACGCTGGACTCTCAACAGCTCGTCACACAGGTTTAGTCGTGTCAGAGAAGCTTGGGTTTCAATCATGAAGATGCTATTTATCTGTTAGACTCGAGTCATTTCACAAAGTGGAGATGGAAAGAATAGGACAGATAAATGTGTGCTGATTAAAATTAAAATGGCTTTGTATCTGCTCTTTTCAATTTTGAATCAGAGTGATTATTAAAGGATATGTCTGTCTTTTTTATTCATCTCACATCAATAACATTGCAAAAAGCAGATGAGATTTAATGCATACTGATTACTCCTGAGGCAGACACCTGGAGTCAGAAAGACAGAGCAGCGCTTACAGTCTAAATCCACTATAAATGAAAATGCCTTAAAATAAACGATAATTACATTCATCCCCTCTCTCTTTTCATCTATTGTACAATACTGGACCAGTCAAATGTGAAACATCAGATTCTTTATCTTTCCGACTAGTTCAGTCGCCATAGCTTGTGTCCTTTTTTCTCGCATAAACACTATTTTCATAACATTTTATACATGTATTGATGTAACAAAAATACAACTATACAAAACATTTAGCACATTTCAGCATTCTAATATATAAGATAGTGTTTATTATTTGCATCATGAATTAAAAGCATCTCTGAAGGCTTCAAAGGACATGAAATAGTAACAGGTTTTTAACTTGTTGAAAAATTGTAATTATAATATCAAAATTGAATAAATGTTCTTTATTCTGTAAGACCTGCAACAACAGGAATAGGAATAACAGGCATTTCTGCTACTAACTGTGCTTGATTTAGCATGACTCGTATTCCCTCAGCATGCTGAACATCAGGAGTATTAATGCTCTTATATAATGCATAGGTCCAGCTCTTAAATATGATTGGATGAGACTGTGATTCACGTTGTGACTGTGGTTAAATCACAGTAATGTAAGGCCTCTTGTGGCTTATTGTGTTATTTTACTGCCTGGAGCAAGAACCACAGCATTTACTGAGAGCTGAGAGAAATAGTCATGCACATTCATATCACATATTTACCACAATCCAGCAATACCTCAAGGTGCCAAAAGACGCCCACTTAGACAGGAACTATAAGCTGACATATGTCAGCGACTAACTGCAGTTTGTTATGTGTTTTTTTGTTTGTGTTTGTGTGTGTGTGTCTCATTAGAGACAGGTTCATCTGAAATAGCTTATACCACAGTATATTAAAAAAAAAAAAAAAAAAAACCTGGTTGACCGGTTCTACAGAAAATACAGGAAAAAAGTGGAAAATAAAATACATGCCCTACAGATTTATTTGTAGTTAAAAGTAACAGTTTTGGATATTCCATGGATAGTTCCATGGATATTTACTTTGCTTGCTACTAAAGGAGTAGTTCACCCAAAAAGGAACATTTAATCACATTCAGGTTTGGAGAAATTTGGCATTACATTACTATAGACTTGTATTTTGGCCAGAAGCAATGGTTTAAAGTTAAAAAACATCTTGATGGATTTCTTTCTTAGAAACATGCAGCTTTTTACTTCACAAGACATCTTTTGATAACTTGTGGATTATTGTAATGTTTTTATTAGCTGTTTGTACTCTTATTCTGACAGCACCCATTAACTGCAGAGATACAATGCCAAATTTCACCAAATATATCTATATCACACATATATAATTTATTGTTTTCCTTTAACATGTCTATTTTTTTATGTTAAAATGTAGAAAATATCATTCAATCTGAAAATTTCACTCTTATTGAAATTGTAGGTGAAACAATTTAAATTTAACATGTTTGGACGTGATTTAACAACATTTATTTTTAGCCCATGGCCCTCTAACAATTGAAAGCACACCAGACCATGACATCATTTTGTAGCGCCACTGCTCCCCAGTATTTTACGGCTCATGTGATTGGGTAAAAAAAAAGAAAAAGAAAAAAGTAAAGTGGTCTCATGATCAAAATTGTCAGATTTCAAATGGCAAACTTCCTGCAGCAACCGAGCAACTGCCATTGAGATGAATGGTGATGCTAAAGGATCGCTTTCTGCAGGTATTACAGAGCTCCTTGATTAGCTTGTTCAGTTGTGTTTGATTAGGTTTGGAGCAAAACTCTGCAGAATGGTGGCCCTCCAGGAGTAGATTTAAAAAGCACTACAATCCACTATTACACAGCCTTAGACATTACTGATCACAGAGTACTGAGGATTACTACCATTCAAATCACTAATGTATCCTATTTTTGTTTTCAGTGCTAGTCATTATGTTGTGATTATTAATTGTGTGTTTACAGATAGCAAGCCCCATTTTTCATCTTTTTCCCTCCGTTTCAAGTAAAGGACAACAGAAATGAAATGAATGGTACTTCTTCTGTTCATCGGTGCATAAAAATGCTGCTTGTGCTTGGAATGGAAATGGCTGATGAAAAGAGTGTAGAATAGACTGGGGGATGGGACATAATAAGGGAGGGGGAAAGGGAATAGAGGACAGAAGAGGAGGTGGGGGGAGAATTTGTTTTCTGAACCCAAAGACATGAACCTGGCAACCCCATTATTCAGTGTTTGAATAGAATAGGCACTTCATTGCTTCTCAAATCAACACACACACTGATTAACTCTAGCTGCAAGAAGCGCTGAGGCTGACCACCACCTCGCAGAGCTGTCAGCATGCACATAAATACTTATATAATATATATATATGTGTGTGCAGTTATTAGCTCTGTTATTACAGTACCTCAGATACTGTTTCAATAAAAAGCAAAAATGTCCAAAAATATAATATCCAGATTGTGCTTCTGACTCATTATGAGTGGCTGCTATTCATGAGGGAGAAAGGAAAATCAGTAAAGGCTACGTTATACTATACAACTAAATTATATTAAATTATACTATACTACTAATAATAATGCTATGAATAGTTATTCATAATGCAAAATGGATTAAAGGTGATTGAACTGTAAAGTGTTGTTACTAAAACTAAAAATAGTTCCCTTTCGAGGGAACTGCGAACTGCGTCCTCTAGGGGGCGCTTTGGGGAACACCTCGCCGTGACCCGTGTCTGAAGCATACATTGAAAAAACACCAACTTATTGGCCGGCGACAGCCTCCGACGTCACTACCGGCGTGACTATAAATAAGCACCGGGAGATGTCATTATCTTCTTCATCTTCACTGACTGTTTTGTTTGAAGCGTGCATCTGAAAGAGCCGGTAAGGGCGATCTTTCTCTGTTTATCATGGCGACAACTAGCAAGCATTTAGACGATGTGTGCATCCGTGTCGACGTTATTTGACACCCGATGACACACGCAATCTTTGCGTCATTTGTTTGGGTGAAGAGCACGCACGCGATGTCTTTGAGGAGGCATTGTGAGCGTTTTTTCTATGGAAAAAGAGGTAAGTGCTCTGCTGGGTTTTTACCCAGGAAAAGCAGGAGATATTTGAGGATGGTGAAGAAGCTGAGGCTGAGCCTTCTCAATTCTCCTGCCCTGCGTATGTAGAGCTATATGTATGGAGGTTATTGAGCGAAAATTACCTTTTGACCATAGCCCTCCAGCTCAGGTGAGCCTTTCATTTGTGCATGATCTCCATACAGAGATTAAAAAGAAATGAAAGATGCCGTTTTCTTCTCGCATCCATCGGTTTTGGCATGAAAGTAATCTGCCGACAACGAGGTGATGCGCGAAAGCGGCTATGAGGGAATGCCCCCTGTAGAAAGAGCTAAAAAAATTATATATAATTTATAAATAATTTTTATCTGTGAAAATTTTTTTCTTTCTGCAGGGGAAACATTCTCTCTTAATCTCCCTCCTTGCCATCTAAGCCTCTTCAGAAAAACATCTTGCTTAAATGGCAAGGCATACGCAGTAGCAGGTCAGGCTGTGACTTTATTACAGCACAATGCTGGTGCTTCAAGCATAACAGACTAATCGTTCCAGGGGCAACTCCTATGGAAATGGTAGAGTTGGTACTTAGTGCTCGCCATGATTCTGGCCTGCAATCCCCTCAGCATGGCGGCGTGGGTATACTGTTCCCCAAAGCGCCCCCTAGAGGACGCAGTTCGAAGTTCCCTCGAAAGGGAACTGTCTCAGGTTACGTATGTAACCATAGTTCCCTGAGTAGGGAATGAGACACTGCATCCTCTAGCTTCCTGCCATGCTTCGGATGCAAGCTTCAGACGAAGAAGATAATGACGTGCTCTCCCAGTGCTTATTTATAGTCGCACCGGTAGTGACGTCGGAGGCTGTCGCCGGCCAACAAGTTGGTGTTTTTTCAATGTATGCTTCAGACACGGGTCACGACGAGGTGTTCCCCAAAGCGCCCCCTAGAGAACGCAGTGTCTCTTTACCTACTCAGGGAACGTCTTGGTTACATATGTAACCCTTGTTCCCTGAAGGAGGGAACGGAGACGTTACGAATGGGATCTCGTCCGAGAGCCCAATCACCTTCGAGTGGTACAAAACGAGCCAATGGTACACAAAGTACCTTGGTCTGCGGGATTTGCATCGCGAGCTCCGCCAGGCAGAGCGGGTATATAAGCAGCAACGCGAGCAACTCGCATTCAAGTCTTCGCTGAGGAGCCGAGCCAGTGACCCGGCCGTTCAGCGGAACAGCGGTGTGGCAAGGGGACGTAACGTCTCCATTTCCTCCTTCAGGGAACGAGGGTTACATACGTAACCAAGACGTTCCCTTTCAGTCGCAGGTCCTTACTGACCCGAAGAGGCGAGTACCCGGGAGGACACAGGCTCTACACGGAGATTTTAAAATCTCACGAATGTGTTAGGTGTCGCCCAGCCCGCAGCTCTACAGATGTCTGCTAGCGAGGCGCCATGCGCCAGCGCCCAGGAGGAAGCTACACTACAAGTTGAGTGAGCTCTCACCCCTAGGGGCATGGCAGGTCTTGAGCCTGATAAACCAGGACAATAGCATCCACTATCCAGTGGGATAACCTCTGCTTGGAGACAGCCTTTCCCTTCTGCTGGCCTCCGTAACAGACAAAGAGCTGGTCTGAGGTCCTAAGGCACAGAGTTCTGTCCACGTAGGTGCAGAGCGCACGCACTGGACAGAGCAGTGCCAGGGCTGGGTCTGCCTCCTCCAGGGGCAGCATTTGCAAGTTCACCACCTGATCCCTAAAAGGAGTGGTGGGAACTTTGGGCACGTACCCAGGCCGGGGGCTCAAGATAACGTGAGAGTTAGCCGGCCCGAATTCCAGGCACGCTTCGTCAACTGAAAATGCCTGCAGGTCCCCGACCCTATTCACCGAAGACAAAGCCATCAGGAACGCAGTTTTCAAAGATAAAAACTTAAGCTCTACTGAGAGCAAGGGTTCGAAGGGAGCTCTCTGCAGTGCTGATAGAACCACTGCGAGGTCCCAAGAGGGGACTTGTTGAGGGCGAGGCAGATTGAGCCTCCTTGCTCCTCTCAGGAACCTGATGATCAGATCGTGCCTCCCCAGAGACTTACCTTCAACAGGGTCATGGTGAGCCGAAATGGCGGCCACATAGACCTTGAGGGTGGAAGGAGACAGCCTTCGTTCCAACCCCTCCTGAAGAAAGGAAAGCACTGACCCAATCGGACATTTCCAGGGGTCCTCACGCCGTGAAGGACACCAAGTGACGAAGAGGTTCCACTTCAAAGCATAGGCATGTCTGGTGGACATGGCTCTAGCTGAAGTGATGGTAGCTATCACCTGTGGTGGCAAGGTACCTAAACCTTCCGTGACCTGTCCAGAACCCACACATGTAGGTTCCACAGATCGGGACGTGGGTGCCAGAGGGTGCCCCATCTCTGAGAAAGGAGGTCTTTCCTCAGAGGAATTGGCCAGGGAGGGGCTGTCGCGAGGAGTACAAGTTCGGGGAACCAGGTCCGGCCGGGCCAAAAAGGCGCAACCATGAGGACCTGCTCCTCGTCCTCCCTGATCTTGCACAACGTCTGTGCAAGAAGGCTCACTGGGGGAAACGCATACTTGCGCAGGCCCAGCGGCCAGCTGTGTGCCAGGGCGTCCGTGCCGAGGGTGCCCTCGGTCAGGGAGTAAAACAACTGGCAGTGGGAATTTTCTGGAGAGGCAAACAGGTCTACCTGAGCATCTCTGAAGTGTTCCCAGATCAGCTGAACCGACTGGGGGTGGAGTCTCCATTCCCCGGGGCGAGACTGCTGCAGTGAGAGCTCTTCGGCTGCACGATTGAGCCTGTCCGGAATGTGAATGGCACGAAGCGACCTCAGATGCTTGTGACTCCACAAGAGGAGATGGCGAGCGAGTTGCGACATGCGGCGGGAGCGTAGACCACCCTGAGGGTTGATGTACGCTACGGTCGCAGTGTTGTCCGTGCGGACCAGAACGTGCTTGTCCTTCAGCAGGGCCCTGAAGCGGTGCAGAGCAAGACGTACTGCTAGCAACTCGAGGCAATTGACATGCCATTGTTGCACATGGCACCCCAGCCCGTGGCAGAGGCATCTGTTGACACAACAACATGTCTGGACACCGGTTCTAGGGGCACGCCGGCCCGTAGAAATGAGGGGTCCAACCACGGGGTGAAGTTTCGGCGGCAGGCCAGAGTGATGGTCACTTGGAGTGTGCCCTGTTGCCATGCCCATCTCGGACTCGGTTTTTGAACCAGTGCTGAAGCGGTCTCATATGGAGTAACCCGAGCGGTATGACCGCCGCTGCGGACGCCATATGCCCCAGGAGCCTCTGAAACAATTTCCGTGGAACCGCTCTCTTGCCCTCGAATTGTCTCAGGCAATTCAGCAGTGACTGCGTGCGCTCGTTCGTAAGCCGTGCAAACATGGCGGTCGAGTCTATTTCCATACCGAGAAAAGAGATCCTCTGCACCTTGAGCATCCGGATGAGCCAGCAGGAAGGCCTGGGGAGCTCTAGCCAGGCTCCCAGAAACTGAACCAGCGGGGTCAAGGGGACTACAGGCGTACCCATGGTGGGGCAGCATGGTGGAGCAGACAGCCCCGGCATGGGAGGCATAGCGTCCCTTAGCGGGGGCGGAGTGCAGGCAGGAGTGCAGGAGAGGGGAACGAGAGCGGCAAGGAAGCACGTCGCCAACTGTCGTTCGTGGCCTCTTGGGACCCGGAGGTAGAGGAAACAGCTCTTTTAGTGAAGGTTTTGGGTACCACCGGCCGCAGGGCCAGTGGCGGAACAAAAAGAAAACGAGAACAAAGGATTCTCCCCCGGACCTCTTCCGGGGGAAGGAGTGGTCCAGGCTCCCTCATGTCTGCCAGGTTCAGCCATAGGTGGCGCTCCTGGACTACCAAAGTGGACATCACCTGACCCAAGGAACACGCAGTGACCTTCGTCGCCCATAGAGCGAGGTCAGTAGCAGTGTGCGCCTCCTGCAAAACCCCTGGGTCAGCACTGCCCTCGTGCAGCTGCCGGAGCAGCTTGGCCTGATAGACCTGAAGTGAGGCCACGGCATGCAGGGCAGAAGCGGCCTGGCCCGCAGCTCTGTAAGCCTTGGCCAGAAGCGTGGATGAGAACTTACAGGCCTTGGAGGGCAGCTTGGGACCACCACGCCAAGCGGAGGCGCTCTGTGGACACAGTTGCATCGCAACAGAGCGCTCCACTGGGGGAATCCCAGCATACCCCTTGGCCGCCCCGCCATCGAGGGCAGTGAAGGCGGAGGAAGTACCAGAAAGGTTTCGGGCAGTTAAAGGTGCCTTCCATGAACTGGTTACCTCCTGGTGCACTTCCGGGAAGAAAGGAACCAGAGAGGGGTGCTGGCGATCCGCATGAGCAGCCCCCAGGAACCAATTATCCAGCCTCGAGCGCTCAGGACAGGGTGGAGGGTTCCACTCAAGCCCGATGCTCTCCGCTGCCCGGGAAAGCACGGCCTTCAGCTCGGGATCGGACTCGGACAACGCTGGCACTCCCGAGGGAGGCAACGCAGCCGAATCCTCATCTCCCGAGGACTCAAGCCCGCCTTGTGATGCAGCGATCGACATACGGTCCTCTTCGCGAGCCCCGAATGAGATGTCAGGAGCCTGAGAGGGTCCAGCAAACTCATCCAGAAACTCGACCGGCTGCGGTGTATGTGAGGGGGGTGTGGCCCAAGGAGGTTGGCTCATCGGGGAAGCCCACACGGTAACCCTCAGATCACCCTGGCCACCAGCCGAAGTAGCCCTCTTACGAGAAGAAGAGCTAGAATGGGGTGTGGCAGAGGGGACTCTATACCTTTTAAGGTAATCGAGTCTCGATCTCAACGCTGAGATGGTCATGTCCCCGCAATGAGAACATGAGCCATCCATGAACGCAGTCTCAGCGTGCTGGATGCCCAGACACGTGACACAGCGATCGTGACCGTCACAAGGAGTGATGTATCGACCGCACCCAGAAACACACGGGCGAAATGACATCTTTAAAAAGACACAAATCGGCCCGTATCTCTTTTGTGAAAGGAAATTGCTCTTTCAGAGGTGTTGAAGCGCTCAGGGGAACGCGGGAGCTGTCACAGGAAACCCAGACGAACCACTGAATGTGCTCGGCTCCAAAGCGAAAGCTTGAATGCGAGTTGCTCGCGTTGCTCCTTATATACCCGCTCTGCGGGGCGGAGCTTGCGATGCAAATCCCGCAGACCAAGGTACTTTGTGTACCATTGGCTCGTTTTGTACCACTCGAAGGTGATTGGGCTCTTGGGCGAGATCCCATTCGTAACGTCGAACGTGACCGACAGAAAGGGAACTATGGTTACATACGTAACCTGAGACAGTTTTTGTGAACTGAAGTAAAATATGAATTGGATGGAAAAACACACTCTCTATACACAGAAATAGCAATTATGTTTTTAACAAAAATAGCAATTACGTTACTTTGGGAGCTAACAATAAAAAGTACTTAAATTATTAAACTGAAAAATAAAGATAAAGAGATTTTTTTTTAAATGCTCAAAACACAAACACTAAAACTAAAAGTAAAATAAAAACTAAAACTGATTTTTTTTTAAGCTAATTCAAAATATAAATATTGTTACAGGTCCCGGGCAGTCGGGAAGACTGTAAGCAGAAATCAACTTGACATTAAATGAGAGAGAGAGACAATAATTAGTTGTTTCCTTAACGGTCCTCTTTGTTGTCTTTTAATACGCATACACATTTGTATTTCAGAGTCAGTAAGACACTTTGAATCACAAAATGATTAATAAACATGTTGGTAAAAAATAATACACACTGTATAGATCAAACAAACAATAAGTAAATGATAGCAACCTTAACCTAATGTACAGAAATGCCCTAATTCTTACAACTTGCCTTAATTCAGGTAAGTATCTTAAGAAAACAACTCAAGTAAGTATTTCAGTTAAGTGATACTTGAGTAAACTTGTTTATGACATACTGTAAGTGTCTTAAAATTATTAATAAAATAAATAATAACAAATGGTTTGAACATTAAAACATGTAAATTACAGTTTGGTATGACAATTAATTAATTTAACTAACCTTGACATTAAATGAGAGAGAGAGACAAGAATTAGTTGTTTCCTTAACGGTCCTCTTTGTTGTCTGAGGATGCGCTGCAATCGCCATGGTAACTCCACTCTCTCAACTGTCACCCAGAGTTCAGAAAATGCAGCTGAACTACACAGTGCAAACTCATCATATATTTAAGTAATCAAAAATAAAACTTATATATATATATATATACATAAATGTAAATAGAAAGTAATGTGTAAAAATAAAAATTTAATATATATAAATAATTTAATTTGTGACCCAAACTATATGTAGGGTGGTCACATATTATAACATATTAACAACAGCGGTGTTGGCACTATATATGTTTGATGACTGGAGGATTTGACTTTGACTATGCCTTGTTCTTTGTTAATGCCTACATTTCAATGTATTGCCAAGTATTTTGTATATAATTGTAATTCTGTGCAGTTTTCCTTTTGCTAACTAACACCAAATTATGTGGCTCTTGTTTGCCAGCCTTGCAATCAGGAGAACAAATACCCATTGTTGCTTGAAAGAGATCCGTGGTATTGCTTTAAAAAACATTATATTTGAAGTAAGGAGTAGCTGCAATGAAAACATTGCATATGAACACCGTGAACATGCTCTTATCTATATGAACAGCCCACTTCACATACTCAGTGTCAAAGCTATTCTTATGTATACCTGTGCACTAAAAATTCAAACACGACTTTTTAGCTCTTAGTGTCCACATTGTGCAATCAATGTAATCCTGAAACAAGCACTCCATACAAATGCAATGCTGATCATCCATCCTTTAAGTGGCTTTGTGTGTTAACAGCATTTCATAAAACAACAGCTTAATAAGAGTGAGAGACCAAAAAAAGACAGCAGGTCTGTTTGTTTAGTTAGCACACATCGGCACCAGGGAGCCATGTAAATGTTGCTAACTATTTCAGAGAATAAGCATCAATCACCATGGCTATGACAGTCTTTTTTTGTTTGGTACACAAGACAAACACAGCTGCTAACAGACCTAGATAGCCTGCACTCCTTTATCTCAGTAACACACCTGTCTTCATGTACTTATGTATTGCTCAGCTACTGTTACATTAACAGCAATCAACTCAACTCAACTTCTTTATTATGGACAAACACTCACATAATTTATCTGAATAGCAGTCTTGGGTTTTATTAAACCTTGTTTAGATTCCTTCTGTCATAACGTCACTGCATACAAGAACCCTCACACATATTTACCATGGTAACCACAGTTTTCAAAACACCACAGATAATATGGTTATTGTTACTATGAAATCTTTTACACATTTTGTTTTTGGACACACTTTATGAGGTTCAGTTTGTTAAGATTAAAGGGGTCATGCTTTTTTATAATTTTGTACTGTTCTCTGAGGTCCACTTTTAATGTTAGCAAGATTTTTACATCAAACAAATAATAATTATTAATTAATGAATTAGTAATTAAATAATTTTGAAATAATAGACTATTTTCTGTTATGTTTTTGTACTGACACAGTCTGGCACTTAATTAAAAATAAACCTAAAATAATTTACCTACTATGTGCAAAAATCAGTGGGCAGGGCTAAACAGGCAGTGATGTAGAAGCAGTAATATTCTGCTTCTGCAGAGGCAGTGTTTATCCACACTATTACATCATAAAGTGGTACATTCCACAAGCTGTCCTTTCAACAGATTGCCTTCAATATAAGCTGTTTTTAGACTAATGAGAAACTTTTTATAGCATAATGATTTTTTATATCATAGGTGAATTTTGATTTCTCAGTTCATGACCCCTTTAATTATTGATATCACTGTAAACATTAATTATTGTCTCAACTGATAATTAACAATATTAAGCAGCATGTATTAATCTACATTAAATGTTGCTTATTTTTACAGACAAAAAAATAATTTTTAACATTGTTGAAAAAGTTAACATTATTTAAATTTATTATGAACAAGCAAAATTGAACAGTATATTTTTAGAATTAATATTTACATTTATATTTCACTTAGATTAATAAAAACTATGCTGTTGCTCATTGTTAATTCATTATATCTAATGTATTAATTAATCTTATGAATATTTTTCTATTTATTAATACTAAGATAAGATTTTTTTTTCTTTCAAGAGAAAATAAATGTTCATTTTATTGGGTATAACTTTTTCAAAATTGTGAGTCATAACAATCATGCGCTTATATCTTTCTGTTATAATTGCATGTTACTTTTTGTCCTCAAGGAGTGATGTAAACAATATAATAATGAATCGACCAGTGTATTTGTAATAGAAAGACTGTAGAAAGAAAGAAAAGAGTTCAGCATTCGTGTTCCTAGTCATCGTTTTGCACAGTGGTTGTCTCTTATTAGTCTCTCAGTAGAAGTCTCTTATTCCCATTGCTACTGACTGCTACATATTTTAAATGCATCTATTTTGGAGACTTATAAGTCCCTCTCCCCTAAAAGAACAAAACCTTGAAAAGTGCTGTTCCAACATTCTCCTCATATCTTTTGTTCTCACACCATATTTACACACACACATATAACCATTCTTCCACATTATGCACAACACACAAAAACACAGTTTGAATAACAAAAACTTCTTATATTTTATCTCAGCTGCGTTATTCTGATACACACATACACAATTTGAGTCTGTGACCCAGTGTATTTGCATGAAATATCAGTGGTAGGATCACGGCAGCTCACAGAAAGACATTCATAATCCTCAAAATCTTTTTCATACTCTTCCTCTCTTTCTCGTTGAACTTTCTTTCTCTTTTTTCCCAATAGTGTCTTTGTTTTTTACTGTGTGCGTGTCTGTGTGTGTAGTAGAAGTGTGTTATTATGTGTACATATCCTAATACTTACTTATAGGTTCTAGTTTCCATAGTAAACTTTACCAAAGCCTGTGACGCTTGAATACAATGTCATGTATTTTTTGAGATGTTCTCCATTAACACTTAACAAATCGAGCACAGCGTTAGTTCAGTCAGGCCACGGAGGCAAGGCTGTGAACAGCTGATGCAGTCAGCTGTCAAATCGCTCCAATCACTACCACTCTCTTATTAGACAAGGGACATATATATACGTGGCACTACTGCTCGGTAAGTATGCTCAATGGCTCGCAATCCTCCCTCCCCATTATAAGCATGAGCACATTACTGCGCACCTTCTGGCTGTCGTCTTCTTTGTTTGAGACAACTAAGGCTTCCAAAATCTTAGCTGGTATGGACCTCACTATACACTGAAAAAAGTGAAACCTCTGTGTTGTGTTTTTAAAGTGCATTTTCACATTGGACTGAGTGAAAATCATGGTTTCTGGTTTAAACCTGTTTTATTCAGTTTGCCGTAAAGCAAATAACGAACCCCCTAGAACAAATTAAAAGCAACAATTTGACTTGAATAGTAATTTTACATTAAACTAGAAGTTTTTGTGTCATGTGGCCAAATGACGTCACATCAACTCGCCGGCGTTTTACCATCCGCCATTATCACCTGAAAACTGCTATTAGACAAGGTAAGCATTCGAAAATGTGTTATTTTAATGAAAATAAATGTTTTTCCATTCACATTAATGGTCAGTGGCAGGATGGACAATTAGGCTATTACTTTACAGACAACTTGTGCACGTGTTAGCTAAAGCTAGCCAAACCATGCCATCACAATAAGTTTGTTGCCTCTGTTTGACAAATGCAAAGTTAATGTAGTTATTATTTCACTGTGGTGTAAGGAAAATATAATGGTAGTTATTGTTCAGCACAACTCAGGGAAAACAATTCTTCAAAGTTCACATAGGCAAATGGCTGAAACGGGTCCAGTCTGAGGTGAGTTTCCAAAAGGCATCGTTAATTTAGCCAACTCACATTGCAAGTTACGTTGGTGTTTCCCAAAGCCATCATTCAAATGAACATTCACAAACTACATCGCAGACTTGTATGGTTAAAACGACAGTTCTTCAGCTGTGGTTAGAAGCATAGTTTCTTGTTTTTATGATGTTGACTTAATAAATCATTATCTTGAGCAAAATTAGCAAGCTGACATTAAGTACAATGTATAGATTTTATATCGAATATATACAAATGTCATTTAAACAGTTTGTCGAGATTTTAGGCACCTTTTGAATAGTGCGCATGTGCTTACATGCTCTAATCCGCAAGAAATAGATTAAATCTGGAGCAAAATGACTGAGAAAAAATAAAATTAGTCCCCAGATGCCATGTCCCTTAAAACGCACCCATATTAGCAAAAGAGTGTGAGATTGATAGTAGGTGATTGACATTTTTGCATTTATTAAACATTGAATTAGAAAATGAGTTCTCATTGAAGAATAATTCATATTCCTTTGTTTCACCTGTCAGCATAATGCAGTATAGTACAATATCACTACAATAGTATGTCTTAAGGTCTAATTATTAATTACAGTCTGTAGTGATTATTATGGATGGTGCTAACTGCCCCAACAAAAAACTAAAATGTAAAATCTCACATTTTCCTCTGTTTTACAGGTTGAATTTTGTTTCCTGGAAATTCCAGAATTTTACCTTTTATTGCTGAGTCCCAAAGTAAACAACTGTGAATATTATTTTCATGTGTTTTAAATAGGAATGACTAACACTATTGAATAGCTTTTAATAGCTTACGTGACCGTACTAAAATATTATTTGTCTCAATTCATGTCAGTTAATTTATATATATATATATATATATATATATATACTAAAATCTTTACAGCAGATCCTAAGTTTTCAAACATTTTTGGAAAGAGCGATCAACACCCCCCCCCCCCCCCCCCCATATATTTATACATCAACATATTTTTGATGACAGAATGTTGTCAGATTTCCTTCCATAGTCTGTCTTTGCGCTTCAAAAAGTTCATAAAGAGATCAGAAAACTAATCCATAAGAATCAAGCAGTTTAGTCCAAATTTTCCAAAGAGAATCAATTGCTTGTTATGATGAACAGATTTAATTTAGTCTTTTACTTGCATGTAAACATTGATCAGAAGCTAAACCTAACTTGAATGACACACAAGATCCAACCTCTTCCGATGTGCTGCATAACACACGAGAATGAACCCCATTGGTTACGCAGAATATTTAAACTTCCAGAAAATTGTTCTTGTGCGTTATTCACACTCAGTTGAGCTTCTGCTTCTGCTGATCAGTGCATACATGCGACTAAAAGACCAAATTAAATCTGTTCATCATAAGTGATCGATTCTCTTCAGAAAATTTGGACTAAACTGCTTAATTCTGATTGGTTAATAAATTGTATGTTATATTTTTGTAGAACAATATATATTATTATATCTTAATCACATTTTAAAATATGTTTCTTGGTTTCTATGTTTCTTGGTTGAAGTATGTATACTACTGTATTTGGCACAGCATATATTGTAACTTTTTGAAGATAGATATTATATAATAATTGTACCAATGCTTTGCTTAGGTCAAGTTGTTATGAGAAACATGTTTGGAAGTGTCAACATTAAGTATCTTTTGGACTTTGCAAGTCATTATATTTTCTTATTACTGGACCTTCAATTTGTTTTTGAGATTTGATTTGGAGTATGTATTTATTTTTGTTAATATTTTTAATATAGACACATCAGTCACTGATTTCATCGAACTAACTTTGTAATATCTTGTCTTCGTCTTTTGTTAGGTTGTTCAGAAGGATGATGCTGAAGCAGAGCTTCAGAGAGGCACAATGGCAGTTTATCTTCAAGGAAGATGAGGATCCTCTCCAGCCACCACATCACCTTGGAATTATTACTGAAGGGGTGCAGGTCCTTAATGACTTCTCATCAGTCCCACATGCATGTGCCATGTTGTTTGGCCTCGTCTACATTCTAATTGTGAGCTACCCAAGTGAACTCAAACACACCTTTGAGGCTCTACAGAAAATATTAATAGAGGGAGAACCCAAGAAAATGGCAGTGTTCAGTCTGATTGTCAATCTCTAAGTACTGGAGTAATCAAAGACATTTGGATACAGGATGTGTTTTATTGCATTAGATCTTGTATTCAAATATATTCCATGATAAATGGAAGGGGGTATTGTTAAATGTAAGTAACATCACAATAAACATTGAGGTCTTCCCAAGAGAATATTCCTGTCTTTATTTAAAGTCAACTAAATTAAGCATTTACTGACAATGTTTTTGTTTTTTTTAAGTCAACATTTTTTTCATATTAAAGCAAATTTACTTTTGTTCATGGTAAAAGTTAAGTTGGAACAAAGCAAAAAACATATTGACCTACATTTAAGTAAAGTTTTATCTTGTGACTAAAGAAAATGAATTGATTTGGGTGTTATTAAAAATATAGTTTGTACTGACTCAGAAATTTAACTTAAGTAAATGTAATAAAATTGCTTGTAACAAAATTACAGCAATTTATTTAGTTAAGTCCAAAGTAAACATTATACTTGGATTTATGGTAAATAGTACGTTTTTCCAAAGTAAATATTTTAAGTTGTACCAAAGTAAAAATAATGATTTGGTCTCCATAAAAAACACTATATTTTAACTTTGTTTCAATGTGATATTTTATCTTGGGCAGAATAAATATTTTGATTGATATGAAATTAAAAATTTAAATTTCAACCAAATCAAAAATTTAGTTTGAGAAAAACTAATAAATTTAGCTGTAACAAATTACAGCAATTTTTTAAGGTTGGTCCAAAGTATGATTTTTTTCAGTGTATATATAAATTGTTGCATTGAATGAGGAGTAAGCTGAAACAAAGAACTGTTAAAATCAGCAATAAAACATGACAACATTATCATAGATTATGCTTCTTTGGATCAAATAATGGTCAGAAGAAATTAAACACCCAGGTTGTTTTCTTAAAGTAAACTTCAGGCTTCAAGGGTTTTTTTTTTTTTTTTTTTTATTAGAAAGCTCATGTGTAAGATGTGATGCTGTTTTCTGGAGAGCAAGTACATGCACTTTTTCTCTGGTCAATAGTTTGTATGGTTTTATGTTTGTCTTTTCTTCATTTCTGTCTCACTCTACCTTTCTTCCACCCCCTCCTACAGGGCAATGCTTCAAGCTTGAAACTCAATTTCTCAGCCTTTGAATGGACAGCAATTGCACTGAGCTAACTCGATTGTTGAGATACAGCAGCACTGGCCCTTCAATAGATTGGGGCCTCAGCTCTAATACTACATCTCTCATGAAACAGCCAAACACATTGCTACAGTATTCCATTTAAACCACTGCACTTACAAATTGAAGCCTTCAAATGCAGGGTATGCTCAATAATGTAGAGGAAACAGAACAAATCCCATGAATATATTTAGCAGCAATTTATTTATTTATGTTACAGTTGTGTGTTACATCACTGAATGTTGCTTTTTTATTGTAAAATAGCTTTTGTGCCCAGAAGTGAAACAACAAAAAATGGAAGTAAGTCGCCTGAAATAACTTCTACAAAACAATACATAATACACATTTGCCCTACTTTGCTACCCCCTAATAGTCGACTGATCGTTATCTACTAGAAGAGACTTAGTTGACCAAAATTGTATTAGTCGCAGAAAAAAAATATTATAATAATCCACAGGCGAAGTCACACAGTTCGTGGCGGACAGATCATTAACTGTGGTAATATAGTACATCAGGCAGGACATCCAAATGCTTGCCTTTCATTCATCGACCTCAAATATGACTTATCATCTGAAATATATCATCTGCTCACTGCAGGACAGATGAAGGTGCCGGTGCGCTCACTTGCTCTTAAAATACTGGTTATTTTTGGTGTAATACATCTTTCAAATCTGTAAAGACTCTACATATATTTGTGTGCACTCACAATAACAACAAATAATTGTGTTTTTGTAAAATAATGAAAGCAAACAGGTGTGGATGTTTATTTTGGTTATTTTCCCTAACTGACAACCAAGTATTTAACCATTAACCGACAAGATTATTTTAAATAACAACTGAATTAAATTAGAAAGTATAGCTAAGTATCTGTGACCCGTTAAAAATACTAACAACTGTTTCCCGGGAATTAATTTTACATGTACAAAAAGCATCAAACAGCAAAACATGAGGATCCACTTTTTAAGGTTTGCTGCATGCTTATTAAATATTTTGAGAAATTACTGAAAGTAAATAAATAAATGACTTTTTAAACTGTTTAACTTATTGTATTAATTGGTCAAAATTCTTAACAGTCAGTTAACAGTTAACCGGTTAAAAAAACATCCCCATAAACAGGATGCACTTTCTGCCGTCTTTTATTCTCTGTGAACTTGAGTGAGAATTTCCATGAAGGCCAATATCTTTGCATTACAGACATTAGAAATATATCTATAGAGAGTGAAATGTCTACTTTCAAATGAACCAATTAAAAAACAAATATTCTCAGATTATGTAATCCATTTGAAACATGAATACAGGAGCATCACTACTTTGGAGATGATGAGTCAGTGTCGCAGTGTCCATCTCGAAAACCACAAACAAAAAAAGCACTAGTTTATCAAATTAATAAAATGTTAATGCAGTCTCCTTACTGTTTTTTTACTGATACATTCATAAACATTATTTCAGCTGGTGCACTGTGGCAAGCTTTTATGTGTGTGCTTGAGCACTTATTAGGCTATGTAGGCAATTAAAGCTTCATTATTATGATTTAAATAGTTTATTAATAAACATGAGATTAGTCAACTATTGCTTAAAATTAAAAATCCTTAATCGAGGGCAGCCCTAGTCCAAAGTTTATTTACTGGAGAGATAGTAATTTACAGAATTCAGATTAGAATGTTACAATGGCCCAATATACTCTATATTTAATGAATTTACCCTATATGTTGATATGCATTTTCAAATCTATACAGTTGTGCGAAGACATAACTTATTGCATAATTGCAGTGCATTCAACGCATTTAGGAATAAAAAAAACTTGAGGCAGCGATTAAATTTGAGATGCAGTTGGAAGTCATTTTCAAGCCTTTTCTAATAACAAACATGATTTCTGCAAAGGCACACTGGACTAACAACAATATACACTAACAAAAGAAGCAAAGGGCTTGTGAACAGAACTGTGTAATTATGTGGCAATGCTTTGCTGCACCTGGGTTTAAACCACTGATGGGGAAATTTGTGCTAGAAAGTAGCTGAAATGCCTGACTAAAATAAAATGTTTTTATACAAAAGCTAGATAATCCACGAAGACTCGATGCTCTAAATCAGGGGTGTCAAACTCTATTCCTGGAGGGCCAAAGCCCTGCAGAGTTTAGATTCAACCCTAATTAAACACACCTGATCCAACTCCAGGATTTGTGTTTGACACCCCTGCTCTAAATCATTAACAATTACAACTAGAACATTTCCAAAAAATAATTTTTTCACAACAAAACCTGAATTGTTCAAAGCAAGTTAAAAACTGAATCTCAGCATTGGTCATGCTGACAGGCTAAATCATGGTTTTCCCTGAATGTGAGAAGACAGACCATAAGTTAGAGGCAACTGGCTGTTGTGCCGTCTTGTTATTCTCTCACTGAGTCAGCTGTGTCGAGAGGGAACAACATCTCAGACTTAATTACCTCTCAGGTCTCTGCATCATGCCAGAAGTTCAATGTAGAAGTCAGGAGAACACAGCCATTATATACAGTACAGTACATGTGTATCTGAGAAACACAAAACAAACCAAAGAAGCATATGGAATCTACTTCTAATCCTCACATTAGCCTACAGGTGTCTTCTTTGTGAACAGCTAACATGTAATTATTTTTTATTGACGAACATCTCTGTACTTTAATTTATCTGCTCATATTAATAAATAGCTGAGAGCTTTTATCTTATGAGCCCAGAGCTGTTACTCTGCCACTGGGACTGTACACTAGAAATTAACGGCATGTTTACCTGCTATCCTGACAGTAATCCTTCAGTTTTATGCAGTAAATGGCTGTAGTGTTTTCTGCTTTATTGAGTATTACTTTTGTTTTATAGAGCAATTACACCTCTGTGGCCTACATTGAGTGAGTGAGCTTGCAGGTCTAGCACGTACGGTTTGAAATGAGCATTTTGCGTCATTCGCTGATGACACGATGTGCCACCCGAAGACACAATGAGATGCTTTGCTCAACACAAAGCTGTCAACTATGATTGATGTGTTTTGGAGTAAATAACAATGAAATTTACCCACTGACGGTTCGAAAGAGGAAAGTGTACTAAAAGAGAGAAAATAATGCCACTTTCTTGAGCTCTAATCACCATCATAAATATACCGTTTATATGATTCATGCACACAATGTATGGAAGATTACAAGCCTAATTAGATCATGAGAGCCAGCCAAAATATGTAATCAATTACACACAGCTGTGCATTACTGCATGAGCTGAAGAGACAAAGAGAGAGAGAGAGAGAGAGAGGAACACAGACCCACGGTTCTCCATCATGGAGTGATTCTCCACAGGACAGCATAGACAACAAGCAAACACACTCTGTACGACACCTAACTTTAGCTCTGTCTAAAGGGCATTTAGTATCAGTTCATTATTGATACAAGGGTGGGATATTTGTGTTTGACTTACAGAACAGTATCTCTTCTCTCAGCTCGCACATCCAGCCATACACTCACTCTCACTGCATGAGGAGCATAAGGTAAACATATAAAATATTTAGCCAGCAAACCGCAGAATGAGAGATGCCAGGGTGTTGAGTACACCATGCAGAGCCCAACATTAGACATTAGATACAGTTAAGATAAGAAATATGTGATTTCGGCCTAAGATCCAAACTTTGTGAGTTATAAAAAATAACCCCAAACTTATTTCTTGACCAGGTGTTCATGATACTTTACCTCATTCTGTTTATGATTTCACTGACATAAATAAATTGTACAACTGTACAACATGTACAAAATGTACAACACATACAATAAATCTATAAACTGAAAAAAGGTGAGAATTATTTTTTCCTATTAGCATAATGTGATAATGATACTTATGTTACTAATGTTGTATTATAATGAATAATTAATACATAATATCACTGTTGCTGGTGATAAAATATCATTATTAGTGTCATTTTATTAAAACATTAAGTTTGGAACCTTTAATGATTCCACTTAATGACTTTGCAAAAACCCAACCACGCTACTTCATACAATAGTTGAGTTCTATGAAAAAATCTATATAAAATCTCTCAAACAAAGGCAAACGTCAGTGCAGCTGGAAACTATAACTCATTTCAAAGAAATAAGACTGTTAATTTAGCAGGAGTTCTGGGAAACCGGATTCCTCAGGATTGAATGAACAGAACTGGCTCCATAAGAACTGACAGATCCTCTCATGTCTTAATATATTATGATGTTGCTATGATGTCATGTCATAATTAATGTTTTACATCTGGTTTGGAAAACTCCCTCATTACATAAAACAAAAGTTATGGTCTTGGAAAATACCTTAGGATAATTTAGTAATTTCATGCAATAGATTAATATAATATTGGTTCTGGAATCCTAATAAATAGGCCCAAGTTCTTTGCTATTTGTCTTAACTATGGGATTCTCACAGATGTATCAGTAAGAGCAAACACAAACACCTCAAAACAGACGCTGGGCTTGTCTGGCTAAATTCACCATTACCAGTACCAGCTGTAATGTCTTCGGTTTATAATGTAATCCTTTACCGACCATTAAGCCAATAAAGAAATAAAGAAAATATACTTTTGGTCTATGTTAATTACTTTACATCTTAATACAAGCTATTTTTCAGTTCTGATATTTTCAGGCTTCCTATTCAGCAAGCAGCAAGAGAAACAGCCCTCTGCCATTAAAAGGAATGCCTTGATGCTTATACACTCACAAACTTCAACTAACCTTAACCTTCAACATTTTTATGGTTTGAAACTAGTCTTGTCTAAAGTACCATGACTCCTGTTGATACTTAAATTTTAAAAACATAACGATACCATCCTTTTCACAGCACCGATGGTATTTTTATTTTATTTAGATTTTTTTTTTTTTGCAGGACTTTTCACTCAGTCAGTCAGCTTGTACTGTCAGTGAACTGAAGTGATATCAGCTTCACAGATGATAAAGAGAACGCTTTTAATTTGATTTCTGTATATAACCCATTCATTATTAGATTTTTATTTAAAAAAAATTAGTATTTTTATGCTCCTACAGTAAGTACTAGTGCTGTCAGATTAATTGCATCCAAAATAAAAGTCTGTGTTTGCATAATATATGTGTGTGTACTGTGTATAACAAATTAGTTAAAATACTGATCTCCGTTTTTAAATCAGTCACATAAGGGCAAAACATGCTTCTCCCCTGGAGTCAACACTCTGTTTGAAGTGTTTTGGTTCCTAACAGAGCTGAACTGCATCAAAGCAGGACGAATGCTGAATGGGAATTTTTAAGGTAAGTCACCTCTATATTTAGATAACACATGGGTACACATAATCACTGCTGGTGTTTAAAGGTGGCAGCATCCCTCATTCTCCTTCTCTGTGCTACTTTTCCTGAAAGTCAGTGAGAAACGTCTCGGTTACGTATGGTAACCCTCGTTCCCTGAAGGAGGGAACGGAGACGCCACGTCGGTGACCGACGAATATGGGATATCGCTTCGATAGACCAATCTACTTCGAGTGTAAACTAAACGAGCCAATGCACATTGGCATGCAATTAATGCATCCAGCTGCCGCTGATCACTGCGTGAGTATAAGAGGGCAGCAGGTGCAATGCATACCAGTTTTTCGCTGAGGAGCCGAGCCGGGGACCCGGCAGCTCAGCGGCGGTACAGCAACCATGGCGACGGGACGTGGCGTCTCCGTTCCCTCCTTCAGGGAACGAGGGTTACCATACGTAACCGAGACGTTCCCTCTCAGTCGGTCACTCTCGACGCCACGTCGGTGACCGACGAATATGGGATCCCTATCAAAGCGCCATGGGTGCTGCCCCTTCCAGTGCCCTGTGCGAGCCGCCTGCGCCCCTATTAGGTGTAGGCCGGGGCTCAGAACAAGTAGCTCCACTCACCATTGTCAAAGCACTACCTCACTGGGTGAGATTGGATAACACTGGGAAAACGTACCCGGTCCGCTTGGAGCCGGGACGCTGCGGAAGCCCCATCCTTCCTGAAGGAGGTCTCGGAGACAAATACACATATAGCATCCGTTTAGGAGTATACGGGGAAATTTGAGGTGATTAGAACCCTCTTGGGAAGGCAGAAGTCTGCCGGGGAAACACGGGCTCTAAGGCTATACCGTGGACTATACACATATGAGTACCGCTTAGGTCTCAATATGGAACCCACCCTTCCATGGTTCTCACAGATTCATCATGAAGGTCTGGCACCGGACGTTCCGCTGCGTCCAGCTGCTTAGGGTGATGGAGGATCTCAACAGGGTCTACAATACGGACACTCTGGAGCGGTTTAAGCAAGCCGACACTAACCGGGGCCTCTCAGTGCCACTACCCGTTTGAGGTGAGAACACAGGAGGATACCAGCTCTACACGAAGGCTATAGAACCTAGCGAACGTGTTAGGGGTCGCCCAGCCCGCAGCTCTACAAATATCTGTCAGCGAGGCGCCACGAGCCAGCGCCCAGGAGGATGCAACACTTCTAGTTGAGTGAGCTCGCAACCTGAACGGGCAGGGCACATCCTGAGCCTGATAAGCCAGGGTTATGGCATCCACAATCCAGTGGGCCATCCTCTGCTTAGAGACGGCACTCCCCTTCTGCCGGCCTCCGTAACAGACAAAGAGCTGGTCTGAGGTCCTGAAGCTTTGTGTCCGGTCTACGTAGCACCTTAATGCTCGGACGGAACAAAGCAAAGCCAGGGCTGGGTCTGCCTCCTCCAGGGGCAGCGCTTGCAGGTTCACCACTTGGTCTTTGAAGGGTGTAGTGGGAACCTTGGGCACGTAGCCAGGCCGGGGCCTCAGGATTACCTGGGAGTCAGCCGGCCCAAACTGTAGGCACGAATCGTCGACCGAAAATGCATGCAGGTCCCCTACCCTCATGATGGAGGCCAGTGCAAGCAGGAGCAGAGTTTTCAATGAAAGAAACTTTAGCTCAACTGAATGCAAAGGCTCGAAAGGGCCCTGCTGTAGTGATTTAAGCACTAGAGACAGGTCCCAAGAGGGTATACAGGGGGGGCGGGAAGGATTTAACCTCCTGGCCCCTCTAAGGAACCTGACGATGAGGTCATGCTTACCCAGAGACTTCCCATTCACGGGGTCATGGTACGCAGCAATAGCGGCAACCTGGACTTTGAGGGTGGAGGGAGACAGCCTTCGCTCCAACCCTTGCTGCAGAAAGGATAGCACGACCGCAATCGGGCATCTTCGGGGGTCTTCTCGACGAGAAGAACACCACTCAACGAACAGGTTCCACTTCAAGGCGTAAGCGTGTCTCGTAGACGGTGCTCTCGCCGAAATGATGGTGTTCACTACCTCTTGGGGTAGGTCACCTAGAACCTCCGCGTCCCATCCAGGGACCAGACATGGAGTTTCCAGAGGTCTGGACGCGGGTGCCAGATGGTGCCCCGTCTCTGAGTCAGTAGATCCTTCGTCAGAGGAATTGGCCAAGGAGGGGCTGTCGCAAGGAGCACTAGTTCGGGGAACCAGGTCCACATGGGCCAATACGGCGCTACTAGCAAGACTTGCTCCTTGTCCTCCCGGACTCTGCACAGTGTCTGTGCGAGAAGGCTCACTGGGGGAAACGCCTACTTGCATAGGTCCCGAGGCCAGCTGTGTGCCAGAGCGTCCGTGCCGGGAGTTCCCTCGGTCAGGTAGTAGAACAACTGGCAGTGAGAGGTCTCTGGAGAAGCAAACAGGTCTACCTGAGCGGATCCGAACCATCTCCAAATCAGCTCTTGAACGTATTCAAGCAGGCTAGCACCGACCGCGCACGTTCCTCTGTGAGGCGTGCTGTCTGTTCGACCGAATCCAACTCCATATCGAGAAAAGAGATCCTCCACGGGAGTTTGCTCTTTTCCGAGCTGACCTGAAGGCCCAACAGGCTCAGGTGCCGGAGCACCACATCCCTGTGCTCGCACAACTGATCTTGATACTGTGCTAGTATCAGCCAATCGTCTAAGTAGTCGAGAATGCGAACACCCTGCTCTCTGAGAGGAACGAGAACTGCCTCCGTGACTTTCGTAAAGACACGGGGAGACCGGGACAGCCTGCAGGGCAGGACCTTGTACTGATATGCCAGTCCTTCGAACGCAAACCGCAGAAAAGGTCTGTGGCGCGGAAGGACGGACAAATGAAAGTACACGTCCTTCAGGTCGATCGCTGCAAACCAATCTTGGGGACGGACGCACCCGAAAATGCGTTTCTGTGTCAACATTTTGAATGGTAGCCGATCGAGGGCCCGATTCAAAACTTGCAGATCCAAGATCGGTCGTAACCCACCGCCTTTCTTGGGTACAATGAAGAACGGGCTGTAAAACCCCATCCTCATATCGGCTGGAGGGACCGGCTCTATCGCGTCCTTCGCCAGTAGGACTGTGATCCCTTCCCGCAGGACAGGGGCATCGGACGCTTTCACTGTAGTGGAGCGGACATCGCAGAGCTTGGGGGGTGAGCCGGGCGATCTGAATCGCATAGCCGAGGCTGATGGTTCGCAGAAGCCAGCGAGACGGGCTGGGTAGCGCTGACCAGGCGCCTAAAAACCGTACAAGCGGGACCAGCGGAACCACAGCAGCCTGCCTGCGCCCAGCTCCACGGCACCACTTGGAGGCTGCTGCAGATGCGGCGCGTGAGCGGGGGCGGATGCAGGGGGCTGCCCTTGGCGACGAGCAGGCTGGGGCACTGCGGCCGGCGGGCAGGTAGAGGCAGCAGCTGCCCGCCAGGGCAGGATGTGTCGGATCCCCTCAGTCTGCTTCTGGGCAGCAGAGACTTGCTGGGCCAAGTTCTCGACTGCGTCGCCAAAGAGGCCGGTCTGGGACACAGGGACATTGAGAAACCGGACCTTGTCGGTGTCCCTCATGTCTGCCAGACCCAGCCAGAGATGGCGCTCCTGGACCACTAATGTGGACATCGCACGACCCAGGGAACTTGCGGTGACCTTCGTCGCTCGGAGCGAGGTCTACGCTCGCTGTAGAGGGCCCAGTGCGTTCCGTGGGTTGCTCCACTGGATCGGAGGTGCAAGAGGAGTGGTGGGCACCAGAGGGTTGGTTCCCTGCGGGGTTTGCCACCACTGTGACCCTCAAACCATCCGCGCTACTGCCGGAAGTGGTTCTCGTCTGTCGGCCGCCAGAACGAGCCCCAGATCGCGGCCGCGGCACTCCGCCCCCCTGAAGGTAGCGGAGCCTGGTTCGCAGCTCCGAGATGGTCATATTCCCGCAGTGAGAACATGACTCATCCACGAAAGCCACCTCAGCGTGCTCGACGCCCAGACACGTGAGGCAGCGATCGTGACCATCACCCGTTGCCAGGTAACGACCGCACCCAGAAACGCACGGGTGAAACGGCATCCTTACAAGGACGATCCGTCGTCTTTACAAAGACGCACCCGTGAAGCTCTTTTAGAGAAATTTGCTCTTTAGGAAATGCTCTTTTAGTGCTGAGGCGCACAGGGGAATTGGCCGTTTGCAACACGACAGGGGTAATGCAGCCTGAAGTGTGCAATCCACTCGACACAGGAACGACCGCCACTGAAGCGCCGTCTCGCCAACACACGAAGCTTCCGAGAGCGTGCTGAACTCGTAGTTCACAGCAGACACAGTTGAGCAGAGCGATACTAACGGTCGGCTCCAAAGCGAAAAGCTGGTATGCATTGCACCTGCTGCCCTCTTATACTCACGCAGTGATCAGCGGCAGCTGGATGCAATAATTGCATGCCAATGTGCATTGGCTCGTTTAGTTTACACTCGAAGTAGATTGGTCTATCGAAGCGATATCCCATATTCGTCGGTCACCGACGTGGCGTCGAGAGTGACCGACTGAAAGGGAACTCTACTTGTACACTATTGAAACCAATGGCATGAAATAAGATATTTACTGAACTTTATTTATTATTTTTTTTATAGATCAGGTGTAATTTTAAATTGTTTTAAGAATCCCTAATACACGCTTCTCAATACATTTCAAAATTCTTTACAAAGTTCTCATAACTTTCTGCTTGGCACAGCAATAAATTGCACATCCAAAGTGCACAAAAACTACCAAAACACTTCATGTCTCTAAGTTATTCTTCCATAACACTCGCAAAGGCAGATCAAGCATATTATGACACTCTTAAAACCTAAAAACCCCCCACTAACAACAGGTAGCATTACACAATATTTTCTTCTGTAAAATTTACTTTCAAAACAAGACAGCTCTTTACTGTTTAGAATTCACTGCTACATATTACATGGTCCATGTTTACATTTCTGTACAAAATTAACCTGTGTAGTTTCAGGATACAGTATTTCATATAGCTCTATGTGGTATTATTGCAGAAAAAAAAGGATTTAAATATACAAATTGGCCTGTAGGTACAAAGAATTTTGGTGGTGTTTCTGTCTGAGAGAGAACAGAAATCATATAATTGTAAAGATTTAGCATTCACTTCATGCATTTTCTGCCAAAACAGTGTTATTGGATACAGTTTAGAGCACATCGGTTGTCGTTGTGCTCACTGTGTTAAGAGCTTTGAAAAACTGACCTAAGTGTTAAGAAATGGGTTCTAGCGATCCAAAAAAACAAAACAAAAAACACTGTAATTATATTTTGATAAAATGTTAATGGCAAGATTGGTTTGGGGCATGTATGTACATTTCACAGTGCAAAAAAAAAAAAGAGTTGTTTTCAACACAAATAAAAAAATAAGTTTTTCTCCAAACAGATTTCAGTATTTGTTGATATATGAACATTATATCAGTTAATGAAATTACAGTATTTAACTTTATTTATTTATTTATTTTATTATTTTTTTAAACATATATAGGCCTACCAATAAATAAATAAATCTTGGTTCTTCATGCAGTATACAGGTATCAGCATGCTAGCTGCTAATACACTTTCACAGTGTACACCTGGAGCATCTGGTGCCTTTGTGTTAGACCATAAGAGCAGAGAACAGAAGAAATTCACCAGGGGAACCAAACCTTGATTTTCCTTTTATGCGCTTGTGCTCTTTCCAACCTGTAATAAATATGCACAGCAGCGAATTGCTGAAACTTACTTTTTGGTATCTGCTAAGAGGCTAAACCATCCTGCAGATAGGACGATGAAGTGGTTACATGCAATATTAAAAATATTAAAACCAAGTGAAGGCTAGATCATTTCAAGAGGTTTCTAATTTACCGGCTCTTTAAAAATTTGACAAATTAATTACTCTTGGAAATGTTCTTGCATATAGCACAAGAGGATTAACAAGTTTAAAATGTCAAAAGCAAGCAATCCAACTCAAACAAGAGGGTTTTTACTAAAATAAAATAAAAATGCTGTGGCTACTCCTTTTAGTACAGCCAAATTGAATTTGGTAGGTAAGAACATTATTACAAGCTCCCAGCCATAATTAACTTTTTTTTATAGCGAATGCTGCATTCAGTATCTCAAGATATATTACACACTTTCAATAACTCCAATATAATTAAGTAGTCATTTTTATAAGGAGAGTAATCATTTATCCTTTTCTGTAATAGGCTATACATCAGCAGGCGCTGGTACATTTCATTCTTCCCGAGGAAAGAGAAAAGCCGAATGTTAATGATTTGCTCCCGCTAGCATAATTTTAATTATGGATTTTCCCGACATGATCGATTTGAGGAGAGCCATAGTAATACAAGTTGTACATTCCACTGTATTAAATATTTGATATCCATTAAAGTTTCATGATTAATGTCCTGGAAAAAATCCGTTTTTCTAAGCCCTTTGGTTTTTATTGCTGGCTAAATTAACAGTCTTATTTCTTTGCAACGAGTTATAGCTTCCAGCTGCACTGACGGCTTCCTTTGTTTGAGAGATTAAACAATTTTTATATTGATCTTTCATAGAAATCTGCCCTTATATGAAGATTTAATTAGTATTGCCTCTGTGAATCCAACAATACAGGATAAAGTTTTTGAACCAAATCTCATTCTTTTCACAAGGCATTATTTGTATCTTACCATTATCTAGTTTTTTGAATTATTGCTCTTTTTATTATACATAATATACACTGTAAAATGGACAGTTCATCCAAAAATGAAAATTCTCATCATTTTCTCACCTTTTTGTCGTACAAAACCCGTATGCACATGAAACACCAAATTATTATTTGTTGTTGTTTTCCCAAACAAACAAAAAGTCAATGGGGGTCCAATATTGTTGTTTTTTTTCTTTTCTTTTCTTTTTTTCATTATATGAAAAAAATAAATCTTCAAAATGTCTTCCTGTGTTTTGTCAATTTTAGGGTTCACTATCCCTTTAATAGTTAAATTAAACTCATTGTCTACATGTTGTTGACGAAAGAGACATGAAAGTGACATGAAAAGCTTAATCCACTTATATAGCTCCTGAATGGAATTTGTCATTTCTGTTTAACATTCTCCTTGCAGCTTCTGTAAAAATTAGCACATTTCTACTTGTAATACAGAATTCATTCCCCTGTCTCCTCTAAATCTCTGGTTTAAACAGATCTTATTTACAGCAGTGTGTTCTTAGGGAGAAGAGAGGTGAGCTACAGCACCCTACTGTGTAAATCTTAATGATATTGGCTCCCTTTCCTCAGGGAGACAGTTACTTTTATGCCAACTTCTATATCACACATGTCTGATGGTGCAAATTTAATCTCACACTTCTGATATATGTGATTTTTTCTCCACCTCTTTCTTTTTATTGAGTGTTACAGTGGTAGTTACAGTATGTCTTAACCTATGATATAAAAAGACTAGACTTGAGACTTATTATTTTTAAACTCTTCATCACTTTTAATCACATGCTTTACAAAAAATTTTAAAATGTAAATATATATATATGTCTCACAATAAATTGATGTAGATTACTTGGAATGCTTGACCTTGACACACTAAACCAGCTGCTAAACAAACAAAGATGAATTTGGGATCAAGTATCTTCCATACAATTTGAACATAGTCCACACTGAATGTAGTGTGTTTGAGATCAGGACACAACAGAACTAAGTGATAAAACATGATAACATCTGTTCAGCTTCATTACTCAACATTTGTCCCGTGTAGTTCAATTAGCTGAATATTGTCCTGTTTATATATTTTTTTCTACTACTAAGTGATGACAAAGTTCCTTCTATACCATTGCAAATGTGTCAAGAGAGTTCACACATACATTTATGTTTAAATAGCTACAGCAGATAAGACCAAACAAGGACAGGACATACAGACGAGGGAAATAAAAGAAAGATTTAACTAATCAGTGTCCTTCTCTTAAGGTTCATTAAAAATACAAATATCTGTCATTATTCAGTCAGTTACCTGTATGTCGTTCCAAACCTCTATAATGAAAACTGTTTGGTTACCAATGCTCTTGAAAATATCTTCTTTTGTGTTCCACAGAATTAAGTCCTACAGGCTGGAAAGACACGAGGGTGAATACATAGTGAGATAAGATTCTGCAATCCATTCAAGCAATATCTCTTATAGATCCAATCTTTGAAAATCAAACTCATGACCTTGGTGCTGCTAGCATCATTTATTTAACATGCCGCTCATCTTGTGGGCTGAATAAGCAGAAAAAAATAAATAAAATGAATAAACAAATAAATAAATTATATATATATATATATAATCACTGTTAGATCAATGCATTAACTACAAATGCATTTAATCTAAAAACACACAACTACATGCTGTACAAGCTGGATATCTGGGTAAATATATGTGATAACAGAGTTGCATTCTTCCTCTTCATGCAACATCAGTATTCAGGGAGGAAAGAAAAGCCCCCCAAATTGACTTTCATCCTCTGCCTAAAGAAATTATTCACTTGTAGCCCAAAGAACCTCTGGCTTGTAGATTGTATTTCAGTGTTATTTTATTGAGGTACCAAGAAGGGACTAGAATGCCATTCCAGGAAAATCACACTTGACCATTTACTGCTTGCCTGGGATTTCTCCCCTCTTCCATTACACCCCCTTTTTCCGTTCTTTTTCTAACCCCCCTCCCCCATCTTCCTCTTCTTTTAACTCTCTCTCACTCTCCCTCAATCTCTTTCACTGTATTTTCTTTATCATAAGTCCCTTGTCAGCACACGTGTTTTCCAATTCTCAAGTTCATTATTGTTAATAAGTCAAATGTATTGCATCTCTCTCCATCACATTGCTGTGTTCAGCTACAGCACATTTTTGTGCATTGTAAACCAATTTACTTTCCTTCCACCAATGCAGATAGTATTAAACAATGCCCTAAGAGCACACAGCTGTCTGAATACGAATGATTTATTGCAGAGTAAGAAGTCTGTGCGTCGCTTTCCACGACTCTGCACTGTAAAATAAGCTCATTTATATTCCATACTGCCACAGCTGCCGCACTTAATATTACTGTCAGTAGAAGCTGAGCCGTGAATTCTTCTGGATACAGCCGCAGTGGTAAGGCCCCTTGCCATCTTAGATATGTGTACAAACAATATTAAAGGGTTACTCCACCCCAAAATGAAAATATTTCAATTAATAACTTAACCCCATGTCGTTCTAAACCCGTAAAAGCTTCGGCCGTCTTCGGAATACAATTTCAGATATTTTGGATGTAACCCGGGAGGCTTGTGACTGTCCTATTCACTGCCATATAACTTCCAATGTCAAGATCCAGAAAAGTATGGAAGACATCGTCAGAATATTCCATCTGCTATCAGTGGTTCGACTGTAACATTGTGAAGTGATGAGAATACTTTTTGTATGCAAAGAAAACAAAAATAACAACTCTTTTCAACAATTTGTCCCATCTGTGTATCCTCTTTGTATCACTGTAGCACCATTTTTGTCTGTCACACTTTTCTAGACCTTAACAGGGTCATTTACTTGCCAGTCAATGGGACAGTCACAAGCCTCCTGGATTACATCCCAAATATGTTAAAATGTGTTCCGAAGACAAAGATTTCTTTACAATATGTTCATTTTGGGGTGCAGTAGTGTCGATTAGCATTAAATTACAGATATACTTTATTATGATGAAAATTATAATAATAAGAACTCAGATAAACCATATATTGCCATAGTCTTGTGTTTATTAGTCACATTAAATCAATGAAAGCAGTTAAATATTTTTATTCAGCAGCAGCGATAGTCATTTCCTGGGTTTCTTTCTTTTTTGGAGTCTGGCCTTTGGATGGAGATTTACTGATCACAGAACCGTGCTTTACTGATAGATGGACATTAGCTTTGTGATTTATTGCCTTTGCGATTTAATTTCGATTAATTGTGCAGCCCTAGCTGGAGGTGACTGTTAAAAAACATTCTTATACTGTATGTCTGAACACTTTGACTTTGACAAGGAAGATTGTCATTGCCTGTAAATAGTAGTATGCTTAGTATGTACTGTAGTAGTATGCTATGACAGTATTTAAGAGTCATTGAATCAGTCTTTCAGCTGACTCATTTAGGAATGAAAAAGTCAAGAGTTGTATCTGAATATGTATATTTCCCTATTACATAGCATGTGAAAACACGGATTACTTTAGAAATGAAACACTGTTTGTGTTGGCGGAGCAAATCTATAAAAAGTAACTGTTAATATTTGTGTCCAAAATGTAATTGCAATCATGGTTAATTAGCATGCTTAGTTTCTGGCATCATAATATTTGAATGACTTCATGAAGATGGAATTAAGGCTTTTAAATGACATACCCTATGCACTAAATTACATTTATTTAATGACATACTGCAGAAAGACTGCAGGGAACATGAGTTTGTAGTCATGGTGATAGTCAGGCACTGAAATGTCTTTTCTCCTTTCTCTGTCGTTTTTTTCCACTTACAAGCGATTACACCTGTCTCTTTTCTCTACCTCTTTCTATTTGCATCATTCATCTGTAATTAAGTCAAAAGAGGCTAATTGTTCTTTTTAAACTACAAGGCTATCATTGAAAACCTTCCTCCTATTCATAGTGCTAATTTGCAGTTGTCACACAATCTTATGGCATTTATGTACCACAGCATGGGGTTTACATGAGTTTTCATTAACTATTCAAGGGATACTGTAGTTCACCCAAAGATGAAAATTCAGTTGCTGGTCCCCATTGACTTCCATAGTAATGAAAAATAAAAATAAAAAAATAAAAAATATCTATGTCTTCTTTTTGATGTTCAAATAGAGGAAATTAAGTCATATACGTCTGTAACAACATGAAGGTGAAAAACATGCCTTGTAGAAAATAAAGACACTTCAGTGATACTGTACAATATATGTGTTAAAAAATGAGAATGGGAAAATATGATGCATGATACTGTTTAAACAAACCGGTGTGTGTAATCTGTTCACAAATAATAAGTATCATGAGCACCTGTGTTATACCTAACATATACACTTGAATTCATACATGATTATGATTTACTGTGTAGATTATTTGTTTAATAAACATGTTTAGACAGGCTATCCAGGGCTGTAAATGCCCCGGAGAGATAATACAAAAGAGCAGCGACACCACAACCATGTCATCTGTTTTCATAGACAACTCCCACTGCTCATACATGCATACACACATACACACGCACATACACACACACACACACACACACACACACACACACACAGCCAAACACGTGTAAACAGTCTCATGCTTTTCATCACAATTTAGGTTAACAATGGACATGAATAAGCGAAAAACAGTGCCTACGTTCTTTTGAGTGTGTGTGTGTGTGTGTGTGTGTGTGTGTGTGTGTGTGTGTGTGTGTGTTTGTGTGTTTCTCTAATCAAATTTCATTGCTGGACTAGGTTAATGGCCATTCCTTTAATTAGCCCCTCTGCCAGATAATAAGTGCCCTGCCCCTTTAAGAGCACAATAGAAGTGCATTTGTATTCACACAGAGTACAACATGATGTTCTTTGGGTGACCCCCACCATTAGCGGGTGGAAACCTGGGCACAGAAAAATTTGCCTAACAAGAAAGAATCTCCGTGTTATAAGAGAGAAAGAGCAAAGCTTGACCTTAGCCAAAAATGTCAAACATCCACTGGTCTTCAATATGACTTAGAGTAGTTTATCATCAGATTTAATCAGAACATATAGGACTGAAGATTTTGCCCTTTGAGGCTTATAAGGGGTTACTGGCTGAAATACTAAATGTTGAATAGATAGTGAGATTGTGTTCAAAACAGAGTTGTTACAGTTGCATTTGAATTGTAAATATTGTTAATATAACATTTTATTATAATATAATATAATATAATATAATATAATATAATATAATATAATATAATATAATATAATATAATATAATATAATATAATATAATATAATATAATATAATATAATATAATATAATATAGTTTTAATAATAATTGTTTGGTATGAATTTATTCATAATTAGTCCATTAATTTGTTAATGTGTCTGTTAATCCATCAAATCCAATCTACCTCTATAAAAAATAACTCAATATTTTTTGGTTAGCAAAGACGATGTTTATGTATTTTCTGTATTTGCATGATAGTTTTATGCATCATGGATCCCAAATCTGAACAATTGCCATATGCCTTTTCACCTCATGTCATAGGTCACCATTCTGCGTGTGACATTGATGATGCACATCTGAAAGGTTGCGAGAGAGATTACCAATAGTTGACCTTCAGATTGGTGCCATTATGCAGGTTTGGTCTTTCGGTTAGGGCTGCACAATTAATCGAATACGAACGTCATGTGCATTTTGTTAGTAAAGCCGGTTCTATAATCAGCAGTAAATCATCATCGTGTGTTTTCAGATGGCGCAGCATTTACTACACAGAGCCATAGTTTACTGACAAGTTACGCAAAAAAATTAAAAATAAATAAATAAATCAGCAGACTATATTATAGTGCAATTATGAAATCTAAGAAATTGTTCGCAAAAAATGAAAGCAGTTTGCATAGTTTCTCTGTGAACTACGGCTCTGTGTTTATGCTGCTTCACCTGAAAGCATGTGAAAATACCACATTTAATAACATGTTTTACTCCAAACTCACTCCATTACATCAGTAAAGTGTTTGAAATTAATCCTTCTGTGAGATAATGCAGCTTCTTACACAGAATAAGGCACACAACATATTTCATAGTATTCTAAGCAGCGATAAAGGCATTGCATTATAAATATACTTTATATTAATTAAAATGATAATTACTCAGATAAATTATATATTGTCATAATTGTGTGTTAATTAGTGAATTAAGAATCAATGAAAGCAGTTCAATCTTCTGTTTATTCAGCAGCAGTTGTAGGCATTTCCCTTTATAGGCAAGTCACAGTCAACATCTGCCTGGTGTGACAGTATCAGCTCTGTGATCAGTGTATCAGCATATGGGCCTGCACTCTATCAAGTGTCTGGAATAAACTTCGAAAAATCCCAGCAACCAAACAGGAAACAGAGTTCAGTGTAACTCCAACAAGAGCAAGTTAAGCTGTTGATCTATTGACTTTCCCTCCCTACTGTACCAACCCTATAGCCTGTCTTTGATAAGCCTGCCAGCTCAGCTTAAAATGCTGTGCGAACAGATGAAGGACGCTGTATCGACATCATCTTGTAGTCCAGCTACAACACAACGCCTGTAACATCTGTAATTCTGTCAGTAGAATGCTTTGATAAGCCATGCAAGCCTTAAACAAATGCAATCAATTTCAGCCTTAAATCAAACAGAAACTCTGGGAGAAAATTTACAGGCTTTGTTGCTGGGCCAGATTTGGAGTGGTTTCCATTTCTATTACCATATTATGGTGCAAAATTACAGATTTACTTTTATTTAGCTGGTAAAACATTTTTAATTATTATTTTATTGCAATACAATAAAAGATAGGAAACGTCCAATAATGTAAGACACACACTAGAACTACCACACACATACACACACACACATAGAAAATAATAATTAACTAACTTTTTTAATATGAGCAGGGCTTGATTGTTTTAAATATAAGAAGTTCTATTTATAGCAAATGTAAAAGCCCTTTCACACCAAAAAGTGTTATGAATAAACCTCATGCTGAAGGAAATGTAATTCGCGTCTGTACAGTAGAACGCAGGAGAGGAAGGTTCAACACTATTCAGCAATAAAAAAAAATGAAGTTATGCATAATGCGAGTAATGAAGTAATGCGTTACTTTACTAGTTACTTGAAAAAATTTATCTGATTACGTAACTTGCATTACTTGTAATGTTAACCCCAACACTGATTATAGCCAACAATCATCTTAATAGTAATGAGTATTATTATTATTATTATTATTATTATTATTATTATTATTATTATTATTATTAAGGCCATTATATTTATGCAAAGTTGCTTCGCTGTCTACGTTGTGTGCAAAATAGAAGAAATACATATCAGAAATATTCAAAAGGGAGAAGCAAGGAAGTGATAAGAACAGGATGCAGGATTGTTTTCGAGGGAGGAATTGAAAGGCTCTTATGATGTGTCATGTGCATGTAATCAATAATGTGAGAGAAATATTGCTTTGCTGTGCTCCGAGTAAAGAGTTTTCTTTGCCCATTTTATAACATATTTCTTTCTTTCATATGGTAGGCACAGCTCTCCATCTCAATTGGGAACAGGAGCTCTTATATTTAAAATATTTTTCACAACTGTGCACGTGGGTTATACATTTTTAAATCTCATAGCACACAGCTTCCATACTGCTGTGTATTCTCCACCCAGAGAGAGCAAGAGAGAGAGAGAGAGAGAGAGAGAGAGAGAGAGATGTTTTGCTTTTTTAGATATGTACATTTCTGCAGCTATTTCACAATAATCAGCTTCAGTAAAGACAGTGAGACAGTGTCTAGGGCTGTGAGAATGAAGAGGGAGGGAGACTTAAAGGAAAGACAATAAACAATTTGACATCTCTGTGTGAGCAACAGCTCCTCTTGTTTTCTTAGGCTTCCATTGCTGCTTGTGTTCTGATCGGAGTCAAAGCCCCGCTCCTCCCAGCATAAGGGAGGGGTGCAGAGGGGGATGGTGCTAGATCCTGGGGCTAGATGTTGATTTGAAGAGAGAAAAGAAAGAATAATAGTCTTTGATGTTTAGGAATAAAAGCTCCTGCCTCTCAGCTTTGAAGGCTGAATGTCAGGAAACCGCAGACTAATTGGTAGTGTTATCTCAGAGGATACTAGCCTAGTGAAGAGACTGCTTACCCCCTGTTACATGAGAGCGCAGGGCTAAGCACCCTACGTAAACTACCTATAGGTGCATCAGACTCAAACTTGAGCAAAGCAGTGATTGTATTTCCATCTCTAGTGTTTCTCATGGATCTGTTCAGTTATCATCAGACTTGATTTCATTTATCAGTAATGGTCAGTTTTGCATAGAAGTGTATGTTTATATTTCTTACATCATATTGGTGTCTCAAGTTGATTGAATATGGGGGTAATATTCATTAACTATTCATATTTAAAATAACTGAAATTACATTAAATTACTTATTACTTGCAGCTTAAAATTACTTTCATGTTATAGCCAATAATCAATAAATGACTGATATTAAAGTTCTATTTTATCGAAACAAAATAAAAATGAAACATTAGAAACGTCTTGGTTACATACGTAACCCTCGTTCACTGATGGAGGGAATGGAGACGTTATGTCGAATGACATATGGGGTCTCACTTGGGAGACCAATCATCTCTGAGTTTAAGAGAAAACGTCAATCAAAATTGGCTGGTGGGTTTAACATACCTGAGCCACTCCCCGTGCCAACGGGTATAAATAGGGTGACAGGTGCATCTACTCATTAGGTTTTACACTGAGGAGCCGAGAACGTGTCCCAGCAACAGTGAACGGTTCAAGGTTGTGGCATGGGGACATAACATCTCCATTCCCTCCATCAGGGAATGAGGGTTACGTACGTAACCGAGACGTTCCCTATCTGTCGGTCACTACGAGTAATGTCAAATGACATATGGGGTCCTAAGGAAAACGCCACAACCCGAACACCGTCACAACCCTGTGGTGCTGCAATTGTCGGCAAGCTGTGGTGTGCCACAAAAGCTACACTTAAGATAGTAACCTTCTCAAAGCCCCAGCGCAAATTCATTGACCTTGGTACCGAAGGGGCCAAAGGGTTAGTACATCGCTGCTGGAGAAGGCCACACTGCTGTTCCGCCCACACAAAGTTAGTGGAAGGGATTTCAACCTTCGGAGAAAGATTGCTTCAAATCTTCCCTATTTGTTCTTACAGCTTGGCAAGATGATGGGGAAGCGAGCCTTACGAAAAGGTCGCTACGGAGAACACATCCTACCCATAGGGAGGTGACATGTGGAGATACTGATGTGGACTGACCTGGGAAACCTTACAGTGGAAGAATACACATATGGGATTACCCATAGGGAATCAAGCCATATGGACACCTAGCCCAGTACAGGGGATGACCGGAACTCCGGGATGCCGACTGTATGTATATCCGTTGGCACGGGGAGTGGCTCAGGTATGTTAAATCCACTAGCCAATTTTCATTGACATTTTCTCTTAAACTCAGAGATGATTGACCTCCCAAGTGAGACCCCATATGTCGTCCGACATAACTCGTAGTGACCGACAGATAGGGAACTAAAATAACTGCATGTGAATTTAAGCATCACAATACTATGAATGTTCAGGATAATGGATATACATTTTGAGCTTTACTATAGATTATATTTAAAGGGACAATTTGCCCAAAAAAATCATGTCGTTCCAAACCTGTATGACTTTATTCTTCTGCGGAACACAAAAGGTACTTTGAAGAATGCCATTAACCAAGCAGTTTAAGGTTAAAAAAAATAAATTTTTCCAATGAAGTTCCAAGAATAAAAGCCATAAAGTTTTGGAATGACATGAGAGTCTTTAAGAAAGTTGTTAAATGAAAGGTAAATGTAACAATGAGCACATATAAATGAACTTTCAGTAACGATCAACAATACTAAATGTTTTGAAAATCTAATAATGACCAATATGTTACCAATATGTCATGCTATGCATCCTAAAAACCTACATACAGAGCTTTTCTAAGTGTGCTTAGTTGTGCGGCAAGTATAGTTCTACAGGATAATAGATTTTTGTTCAAGATTCTAAACACAAGGGGAGATTTAACAGCAGACAAAGGTAGAGAGCTGCCTAGGGACCCCTGAAGACAATCAGGCCTGTACCAACCACCATAATAGAACCGTTCACTGTCTCCAACCAAATTAACAACAGTGAACAAGAACACTTCTGTGCAAGCTGTACAATGAAGAGAGAAACCCCAAGTAAAATAAATTGATTTGAGAAGAAAAGACCACACTCCTGTCCTTGCCTAGGGCCCCAAAATCACTAAATCCACTCCTGCCTAAACGATTCCATAAGTGCGTCATAAGTTGAGATGTACATCATTGGGAATTTTTAGAGTTCAGCCGAGAGTGATATTTAATGGTGTTTGTGAAATGTGGCTGGTCAGAGTAACAGAATGGCACAAATATTTTGATATGGATATTTCACCTCTACACTGTTGCGGATTTTGGGATCAGTGTGAAAGCTGTGATGGTTTCACCCCTGCTGCTACCGAGCCAGAAATACACAGATGTTAGAAGCAAAATTTGACTTCTTCGATCACACTAGTAGAGCCCAATCTTGTATTTACTTTAACAGATTGTACCCTTCACGACTGCATAAATTATTAACAACACAGATCACATGCAAAATGCAACCCAGCAAATCTCTTTTACATAGCTAAATTATTGATTTAGTCTTTTGAAAACTTCAATCTGAAACTTTCCTGAACACCAACTAATCTCAATACTCCGTCTAAAAAGGAAAGAGACTACATAAGGCTTATGTGTTCAGATTATTTACAGTTCTGCTATAGCAAAGGCTTTAAGTTCATATGAATAAAAAAAGCAATATCGGTACCGAGAATCACAAGCATTCCCAGCAGAGAGAAAAACAGAGAGAACTACAAAAAGAAACCGAGAAAAGATAGAAGAGAGAGAAAGAAAATAGACAGTGTTTGGATGTGCTGTTGTTCCAGACCTCATTAATAATAATTAATCGATCTGAGTATTTCTATGAATGGCATTATTCAAATAATGTTAAGTCACATCAGCCCACCTTCTCAGCTGTGAAGAGTTCTTAACGTGATGATAAAAGAGGTGTAATTTCCCCAGTGTCAGACACAATGTTTGAAAGACCCCTGCTATATGAATCACCTTCACCAGGAGTTATGACAAATTTTCTCTGTTGCAGGTTTTGCAGACGTAGTTATCACTATGACCAAGGAACAGTTTCAATGGAGAATCGCTTTTCAAAGAACATCACAGTTCAACTGCCAAGACATTTAAAGGTATAACATGAAGTGAGTTTCATTATCAAAAAACAGGGTGTGGTGGCATGGTGTGAAATTTATGCCTAAACTACTGGTGTAATCATTTTGTTCCAAAATGAACAATAAATGGTTTGCTCCTCAAAGTGTACAGTATATGAGGCCTAACATTTATATTTCACAACATTTTATGGTATGACTGCACCAATATTACAATTCTGATATATACCACATTAAATAATAATAATAATACATATGAATATATGCAGTGTATATGCAAGTACAGTATATTAACTTTGTAAGATGTTAGATGGTAAAACATAAAAAAAAAACTGAAATATGCACGCACAATTAAATATCCAATATCAACAGATATAGTTCCAATTTCAAGTGATATAAATTAACTTAAATTGATAAAAACCAAACCTGATAACTGACATGGTACAAATGGTGCATGTGATATATCATAATGTTATTTCAGCCATCATTACCGATCCTAAAATTACCCTCAAAACCAAACATTACTTTAGAATCGGTATTATATATTTACAAACACTTCTTTTGCTCTATCCCAGCAATACAGGTTGTGCAGAATCTGATTTCCTCAAACTGTGACTGACAACATATATTTTTGCAGTAACCTCCTTCCATCCCCTATCCAGGTCCTAAATGGGCCAATAGCAGTGATTCAGTAAATTATAGTAAAATGGCAGATGCTGAATTAAAACAGGGCAGAAAAGAGTGTACTGATGAGACACAATCAAATGGCCCATAATTCAGTCCGATAGAAGCACTCTGTTGCCAGGTTACACCATTTGGAAATTTAACCTTCCAGTTTTGCCCTGAAAAAGCTCACGTTACGAATTTTTCACAGATTCATGATTGGATATTTAACAGCTACAACATATCTGTTTTAGACATTAATTTATTTCTGCATTCTGTGTATTTTAGTGGATGCTAAAATCCAGGAGGTAATAACATACAATCACCACATATGGTCAAACACATGACACTGTGTGTCCGTGACTTGCTGAGCACTGGATTTATGTAATGGCTTGTTTCTGAAATGATGTCACTAATCTAGAGTGAGTAGTTTATTAAAATAATAATAAAGGGCAATAGCAGAAGACAGAAAAACACAGATTGATGACTGTGAGTATGTAGCAATTCTCCTGAGAGGCAATTAAATATCTGATTAAAGATATATATGAAGGTATAAATGTTGTATGTGTCTGTCTGTCAGGACTGTTCCCTCCGAGGCAGAGTCTCCTCAAAAAATTGGATGACAAAATAATCAATATTACAAACATAAATCGCAAATATTACTAAATATGGCATTAAAAGTATAAAAGTTGTTTTTATTAAGTAACACTGTCTAACATCGACATCCGCAGGCTTGCCTCCCTTCAGTCCATAGACTTTACAACAGAGACCCTGTAGTGTGCAGTGACTTCTCTGGGTTGTAATTGAGAATGAATGGGGGAGACAATGTCTCCATTGTGATATAATTGGATATGATCTATTATGATTGAATGTGATTGGTTCATATGATAACCCCGCCTCTTTTTTTCATGTGAGATCTCGTCTTGATCGAAGAAAATGATGGTGTTATTGTCTAATCATAAAGTAAGTAAACAACTTTCACACTTAGATACCACTACTTTGTGTTACGTCAAAATAAAACTTGAAATGGTCTGAAGACGTGATGACTGCATCAGTTTTCAGCACGCATTCAACATGATGATTGTTACTGACTTTATTTGAAATAAATATAATAATGCATAAAAACACTATAAAACGTATAATCAGAATTAAAAATATTTATATAATATTAATAAAATACAAAATAGAATTATATGTTATTTTTTATGTAATATTTAACTAGGAAAATGTGATAACATTAAGTGTAATAGGGACATATACTGTATAAAGTCCGAGACTGTATAAAAAAAACAGTAATCATCAAAAAGTAATGATTCTTGCTGATACACTCATGATGCTGAAGAACTATAGACTCTCTGCTCAATCACTCACTTATCTCCACGTCAATTGAACTTACTCAGAGATCCTAAAATACTCTAGATCACCAATTTGTCTGACTGACAGTTCACTTTAGAAATGGGTTTAAAGGGATTTCTCAGGTAAGACTTAATTTCCACCAAAGACAAAAGAAGAAAAGCAAAATATAAAAATCTACAACTGTGAATTAGAAATAAAGCAAGCATCTTTGGCTTCCTAAAGACTGTAGAATGCGGTATAGTCCCACTGGGGTCATTCAAGTTATACAGTGACATTCACCTGAAAAAGGCTGAATCATTTCCTTCTGCTACTTGTTTAATTTCACTGTATTTATACCCAATGTGGATTGAATGTAATTAAGCCTGATGCCAAATGAATATAAGGCATGATGTGATGACAAACAAACCCAATTTGAATGATATATGAATATCTAATGCATATCTCTAATGGTCTCTCTTTTTAAAATTAAAAGCTCTTCAGCCTGTATGTCATTGGACACTGCAGCTACACATCAAAAGTGGGGTCTGACTTGACTTAAATTGTCTGAAATCGAAGTCTTCAGCCCATCACATGTACAGTATACTGTGAACACGAAGAAGAGGTTATTAGCATTAATGGAGGAGGCCAGTTAGGAGCACCATTTGTCTACTCATGGACGAATCCAATGGAGCAGTAATATTCTAACTGGATCCATTCCATTAAAAAAAAAACTTATTTTCCTTGTTTACTTTGATGTTTGGCTTGGAGCAACGGGGGCAGTTCCATTTATTTACTCCCACTCTCTGGTTCTCTCTCTCCTTGTCTTAATAAATTGGCTCAGCAACTGAACTACAGTAAACAGGCTCAGCCTCATTCACAAAACACTCTAGTGCCCCCTTCAGGCGAACTCCAGAAGAACAAACATTAGCTATTCTGAGCACGAGGCGCTCGGGGAGAACAGAGTAGATCAAAACAGGCTTCCAGATTTATGATTTCATTCTGTTGCCCCATGAAATTCCTTTTGACTGTCTTGTTCATCATTTAGATTCAAGAATCACTCACGTCACCTTGAACACAACACAGAAGTTGCATGTGACCTTTCAACAGCGAGATTTTTGTCTTAAAAAATTGCTTTATTAATATATAGTCAATGTAAAGATGACTTCTCACACCAGCACAGTCCCCAGAGTCTGGTTCCATATCAGCCTAGCGTTCAGATACAAAAGTGCACTGAGGCTGTCACTATAATCCCGGATCTTAATTAAACTAGGATTATGGGTCAATTAAGGGACAAAAAACCCAAAAAAACATAGAGATCTAATACAAGATAAAACAATATTTTATGATTATCACACTGAAGAAAGAACAAATCAAGGACACTAAGAAAGCAACACAGGGAGAAAACAGGAAGGCAGAACAGGAGTAAAATGTAAATTCAAGCCCATTACCCACTGAAGCAAGAGTGAGGCAGTCAGCATTGGCACAAAACTTCCCCACAGACTCAATCTATAATACACATATTTAGCCAGTCCTCACATCATTAATTTGAGCATTTGAATCATCTTTTCCTCTAAATGACAATGTTCCTGTTGTGTTCTCACGCATTATTGCAGAGGATGAATCTGATCTGATGAAGGTTTTTGAAGGTTTTTTTTTGTTTTAATGGCATTTGAGGGCCAAAGCTAACACACTGATGAAAATCACTGCACCTTCCCAACACACACACACTGAAGCCACTGATATCAATGTATTTCAGTCCTGATCTAAAAGAGATGAATACTGACAACCAGAGAGAAGCATATCCTGAGGCCAAATGTGTGCTTGAATACAAACACAAACACACCATGATACACACACACACACACACACACACACACACACTCATACTTACTTGGCAATCCAAAAGGAGACATTTCATGGACTTTAAACTGATGAAATTGATAAATGTTTGCTGCCAGTAAAGAAAAAAAGATATCGCCATATCTACAAAAAAATATTAAGCACCACAACTGTTTTGAGCACCAGATCAGCATATACAAAATTCAGAAAGATCATGTGACACTGTAGACTGGAGTAATGACTGCTGAAAATTCAGCTTTGAACTTTGAAATCACAGGAATAGATAACATTTTAAAATGTATTAAGAAAAGAAGCTATTTTAAATTCACTGTAATATTTCACAATATTACAGTAGCTTGAAAAAAAAAAGTGGGGAAGTTATGGCCTACTGGTTAGCCGGCAATACCACGACTGAGGTGCCCTTGAGCAAGGCACTGAACCCCCACTGATCCCTGGGCACTGCAGCATAAATGGCTGACCTCTGCTCTGGGACTTTTTTTTTTATTATTATTATTAAATAAATGCAAACTTGGTATATGCAAAATGATAATTTTACAGAAATAACAGATAATAACATGTACTCCACAAGACAAAATAATAACTGAAATTATAACACATTCAAAACTTTACCCTTGAATCTTAATAGTGTGTTATGTTGTGAAAGTTCATGAGTCCCTTTGTTTGCCTATCCCATCAGGGGGGAAAAACATCTTATGCATATTTGACCTCTTTCCAACAATGATTTTGAGATCGACTTTTATAATTTATTTAATTTATTCCAGTGATGCACAAAAATTATAAAGGGTAGAAACATGTAGTGATGCTAAAGGCGGCAACACAATGCAGAAAGAGCTGGCAAGTTTAAACTTTGAACATGGAGATGATGTGTAAATTTTTCTTATTTTGTCTAAAGATCATGTTTTTGCATCCCTCAGAAGCTACATAAAATACAGTACGTGTCACGATCATTAGATGGAGTGCCCATGAGCTTCAGTAGAGGGCACTCCAGTCAGGACCATTCCACCCATTCACCACCAGTTGTCACTTGGACACTGGCACCTCTCAACTGTTGCACCACACCCGAACTACATTACCCATGAGTCACTGCATCACAATCACCCTGCCACACCTGCACCTCATTCATCAGCCAATTTCCTTGCCACACCTGCACCTCATTTACACACACACATAAAAGCAGCACACTCACTCTCACTCCCTGCGAAGTCTTGTTTAGCCAGTCTGACATTTCCGAGCGTTTTCCCTGTGTTTGTTATTCCTGTGTTTTGACCTTTGGACTGTTTATTCCGACTCTGATTCTCCGCTGCCTGTCCCGATCTCTGCTTGTTTCTGGTTACGATTCTGATTATCCCTGACGCCATTCCTGATCTCTGCCTGTATGACCATTCTGTTTAATAAATGCTGCATATGGATCCGAACGCCTCCGACTCCTTGTTACAGAAGACTTCGCCAAACCAGGATCCAGCAGCTTTAAGGAGTAAATCCAGGTCAGCCATGAATCCAGTAAGCCAACTTATGCGTTTACGTCAGGGAATTAGGCCCATCGAGGACTATGTGAAGAACTTTATTGAGTTTGCCCATTTATCTATCATGGACGAGATGTGCCTGATGATATTTTTTCGTGGTGGCCTATCTGAGCCGCTTGGCTCACTCATGCCTTTGCATGATCCTCACTGGACTCTGCAGTATTATATTGATCTGGCACTCCAACTGAGCAGCTCTGCATATACTGTGGAGGAGGAACACAGCACTTTTGCAGTATCCACCACTCCTGAGCCTTGTCCTGTTATGGCCGCCAGCCCAGCGCCTCTGCACAAGATGGCCGCCAGCCCAGCGCCTCTGCACAAGATGGCCGCCAGCCCAGCGACACTGCACAAGATGGCCGCCAGCCCAGCGACACTGCACAAGATGGCCACCAACCCAGCAACACTGCACAAGATGACCGCCAGCCCCGTCGACTTTCCAGAGTCAAGTCAGGTCCCCGTCGACTTTCCAGAGTCAGGTCAAGTCACTACTAACACCCAAAAGTCAAGTAAAACAACAGTTAAATTTCATGAGTCGAGTCAGGTCCCCGTTGATTTCCCAGAGTCGAGTCAGGTTCCAGTGAACTCTCCAGAGTCGAGTCAGGTTCCAGTGAACTCTCCAGAGTCGAGTCAGGTTCCAGTGAACTCTCCAGAGTCGAGTCAGGTTCCAGTGAACTCTCCAGAGTCGAGTCAGGTTCCAGTGAACTCTCCAGAGTCGAGTCAGGTTCCAGTGAACTCTCCAGAGTCGAGTCAGGTTCCAGTGAACTCTCCAGAGTCGAGTCAGGTGCTCATGAACCCCCCAAAGTCAGGGTTAGTCACCGTCGACCTTTCAGAGTCAAGTCAAGTCACCGGTGGCCTTCAAGGACAGAGTCAAGTCACAGTTGATCCTCAGGAACAAAGTCAAGTCACAGTTGATCCTCAGGAACAAAGTCAAGTCACAGTTGATCCTCAGGAACAAAGTCAAGTCACCAACGATCTTCATGAGCAAAGTCAAGTCACCATTAACCTCCGTGAACTAAGTCAAGTCACAGTTGATCCTCAGGAACCAAGTCAATTCACCAACGATCTTCATGAGCAAAGTCAAGTCCCCAATGATCTTCATGAGCAAAGTCAAGTCACCATTAACCTCCGTGAACTAAGTCAAGTCACCATTAACCTCCGTGAACTAAGTCAAGTCACAGTTGATCCTCAGGAACCAAGTCAAGTCACCAACGATCTTCATGAGCAAAGTCAAGTCACCATTAACCTCCGTGAACTAAGTCAAGTCACAGTTGATCCTCAGGAACCAAGTCAAGTCACCAACGATCTTAATGGGCACAGTCAAGTCACAGCTGATCTTCATTAACCCAATCAAATCACCACAGATCTACCAGAGCCTCGTCACATCTCAGCCGAACTCCCAGAGTCTCGTCCTATCCTGTCACGGCCAGGGAGGCCGTCAATGAGCTCTCATTCATTCCGGTCTGGGCTACGGAGACCATCCACCAACTCTCTGTCTGTCCTGTCATGGCCACGGAGGTCCTCCATGAACTAACCGCCTGCCCTGTAATGGCAACGGAGGCCAGCTACCATCTCATCACGGCCACGGAGGCCGCTATTAACCTGTCAATGTTCTCTGTTTCAGTCCCACCTGAGCAGACTTGCGGTCCGGTGCCATCGACTCCACTGTGGTGGTCCTCTGCTCCGCCCTGGTGGGCTTCTGTCCCATCTGCTCGGCTGTGGTGGTCCTCTGCACCGCCCTGGTGGGCTTCTGTCCCGTCTTCTCGGCTGTGGTGGTCCTCTGCTCCGCCCTGGTGGGCTTCTGTCCCATCTTCTCGGCTGTGGTGGTCCTCTACTCCTCCCTGGTGGGCTCCCACGCCACCTGCTCTGCCTTGGTGGACCCTTGTTCCCGAGTTAGGGCCATGGCGGGCTCCTGTTCCCGAGTTAAGCCCATGGCAGGCACCTGTCTCCTATGTCAGGTCCAGAAGGGGCTCCTGTTTTCCTGAGTTAGGCCCAGGAAGGGCTCCAGTTCTGCCTGCTCTGCCCCGGTCCCCGACCACGGCACTTCTTCATGGACCTGGCCCTCCATCCCTCCCCCTGTTCCGCCTCCGCTCCACCGCCCTCCTAGATTGTTTTGAGCGTCTGGAAGCCGCTCCTTTGGGGGGGGGGGGGGCTATGTCACGATCATTAGATGGAGTGCCCATGAGCTTCAGTAGAGGGCACTTCAGTCAGGACCATTCCACCCATTCACCACCAGTTGTCACTTGGACACTAGCACCTCTCAACTGTTGCACCACACCCGAACTACATAACCCAAGAGTCACTGCATCACAATCACCCTGCCACACCTGCACCTCATTCATCAGCCAATTTCCTTGCCACACCTGCACCTCATTTACACGCACACATAAAAGCAGCACACTCACTCTCACTCACTGCGAAGTCTTGTTTAGCCAGTCTGACATTTCCGAGCGTTTTCCCTGTGTTTGTTATTCCTGTGTTTTGACCTTTGGACTGTTTATTCCGACTCTGATTCTCCGCTGCCTGTCCTGATCTCTGCTTGTTTCTGGTTACGATTCTGGTTATCCCTGACACACCTGACGCCATTCCTGATCTCTGCCTGTATGACCATTCTGTTTAATAAATGCTGCATATGGATCCGAACGCCTCCGACTCCTTGTTACAGTACGTGCATGTTTCAAGTACAATTTCCCCCGATCAACCCATGTAGTATCACTATATTTGCTAATTCCAACCCCAACTCTACATTTAAAACTTATCCTCGCACAAACTCAACGATATTAAAAGTAAACCATGATTTGGCAACCTCTGAGCTTCAAAACTTCTTACAAGTTCAAGCAACTAGAGTCAAAGCTGAATAAACACCAACAATAAATTGTTATTATAAAACAGGTGCCTGTGTTAAAAATCAAACATACCAGTTTAATAGATAAATTAAAGTGTTTATACAACACAGCAATTAAGATGGGACTCTAACGAACTGGTCATGCAATACGTGCATTTGATCATTTAATAAAATTACCCACAGACTTTAGACACTTGAGGGTCAGCATAGTAATGTCTCCATTAATGAGTTATTTAATTTAGACTTTTATCACACAACGACTGTTCAGCTTGCGTTTGCATTAATAAAGTCACTTTCAAATAGTATTGTTCCTGCGACTTTCATTTCGTAATTTAGGCTGTACTGAATAATTAAAGCTCTGGCAGCGATTTGATAAGCCTTACGAACTTAAGCAGCTGTTCCTATCAAGCTGTACACTTCTTCCTTTCTGCATCCTCTCTCGCTCTCAAGATAGTGGTGCATTCAAGTCACTCAGATTAGTGATGTGATTAGGAGGTTTCTCTTAATTAACCCCCGTTTTTAATTCCTTATGCAACTCATATTCAACAGAAAACTGTAGCAAAGCCTCATGGGATACATGTAGCTGAACAGCTGCCTTTGTTTAGTTGTGTGTGAGGAAAAGAGTTTGTAGTGAAATCTGGACTGGATTTTTATCTGGATTGGCAGTTTGCAAAACTTGCTAAATTAAGTTCTGCAACAGTCACTTTCGGTGAGTGTAACATTCAGAAGATTTTTAAGGGGTATTTCACCCGCCGATTTTTTTTTTTATTTGTCATCATTAAAATATATTTTGTGTTCCACAGACAAAATGATGTGATTTTTGAGTGAACTAGTCCCTTAAAGTCAAAGTTATGCTTGTTCTGATGAGTCAGATAAATCAGCAGAGACCTCCAGAGGAGACTGAGCAGTGGATCTCATCTCGTGCTTCACTGATGAGAGCAAACCACAGCTATGTTCTGTGTAAAGCATGATACACACATGCAACTGTTAGTGCTTCATGCACAGTCCTTTCTTTTTCACTGCAGAATTAAGCATGAATTGATATGTGTGATCAACACTGAAAACAACAGTTTTTTTTTTCTTGGGCCAGATTTACTAACAGCTTGCATCAGTGTAAACCATCTTTTGGTGTTAAAATATTAAGATTTACTAAAGACACGCAATGAAGAATTAGCGCTGAAAAGGAGTGAATAGTTATTTTTGCGCCTGACCTAATTGAATGTGCATTTGTAGAAACTTCCCTTTCAGGCACATAATTTTTGGAAGGAGAATATTAATGTAACCCGGTGGTGTTAGAGTATGGGGTACGCAAGTATTGCACTTCCCCTTTAAGAGAGCGACTGCTATTGATGACGCACTCAGAGTGCGATATTGAGACAACAGTTTATGCAGTGCATGAGAAAAGGCAATAGTGTGTCATCCTAAGGTAAATCCATCATTTATGTACATATGATGATATTCATTTAATCTGATGTTCGTTTGTTTCAATCCCGTGTATGTACAATGTGTATTTTATGGTTAGGGATTTGGATGAATGTAGATTGTGTGATATTGCACGTGACAAGTGTTCCGGATTCTTTGTAAAACAGAATTTGGTAGGTGTTAATTGTGATGTCTAAGTGCATAACGTATCTGAAGTGCGTGTACAATGTCCTTTGTACATTTAGATTTGATTTCCATGAAGCATTGTTTAATTAATATGATGGAAATGCTGACAGTAGGTCTGTGTTTGTTTAGGGTGCCACTGCCGTGTTTGTGTGGTCTTAACAATGTAGCAGAAATGACTCAAACCAGACAAATTAAAGAGTCGATCAGGGCTGTGGCTGAAACACGAACTGAATTCCTCAGTAAGGCAACAGGAAGTCATAAAACATTCTGTGCCACAAGTCCCAAGCAAGATAACCAACCAACCAAAGCTTTCACAGAACAGCTTTCAACATTAACACCACTAGAACAATTATTGACAATTTCAATTCGGAGATTTGTCAAATTTGTTGTTCATAATTGAAATGCAACGCTGGACATCACATGTAAACCCATGAGAGTTAAAACACTTCCATTGACTTCCCCCCACCTAACAGAACCAGACTGAAATTCCTAAGGGGGAAGGGGCTTTGAACCTCTGGTCTCCACAGAAGTCTTTGTCAAGAGAATGGTAAATAAACTGTGTTTTGTACATATATATGGACCAGAATGAACTCAAAAAGACTTATAAATGAATCAGTCCATCGCTTAACTCCATATTCATTTATATGTAACCCACACATTTCACTATCAAGTTATAATCACTTATTGTGTATGTCTTTTAATAACTATGGGATAACTTAAGGATTCATAATCATGTTTGGTATTGTGACCCGATATATCTTTGACCAGATCTAGATTTAAAGGTTCTTGACTACGCCACCTGGTGCCTCTCACACCAGGATATACTTTGCACATTAACTGCTAATTATCTAATCGAAGGCAAGCAGGTTCGTAGCAATACACCAAAGATGAACTGAACAGAGACGTGCTTTCAATATAAAAATAATAACAAAACTTTATTGTACAATAGTATAATACAAGAGTCACATCGTCATACTGGAGGCACAGTATTAAAACGAGAGACTAGACCTGGTATTGGCTGTTACAAGAGACAATACGATTAACAATTTAATTAGAAAATACTGATTCACTGTCAAGGCAGGTTACCTGTCCGGGATACGCGTGACGTTCACCGCCCGTGCTCTGGATACTGTAGCCCACGATCACGTGCACACACACACACACACACACACACACAGGCAGGCACAACCACTACAAGCCAATGATTCAATCAATATTGTGAAGTGCAGATTACCACTACAATACGTGGTGCAGTGCGCGAGGACGGAACCAGGAACCTCTCTTATGAGCAGCTACTCTAGTACTCTAGAAAAAGGAAGAAAATTACAAGAAAGTTATCACTACCAGAGTGGATAGAGAATGTAAAACTATACACCACTAGTACAGCCAATACCATATCAGTCGGACAGATATGTAGACGGAGGCTACAGCAAAATAACCACAATAAAAAAAAAAGAAAAGATATCTATAAAACTTAATTTTGGCAAGGCAAAGCAGCAGGAGCAATCTCAATGTAGACATACGAACTGACACAGCGGAAAAACAGCCCTTTGCGCCAGTCTTCACAATCCTACATAACAGTTGTTACACACAGCATATTCATCAAATACATTTATATTAAGAGTTGACAATAAAACACAGTCATGCATTACGTCCGGGCAACACAATCAGACTCCTTTTACATGTGTTCAATGCTTTTAGTCCTAACACACTGGATCTACCCGTAACACAATAAACAAACATTTACCTTCTTAATGTTGCTGCTTAGTTGCGGTACAGCTACCTGGCAGGTGCATTGCCCAAGACCTGTGCGCAAATGTGCTCATTAAAATGCATGTCCCAGCAATGACACCCACGTTATGATTATCAGTAAAATGCACAAATAATACCTTCAGTAATACACAGCACGATTACCCGGAAGCATCTGGCAATCAGTCAAACACCTATTTTCCAATAGCCCAGTATTAGATACAATATAAATGCTTAGCTTGCTACATCATATAAACATTTACCATACCTTCGTTGCACAGGAAAACCACATACCCAAGCAGTAACAAAATGTATCTGAACACCAGAGAATCTCTCTAAGCCCAACAGTGCAGACTATTTTATAGGAACTGACCTAGACGCAAATGAGTTGTTTAGCCACTCACGGCTAGCTGGGTGACGTCAGAGGACTACCGTAGCTGCAGAGGGACAAACTTCAACAGGACAGCGAATACTCTGACGGTTACACTCTACCCCCCCGATTTGTTATCGGCGTCCCGCCGATAAGCTCAATAGGTCATAACTCTGCCTTTCTTTAATAAAAAGAATACAAGATAAACAAAATGCAAGGGGGTAACCTAATACCAAGGACGGAAAACCGTTGTCACTTTACCGCTAGACCCAAGTACTTGAGAGTTAGTAGCCCCATCTGCCCTACTCACCACTGGCACTGGGAGGTGGTGTAGGTTGGCGTGTCTTCCTGCAGTAGTCCGAGCTGTTCTCCGGGGTGCCACTGAGCCAGCTAGTGTCTCGTCCGTGATGGGGGCGACATGCGGGGAATCAGGCAAAGCCAGCCTGGGGGCATCCACTGGAAGAGTGGTGGCAAGCTGGATAGGTGGAACCTCTTCCCGAGAGCGGACAAGAACCCATCGGCCAGGGGTGTCACCATCTGCTGACTGGCTTGTTTCCCCCTGCAGTTCCACCGGCCTGTTGGGTGTTTGTGGGTCCTGATCCAAGTGGGCAGGCTTTAGCATGGTTCGATGTAATTGTCGTACTTTGCTTAGGTCCTCTGTTGGGGCCACGGAATATACCACCCCACCAAGTGGGGGTGCACGGATGACCTGATGTATTGTGGCGCCCCAGGCATCTTGGATCTTCGAACGGCCCCTCGTTGTATGGTCTCTGATGTAGACGTGCTGTCCTTCTACCAGTGGCTCACTCCGGATTTTCTGGTCATGCCGTTCTTTTCTCTTGGAAGCAGCAGCTTGCATACGCTCCTTGGCATTCTGGAAGGCCACATTAAGGCGCCGCTGGTGCTCTTGGACCCATTCACACACATGCCCGTGTCCAGGCTCTTGTACCCTGCCAAGCAGGAAGTCCACCGGTAACTGGGGGTCTTGCCCGAACATAAGGTAATACGGTGAGTCGCCAGTTGTCTGATGAACAGCAGTGTTGTAACTAAACACTAATTGGGGTAGGTGCTCTGGCCAGCGGCGCTTCAAATCCATGGGCAGAGTACGGAGCAGATCGTGCATCGTGCGGTTGAAACGCTCACACTGGCCGTTGCCCTGAGGGTGATAAGGGGTGGTCCGGGTCTTCTGGATACCGTACAGGGCACACAACTGGTAGATGATGGCATTCTCAAAGCTGCGTCCCTGATCAGAATGTAGGCGAGCTGGGACCCCAAAACGAAAGAACCACTCCCGGATGAGCACATTGGCCACAGTTGTTGCCTTCTGGTCCCTAGTGGGCACGGCCTGTGTGAATTTAGTAAAAACATCCGTCATGATCAACACTTGCTCTCTACCATCCATTGCAGGCTCCAGGAAGGTGAAATCCACAGCCAATATCTGGTTTGGACGAGATGCCAGGAGGTGCCCCATGGGTGCATGGGGTCGGAGTTGCGAAGACTTCGCAAGGGTACACCGCTCGCAGTTCTGACACCACTGCTTTATATCTTCCCCCATCCCTGGCCAATAGCACCGCAATCTTATCAGCTCTGTGGTACGTTCAACTCCCTGGTGGCCATGGTCGTTGTGGAGCTGCTGTAGGACTTCCTCCTTTAGGCATGCAGGCAACAAGAGCTGACGCACCTCTTCACCCCCATCTGGACGGAATGTTCGGCGATAGAGCAGTCCATCGGCTCCCACAACACGGTCCTATTGTTGCAGCAGCACACGGATAGGGCCCGGCAATTTCCTACGCACTGACGGGTCGGGCAGACCCTGTGCCAACCAAAATGGCAGAAAGGCCCCGATAGTGGGGTCTGCTGCTTGTAACCTTCTTAACTCCTCGAGGGTGCGGGAGGGGAAGGCCGAGACAGCCATCTGGATTGCCAGTGGTGGATCTTGACATCTGGTCGTTTGTTGTACAAGAACTGGTATAGCTGTCCCTAGTGTGGAGGACTCTATGGTCTGTCCCAGTGGTGCTGCAGGTTGTCGGGAGAGGGCATCTGCATTCCTGTTAGTACGACCAGGCCTATAACGGATGATGTAATTGAAAGCAGCCAGCTCGGCCTCCCACCGCTGTTCAGTCGCTCCCAGCTTGGCAGTCCCCAGATGGCTCAGGGGATTATTGTCCGTCCAAACAGTGCATTGTTGGCCCCACAGATATTCCCGAAACTTGTCGGTCATGGCCCACTTCATTCCAAGGAACTCCAGCTTCATCGAACTGTAGTTCTTTTCTGATGGACTGAGACTACGACTAGCATAGGCGATTGGCCGGATCTTTCCTTGCTGCTCCTGCGAGAGAACTGCTCCGAGACCAATGTGGCTAGCATCCACCTCTAGAATAAAAGGTAAGTTAAAATCAGCGAACGCCAAAGTGGGGGCACTCACCAACCTCTGCTTCAAGGCCTGGAAGCTGTTCTCACAGACATCTGTCCACACTCCATCAAGCCGTGGCCCTTGGCCCTTCCGGGTCTTAGTACCGCCAAGCTGTGCCCCCAGGCGGTTTAAAGGAGCTGCCAGCTTGGAAAAGCCCTCCACAAATCGCCTGTAATAACCCGCAAAACCAAGGAAAGACCTCAAGTCGGACACGGTGGTGGGACGGGGCCACTTAGCCACTGCGGACACCTTGGCTGGGTCAGTGGATACACCTTCGCGGGAGACAAGGTGGCCCAGATACTGGACTTCCTTCTGGAAAAAACAGCATTTCTCCAGCTTTGCTTTCAGACCTTCTTTCCGTAGACGGCTCAACACTAGATCCAGACGGTGTATATGATCTTCGACACTAGAAGAAAAAACAATTATATCGTCCAGATATAGTAAAAGGGACTGGCAATGCTGTGCTCCAAACATTCTCTCCATCAGTCGTTGAAAAGTGCTTGGAGCGTTACACAGTCCAAAGGCCATACGGTTAAATTCAAATAACCCAAAAGGCGTACAAAAGGCAGTCTTTGGACGGTCTTGTTCGGTCACAGGTACCTGGTTATACCCGCTAGCCAGGTCCAGCGTGGAGAACCACTGAGCCCCCGATAGTGCATCCAAAGACTCCTCGATGCGGGGGAGGGGGAAGGCATCCTTTCTGGTCCTGCTGTTGAGCTGTCTGTAATCAACACACATACGCAGGCCACCACATTTCTTCCGCACAATCACAATGGGAGAGGCATAGGGGCTACTACTTTCTCGTATGACCTGGCTGTCTAGTAACTGTCGCAGGTGGGCCTTAACAGCATCATAATCAGAAGGGGGGAGACGCCTGTAACGTTGCCTAACTGGTTGGTCATCTAGCAGAGTTATATCATGAGAGATAAGATTAGTACAGCCAAGGTCACCCTCAAAAGCAGAGAACACTGACTCATGTTTTAACAAGAATGCCCTTATCTGTTCTTGCTCAGCCTCCACTAGCACTGACAAATCAAGGGCCTGTATCTGCTCCCTCACTGACTTAGGCCTGACTTCCCCATTAGGAACCTGCATGCTAGCCACAACAGCCTCTATTTCTGGTTGGTCTTCAGAAATGCCCACAGGAAGGCCCTCAACAGTAGCGTGAACCAGTAACCCTAGTGACTGGCGGGGGTATAATATAGCACGTGTAAACCCCACATTGACTACAGGGATAAAAGCTGTACCTTGTTCTACGCGCACTAGCGCAGGCGAAACTAGGAGACCACTAGGTAAAGAGCCGCTAGTCGGTTCCAACAGGACAGCAGGAGCATCACAAAAGTGAGGGGAGCAGGTGGCTGCCACCAATTTTACAGTGCCTCCTGGTATATGAATGGGCCTTCTACCTCTAACTTTAGCTACACCCATTTTGGGTGGGAGAGAGCTGAGCTGGACCCGATGACAATGCTGCAAGGCGTGCCGCCATGGGAGTAAAGCATGAACTACCGGTGGGAGATCAAACAAAGAAGAACCATGTTGGCCAAACAGTTCAGCATAACATTCTTGAATAACATTCATTCCAAGCACACCCGGCACAAGTGGAGGGGTTGGCTGACCTGGGGGATCTTTAACCACTAGCCAACCTCTTTGGGGGATTACCTTCCCTAATACTTCAACTGTTAGCTCAGCATACCCGATATAGGGTATGTCTAGACCATTTGCAGCCCGAAGCTGCAACCAATTACACTGTCGAAGTTTATCCTTGAAATGTTGCACAAAGAAACTCTCCACCAAGGTAGATACCATAGACCCTGTGTCTAAAAGACAACTGACCACTACTCCCCCTACTCTCACAGCTACCTTCGGGCACTGAGCGACAAGGGAGGTTACAGGGTGACTAAAATTGTCCTGATTCTGAGAGCCGCTACCATCCCCTCTCAGCGTGTGGCTCTGCACACTGAAGGGAGCTAGTTTTCCGACTGAGAAACTGAGACAACATTAGCCTGAGCTTGGGCCTGGGGGATGCGATTAGGAGCTACTACTCTCTCATTGTTACACTCTCGAGCGTAGTGACCAGGCTTTAAGCATCGCCTACAAATAACAGTTGACGGCCGACTAACTAGAGGGGGGTGACTGGGGTAGGCTGGGCGAGCTACTCCCTGTAAAGTAGTTAAGGCACTAGTTAAGTGGTTGATCTGTTCTTGTTGCTTCAGCAACATGGAGCGCAGCTCTGCCATTTCTGAACTTGCCATACTAACGGGCGATGAGGCTCTGCCTGGCTGAGTTTTGGAGTACTGCAGAGCACAAAGAGAGGGAACTGAATGACTCCTACCCCTATTAAAGTCACTGGGCCTGCCCTCACACTCCCACCGGATGGCAGCAGCACGCACTTCCAGCATGGACATCCCTGGGGTCTGACGGACAAGTCTCTTCAATTCCCTGCGAAGATCCGAGTCAATAACGTGCTCTGCAAACTGGTCACGGAGCAGCATGTCAAACTGGGGTACTGAGTCAGGGGAGACCTGTTTAACTTTATCCATCAAAGAAAAGAGAGCATGTGAGTATTCTTGTAAAGATTCACCATCTAATTGTTTTCTAGAAAAAAAACTTTCTTGTAAGGCAACATAAGACTGGGAACACCCATAAAGTTCTTTGAGAATATTTGCAATCCTTTCCGGGTTTTCCCGATCTGCCCTTGGCCTATAGCGAATCTCATCTTTAGCCTCCCCATCCAGATGATCAAACATAAAGTAAGCTTTGTCAAGTGCACCCAAATGTCTAGTACGCGCACAAACCTCCACCTCTTCCACCCACTCAACAATGTCAATACCCACCCTACCCCGAAATACAGGACACTTCCGTTCCCTAGGAAGATAAATCAACCGTTCGTGGGAAGCTGGGTTGGCAGAATTGTCCGGCTGAGGCGGCGGTGGTTGCTGCTGCTGCAGGCGGCCATTGTCTGCCTGCAGCTGACGGATCTGTTCTCTCAGCTGTTCAACTTCATCCATTACTGCAGCAGAGTAATGCCCACGTTACAGGAGAGGCGGGGGGTAGTCAGTGGCCCTCCCACTGCTCCTTTAAGTCCCACACCGTGCTCACTGCTGCTTTGCCCTTAACCTATTACTATGCCTTGAAAATCAAAGTATACATAGACAAAAAAAAGGAAAAAAGAAAGAGAAGAAAAAAAGACACGTCTCTGTGTGCAAGGATCCTGCCGACTATGCCACTTTGTGACCCGATATATCTTTGACCAGATCTAGATTTAAAGGTTCTTGACTACGCCACCTGGTGCCTCTCACACCAGGATATACTTTGCACATTAACTGCTAATTATCTAATCGAAGGCAAGCAGGTTCGTAGCAATACACCAAAGATGAACTGAACAGAGACGTGCTATCAATATAAAAATAATAACAAAACTTTATTGTACAATAGTATAATACAAGAGTCACATCGTCATACTGGAGGCACAGTATTAAAACGAGAGACTAGACCTGGTATTGGCTGTTACAAGAGACAATACGATTAACAATTTAATTAGAAAATACTGATTCACTGTCAAGGCAGGTTACCTGTCCGGGATACGCGTGACGTTCACCGCCCGTGCTCTGGATACTGTAGCCCACAATCACGTGCACACACACACACACACACACAGGCAGGCACAACCACTACAAGCCAATGATTCAATCAATATTGTGAAGCGCAGATTACCACTACAATACGTGGTGCAGTGCGCGAGGACGGAACCAGGAACCTCTCTTATGAGTAGCTACTCTAGTACTCTAGAAAAAGGAAGAAAATTACAAGAAAGTTATCACTACCAGAGTGGATAGAGAATGTAAAACTATACACCACTAGTACAGCCAATACCATATCAGTCGGACAGATATGTAGACGGAGGCTACAGCAAAATAACCACAATAAAAAAGAAAAGAAAAGATATCTATAAAACTTAATTTGGGCAAGGCAAAGCAGCAGGAGCAATCTCAATGTAGACATACGAACTGACACAGCGGAAAAACAGCCCTTTGCGCCAGTCTTCACAATCCTACATAACAGTTGTTACACACAGCATATTCATCAAATACATTTATATTAAGAGTTGACAATAAAACACAGTCATGCATTACGTCCGGGCAACACAATCAGACTCCTTTTACATGTGTTCAATGCTTTTAGTCCTAACACACTGGATCTACCCGTAACACAATAAACAAACATTTACCTTCTTAATGTTGCTGCTTAGTTGCGGTACAGCTACCTGGCAGGTGCATTGCCCAAGACCTGTGCGCAAATGTGCTCATTAAAATGCATGTCCCAGCAATGACACCCACGTTATGATTATCAGTAAAATGCACAAATAATACCTTCAGTAATACACAGCACGATTACCCGGAAGCATCTGGCAATCAGTCAAACACCTATTTTCCAATAGCCCAGTATTAGATACAATATAAATGCTTAGCTTGCTACATCATATAAACATTTACCATACCTTCGTTGCACAGGAAAACCACATACCCAAGCAGTAACAAAATGTATCTGAACACCAGAGAATCTCTCTAAGCCCAACAGTGCAGACTATTTTATAGGAACTGACCTAGACGCAAATGAGTTGTTTAGCCACTCACGGCTAGCTGGGTGACGTCAGAGGACTACCGTAGCTGCAGAGGGACAAACTTCAACAGGACAGCGAATACTCTGACGGTTACAGTATGTTTGTGATGGACACTGCTTGCTTGAAATAGTCCTGACAATCAACTATTTCTCAAATGTATCATAAATATGTTATAGGAATCATGTCCAAAATTATACCCTGCAAGAGCGGGAAAATTCGGACCACATGCTTGGTAAGATAAACATATGATTCATGATAACCCCGAGCCAAGACTATATCTGATTGGTCAAGACAATTTTTGAGGTGTGGCCAACAGGCCAGTTTAAATACACAGGACACCATAAAATCTATTAGTCGTGTCTGCTTTTAGCTTTGCGTCTTAGCTTTAGCTTTTAGCCATGCTGTTTGTCATCACTGTTCTTTGAGCGCGGTTCCAGCGTGCTTTAGCCTGCACGCCTGCTGCTACTTAGCCACGATGAGAAGAAACACCACATAGTCTCGTCAAACTTACTTCTTTTCTTTTCCGTTTGAGAGTTTCGTGTTCTGAGTTAAGTTTTGTAACGTCGAGTCTCCGACGCCTGACCTCGGGTGCCCCTTCAACTTCAACCAGCCACACAACTCCATCTTCAGCCAACGTCCAACCACGGCCTTCTCAAGACGTCACTTCAACGACTACTGAACTTCCAGCCAATCAGTGACAACTTTACACAGACAATGTCCCTTCAGACATTTGTGCTGGTGTAGCTAATATAATTTTACTCAATGCGAGGGTTAATTAAGTGATTGATGGTTGTTCATGTTTATGCAATTTAACGTATTGCTATCAACTTGGGAATCCACATTTCCATTCTCTTAAACTCATCTTTCCCTAACTTTCAATCTTCCTGCAACTTGTGTGAATGTGTGAGTGCGTGCGTTTATGTGAATCGCAGGGCGTCTCAGTGATCAGCCATGAAACAGTGATTCTGTTCAAATTCCCTTTAAAATCTTAAATGATTCCCTTTGAACTATATTGACCTGTTTTCTTTACAACAAGCATTGTTTCACCCTAAAAGTGTGCACTAACATTATCAGTATTTATACATTTGGAAGAATTGACACATTATTTGAGTTTTGCTTATTTACTTTCTTTGGAATATTCATTTGAAACCTCCGTTTGGAGTGAAAGCTCAGTTTTAGTGACCCTGTGTGGTGAATCTGTTTTTTGTTTTTGTAAATAGAGTGATATTGAAACATCAGCTGTTATTTGTTGAACTATTGATTTAACATTTCTCAAGATCACAACCAGACAAGAAAATCAATACAACAGATTGAATTAAAATACAAAAATAAATTAGCAAATCTGAAAACATTAATTCTGTGTCAATTTATTTATTTTGTTAACTGGCAACAAAACTTGGTACCAGGAGTGGGGTCTTTCACATTTTAATTTTGCCAGTGACGGTTAAGTTTTAGTGGCACACGGGTGAGCAAACACGGTAGTGGGGAAGAGGAGCCTCCTGTGTGGAAGGAGCCAGTGACGGCGGTGCTGAGGGCTTGACACAGAGACGGTGCGTGGTTGGCCAGGACGTGACGGAGCTTAACAAGACTTATGTTTATGTACCCCGTGAACGTTACATCAGCCCATTCACAGGGAACATTGAAAAAGATGGAAGAACAGTAGATGAGTTTGTGGAAGAGGTTGAGCGTGCTTTAAGGGCCCGAAACCTGACACCAGATGACGAATGTGATTTTGTTATTTCTTTGTTGAGAGGCTCTGCATTAGAAGAGGTTCGTCTGCGACGAGATGTAGACACTGATGTAGCCACTGATGTACTTACTTATCTTAGAGAGTCTTTCACTGATAGACGCAGCAGTGCTCAGCTTCTATAGGACGTTTATAGTCGTAAGCAAAAAGAGGGGGAGGATGTCCGTGATTTCTCTCATGCACTAGCCCAAGCTTTAGGTCGAATTACTAAGTGTGCACCAGAGGCTGTGGGATATGAAAGGATAATGTTAAGAGACCAGTTTGTAGAGGGCATCCGAGACCCTTCACTCAGACGAGAACTTCGACGGTATGTAAGGGAGAAACCTGAGTCTTCTATGGTAGAGGTGAGGGATGAAGCTTACCTCTGGGGCTGGGAGGAGCAGTCGGGGAGGGTTAGTACTCCTAAAAGTCTAAGTGTTACTTATGGCTCCTTCAGTGAGAGTGCACAGTGTGCAGAAAACAAAGCCGTGGGCCACAACCCAGTCACTTTAATCCACAGGTAATGGATGTAGTCACTGAACAGGGGAGGCAGATCCTTGAGTTAACACAGGCTGTTAAAGGCTTACTGACACCACAACAGGGGGTTGGGAGTCTGAGGACAAATAACACAAGAGTCCAGTTACGGTTTATGGAGGATGGACAGTCCATATGTCTAAAATGTCAGGAGTCAGGGCATATTGCAAGGAACTGCCCCCAAAAACGCGGCACTAAAAAACGGCAGCCCTTCCCAACGAATCGGGAAATGTGACTCCCCGGTTGCTGTGAGTCGAGCAATCCGGGGCAGCCTATAGACTCAAGTCAAGAAGAACTGCTGAAGCAGGCAGTGGGAACATGCCCCCAAGTAGATATTAAGGTTCTTGGTGTAGAAGTATCATGTCTCTTGGACACAGGCAGCCAAGTTAGTACAATATCAGAAAGTTTCTTCCGACAGCATTTGGGAGGTGATGATGAAGACATGCTTTCAACTGCTGGATGGCTCAAGCTCACTGCCGCCAACGGACTGGACATCCCGTACTTGGGATATCTTGAGCTGGAAATAGAGACTATGGGCAGAAAGATCCCAAAATGTGGTTTCTTAGTGGTACAGGATCATTCTCTCTCCTCAAAGGCTGTTTCTTGTATTGTAGGAATGAACATCATAAGTCGGTTCAGGCAGATAGTGCGGTCTGAGTTCGAGGCTCCATTGCAAGAGGGGCTAGAGACTGATTGGAGGAACATACTCCAGCATACACAGACCTGTGATGTCCATAAAAGTCGGGTGGCCTGTGTAGCAGGGAGGAGTGTCATTCATGTGCCAGCAGCCTCCATAACTATGGTAATGGCAAAAGGATGGCTGGTGAGTGCTAAAGGTGAAAGCCAGTGGCTGCTAGAGCCAACACACCTACCGCTGCCAGGGGGTTTGCTGGTTATGCCAACAATAGTAAGCTCCCACCATAATGAGGGCCCAGTTCAAGTTCTTAACATGTCTAATGAGGATGTGTGGTTGCACCCCAGGACTCGCATCAGTGTCCTGTCACAAGTAGAGCTGGTGGATAATGATCCAGGACACGAGGTAACATTCCATCGCATTTCTGTTAATGCCGAAGAGATTTCTCTGGGGGCCAAGTCACCATCAAATCAAGAGCTGTGGTCAAAAGTAGTGTCTCAGCTTGACATTGGAGGTATGGTTGAACAGCAAGCCGAGTTGAAAGCATTACTCACTGAATATGCTCATGTGTTTGCCATGAGGGATGAGGATCGGGTTCACAAACAGAGTAAAACATGAAAATAATTTAGTGGACGATTTGCCTGTTAACCTGCTGTATCGTAGAATTCCACCGAACCAATACAGAGAGGCCAAGGAGCATATAGCAAAACTGGTGAGAAAGGGTGTTATCCAAGAGAGTTCAAGCGCCTATGCATCCCCAGTGGTGCTAGTGAGAAAGGCTGATGGTAGTATTAGGTTGTGTGTCGACTACCGCAAGCTAAATCTGAAAACTAAGCGTGACGCATTTCCACTGCCACGAGTGGATGAGAGTTTTGATGTGCTACGAGGTGCCCAGTTCTTCTCGAGTATCGACCTGGCCAGTGGATATCACCAGCTGGCTGTAGCAGAAAAGGATCGGCACAAGACGGCCTTTACCATGCCCTTTGGGCTGTATCAACATCTAAGAATGCCGATGGGGGTGTGTAATGGGCCTGCAACTTTTCAAAGATTAATGCAAACAACAATGAATGATCTAATCTTCCAGATTATGCTTGTGTATTTGGATGACATTTTGGTGTTCTCCAGAACATTTCCTGAGCATTTGGAGAGGTTGCAGACTGTTTTAACAAGGCTACAGGAGACTGGACTTAAAGTCAAAATAGGAAAATATCATTTCCTACAGCCTACCGTGACATTTTTGGGGCACCAGGTATCCGCAAAGGGTATAGCAACCGACCCTAACAAGATCTCTGCTGTGAAGCAGTGGCCAGTACCCACTACTCTGAAAGCTCTTAGGTCGTTCCTTGGGTTCAGTGGGTATTATAGAAGATTTGTCCCTGGCTTCTCAAAAATCGCAGGGCCGCTGCATGATTTAGTCAATCAATGTCTGAATGAGGGACCTCCAGCTAAAGTTGACCAAAAGGTGATCAATGGGTGGAGTCCTGAGTGTCAGGCATCCTTTGATGTTTTGAAGGAGAAACTAACTAGTGCGCCTGTGCTCGATTTGCTGATTTCACTGCTGCTGAGTCTCAAGTGGGCAGTAACTGAAACATTTCGGAGCTATTTGCTGGGTTCCAAATTTACAGGCATCACCGATAATAACCTATTATGTCACCTAAACACCGCCAAGCTAGGAGCCCTCGAACAAAGGTGGGTGGCGCAGCTAGCAGCATTTGATTTTGATGTCCAATATCGACCGGGTCGTTGTAATCATGCCGCAGATGCCTTGTCTAGGCCGCCCTTGGCAGGGGAGCCCGCGGTAGACCTGGAAGATGCTGAATATGACAACTGTGTGACTATTTGTAGCCAGGTCTGACGTGGGATTGCTCTTGATGCAGAATTAGTCCAAGCAGGGATAGAGAGGTGCTAAGTCTGGCAGATGCGTGCTGTGGAAGCCGGTGGGCTGGCTTCCATGGAAGCACAGGGGAGTACTCCAATTTGGCCCGGCTATTCTAAATAGCAATTGGCCACATTTCAGAATCAAGATCCAGTGTTGAAGGAGTTCAGGATCTTTTTGGATCAGAAAAGTAAACCTGCAGGGTTGGAGGTGAAGATCCTGTCTAAATCCGTGCAATCATTGATGAAGCAGTGGACCAGATTAAGGGAAAAGGAGGGATTGTTTTATCGGGTAGTGGAGGATGTGCGCCATGGGGAGTGCTTCCAATTGTTAGACCCAGCCTGTTTAAGAACCCAGGTGCTGGAGAGTGTACATGGTGGGATGGGGCACCAGGGGATTGAAAGAACCCTGCAGCTGCTGAAGCGAAGATGTTAATGGGTTGGAATGCATGGAGTTGTTGAGCAGTGGATTAAGAATTGCCAGCGATGCATTCTTATGAAAATGCCTCAGCCTAAAGTGCATCCACCCATGAGTTCATTCCTTGCCAGCCGGCCTCTAGAAGTGGTGGCATTGGATTTCACTTTGCTGGAACCAGCAACTGATGGAAGGGAGAATGTCTTAGTAGTCACTGATGTGTTCACCAAGTTCACACAAGCTTTTGCGACGCGGGACCAGAAGGCTAACACCACAGCTAAAGTTCTCTTGAGGGAGTGGTTCATGAAATTTGGTGTTCCGGAACGGCTAAATTCCGACCAGGGGTGCAATTTCGAAACCGAGGTGATTGCAGAATTGTGCAAGCTGGGGTTAAGAAGAGCCGTGCCACCCCCCATCATCCTACAGGAAATGCCCAGTGCGAGCGTTTCAATCGCACTCTTCATGAGCTGCTTCGAACACTCCCTCCTGAGGCCAAAAGGCAGTGGCCTGAACATTTGGCAGAACTGGTCTATGCATACAACGTTACCCCGCATTCAACAACAGGGTACTCTCCTTTCTATCTGATGTTCGGTGTGGACCCTCAGTTGCAGGATGCCTAACATCCGACCCAATATCGGGTGATAGAGATTCAAGGGACAACACATACTGTTGAACCGTTGGAAGGAGGCCCCATCAGGAGAGTGAATCGGTTGGATCTCAGACCATGTGTGGACATCCCTGATTCAGTGGTCCCCAAATGGTGTTCTGAGCCTAATTGGGATGTGGATGAGGTTTCATCAGGGGATGTGGACGATGAGAGTTTGGGGGAAGGTGTAGTGCTCTTGGAATGTACTGGTCCAAATGTTGATGAAAGTCTCACATGCACTGAAGCTTAAAATGAGATGGGAGTTTCAGAGGAATCACCTGTTGATCCGACAATTCCGGCCAGTATAGAACTTGGGGAAGGGTCTCAAGAGCAAAGTGGGGTTTCTAGTTTGCACCCACCTCGAAGGAGTACCAGATCTAATGTGGGTCAACATTCAAATCCACACCATGAGCCTAGATCAGCCCTTAGTCATAGTGCTGTTTCTCAGATGATAGCCAATTTGGGAACTGTGTTCTTTAGTGAAGCAGTCTAAGAGCTGAGAAATTCTTACACTGTCACCGAGGACGTTGACAGGTCGGCAGGGGAGAATGTAACCGGGTGGTGTTAGAGTATGGGGTACGCAAGTAGTGCACTTCCCCTTTAAGAGAGCGACTGCTATTGATGATGCACTCAGAGTGCGATATTGAGACAGACAGTTTATGCAGTGCATGAGAGAAGGCAATAGTGTGTCATCCTAAGGTAAATCCATCATTTATGTACATATGATGATATTCATTTAATCTGATGTTAGTTTGTTTCAATCCCGTGTATGTACAATGTGTATTTTATGGTTAGGGATTTGGATGAACGGAGATTGTGTGATATTGCACGTGACAAGTGTTCCGGATTCTCTGTAAAACAGAATTTGGTAAGTGTTAATTGTGATGTCTAAGTGCATAACGTATCTGAAGTGCGTGTACAATGTCCATTGTACATTTATATTTGATTTCCATGAAGCATTGTTTAATTAATATGATGGAAATGCTGACAGTAGGTCTGTGTTTGTTTAGGGTGCCACTGCCGTGTTTGTGTGGTCTTAACAAGCATTGTTTCACCCTAAAAGTGTGCCCTAACATTATCAGTATTTATACATTTGGAAGAATTGACACATTATTTGAGTTTTGCTTATTTACTTTCTTTTGATTATTCATTTGAAACCTCCATTTGGAGTGAAAGCGCAGTTTTAGTGACCCCATGTGGTGAATCTGATTTTTGTTTTTGTAAGTCGAGTGATACTGAAACATCACCTGTTATTTGTTGAAACTATTGATTTAACATTTCTCAAGATCACAACCAGACAAGAAAATCAATTGAATTCAATTCAATCATTTTCAACAGATTGAATTAAAATACAAAAATAAATTAGCAAATCTGAAAACATTAATTCTGTGTCAATTTATTTATTTATTTTGCCACTGGCAACATTAAAATGAATCATGCAACATGATTTACAAATGTCTGTGCTCATCAAATTACATTTTTTTTGCGCCATTATTTAACGCTCCAAAAAAGCATGTCTTAAAGCAGGATGGTAATTTGCACTGTTCTAGGTATATTGTGCTGGACATCATGGAAATGTTTTGGCTGCATCTTTGTTCTTTAATTTGAGCATTGTCAATAAATCACCTGCAGAATTTCCCCCTCCCATCGGCACTTTTATGGAATTTTGCGCTAACACTAAATTGCCCTGTTTAGTAAATCTGGCCCCTTGAGTTCTAAAAATCACTTATATGCTACTTTATCTCAAATAAAATTAGATTCCTTAGATTTAGAATAAGATTCGATTTCACACAACAGATGTGTTTGTCAGCATACATTCCCCACCTACATAAGATTCACATGTTTATTTGTTTATGTCATGTTAATGACTCTCATGACATAAACAAATCTAGATACAGCTGGCTAATGACTCTATTCTTTTGCATAGACTTGAACACTTTGTTGGCATTAATGGAAGTGCATTAGCATGGTTTAAATCGTACTAACATGACCGCCATCAGTTCGTAGCAGTAAATGAAGATGTATCATATCGATCACAAGTGCAGTAGTGAAGTTAAGTGAAGTGAAGTGAAGTGACATTCAGCCAAGTATGGTGACCCATACTCAGAATTTGTGCTCTGCATTTAACCCATCTGAAATGCACACACACAGAGCAGTGAACACACACACACACACTGTGAGCACACACCCGGAGCAGTGGGCAGCCATTTATGCTGCGGCGCCCGGGGAGCAGTTGGGGGTTCAATGCCTTGCTCAAGGGCACCTAAGTCGTGGTATTGAAGGTGGAGAGAGAACTGTACATGCACTCCCCCCACCCACAATTCCTGCCGGCCCGGGACTCAAACTCACAACCTTTCAATTGGGAGTCCGACTCTCTAACCATTAGGCCACGACTTTGAGGTACGGAGTACCTCAAGGCTCAGTACTAGGGCCGCTACTCTTCACGCTTTATATGTTACCCTTGGGAGATATCATCAGGAAACATGGTGTTAGCTTTCACTGTTATGCTGATGATACTCAGCTCTATATTTCTTCGCGGCCCGGTGAAACACACCAATTTGAAAAACTAATGGAATGCATAGTCGATAAAAAAAACTGGAAGACGAGTAATTTCTTACTGCTAAATTCTGAAAAAACAGAGGTGTTAATTATAGGACCTAAAAACTCTGCTTGTAATAACCTAGAACACTGTTTAAGACTTGATGGTTGCTCTGTCAATTCTTCGTCATCAGTTAGGAACCTAGGTGTGCTATTCAATCGCAATCTTTCCTTAGAAAGCCACGTTTCTAGAATTTGTAAAACTGCATTTTTCCATCTCAAAAATATATCTAAATTACGGCCTATGCTCTCAATGTCAAATGCAGAAATGTTAATCCATGCATTTATGACCTCAAGGTTAGACTATTGTAATGCTTTATTGGGTGGTTGTTCTGCACGCTTAGTAAACAAACTACAGCTAGTCCAAAATGCAGCAGCAAGAGTTCTTACTAGAACCAGGAAGTATGACCATATTAGCCCAGTCCTGTCAACACTGCACTGGCTCCCTATCAAACATCGTATAGATTTTAAAATATTGCTTATTACTTATAAAGCCCTGAATGGTTCAGCACCTCAGTATTTGAATGAGCTCCTTTTACATTATAATCCTCTACGTCCGCTACGTTCTCAAAACTCAGGCAATTTGATAATACCTAGAATATCAAAATCAACTGCGGGCGGCAGATCCTTTTCCTATTTGGCGCCTAAACTCTGGAATAACCTACCTAACATTGTTCGGGAGGCAGACACACTCTTGCAGTTTAAATCTAGATTAAAGACCCATCTCTTGGCTTACACATAACATACTAATATGCTTTTAATATCCAAATCCGTTAAAGGATTTTTAGGCTGCATTAATTAGGTAAACCGGAACCGGGAACACTTCCCATAACACCCTATGTACTTGCTACATCATTAGAAGAATGGCATCTACGCTAATATTTGTCTGTTTCTCTCTTAGTCCGAGGTCACCGTAGCCACCAGATCCAGTCTGTATCCAGATCAGAGGGTCACTGCAGTCACCCGGATCCAGTACGTATCCAGACCAGATGGTGGATCAGCACCTAGAAAGGGCCTCTACTGCCCTGAAAGACAGCGGAGACCAGGACAACTAGAGCCCCAGAATCAGATCCCCTGTAAAGACCTTGTCTCAGACGACCATCAGGACAAGACCACAGGAAACAGATGATTCTTCTGCACAATCTGACTTTGCTGCAGCCTGGAATTGAACTACTGGTTTTGTCTGGTCAGAGGAGAACTGCCCCCCCAACTGAGCCTGGTTTCTCCCAAGGTTTTTTTCTCCATTCTGTCACCGATGGAGTTTCGGTTCCTTGCCGCTGTCGCCTCTGGCTTGCTTAGTTGGGGTCACTTCATCTACAGTGATATTGTTGACTTGATTGCAAATAAATGCACTGACACTATTTAAACTGAACAGAGATGACATCACTGAATTCAATGATGAACTGCCTTTAACTATCATTTTGCACTATTGACACTGTTTTCCTAATGAATGTTGTTCAGTTGCTTTGACGCAATGTATTTTGTTTAAAGCGCTATATAAATAAAGGTGACTTGACTTGACTCTCCTCTCTTGTGCACTAATAATTAGTCATTTAGCAGATGTGTCTATCCAAAGCGACTGGACAATCCCCCTGGATCAACCTGGGGTTAAGTGACTTGCTCAAGGCACAATGGTGATAGCTCATTGCTCTCTCCTTACAGGGCCTTAACCAGCAAACTTCCAGTTACTTACACTTAACCACCACACATACCATACCACAAAACGTACATGCAAATACATGTACATAAATAGATGACAAATACATAAAAAAAAGTGTAAATAAATGATACTACACAAAAACTTCAAGTAAAAACCTTAACCCCCCATGTTCTGTTATGTTTCTGTATTTGGAGTCTGTGAGACTGCAGAGATGCATGTGTAATTTCAAACTTGACCTCTCACAAAAATCTATTTACCACAAAACAGACGTGTTATTGAGTTATGTATATTCGATTAACATTTATATTCAGAGGTCAAAAGAAATCAAAATATGTAATAAAAAGAAGACAAGAAGAAGATAAAATTCATTAGAGGTAGGAGACAATGTACAGTATTCATTTGAAGCAATTTTTCCTGGGATTGAAAAGGGTACTTTGAATTACGCTATGCACTGTGTTGTGATTTAGAGTTAAACATAATGTCCTTGCAGATCAGGAGTTTTTTTTTTCTTACAGTGCAGAAGTGCATCTCTATATTGTGTTTATTAGCAGAGAACGTTATCAAGTAAAGATCAATACACTCTTTTAGACCCCAAACATAAAGTTACATTGTTCACAAAGAAAAGTTGAAATATGGCAGCAAAATGAAATTTTGTTTTACAATAGTTAAGATGAAGACACATCATCAAGTACCAACCGGAATGTTAAGTATGTTTCAGAGCTATTAAATAGCCTCAGGGTCTCTTAGACCCCAAACATGAGGGTTACACACTTTCACACAATCACATTCACACAGACACACCGTTTTTTTCTCCACTTTCGGCTCTAGCTATAAATCAATTCTGTACTATAATAACAGATACAGCTGGCAGTCTAATTTTCTTTTGACTGATAACATAAAAGAAGCTGTTTCTCTCAGTTATGGTGTTGATGAGTGCTTTTAAAATAGTGCTGTGTTCTTATGTTGTGAAACAACACAACAGCTGTGTCATCTGCCAGTGTCATTTCACACATCGCTGAGTGTAAATCAGTTTCATTCCTGGGAACAACTACTCCACAGTTCTCTCTCTTCCCCTCTCCTCTTGCAGTGAGATAGTCTTGTAAGTTTTTCATGTTCAAATATAAAATTTGTTCTCTGAATGACTAATTTGCTGTTAAACTCCTCCTATGAATTTCCGCATGACATGTATAATTAAGTTTAGACAGTTTGCAGTAATGTTTAACATGCCTGGTATGAAAATGATCGCTGCGTGACGCTGAGACGGCAGAGTGACGTGAACAAGGCTTCAGAGAGTTGAGAGTGAGGGCGCAAATGCAACCTTGCCAGATCCAGCTATTATAAGTGTTTTTGGACTTTTCTTTTCCACTTAATAACACATAAGAAAGATAATAAATTAGGAAGTTACAATTTAGAGTCAGCGATATCTTTATCTTATTGGCAAAAGATTGAAATAATTTTTTTGTATTTTTATTTATTTTTTTGTTTGTTTTAGTAGCAATATCTGGCAACACTTCATCGCCGGCACTTAATTGACAGCAATCAAAAAAGCCCATGGACAGGTTTTTGCTAACATATGACATTCTGTAAGGGAAACGCAAAAATTATCATGATATTATCCGACATAAACATTATCAATGCTGTCAAAAGCAGTAGCATGTAACACTAGTACACACAGATCTGTAGAACAAGTAGGTTACAGAATTAAATGAAATATGCCAAAACTAGCCATGAAGAAGTCTATTCTATCTCATTCTTTATAGTTAAATTTTCACAGATCATGCTATAAGCTTTCAAAAGAGCACTAGACGAAGTTATTGTAGTTATGTATTGTTGGAAGAAAAATAAACAACTGATAAAATTATCCACCCTTAAATATAATAAAGTATTAACAACTTTTGTATGCAAGAAATAGGTTACGATTGAAAAATAATCACATCCTCCAAAACAGAGAAAACATCTTTCACAAACATGCACCAACCCAACCCCCCACTGCCTAACCTCAATAATTTTCAAATCCTGGCTATGGCCATGCTTGTTAGCGCCGCGCCGTTGCCCAGACCTACTCAGACAAGTCAACAGAGCATTCTTATGGCATGACAGGTTAGACTCAGCCTGCCAGGGTTTGATTTCTTTTCCTCTCTCCATGTATTTGTCCTCTAATCTGAAAAGCTGCAGTGAAAATTTTCACTCTGTTATTTCTTTCGTCTTTTTCTTCCCCAGGCTAAACAGCACCAATGACCCCTGTGAACTTCATGAGGAATTTCTTGGGTTTACATAGCAGGAGAATGTAGGCTAGCTAAACAAGAAAACAGCTAAAGAGATGAGAGCTCTCCAAATGCTAACACAACTACACACATAAAGAATGATAGCCTAGGGGTACGAGAGAGGAAGAGAATGAGAAAGAGAAAGACTGACAGTTACAGCTTTGTCTGTAGTAAAGATGAGGAGTGTCAGGAGTTGCCATACTTCAACAGCTAAAGAGGTTAATACGAGAAACTGTAAGAGATGCCAACAACAACGAAGAGAAATAGAAAGCAAAAGATCAGTACAGGCCTGGAAATTGTGGCAACATTCACATCTAAACTCTCTTCTTCAGAGAAACCTATGTGATGAATCGAATGGATAGCAGTCTGAGCGTAGGCATGTGTCTGTATTTATGCATGTATTTAAGCTCTGCAATGTTGCGGTACTTGTCTTTAAAACGGCCTAAATTTATTGTGAATCGTGTCGCAACGCCATATTTCTCTCTATTCTGCCGGGCAGCTTTACAAATAGATGAAGTACAACAACATGACAGTTTTTGTTCCTGAATTAGGCCTACTTTGCTATAGCAGACCACGCGAGTTAAAAAAACCAACAAACCATAACTTTTCCTGACATTTCCCTCCCCCTAGTGACCATTGATGGATTCTTCCTGACAAAGCATTCATTATCACGCACAGCAGAATGTACCTTTCTGTTTCCCCAGACCACTGCCCCCCCTGCTTTCCTCTCTCGCTTTTCACCCAGTTTGTCTAAACTGAGATGATTTCCAGTAGAAAATGCAATGGATACTGCTCTGCACCCAATCAGCCAGCAGGATTTGAACTCAATCAAAAATGAGTGCCTAATATTTCCACCTTATAATCACTGTCTTCCAAATTTTGCCACGTATCGGGATGTCCAACGGTCCTCACCCCTGACCTGTTTACATGGTTAACCGATGCAGGCGATTTCAGGGGGGCCCAGAGGGAGCAGTAAGTGGTCCGCAGAAAAATTTCAAAGGCAAAATATATTTCAAATATATTTTAAGGCAAGACAAAATTAGATTAAGATATAGCACAACAGTTTTAACAGCCTATTCACTGAATTTTAAACATTTTAAATCACGTTTTAAATATTGGTCAATGTAATAGATCACAATCAGGTTACTTTATTGTAGCTACTGACAGCAATAGTTTATAACAGTAAGACATTAAAACCAAATCTGCTTATAGTTTTATGAAAAAGAAAAACTTATTTCTAAGCTTTTTGTTGTATCATTTTAGGGAGTTTTTCCACACCAGTCGCCTTTAGCTGCTCAGTGAGGAATTTATGTTAAATAAATGAGTGTTTCATTTAAACTTTAAACATCTAACATACAGTACTCTAGTAGAGGAGGGGAAAAAAGGTCCACTGCCAATATATATATATACCTCGCTGATAAATTGCTTTGGCTTCAATACAATAACAAAATACAATCCAACTATTTATTATAGGGAACAAAAACATAATATCACGCTTAGTTTTATCTGACAGTATAAATAAGACCTAATACATGAATATATAATATGAATATATGAATATTTAACTGCCTTTATATATTTTTAGGAAGAGGGTCTATCACAAAGGGTCTATCTATTTAACTCCCCTGCAGCAAGGGAATGTGCTGAATATGGTAGTTCATACAGCCTTTGAAAAATAAGGATGCATATTACTGATAATAATTCTTCAGTGTGAAGAGGCGATCTGCTGTATCTGAGGCAATTCTGAGGCAAATCTGAGGCTCAACATTTTAAAGTAAACAAACTGCTTTATATGAAAAGCTTTAAGCTCAAATTCATACATCAAAAATCACTATCAGAACATCCCTTATATAACTCCTCATCCTCTGAAGCTTATTTCTCCAGACATTGTTACAGAAAAGAATCTCTCTGGCATACCTTTTCAGCGCACACAGCCAGTCTTTCAACCAGTCTATCCCAACCAATGCAGCTCTAGCTGAGAGCTAGCATTAGCATTCTACACTAGTTATCACAGCATGTAGCCATGCTTCAATCACAAAGCACTCTGACAGCTCTAATAATGGACACAGTCTGATTTACACCTCTAGATAGCTAATGAATAAGCATATTAACCCAAGGCCATATAAAACCCTTAAAAAGGAACATTTCAGGTGAATTATGAGGCCAAAGATGTTTTTAAAAGACAGAGAAATTCCAAATAGTAGTGAATAACAGATTAATGTCAGGGGAATACATGCCAAAGAAGTTTGCACACTGACAACTGATTATCGGGAACCTCTCCACTGTTTACTGTAAAAATTTGTTTACTGCATGATTTTGACAGCAAGATTTATGTTCCCTACAGTTCACAATTTTCTTGCCATATATAGAAGGTAAAATGTTCTGATACACCAATAACTTCAGCACAATATCTATGTGATAAGCTCATTTTAGTCTGGATGATGGATGTTATTTGCTCATTGTTGAAGCTGTATATTGACATTCATAGCATTTTACAAGGCATGCAAATATGCCTTTTTTCTTCTTCTTTTTTATATCTTGGTTGCTACAATCAGGAATAACAAATGTAATAGTTGAATATTACTGTTTTACTATATTTTTTTAAATTTTTTATATTGATTTTTTGATCAAATAAAGGCAGCCTTTGTGAGTATAAGAGACTTTTCTCAAAACACAAAATCTTGAAGAGTAGAGACCAAAAATGAATCAAAATAGAACACAATGTTCCAGATAATGTTCCTTTTCACAGTCTGGCTGTCATCATACACCCTAGCTCATCTGTAGCAATGCCACACTTTGTATCACAACAAACCTTTTTTCAAAACTACAGTAGGCCTACACAACGAGACCACAATACTGAAGAACAATACTATACAAATCCACTATGACAGAAACAGACAGAAAAACTAAACACAACCCAGGCTACATGAACAATCATTGGATCACATATTTTAAAATAAATATAAATATAAAAACGAACAAATAAATAAACAAACAAACGAATATAACAGTCAAAGAGCAGTCAAATGTCAAATGCTGAGATAATAATGATCCGAATTACAAAATTAAACATAACAAAAAGCCATCAAGGATCATCAAATTGCTCTGCATATCTGGATGGGAATAATTTCAGTCGTAACAAAGTGAGTCGTAATGTAATAATTCACTGTGTAATTATTTTGAGCCAGTGAGCAGAGCAGAAGAGATGCTCTCATTTAGCCGGGGTCCAGTGAGAATGCAATCAGTACAACATTACACAAATATAAACACATTATCTCTTATTACAGACCTCAGACATTCTGACTTCATCACAAACACACACACACACACACACACACACACACACACACACACACACATGCGCTGGATTTAGTCCAGCTTGTTGCCATGGAGTCATCAGGGACAGAGACTGAACGGCAAAGAGACCGCGCATACTGTAACAGACATAACAGGTGTGTTGTTTGCTCATGTCGCACTGCTGTATGTATTCTGTTATATCTGTTTGCATTATGCTCATGTTCCGTTGTCCTTGTTTCTCCTGAGCATCAACACATGGTTTATGCTCTATGATTTTATCTGAGAAGACGGGGGTAATGTTGTCTCTGAGCCCGTGGGGCCACAGACAGACTTCTGCACACATACAGACCCACTCAATCTACGAGAGTCTTGATGACAAGGGTACTTCTGGTCAAGGGCACTAATCAGGTCAGTGTGATCAAACCGCTCCGGACAGGACCACCATATCAAAAGATCGCAAGCAGAGAGTGGATGTCTGCCCAATGTTTGTCCGACCCTCAAAACCACATCTGACATCAGGGCTTGGCGAAAGATCCCCAATGCCCCAGAGACACAACATCCAAATGATAACAAATGACAGCTCATGATGTAGTACACTCAGAAGACAATAACATTATTTGATTTTAATGTAATAAAAAATTAGATTTAAAACTAGTTTGAATCATTAGTCTTGAGTTTCTACTCCTTGATATTACACTACTAGGTAAACACTAACTAAAAACATCATAAGTCTTTAACATCTTATAATTTAAATCTTTCAGCACTGCATTGAGGAACGAGGAGACTGAGATGGTCATAATACAAGTATAGTTTATTTTGATATTTAGACCTCTGGAAAGGCTCATACATGTTTCCCTAGAGTGCTCCTACTAGAGCAAACCAGTACAATGTGTCTGCCTGCACAGGCTAATCTATTAATTACTGACCCGTTAGGACTCACATGGGGCTGATTAGAAAGAGCTGTTTGTTTTTCTTTTCAGCTCACAGACTAAGCAAGCCACTGAGATTGTCTAAGGTTATGTATGTAACCATGGTTCCTCTTCAGGAACTCGAGCTGTCGAGAACGTTTGGGGAACGCGTCCAGCGTGACGTCTCTGAATAATGTGTATAATCAGTCCAAAGGAAGGGCGAGACGTCATAGGCGGGTGACGTTAGAGACCAGGAAGCATAAAGCATGAGCAGCGAAGCCGACATTTAGCCTCAAAGGATGAAGCAAGCACCGGCCAGAGATGCCGGAAGTGTGGCACTGTGACGCAGCGTCTCGTTCCTTCGAGGAACCAGGGTTACATACGTAACCTTAGACGTTCCTCTTCAGGAACTCAAGCTGCATCAGAGAACGCTTTGGGGAATGAGAATGCCCACGCCGCCAGACTTTCAAATCTCTGCCTAGTGTGGAAGAGCACAGCTAAAGCAACAGAAGGAGACAGGAGCCTGACAGTAATCGGGGACAACCTGTCCAAAGACCAAACTTCAGAAGGAGTGAGTCTTGACCCCCAAGAGAGGGGAGATCATAGGACTCGAGGCTTAGGATAGCATCCTGATCACTGCTTATCATAAGCTTCTAATGGCCGGAGGCCTCAGGCTCAGCGCACCATGGAGGAAACATGTAACCAGAGGGTGTCTGCCCACTGACTGGCCATCGAGAGGGGCACAGTAGGAAGCCATGGCCGCCACATAGAACTTCAGGGTGGAGTGGGTCAACCCTGAGGAGAGAAGGGCCTGCAGGAACTCCACTGTACCCATCAGGCATATGTCAGGCTCCACTGTTACCATACCCGGCCTGGCCAGAATGGGGCTACTAACAGCAGCCGGACTCCATCCTGGCGCACTCTCTCCAGAACTCCCAGGAGCAGAGCAATCGAGGGAAAAACATACAGATGAAGCCTTGGCCACATCTGTACCATGGCGTCCAGCCCCAGATTAGCTGGATGAGTCAGAGGGAGCCAGAGGGGAAAGTGCGATGTCTCTCGAGTAACAAACTGATCCAACCGAGCCTGGCCAAAACTCTCCAACTCTGCTTTATCATCTCGGTTTGACGCCGCCATTCCCCGGGCCTCGGCCCCTGCCTCAACAGGATGTCTGCTCCCATATTAAGATGTCCAGGAATGTGGAATGCTCTCAGCAAGAGGAGTTTGCCCTGGGACCATACAAGGATCTGGTACGCTAGTTTGTATAATGGCGTCAGCGCAAAGCTCCTTGGTGGTTGATGTAAGAGACCAATGCTGTGTTATAGGTGCACAGCAACACATGGTGACCTCTTAGGCCTGGGAGAAAGTAAAGTAGCGCTCGAAGCACGGCCAGCATCCTCGGGCAGAAGATATGCCATGTCGGATGGCGGCCGCTCCACAGACCACGGGCAGGGTGGCCACTCATGACTGCACCCCAGCCGGTGAGGGATGCATCCGTCGCTAGCGTTACACAGCGACAAGGAGCTCCCGGCACCGGGCCCTGAGACAAGAACCTAGGCTTCCTCCACATGTCCAAGGCACGTAGGCACCACCCCATGACCTTTAGCATGCAGAGCAGGTTTCCCCTTGGGGAGAACCCCTTGGTCTTGAGCCACCACTGTAGGGGTCTCATGTACAGCAGGCCAATAGTATTCACATTGGACGCAGCTGCCATCAGACCCAGCAAACTCCGAGACTTTACAGAGAGTGACCAGCCTTCTCTCACTCTCGCGACTGCAGTGAGGATCGACTTGATCCAAGCAGGTGACATATGTGCCTGCATCGTGGTTGGATCCCACACCATGCCCAGATAAGTGGTTCTCTGTACTGGAGAAAGCACACTTTTCTTGGCGTTAAGTCTAAACCCCAGCTCTTTCATGTTAGTGAGAATGACACCTCGATGCTGAACCGCCATCAGTTCTGATTGAGCTGATATCAACCAATTGTTGATGTGGTTGAGTCGTGAAAGTATTGGGTGAGAGTGCAAGGCCAGAGGAAGAACCGTATTGGTATGCTTTTGCCCCCAAAAGCAAACCTCGGGAACTTCCGATGAGGAAGGATGGAGATAAGTGCATCTTTTTGATAGATCATGGCACAACAGTCCTCGGACTTGGTCTGTGCAAGCATGCTGAACATCAGTCCCCTGACTGAGCGGTTCAAAAAATGCAGAGCCAAAAGGAAACAACACCTCATGCTTCCTCAGAACAGTGAAGTACTGGCTGTAGGACCCGGACTCTGCAACGAGAGGAGGGTCCACCTCGATGGCTTCCTTCCTCAGAAAGTGTCTACTTCTGTTCCATTACCAGATCCTGCTCGGGGCCCACCAGAACTGGATTCTGTGGCCTCTCACTAGTGTGCAGGACCTACTGAGATACATTTGACAGTAGTTTTCATGCTGCCAAATAGTCTACTAAGGTTATCAGCCTCTCAAGACTGATCTCTGGTGTCATCAGAGCAGTTAGCTCAATCGCCTGAAGTGGCGCACCGGCATGAGACGGCCGAACTAGCTGCTCTGGAAACCTCCCAGGAGGTTGTGAGCCTCTTAGCACCTATACGTTTCCTGGCGGTAACTGAGAGAAGCACTCACCAGAGACTGTTGCGCCCTGGAACACTGGCAGGGTTGGCAGATCGATCTCCTGAGGGCACTGTGGAGAGATGGGCACCTTGTAATGCGGTGTAAACCGCTCTTCTCCAGAGGGAGCTGGCCTTCAAAAAGTTCTTGGCCTTAGGCATCAGGACATTATGACGAAGGCTATCTAGGGAAATTGATGGTCCACAGAACCGCTTTCCACTAGAAGCCTTCAGCCTGGGAGCGCCACTCTGACTCTAGCGTCTGTGGAGTACAAAAAGTGACACCCCTGACATGAGGGGCTGAGAATTAAATGTAGTCAACAACCAGATGAGTAAACACGGTCTGGTGTAGAAAAATACACATCAAAATGAAACAATGTAATACACGCATGGCCTCGGCAGTGCACGTTTCTTTTTTTTTTGCCACTCAGTCACACAAACAACATCAATATCCTCAGAGAAAGATTAATTCTGCAGCGAGCTCTGCTCAGAGTGGGAAGAAACCGCAGTGTGGGCTTCCAAGCCTCGAGAACAAGCTCTAGATCTAGGGAACACGGGTGGAGATAGGACGAGCAGTCTCCACCCCGTTCACAACATCATGTGCGATTCCCACGATCTCCGCTGCCGCCATTCCTCAGCAGCAGCACGTCCGCAACCGCAAGATCGCATGCACGGACTTGGAGCGTGCCCGGCGAAAGCAGAACACTCAACAGCGAGAAAAACACAATCAGCCCCCCGAGAGCTGCTCATTATAATATTAGGCATAATATGCTTGTGTAACTGGTGCTTGCTCATCGACGCTTTCCACATCAATCGCCTCAGAGAAAGACAGGCAGTGCGTCGCGCCCTCTCACCGGGGAAAAGTACCGCAAACGCGGGCTTCCGAACCCCCAAGAGCGGGCGCCGGATCTGGTGGTTAAGGAAGAAGATAGGGGCTTGCCCGTCTACATTCCTTCCAGTGGATCCGAAAGCGAAACCAGCGAGCACAACCACCGCTCCGCCTTGGCGAAAGCGGGGCTGGCACCGCGAGAAACGCCAGTGAAGGCTCCCTCCTCAAAGAGAGCCTTCTGAGAGGGAAGCAAAACCCTCGCATCTCAGCCGTCAGCTCCCCCGAGAGCTGATCCTGCACGCTTCACTCTCCGGCAGACAACACAAAAACTGCGTGCGTCCCTACCCCCTTTTTTTTTTTTGCTGGCAGGGAAAACACACAGCCTGAACGCTGCCTGCTCTTGCCCAAGACTTCTCTTGACTTCTTTGACAAATGGAATTTATCAGTGGACAAACGACACTAAATAAGGCAAACAGATAGTGACTGACACACACACAGAGCACTTGCTGAAGACAGAAAGCTGGATGCCCGCTTCGCCGCTCGTGCTTTTAAGCTTCTTGGTCTCTGACGTCACCCGCCTATGACGTCTCGCCCATCCACTGGACTGATTACACACGTGATTCAGAGCCATCACGCTGGAGGCGTTCCCCAAAGCGTTCTCCAACGCAGCTCGAGTTCCTGAAGAGAAACTAGTATAAGACTATGAATATGATCAGATGCAATGATCTGGCTCATTTTTTATTTATTTATTTTTTCTAAACAGGTTTCTCAAATACTTAGTTCCTTCAGTATTATCCTAACTACCTAATGTCCAAATATGTACTATTTCCCTAAAAGCAGTTAAAAAAATTTGTTGTATTCATGAAAATTGTTGTTGTTAAATTTTTTTTCAGCAAAGATGCATTAATTTGATCAAAAGTGACATAAAATTTTAGCATTTTATAATATTTATAATGTTCCAAAATATGTTTATTTCAAATAAATGTTATTTAAAGAATCATGAAAAAAAACAGCTTCCACAAAATTATCAAGCAGCATGACTGTTTTCAGCATTAGAAATAATAAGAGATGTTTATTGAACATATTAAATCATGTGAAACTGAAGACTAATGGCTGCTGAAATTACAGGAATAGGACCGCAACAAATAATAATCGATTAATCTAACGATTATTAGAATGACTAATCAACTAATCATCAGTTATTTCACTGATTAATTAGTAGACTTTGATTATTCAGCTTTTGCAGTTAATTAAAATTAGTGCTGTCAAACGATTAATCATGATTAGTTGCATCCAAAATTAAAGTTTTTGTTTGCATAATATATAAGCGTGTTCTGTGTATATTTATTATGTATATATAAATACAAACCTGTATGAGTTTCTCTCTTATGTTGAACATAAAAGAAGATATTTTGAAGATTGCTGGTAATCAAACAGTTGGTGGTTCCCATTGATTTCCATAGTATCTCTTTTCCTAATTTTGGGTGAACTATCCCTTTAATACTGTAAAGCTGCTTGATTTTTGATTTAAGGCTATCTATTGCATAAAGTACTATATAAATAAATATAACGTGACTCAACTTTACTAGGGTACCAAACTGTTGAGCTCGCGCAAACATCCACATCACTGTAATTACATGTGTTCTTAACTGCTGCTTTCTCACTGCTGTCAGTTTTAGTTGTGTTTATTACATTATTGAAAGGAAGGTGCACAGTACATATTAACATTCATCGAAACCCCACTCAGCAGCTTCAGGTTCGGCTTAGTTTGCTTTGAAGTGCTGTGTCTTAGGGCTGCATGATAAACTGAAATGAAATTGAGATTTGGTCAAAAACTTGTCAGTGCAGCATGGTTCTGTGATCAGTAGTAAATCTCCATCCGAAGGCCAGAGGGTGCTCTCGTGCTGAAACTCCAAATATGCCTCACAGAAGAAATTCAGGAAATCCCTACAGCAGTAGCTGAATAAAAAGATTTAACTGATTTCATTGATTCAGTGTAACTAATAAAAAACAGGACTATGACAATATATGATTTATCTGAGTTCTTATTATAATTATTATTAGAATTTTCATTATAATAAAGTATATAATAATGCAATGCTAATCAACATAACCTTTGTCACTGCTTAGAATAATATAAAGTATGTTGCCTGTCTTATTCTGTGTAAGAAGCCACATCATCTCACAGAAGGATTTATTTCAAACACTCGACTGACGTTATATAGTGAGTTTGGAGTAAAAACATGTAATTAAATGTGGTATTTTCAAGCGCTTTCAGATGGAGCAGCATTTACTACACAGAGCTGTAGCTCACTGAGAACAGTTTTCATTATCGCAAAACAATTTCTTCAATTTCATGATCATTCCATTATATCATCTGTGATAATGATTGCGGTTTTGTGTAGCTTTTCAGTGAACTACGGCTCAGTGTAATAAATGCTGCTCCATCTGAATGCATATGCTGGAGATTTACTACTGATCACAGAACCAAACATTATTATTGTCAATAATGTTGACTATTCCTAATACACAGAGATAACTTACATATTGAAATATAAGTATAAAACACGTATTTTGGTCGGCGCCAATAGCCTCGTGGTTAGCTGTGCTCACAGTGACCCTAGTTCGATTCCTGTCTCTCGATGTCCTTTGCTGATTCCACTCTCCTCCCATTGCTTTCCTGTCGTCTCTCTCTGTCCTATTTACAAAAAAAAATTAAAAAAAATAAATGAATAATGTATTTTGAATTGTATTCAAATAAATGCAGAATTAATGAAAAATAAAATGTCAACAGCATGCGGTGGTAAGAGTATGATGAATCACATTTTGTCAGTTGTAGTTTTTATGCGTTTTTGTGAGAAAGAGGAAGGAATATATGTTTGAGGTAAGCAGTAATGTTTTAGGTCAGTAAACGTGTGTCGTAGTACCAAAAATACTGTGTGATGATCATGCTCAATTTCTGAGACTGTCAGAAAATTATCGTAGGCTACCTTTGGTCACAAGACCATGACAGCGGCCATCTTTGAACCTCTCAAACTATATGACACAGGTCCACCGATTAGGAGCCCTTATGACGAAAATCCACCATGACTGTTTCACCATACCCATCTTTCATCTGGGAAGCCGAAAATCGTGTAGTGTGTCTCGGGCTTAGAACACACTGCATCCACTGAGATTCTGAAAAGAGCTTCTGAGGAACACTATTCCATGAACAGTCAGATAAAAATCTGTGCTGTAGAGTTCAAGTGCTATTGGAATGGAATAAAAAAAGAACAGTACAAAACAGAACAGAACATAAACATCAAATGGCTGTGTCCCAAAAGCAACATAAACCCAATTGGTACTGGTGTTTTTTATAATCTACTTAAGATAACTATGAATTTAAGAAATGCAGCCCTGAACAACCAAACAGAACAAAAACAGAACAGAACAGATACTGCAGACTGTCTGAGAAACAAAAGAGCTGTGTGTCTGTAAGTGGGCGATTCCACCTGAATAGTTATCCAGACAGAGTTTGTTTGGTGATTTTGTGGAAAAGGTCACAATGAGCCTGGTATTGAAATGCATTGGTTTTTATTTCACAGTCTATTGCCTCCCTCTTCCATTACTACTAACTCACGCAGTCTCTCCATCTCATTTAAAGCACAGCAGAACTGACATGATGCTCCAAATGACTTGTGCACCGCTCCCGAGCAGAACGTACAGAACGCTCACAGCTCCAAACAAAACACAGATAACAAATGAAGCTGTGGAGATAGAGCTTTCAATGAACACAATCAAAAAGATAATATACACTGCAAATGCAATTGTGCCGCAGATGGGGGAAATATGTATTACTGTGAATAATGAGTGGTGAATAGATTTCTCCAGTCTCTCTTCAATGTTTCGTCTGTGCTCATGGCCAGCAGGCAAACTACACAATCACATTTCATCAAAACAAGCTCAAAGAAAAGTATATTTTTCCTGGTTTTAAGGACACAATGTGCTTGACGGATATCATTGCTGCGGTTGATTAATACAAAGCACTGCCTTTATTAGGTTCATGATGTATTAAACAGCAGCTGATGCAGCATCACCTCTAGTGTTGTATTACGACATATTCCTAACTGTGTTTTCTTTCTCACTTTACCTTATCCAGAATAGCCTCTGGCTTCTCATTTCAGTTCTGGCAACAGCTACACATTTAATGGGTTTTTGAACTGTCAAGGCCTCAGGGTCAACACTCTACAGAATAAGCAAGATATCTGAATGGAGCTTGTTCACTCTCTCTCTCTCTCACACACACACACACACACACACACTTCATCTGCACTGCAGTGTTACACTGAACTCTATGTTTGTTCGTGCATGTGCGTGTGTGTGTGTGTGTGTGTGTGTGTGTGTAATGAGCAGATGTTCTCAGCTGTCAGTTCTCAGATCCAGAGGGAAATCAGATGAACTACATACTATAAAATTAAAGTACTGTCAGAGCAACATGTTCTCATTAACTATGTTTTAGCTACACCAATACCATATTTAAACATACAGTTATATTACCACCTTCAATTAAGCTATTTATATTTACATATACCCATAAGGTCAGATACAAATACATATTTATACCATTTTGTGTACGATTTCATTCTGTTTTTCCATGCTTGATATATATTCAGTGTATCAAACAATAAAATAACCTTTTTTATTTGTCTGACATTTGCCGTCACATGGTTCTGCCTATTGATTGAATTTGACTGGTCTGTTCTTTATCTCACCAATCCTGCCTATGATCAGTGCTGTTGCTCATTAATCTCAATATTTATTAAGATATCAATGTCAGCATTCTATTGGTGAACAGCTTGGGCTCAACATGGGAAGCTGTCTGATTTCTAATGAGATCTGACACAGACTGACCACTGATAAGGCACATTAAAACAAACAAATATGGTTTACCCTAAATCTCAGGACAATATCTTGAACTAAGTTGTAATTTATCACAAATGTTTGATTGTACTTCTGATAACTGTGGTTCATTTTGTAATATACAGAAATAAAAAGGTAAAAATGTAAAAACCTTCAGGCACACTCCTGGCTTCTTTTTATTTAATATCTGTGAGGAGACTGGGGAATGTTGGAATTATTTAGTTTCAACATCTGTAGCTGTAAGTGTTCATTTTCACTGCAGAATGTGTAATTTTGATAGCTTCACAATCATATACTTATCTGCTTTAAATTTATGTAAATTAGAAATCAACATTTCTAAACTCGCAAAATACAAGTAGTACTACTGTACTGGGTGAGTTAACAACAAAATATGGATTATCATTTTATTTTTTGCACATTTGTTTATGGTGACAACCTGAATAATTAATGATTGCTCAAATGAATGGTTATGCAATCTGCCTTGTCTTAAATATTTTTAATTAAAAACATGCAGGAAACATGTTAGTCATTCTCACCATTCTCAAAATGTGTTATAACCCTCACCATCTGCTCAGAGATATTTCTAGATCTTTTTCTAACACATAAGTCTCCCATTTACTTTTCATCTACAACTTCTACTGTCACCTCAAGAGTATGGTGGTCATGTATGATAGTGAATGCACCCCGTAGCTTATTTCTAATTGGTTAAACCGATGCTGTTGTAACTCATGCTGTTACAACACTCCTCGCTTTTCCCCATAGTGGAAATTGGAGAGTTAATCAATGGTGAGATAAAAATGTAAAACATCATCTAGCTGCAAAAAAAAAAAAAAAGAAACACAATGAGACAGACAAGAGCAAGATAGAGAGAACGATCATCTGTTATTTCCTATTATGATTCAATGTTAGAAAAGACTTATGCCTCAAAGAAACAAAGAAAATGTAAACACTGAACGATTAAACAGACATTAGAGAGATGAAAAGAATAATTTATAATGTTACAAAAAAATTATAATTCAAATAAATGCTGCTTTTCTGTTCATCAAAGAAGCCTGAATTAATGTATTACAATTTCCACAAAATTGTTAATAAGAATAAATAGTTTTCTTCTAATCACTAAATCAGCATATTAGAATGATTTCTAAAGGATCATGTTACACTGAAGACTGGGGAAATGCTGTTAAAAATTCAGCTTTGCATCTCAGGAATAAATTAAACTTTAATAAAATATATTAAAGCAGAAAACAGTTATTTTGTAGTCTAATAGTTTTTCATAATATTACTATTTTGAACAATTAAATGTTACTTTGGTGAGCATAAAAGACTGCTTTCAAAAGTTTTTTTTTTTTAATCTTTTTTTTTTTTCTTCTTTTTTTTGTATATGTTTTCTGCTTCTTCTGTATTGCATTGGTGAGGCTATATTATGAAAACCATGATAGCCTAGAAAGATGGAGAGAGAGGGAGAGGGAGAGAGAGTGAGAAAGAGAGCATCTGGGTTGATTTTCCCTTGTTATAATATCTTGGCTCTTTGACTGCTCTGGTTAATAACATATAGTCCTGTCATCATTCTGCTGGATTGACCATTTCTAACCCACTTCCACCTCTGTGGAGCTACATGCGAAGTAAATGGTTTTAAAGGATGTAATCCTATTGTAAGGTTACAATGGTACAGTATGAGTAATTTTGGGCAGTGTTTCAGCTGCAGCACTGAAAGGATCTTAAATGCCTTGTGCTAACTGATGCCATTTGTTTCGGAGTAATCTGATATTTAACAGGTGGGTATGCTATTGCATGGCTATATGATACACTAGGACTGTTCGACATAATGGAAATCTGACTCGAGTCCAAACTAAAATGCCCTCAAATTCAATCACAGGTAGTTTGGCCTCTGCTCTCTTCCTCTCTCCTCTGAAACAGAGGACAGAGAGAGTTATTTATGATTGGACTCTAATGGTTCTCCCTCCCCCCGAAATGCACCTATTCTCAAAGAGACGTGAGAGACAGTCACATGTCAAAAGCCTCTCCACAAGCAATTTAACCCCACAATATTCTGGCTTTTGCATCATTTAGCGTAATTGCTTGTGACTAACTGGCCTGCAGGACAAGTACTTGATTTCTTTGAGACGAGAACATGCATGTTGTTCCTCTACATTAAAAATGTAAATATGAAAAAGCACTAATGATGTTGTGGAGTGCTCTTTCCATCTCTCGCTTGCGCTGTCTCTGTCCTCTCCAGTAGAGCAGAGAGGTCTATATTACTTCTACATGCAGATGCTCACCCACCCACTCACCAACACACACATTAATGGCATTCCTCTCAGATGAGGCTCTGCCAATGCAAAATTCATATTCAAGTGCCTACAGAATCATGCACATTGACAAGCAAGTACACAGCCTGGAAATGATATAGAAACATGGTACAGTGAAAGGGAAAGTTCACCCAAAATGAACATTCTATCATCATTTATTCACCCTCATTAAATTCCAAACTTGTATGACATCCTTTCTGCTGCTGAACACAATAGATGTGTCATATTCACACTTTGTTTTAAAGTCCAATTATCGCTATTAATAAACCATTTACTATGACATTTGCCTCGGTGAACTACCAATTTACTGCTTATTAAAAGTTAGTAAGGTAGTTTAAGTAGGAAGGTAGTTTGGGTCGGATTAGGGATGTAGAATATGGTCATGCAGAATACATTCAAACCAATATTTATTTAGACATCTTCAACATTTCTCCCAGTTTATTCTAATAAATACTAGTAAAAAAATTATATCTGGTATCTGAATAATTTTTGGTTTGACTGTATGTGCTTTATAAATACTAATGAACAGCCAATATGTTATAAACAGACATACTAATAAGCAACTAGTTAAGATATGTTTCAAAAAATCTTTCACAGAGGAAAGTAAGCCTTACAGATTTTGGAACAAAATGACAGCGAGTACAATTTTTCATTTTCAAATGAAATACAGTTTCCCTTCAAATGAGAATTTGTTAATGAGCTCAAACATTAGAGCATGGCGTTTGCAATGCCAAGGTCATAGGTTCAATTTCCAGGGAAAGCAAGAACTGCAGAACTCATAAAATGAGAATCTTGAATACATGTCAAGTGGCTTTGGATAAAAGCATCTCCCAAATGCATAAATGTACATGTAAATGAAAATGCTATGAAAGCAATAACCACTTTTCCAAACTGGCTAAATCGTTCTTGTTGCTTAACCATCCAATTCCCTGCCAATCTGGCCTAGACGGTACAGTTACGGTTTCATTTTTCACTGTGGGGACTGATAACAGATCTTGTAATACAAACGCGTAAGTCATTGCTTTGGTAACACAAGTGTTTACATAAGGTATGAGATGTAAATAGCGACCGTGTTATGGAGGATGGTCAGGTATTTTAATTGACTTCGCTCAAATTGCACACTTGGCCAGTTACAGATAGAAATAGTTGCAAAACAACAAACGAGTGACCAATCGTGAGTGGTAACATCACTAAACGCCTTCAACCAGCATGTTGAGAACTTTGGGCCAAGAGAGGTTTGTATTTATTCTGTTCCAAACCAAGCTCAAATGGAAATATATATGGTACCATTCTTACGTTTTAGGAACAGTTTGGCTAATGGCTAGTATGCATGGGATAGTGTATGTGGTGAATACAGAAATTAGCTCTGATGGCATAATAATGTAAATGAACAACATCAGCAGGGTTTATGGCTCAATAAAACAATCAAACAGAGATCCATCTGTTTTTGTGTTGATGAGGTGTCACAATGTATCCCTGACAACTACATATTCACCCTATAATTACAAAATTACTTGTTCTAGGAAATGCATGCTGTTTCCATGACTCATGTAACTATTGTACTGAAATTACAACTGAGAGAAAGATTGAGGGGTGTGAGAGAGTGATTTGATACTGTTATATGAGCTCTGAGAGGCTTACGCAAGGGAGACACAGTGACATGCCGTGGCCTTCAATGTACCAAAACTGGCACAAATACTATACACACACACACCCAGATACCGCTAAACATACACTAAATAAAACTTTCTCACACAAACACACACTCACAGAACTGGAGCTAATAACTCAGGGCCTCCATTGTAATTTTCTACGGACCCCTCATTGTTTAAAAAAAAATCTAATTATGTTTTTTGAATCTATACTCCGAATGACTACATACGCTAAATCATTTTCATTCAGTTGGCCTTCACATTTTGTATACATTCCACATCTCAAGCTCTGCACAATAGAAACACAGCACCACAATACCACACCAAACAACTTAAAAGCGTTTCATTTGTCAGCAAACTCAGAAATTGCATTAAGGCTAACATCAGTGCTGGCAAATTTGCAGACAAGCTGCTGACACAGTGTAATGGCCTGCTGTTTTTATAACAGTGTACTGTATTTATACATGAAAGAGGAAAACTAGTTTTCACAGATTTGTACATTGGGTTTTTTTTTTAACAATTGCAAACCTGCAGCCTTGGTTTGGAAAAAAGGGACCATGCACACCCATAAATAATGTTATATGTGGCAGAAAATCAAATAATAAACTGCAATGAGTTTTAATATTATTCATGCACTAGCTAAATTTGAGATTTTGGGCTGTTTTGCTTCTTTAAACATGTCATCTTTCAGACTAGTCGAAAGAAAACATCCAAAATATACATTTAAGTGATTATTTTATTGCACATTATCTATTTGCATCTGTAGATTTCTTTTACAATACATATCTTAACAAGATGTTTACAACTCAATATCATATATTAAAATGAGCTAGAAGTTCCCACAATATTTCTATTGAGAAGTTTGATTATGTATCATTTGCTTGATTTATGTAACGTAGTTATAATTATAATAACGCATTATAATCAGTGGATGCAGGGAGGCGAGTCTTTTAGGCTACAGTTTAAATGTATCTGAGTAGCATCATGGTAGAGAGGACACGTAGCCTATTAAGCCAGCTCTTGCAATGTGTTATCCAGGGAATTGAGAGGTTGTTTAGGATGAATAAATAGATAAAAATAGTAAAATACAAAAACTTAGACAAGAATGAGCAATGTTGTGTAGTTTTGGGGTTTTACGACTTTGGAGTGCCCCAGTTAATGAGTGCAATTCACTGTCATAAATATACCATTGATATAGTGGTATATTTATATAGACTATACATTGGGTAGCTGTACATGTGCATTTGTTGCTGCTGTAAAGCAATCCGCACTTCTCACATTACGTATTCTCTTACCAGACAAGAACACAAAAGACAGAAAGGGAAAAACATTCATTCATTCATTACTTCTATAAATAATAAATAAACGAACAAGCAAAATTGACTAATGGGGAGACCATATAGGCTAACAAGGACTGCACCTCAGGATCGAAATCACTTTATTGGTAGCCAATCTAATGCTAACTCTTATGATCTCTATACTGTCCCTCCAATGTCTTTGGTCTTGTTCTTATTATTGTTTATTTATTTGTATGTCTGTTTATGCTTCAAGAAGCCATCCTGCAAAGCTACAGTACTTTTTGTTTTAGGCATTTGTGTAAAGGGGCTGTAAAATGAGGATGTTGTCAAAAATAATGTCATAAATTGATTTTCTATATCAATTAACTTCTAGCAATTACATTAAATCAACATTTGGTGTGACCATCCTTTGTGTTTATAGCAGCATTTGCTCTAGGTGCACTTGCATATAGTTTTTATGCTATAGCTTTGCAGGCAGGTTTCTTGAAGCATCTTGGAGATGTTGCCACAGTTCTTCTGGATTTAGTCTGTCCGAGTTTATACTGTTTATTCATGTCATTCATTTTATTCATGTCTTTGTTTATCTAGTTATTTTAGTACATCAAGTTAAAATAAATATCAGTTAACGTTTATTTTGTTTCAAGTATCAAGAATGTTTTTATGGTTTTAGCTTTAATTTACTATAATAACCGTATCACACAGTGCATGATTTGTGTATTCGTTCATTTTCTACTGACGCAGAATGCATTGTCACTACATGAGTAATGCAGGAATTGATGTGGCCCCCTGAAGCTGTGAGCCTCCGGAATCAGTGCCACCCTTTCACCCCGTCACTGATGGCCCAGCACACACACATATACACACACCCTTTATGTGAGCTTCATCTCTTATCAAAATGTGGTATTTTACAGGATTCTCTTGTCCACATTTACAACAAGGGATAGATGATATTTTAAGGTCAGAGGGACATGGTGGCTGAATGAATGACATTTAGAATATGTTTTCCCATTTTTCTCCATTTTCACTGAAAAGACTTCTCTCTGCCTCAGCTCCAAAAAAAATGAAGAAGAAGAAGAAAAAGGAGAAAAAAACTCATCTGGGAGATGAATGGCTACACCTGCCAGGCAGGCATTTTATATACACACACCAGCAGCTTTCACATAATTACACTGCAGCTGCCAGAGTGCTGCTTTCACTCTCATTCACCTTGAGACATAGCAGATCACACAGCACACACTCAGCACACATGTACAGTCAACACACACATGATGCTCATACACATACAGCTTCTTTGTCCCACTCACCTTGAAGCAAGATACAGATCAATCATACACAACTAGCTCTACAATAAACACACTGTATGCGAGGATTTATAATTATTATTAATGTGTAGTTATATTTAACTTTACAGTCTTAATGAGCTAAGTAAATGTATGTGTATACACTCAGTGGACACTGTATCATCACATATTTAAATCTTCAACATGGTGCTGGAAAAGGAAGAGACTGCATCTCTCTGCTGGATTGAAATCTGGTGACTGTGGATGCCGTTTGAGTACACTGAACTCATCGAGGTGTTGTTGTGTGACGAGCCTGGAATGACGTGTGCATTGTGATGGGTGAGTTGTCCTGACACAAGTGGCCATTTGAGGATGACTGTGTGGGAAATTGACGCACATGGGAAGCAGTACTAGCATAGGCCGTGGCATTTAGACAAGGTTTTGAAGAAAAAGTCTAGAAAATATAATAACACTATCACCTATATGAACCATAGAGCACTGCAGTGATGAGGTATTTTTGTAGGCCAAAACTCGGAAATGAGTCAGCATTTTAGCACTTAGCATGTTAAATGCCTGAAATAAGGTCTGTGGTAAAAGCATGCTTAAATTTTATTATGTTTTGTCCTACATACATAAAATACATGCTAACGAGTGGCTAAATGGGACTACAAAGGCTGTCAGGGTCAAGATTATCATAATGAACAAAACATGTTAGAATCATAACATTTGTTGGTCACAAAGCTTATTTTCTGTAATAATCCAAGAGCCAATGAAAAAAATTCTTATTGGGTTTGTGTTGAGGGTGATGCAAACTTCCAGGCTGGCCTACAGAAATACATAATCATGAAATCCAAATGTGAGATTTATTAAACCAGACGACGTTTTCTAATCTTTTACTCTTTTAATTTATTTCTCATGCCTTTCTTATTAACAAAAGGCTTTCTGTGATCATTTTGCTTTTGGTTTTCATTATGTATGACTTTTGCGTGTGAAAATCCCATCTGCGGATGCTCTACCTCGTTCTCGTGTTTGGTTTGAACAACAAGTGAATCTCCTGCCCATCTGCATGCATCATCTGCATGCTTGTGATGCATGCTGCCACATTTAATGCAGCTAGATAATTTGCATCAACAAGCCGATGTACATGTCTAATCAAGTGGCTACTGATTGTATGTGAAATATTTGAAAAGAGAGAATAGCATGTCTCTAACCTCTAACACCCCAGTATCCTCATTTCTCCAAGACCATCTTGCCTTATTAAAATGAGATATTTTAGGAAAAAATGGATTTCATTTTTCAGAGGTGTAAATTGAATTAACTCAGATCCAGATGTTGGTCACACTGCATACAGAATTACTCAGTGAGGCAATATTTCTCAAGCCAATTGTCTGTGACAACAATTAAATTAAATTGAAGTCAATCAATGGCTGCACTACGCTCCCACAGAGGAGTGCGTGTATTAGCATAACATTTCGTTAACATCAGTGGATCATTTGGTTTAATGTAACCACAGAGATAATGGGCATTTGAAGCAGTCATATTAATTAACTGATAAAGAGATGATAAGACACCGGCTCGCTGCAGGTGTGTTTGCTCTCATCAATACTAAGAGGAAACGGCAGGAGAAATACTCAAAGTCCTTCTTTTCATGCATCGTGTGAAATTAAAAAGCTATTAGGTGCTACATTTTCTTTAAAAATCGCTTCATTTATCTTCTCAAACATTTTATTCATTCACAGTATCCATTTGCGTAATAATAATATTTTGCAGCAATTTCCTGCTGTCTTTCTGATGAGAGTGTGAAACTGGGCTTTACAGAATAGCTTTTCTGTGAGCTCAACCCACTCTGTGCTAATAATCCTAAAACATACATTTCACATTGAATGCTCTCAGCGAGGGGTGGAAGCTGAAGAAAACGCTCATCCGCTATAGAGCACTTGTGCCCCCTAGTGTTGTCTAGCTGTATGCGTAGTGTGCAGGCCGGTTGAGCCTGCATCGTAGGATCAGAATGGAGTACTGCAGTAAAACCTGAAATAACTTTCCTCCATTATGAGAAGCAGAACAGTCCCCATATATATATATATATATCATCCAGGGGGTGAAAATACAATTTGCTTAGTTTAAAAATAATAAATGTCAATGGAAAGTCCCCACTCTGACAAACGACTTTTAAGCAACTTTGCAAAGTAGATTTTTTTTTTTAGCATGTATTATTTTTTAAGGCTCGTCATAACACATTATTGTCCTTTATTACTTGTTCATTTAATATAGCTACTACGTAACATCTTTAATTTGTTGACTTTCTTTATTTACTTGGCATTATATAAATGTAACTTTTTTATTATTATTATTATGAACTTCTGACATATTATTTATTTGTTGTTGTTTTTTTTTTTTTTTTGATTTTGTTAATATTACTTGTTTGTTTGCACTTGTTGTTTTACATTTATATTTAATTATTTAGTAGTATTAACAGTACTAAACACGTAGCAGGTTTTTTATTAATTAATTTACAGTATTTAGTTTTTTATTTATTTTGTTAATAACTTTACAATTTCTCATCGTACATGGTCTCACAAAGGTTCAGTTTTTATCAAACATATCAATGAACCATATTTTAATTTACAGTGTTTTTCAACTGCTTACAAAACTTTGCCTCTTTTTACATAACTTTACACACAAATCTAATAATTGCACACGCAAACAGCAAAATGTGCTACATCTCTTGAAAAACGAAGCACTGCATTCAAAATATCAAACAAATCTCACAAGCAAATATTTGCAAACACCTTTTCAATAATATTAATTCCTATTAGATATTTGTGTAACAGAGAATAGTGTGATGTGCTTTGCAAAAAGTGTTGAAAATTAAAAAACTGAGTCAAATTTAATTTTACAGATTTGGTGTGTGCTTCTGGTGTTTGATTGTCAGCTTTCGAAAATTGTGTGACAAGTAAAGATGTTGTGTGTAAGCAAATGAAAAAAAAAAGAATTAAAAACTGTAAATAGTGTAGACAGAGAGAGGCATCTGCTGGTCTTGGGAGATATTACAAGCACTCATGCTTTTTGACTTTATATATACTGAATTATCACAATGGTACAAAATTAAAGCACGTTTTTTTGTGCAAAATAAATAATGCATTTTTCATTTCTTAAGAATATTTATTTACATTGTTAAAGAATAGAATACGCTAATAATATAAGAAAATATCTGCTAATATCACAATAACAATGAATTTTTATCCTTTGGCACTTTCCTCAACAGTCTGGTCATACAAAGAACCAAAAATACATACAGAAAGAAGGTATTGAAGAAGTTATGATGGACAGAGATGACGTGATGAGATGAGAACATGTATACACTGCATATATAAAGACATCATTTAAAGAAACAGGCTGGTGCAGATCTCCTCGCACTCTCCTGGAAACTTCAGCCGATCACAGCTGGACCAGATAGAAACCGCAACTAACAGATAAAAAAAAACATAAGATCAAATACCATCACAACAGTTTCTGATGCATGTCTCTCACTGGAGCAGATAAAAAACTAATATACAATATTATAATATAAGCTGATATAAGAAATGGTTTCCTGACACTTACCATGAAAGCTTGAGGAAGGTAACACCAGAAAGTTGACACTGTCAGCTGTCTTCTGTCTCCACTTCATTATTCTCTGTGTGTGAGACTTCACTTACATGGTCCTCTTCTTCTTTTTCAAATGAGTCGGCAGATTTGGGTCTGTCTTTAGGTTTTTTGGATGGATCTGTGACTTGAATACCTTTACTTGTGTTGCACCCCATAATACAATCCAGAGATTCCTTTATGGAGTCTTCAGAAAAGTTAGCAAAGGAGCTCAGTATAAGCAGATGTTGTCCAAAGGCAGTAATGTGCTCTTTAGAAATGAATCAGTGAAATCTCCTGCCTAAGTAAGATTCCTATGACACTGTTGTGGAAGTCAGGGCTCAGATTTCTATGACAACACATTGAACTTCCTGTTGGCATTGGTGCAGGTACTGCAAACATACAGTACTTCAGCATGCTCACAGTTAGCAAGGTTTTGTTGATTCAGATTGTTGCAGACTTTGTGTGTTTCACCTGCCAGGCAACGTGAGTTGACATTTAACCCGATGGCGTGTCAAGACATGGTTACAGGTAAACAAAGCAGTCATGAGTCATGAGTCTGTCTGTAATATTAAATGACAGGTTGAACATGCAGAATAAGCCTCTTTCATTAATCTCTGTCCACAGGGTCAAAGCATTATCTACACGGCACATGACAGCACTGACCCACTGATTCATTTTCAAGCTTGTAGCATTTATTAATCACTTACTATTTTATTCACCAAGGATGCATTAAATTGACCAAAAGTGACATTAAATAGCCTTATATACCATTACTAAATTAATATTTGAAATAAACTTAACTTTGTAATCATTAAAGAATTGGTATTTTTTTATTTTTATTTTTTACATAATATTAGCCTAATCAGCACATCTGTTAACACTGATAATAATGAGAAAGGTTTCTTGAGCTCCAAATCGGCATATTAGAATGATTTCTGAAGAATCATGTGACACTGAACACTGAAGTAATGAAAATTTAGCTTTGTCATCACAGGAATAAATTACTTTTTAAAATATATTAAAATAGAAACAATTATTTTAAATAGTAATTTTGGTATGTTATTTAAAAATGAAAATAAATAAATAAATAAAAAACATTAAAAAAAAAAAATCTTACTGACCCCAAACTTTTAAATGATGTATAGTATAGTATGTGTTTTATATTGTTACTATATTGAAGACAAAGCAAATTATAAAAAATATTATATCTGGTAATATTTGATTATGTATTTGATGTATCTGGAAAATGCTGATTATTTTCTGTCCACTATTAGAGTAATGTTAGTGTAAAAAAGTTATTTATTTATTTTATTTTTTATTTTTTTCAGCAGCATGCAACGTATATATATATATATATATACACACACACATTGTGTTGTCAGATATGATTGGTCTGGTATAAAAGAGCGAATTGGAAAAATGAGTAAGAAGTGAGTAAGAATGACAATGCGTCTAATGCCTCATTTGTCTGTAGCAGCCTGATCAACAACTTAATGATTTCTCGTATGGTTGAATAGTGGAGTATATCCGCATTGTGTGAATACAGGTGTGTAACATCAGGCAGGGCTGTGGTCTTCTGATGGGATTGCATTCCAGATTACAAACATCCTAGAAAGAGAAACTACTGTGCTGATAGCAGGACCACTCGTGTTGTTCACTCATTCATTTTCTTTGTTTCATAAACTTGGAATTAGCCAAATGTCACCATGCTTAAAGTGCAGCTATTATGGGTTATGAAAGGTTCATATTCTGATTTTGGGAGTCCCCAACAACAGGTTGACATGCATGCAAGATCAAAAGTGAAAAGACCAACAAGTGGGCGGGTAATATGCTAATGTTTCATGCTGAAGTCAACATGAAATGGCTTGGGATTGATTTAAAAAACGACTGGTTTCAATGATTCAGAGTCGACTTTCTTTTTAGAGCCAATAACTTTATATGCTGTGCATTTTCAGATTTAAAACGTTGCAGGTTTTCATTCACTTAGAGCTGCTTTACACTTTTCAAAAAGTCCATAATGGGGCACTTTAAATCTCACAACACACATCAATGCCTTCTGTAATAGTGCTAGTTTATCATTTTAAAGTACTTTTCTCAACAAAAGTTCTTTGAGATCAGTTTTTGTGCAAACAGGATCTTCCAGGTACATATTGAGCTTTGCGGTCACACTTTTTCTGTAGTAGTACTTTTGTGCTGTTTGGATACAATCCTCCTTAGTGTTTAATGTCTCTATCATTCACTCTCATGTTTCACCCTATTCTTCTTCTCCGATGAATTCGAGCCAAGCTTTGTGTTGTTCTCAAAACAATAAAAGCATTGGGCTGTTGAGGAGGTTACAGATGCTCCTGGTAAACAGGCTTCCATGATTTGTTCTTTTCGGAAGTCTGACAAGTCACCCATTTCACAAATGGCTTGAAACCGTATGCTACAAAGATATACAACCAATAGAACACTGTTTTTCAGTTTTTCACTGTAGCTAAAAAAAAAATTAACCCCTACAATAAGTTAACCTTATTTTATCCAAGCCCTGTAATGATTTGTATTGTTTTGCTTGATGAAAGTCACAAAGAATATATATTGTTTGTCAGTTATTAGTGCCGTATTACTGTACATCTAGTCAGCCAACATTTAACTTCTGATCACTTCACATTTCTGAATAGGATGAATTTAATGTTATGTAAGAACTCTACTTCTCAATCATTATATAACATTATTAGTCCATCACTGCAAACACACAGATCATATCGTCACATTCTGGGCGGCGTGTTGTTACCCACAAGTGTGTTTTTCATCAAGAGTGCATTTGTGCACTCCACTGACAATATCAACCCCTTAAGATACATTAAAATTCCAACCGCAATCAAACAAACTCAGTTTATCATCACAGAGATAGATTTTAGACAGTTTTAGATTTTAATAACTGGTGCTTCAGCTCAAAACAAACAAATACATTTGACAAATTTCACATGAGACAAGATTTTTTCTGTAGAGTCAGAATATGTTTAATAAAAATAATTAAACCTCAATTTCTTCTATAGAACTTCATAGAAAGTAATTCAATAAGTTACAAACTTTTTAAGACATGACTCCTGCACTACAAGAAGCATTAACTGACTACACAGGCCACAACTTGCAAGTATCTGAAAACACATTTTAGCCAAAAAAAAGAGGGGCTTTAATTTCAAAATATTTAGAATATGAAACAAAATAAGCCATGAAAAAAAAAGAGTCTGTCTGTCAATTCAATCATTCACATAATTGAAAACAAATGTTCATTTGCAGTAGTGTATTTCTATTTCATTTGCTGTTGCATGGTGGATGTCATTGTCTTTGTGCCACAATGGCAAGTCTTGCCCTGATTCTGGTTAATAGTCCAGTGGTTCATAACGCAACATGAAATACAACCAAAATATTCAATTAATGTGCATACGATGAAAAAAGAAAGAAAAGGAAAATCAACATAAATATCCAATTCTGTCAAACCTGTAATTCTTCTCAGAACATCACTCGGTTAAATGAGATGCTAATGCTGCGGATGTCATAAAAAGAGGAACTACCGTTTTTTCCGGACTATAAGTCGCACCTGAGTATAAGTCGCATCAGTCTAAAAATATGCAATGACGAGGGAAAAACATATATAAGTCGCACTGGACTATAAGTCGCATTTATTTAGAACCAAGAGAAAGCATTACCGTCTACAGCCGCGAGAGGGCGCTCTATGTCTTCAGTGTAGAGTAGGCTACAGGAGCACTGAGCAGCATAGAGTGCCCTCTTGCAGCTGGAGACGGTAATGTTTTCTCTTGGTTCATTTCTCTCGGTTCATGTCAAATTAATTTTGATAAATAAGTCGCACCTGACTATAAGTCGCAGGACAAGCCAAACTATGAAAAAAGTGCGACTTATAGTCCGGAAAATACGGTAGATAGGGTTCATGTGCGGTTTTGGGAAGAAGAGGAAAGCAGCAATACCTGTACACAGTTTCAAAGTGCGTGGCTCAGCACAAACTATCTGGAAAGAGGAGGATCTGATGCCACACTGGAGAGGAGACGGCATTCAGAACATCTAATGAGGCAAAGTTACACTGAGAGAGATAAGAGAGAGGGCATCTGTGTGAAACCATGATCAACGAAATCAAACATGCTTGGAAAGACCCATTATTATAACTGTGTTCACTAGTGAGACAGGCAAAGAGTTGCATTGTGCATTGCATCCCGAAGTAAGAAATTTGCATCACAAATGTAAAACTTCAGTAGCCGAACCTGAATATGAACAAACGTGACGCAGCAGAGACTAACAGTCTAGAACAAGCACATCAGCACACGTAACCGATAAACGAATCGCATACACGTCCTGATTCAAAACGCCAATGAGGTTCATCGTGTTGCCCGAGGTGCTGGATTGCGACGAATCGGATTATGAGGGACAGACACTGAAGTATGGCATAAGGACACTTCTAGATCAGCCATTTACATCTAACAGCAGCGAGACGACTATGTGGATCTGCGTTTTGACAGACTAAAGGACCTTGTGACTTTTTGACCTCCGTAAGATTTACCAACCCTACTATCAATTCATGTGAACTGATAAAGTAACTAAAATACTACTGCAAATACTTGAATTCCTCTCAATACTCTCACGCTGATTACAAATGTGATGAGCTAATATGACAATACTGTAGCAGTCTGTGGAAAAGAGAGCATATGTGCACTGCTGTTTATCACGAGGGGGTTTGCACGTGAGGCCGACAGGACCTTGGACACATAGAGTTTCATGCAAATTGAGGCAACAGTGTTCATATTCACAGAACATCACACACACACACACACACACACGCACACACACACAGTGCTGTCTGAACGCTTAAAGAAACATGAATATATGAATGTGAAGGAAGTGGTTTGAAACTGAATGGTTATGTTTGTTGCTAACATATCCATGCACATTGATTTGGGGCATTGTGAGAAATGTGTCTCTAAAAGAATGTCTGGTTCACTGTAGATATCACCGTACAGCATGTTGGCAAGATGGATTACATGTTCCCATGTACAAAACTCAAATCTTTGGGTAAAATAGCTGTATGAAGAGAATTTGAAAGAAAGAAAGGGATAAAAAATAAAGAAAAAGTAAAAGAAGAACAGACCTTGGGCAGGAAGCAGAGAGTCTGGGCCAGTAAACAGATGCACAAATCACAAGAGAAGTGATGGAACAAGAACTTGTGTGATGGATGAATGAATGAACGAACGAACGTAGGGTCTCTACAGCTTCAGTGACATTCATAAGCTGCCTGTGTGTTATTGCTGTGAATCTGTAGCTATGCTCTGTGAAGTCTATGTGTTCAGGATCCTGCTCAAGTATTTACAAATGAAACCCAAACAGTCGATGTGTTCTTTCTCCCAAAACAAAATATATTAATTATACAGCTCTGCAATGAGCAACAGCGTCCTCATCTCTTTAATAAAATTAATCCTTACATAGCTATAACAATAATGCCTTTTAGTTTTTGCTTCTTGTCTGTTGCAATTGTACATCATGGTGTAATACAATTTCACAAAGGTTTTTTTTTTGTGTTTTGTTTTGTTTTTCCACATGCAAAACGTCTCTTCGAAACAACATTGTACCTAAACAAACACCGAAATCTCATTTCAGTTTCTCTAGGATCTCCGTTTTCCGTTTTTTTTTTCTTCCTCTTCATTACACAACACTTTAGTTATATTTACATGGAAACAAAAAACATGATGTAGTAAATGCAGGATAATTCCTATATGTGTTTATATGTATACATTTCTAAGAGATGTATATAAATATATAATATTTATTTATACATGTATAAAGACTCAGTCTTCGTCGCTGGAATCGGAATCCTCTGATGACTCGGAGGAGCTGTCGGACTCGGAGGAGGATGACTCCACCTTCGCCGAGCCCTCTGGACCACTGGTATCCTTCTTTTCGTCGGGCTCCTCCCCATCATCGCTGTCTTTGTCCTCCGAGCGGCCGGGCAGCTGCGCCGTGATTTCAGAGGCAGCAGGTTGCAGTGGTGGGGTTGGCTGAGTGTTTGCAGCTTGCGGCTGGTTGGCCACAGGCAGGTTAAGGCCTGGCGTAAGAAGCATCCCTGGGTAGAGCATACTAGAGAGGAGAAGGGGGTTGAGGGCCAGTGGGTGGCCTGAAGCAGAAGCACTTGTTTGATTGGAGTTGGCGGCTGTTGAGGTGGTGGCTTTGGAGCTTTGACCCTCTGTCCTTTCAGCTTTGCCATCTGGACTCAAAGTCTCCACCGACCCTTTGTGTGTGGCGGCCTCTCCACCGCTCTTCTTTTTCCCGTCCTCGTCGCTCGACAAAGCCACACCTGCCGTGTCCTGTTGTCCGAGGATACCGCTCATTCCGAGGAGGTTCGGCAGCCCGGTCATTCCAGACAGCATCATTGGAAACATGGTGGCCATGTTGGTAGGGTCGTGAGGCAGTCCCATGAGGCCGGTGGTGAGTTGGAGAGACTGGAGGCTCTGGAGGTTGTGCTGAAGAGCTTGGAGACTAGGCAGGTCCAGCCCGGCGAGGAGGCCGTTGGTCAGGAGTGGGTTGAGCCCCAGGGCGGCGTTGGCACTGGCCACGGTGGTTGCTTTAGCCAAAGCGTTTTTGGGACGCCGTCCTCGCCGGCTCACTTCTTCAGGAACAATGGGGCCGGTCAGGATGCGGTCAAACATACTTGCAGGAAGGTAACCCTGGAAACACAAACGCATCTGTTATACAGGTAGGAGAAAACACCCATAACATTTTAATTAATACATAAGGGTAAAATTAGAATCATATTTTTGGGCTGTCATTTTCATTTATTACACAATTACTGTCGCCAAAAGAATTCATAACAACACTATTATTGATAACTATACTAACTATTGCAATCTATTATTGCTATTAGTCGAATTCATCTTGAACTTTGTTCTTTTTGTGCTTTCTATTTTTTCAGACAATGTATCACTCAAAATACGAGTGTATGGAGGCGGACAGAGAGGTTGTAACCATAACTGTGCAAAGAGAACTTGCTGTTGATCAGCACTTCCAGCAGGCTGGGGTGTCAACACCACTTCTTTTTTATGAAATCCAAAAAACTCCCACACTGGCAAGCTCCCTTTAACGGGTGTGGGCAGAATGTCTCCTTCAACATGATTTTGTGTGGCAGCAGTAACTACACATTGTGCAGCTGTCTTCTTTCTGATTGGTGGTTGCCAGCGTTACCCCGGTGCTGGATTGTTTTCAATATTATCATAATTTATAGCACTAACACAATATTATTTAACTTACATTTTTTAACTATGGTTATCATCATGTCGGTATAGTGCGGCACCCTTTAATTTCTGTTAATCTGGTATATTTGGAATGAATAACGTTTCTCTTTTTACTCACAGACTGTTTAACAACGTCAGCCCACTCTGGTGGGACACCATACTCTGGATTCTCCTGCAGGAACCGGCTTAAATCTTTCAGAGGAGGAGCAAATGCACCACCAATCTGGAGCAAAGAAATATAAAACAAGGATTACAAACAACACTCAACACACAGTATCAGTACAGTAAAACTATTACAATCACAAACTCACCTTGCGAGCATTTCGCCTGTTGATGATCTGTACTCGCTCTTCTCCAGTTAGGCTGTTGATGTCAATTTTGTTTGGGTTTCTGCAGCGATGTCTCTTCTGTTTTGGTCTGCCATCTTGAAACTGCAGCTTGTTTGCAGTCTGCAATAGAGGTATGATCAGAAGCGTACATGCATATTTTATTAAATACATAAGAATATCTTTTTTTTATTTTTATTTTTATCCATAAAATAATCAAAAATCTGCTATTTACAGGAATAAAGGCTCCTACATCTGCCACGAAGCCTGGGTGCTCTTTAAGCCACTGGTCAAGATCCTTCCGCTTTGGAGCGTCTTCTCCGGCTAGTCGTGTCCCATCTTTGAGACTGATGACGGGAACACGGCATTCCGTATCAAGGGTGCTGGGCCCCTGAGGTGTGCTCAACCCAGGGGGAGCGGATGTACTGGCCACACTGCTACTCCAGCCAGCAGGACTCTGCAAATATAGGTCATGCAATCACCTTACTGATACTGAAGCATGCCAACTTTCTTGATTTCTGAATATAAAAAAAAAAGGTCATAAGCGAAGTCAAACCTGGTCTGCCATCAGAGGAGGCCTGTTTCGGTTCATGAACAGCAGGTCCATCCCCTCTACATTCTTCCGCCGCCCTCTTCTCTTCTTTATTACGGGCTGTCCATCCATAACTCCATTCAGTCGCATTTGCTCTGGCAGTACTGCAGCAGCACAAAGAACATGCACTTTTAGTGTCATTCAGTACTGTATAATGCATACAGTGTAATGTGGTTGCTGGGTAAAGCAGATAAATGGTTGAACATTCAGTATGCGACCCTGGGCCACAAAACCAGTCATAAGGGTCTTTTTTTTTTAAATTGAGATTTATACATCAACTGAAAGCTTTTCTGAAATCTTTCCATTGATGTATGGTTTATTAGGGTCTGACAATATTTGGCTGAGAAACAACTATCTGAAAATCTGGAATCTGAGGGTGCAAAAAAAAAATCAAAATATCGAGAAAATCACCTTAAGTTGTCCAAATTAAGTCCTTAGCAATGCATATTACTAATAAAAAAAATAAGTTTTTATATATTTACGGTAGGAAACATGATATTTACTTAATATCCTAACGATTTTTGCCATAAAAGAAAAATGTATAATTTTGACCCATACAATTTATTGTTGGCTCTTGCTACAAATATCCCTGTGCTACTTATGAATGGTTTTTGTGGTCCAGAGTCACATATATGCTTGAAGATTACCTTGTGGATAGCTGTTCTGTGTTTTGGTGTAGTCTGCCAGGCTGGTATCAGATGCGTTCTGTAACTCTTGTAGCCGGGCTAAGTACTGCTGCTGGGCAAGAGGTCCCTCCTCACCCTCCAGGGGGCGCTTCAGAGGCAAACCTTGCTTTTGGAAGGTCAGTTTAAGGCTGCCCTCCTGCTGCAGGACACAGGCCAATGGTCAGAGGTTAAAGACACACTGCTACGAAACTGGTTTGAGACCAGCGAAGAACTACGAGAACAGTTTTTACGAATAGAAACACTCATACACGGTTCATAAATGACATGATTTTTACAGAGAAAATTTTTTAAGCAAACGGTCTCTAGTGGGTTGAGGTAACACAGAAACACAGTGAAGTCATAAGGATTAAAGGTGATGTGTGTATTGTTTTTGGAGCACAAATACTCTTTCCATTCTTAGTTTAATAAGGAAAAAAATAAGTTCATAGGTTGATTCTCACAAGTTAGGGTTAGGGTTTTATCAAAACATTGCTCTGTTTGAGCATCCTGTCCAGTCAGATATTAGCAACATTAGCTCAGCTAATAAGAAATATTTAATTTTAATTTGGTAAATAATTTTATTTGGTAAAAATATAGTACAACAGTACTACTGTAAAATATTAAAATAAAGTTTAATGTAATTAATATAGTATAATTAATATAAATATAATTAATGTATTACACACTTCACCTTTAAAGCAAAGGACAGAGGCTAAAGGCCCGTTCACAGCAAGAACGATAACGATATTGGCGTCCACACCAGCGAACGATATCGAGCATGCGCGTCTGCCGCTTTAAATTCTGGAGCTCGTTACAGCAGGATGGATTCTGATCGGCTGTCAATATTTTTACCGTTCATCTGATGGAAAAAAATGGTCCTTAAAGTGATTCCAATGATATAGTTTATCTGTGCCTTTATCGTTATAGTTGTGGTGTGGACTCTATATTGAGAACTATTTTTAGAACTACAATGCACAGCATAAATGAGTACACTCCTCTAAGATTTAACAAATTCAGCAATTACTCTTTACTTAGAAGACATGTTAGGGTTCTTTGGAGATATAATGTTCCAACAAGCCTGCTTGATCAATTACCAAAGAAGAATTACAAAATTATTCAGCAAAATGTGTTGCAAAAATCAGTACATCCTCCTAAAAAAAAAAAAAAAAAAAAAGTGTGAAAATATAGCAGAAGTAGCACTGAAATTTAAAAACATTGGACTTATGATAAGGCTCCTGAAATACTCAGGTCTTCACTTTAAGTTTTCATTTAGTGATGAGTGAATTTTTCCTAGAAAAAGATCAGGAGAAATAACATGCAAGTGTCTTAGAACCGACAAAAGCTATGAAAAGAGTGACACTTTATCTCACAGAGTATGACGCAGCCTGCAGAAGTGACATGCATGGTTGTGGTCACCATTAGAATTACCTACTGTAGCGAAGCAAAATAAACTCATTTAACCTCTTCCAGGGCCCATATTCACAAAATAGAGATTTCTGGGAATCCATACTCTGGTCTCAAGAGACCAAGTCAATAATTTAGGATCCAAAAGCATCCAGCATGTTCTGGTTTTGCCGGATGAGGAGTACAGTGAGAAGTGCTTGGTACCCACAGTGACGTTCAGTGGTAGTAAAGCTTTTTACAGAGATGAATGAGTGCTGAAGGTGTGAGAGAGTTGTGCTTTATCAATGCTTGCATGAATTCACACACTATTGTGTGATGTAATACAGACACTTGAAACAGAAGATGCTACCCTCCCCTCATTCCATGCACTATTGGGCATTTTCCCAGCATGACAATGGATATATTCTTTCTCCCAAGGTGAAAATCCTTCAGTGGACATGTATTTCATTCATTCTTAATGCTCTTAAGCAGCTGTGCTGAGTAAAACTCCCCATTAAAGACCAGAGCATTTAAGGAGGTCGTCCTCCAGGAGTTAAACAGGACAGAAGTGAACATTTGTCATGAACTTGTACACTTAGTGCCAAGAAGGGTCAGAGCTGTATACTTTAAGTTCTGGAGGACATACTACATACTGGAATATTATTATTAATACATTTTCTGAATTAAATCTAGGGTGTACTCATTTCTGCAATCCTTAATTTAAACAAAACACTTATCTTACAGAAAATATAGGCATATATATATATATATAAGTATATGTTTAATATGTTTCAATTATATTAGTGATCATTAATAAAATACATCTTTTATATTTATTCAGAGGGGGTGTATTCATTTATGCTGTGCTGTATATCTTTATCGTTATCTTTATAGTTATCATGCTTGCTGTAATAGGGCCTTAAGACTGAATTTGTGCACTGGGTTTAGTTTAAATGTGCGAATGTGGCAACTTCAGTGTAGTAGATTAGATTAGATCCCAGCAAGAGTCACAGGAATATACCGTTGGTCTCCAGAGAGATATAGAAAGAAAAAACGCTGAGAAGAGAATGTAAACTAAAAATTGAATTGAAGCTGCAAAATTTTCAAAGCAAAATCAAACGAAAGAAAGAAAGGAACAAACAAATACTGGAGGAAAAGGGGGAAGACCAAACAATAAAAACAAACAAAACATGCCAAGCGCTGCAATGACACTGCAGATCGGCATTTGTGGGGGAGAACGTAAAATAACATACGTCATTGATTTTGACTGAGAACTCCTTTTCGCTGTCTGCAACATGCTTCTTCACCTTTGAACCCTGAGGGGAGGCTGAAGGGTCTTCTGTGAGCGGGGTTGTGTTGTCCAGGAGTTTGGTGGTGTAGAAAGAAGTCACTGCATTGCCTTCGTATGCACGACGAACCCCTGGCCATTTCCCCTTCAACACTGCCTGACATATACTGTCCAACCGGTTTATCATGACACGGTCCTGCAATGCGTGGACAATATTAATGTAAGGACATTACAAGAAGGTACTGTACTTTAAGGTGGAACAGTATGATTTTGGTGGGGTAGAGAAAAAAATGATTGATGTTTCCAAACCTTTATAAGTTTTTAATGAATGAAACAATACTGTTCTTACAGTGACAGAGCCACAACTAAGGTACAAAACTGATACAGTGAGACCAGAGAAGAGGAATTGGCACAAGATGTTGGCCTGGACTGCTCACCTTTGGCCAGTAGGAGGCAGCAAGCATATAACCTCCCTGGAAAGGGTGGGGAGGGTTAGAGATACCGTTGGTCACATGACTGTCCTGCATGTCATCTTGTGTAGTGTTGAGAGAGGCAACGCTGTCTTCGTCAAAGCCTTTAACACCAGGCACTGCTGACGCTACCGGAATACAGACAGAGGCAACAATGTTACACTGATCAAACACACTTTAAACATCATCCATTTCACGTTTTACAAAATGCAGATAACCTACTACATGCGCTCAACTTGACCTTCCATTTCCAGTGGTTTGAATGAACCAGAAGCAATATCTATCTCTTTCTTGATTAGACTGACAGACAGGACATCAAACAGCTATTTATTCTTGAGATGAGGACAACAGAACTCCTCTGGCTGAATTTAAACATGTAATATAATGTGGACATAACATGACTTTGTAGTATGTTACATAAAAACGTATAAAGAGAAGCTTAACATGACATTTTTTAGGAAATGGCAGGCAGTATACAGCATATAGGCTGCAAACTGCAGTATGCACTACACAAGCGGTTTCCCATTTTAAACCACACTGATGATACACATATTGAATGAAGAATTTCTCTCTTAAAATAGTCTCTGGGCATGCTTTAAACTCGTGACCCTCACAACTGATTAATGCATTAGTGAGTCAGCTGAATGCTGTTACTGGGGCTGCCTTCTGCCCAAAGGAAAACCGCTTAAATCACTTTTGAACTGACACACACATGCAGTCAAATATAATATATATATATGAACAATACCATATAGGCCTACTGTACACTGTTCACTATACATTGTTATTAAAAATTTTGGGGTTGAATAACACAGGTTTTTAATGTGTTTGAAAGAAGGGCTGACCAATGTTGAATTTATTTGATCAAAAATTCAGTACAAAAAATTTATTACAACTCAAATTAACCATTTTTTATTTGGATATTTTTGTAATTATTTATTCCTGTAATTACAAAGCTGAATTTTCAGCAGCTATTACTCCAGTATTCATTGTCACATGACGCTTCAGAAATCATTCAAATAAACATGTTGTGCTTCTAAATAGTTGATAAACAGAAAATTCAAAAGAACAGCATTCACTTGAAACTAAAATCTTTTATAACATTATAAATCTCTTTACTGTCACTTTTAACTGGGCCCTAAATAAAAGTATTAATTTCTATAAAATGAAATACACAAACAAACATGCTTAACTTACTAGTGTGTTAAAAAGTCCTACAGTTACTGTAGAAAGACTACAACTTACTATTTAAGTTAATCAGATAACTACTCACCGTTCTTTGGTACCTCTTCACTGTCACTGTCTTCTGAAGACGAGGATGATGATGATGAAGACGAAGAGCCTGAAGAACAGGAGGAAGACGAAGTCGAGGAACTGCTTCCAGACCGTGACGAAGATGAGGATGAGGAAGAAGATCTTGATGAAGAACTTGACGAAGAGCTGGATGAGGAGCCATTCGAGTCCGAGTCAGATCCCGACCCCCTCCTGGCCTCTCTGCGGCTCCGCTTACTCAGCTTCTTCTGTTTTCGAGTTACTGAGTTCGGTGTGAGCGGTTTCGTTCTGGCCGCCACCATCCGGCTCTCGTTCTCTCCCACTTTGGGGATGTCATCTTTCTCATCCACTCCTGAAGGTGTGGGTGGTCTGATAGAGGGTGTCTCCGTCTTGGGATTTTGCTCTCCACTCTCTTCTTCTCCCTCTGACAGGGGCTCTTCCTTCAGTTCAGTTTGGTTTGGGAGTGGTGAAGCAGCAGCCTCTTTAGTCTGAAAATGCTGGAGGGGGGTTGGGATGTGACACTGTCCCAGTGAAGGCGCCTGATTCTGGGCTTGGACTTGTGCTGCAGTTCCCTTGTTCTGGCTGTAGTTTCTCTGTGCTGCCATAAAGCAGAGCTCTGGGTCACGGAGGATATGGTAGTCTGTTCGGCTGACTCCGTGTTTGGCTGCCCCAAGCAGAAGATCCCGATCGTGGGATCCTGTTTCCCACCACACTGGAAGATCGGGTCCTGGCTGGCACAGTGCGAGACGCTCATAAAGCTGCAGATGACGCAACACCTGTTCTCTTATCTTCCGCAGCAACTCCACTCTGTATAAGGTACGGGAGGCACGCTCCTCTGTGATTGGTTGTATAGCAAGAGAGGAGTCCATCATATCTGAGGGGAGAGCAGACAAAAACTGATGATGAACGAGTACAAGATAATGTATTGGCAGACAGTCAGAAAACCAAGTTGAGCATATGCTGTGCATTGACAGATGTTTGTGGCACTGACCTCCCTCTATAGCGGGCAGGCGGCAGACCCTCCTGCACATGGCAATAAAGGCACAAAGGTACTTATGTAGACTCTCGTCTGTTTTCTTGTGCAGTCGAGCCATGGCTCTGAACTTGGTCCAGTCAAAGCAGCCCAAATCTGGATCAAACACTACCCCAAATGTTGAAACCACGCGATAGAAATCCGCCTCCTCTCTCCGCGTCCACCTATTGAGAAAAAGAAAAATTATCAATTCATAAAAATAAAAAAAAATAACTGGCCTACATTACTAAAACACTACAACAATCCTGTTGTAATCCTACACTTGCAGACTTTTTAAATGGTTACAAAGAAAACACTAAATGACTGAGGATCATTTACACATCACCAGACTTTGAAGCTTTTCTGAAAAACAACAACAAACTGGCACAAGCACCTCATTGCTAGGAGACAAAAAATAAAAAAAATTCTAAAATCAGCTCAAAATATCAAACATGTCTGGATGGAATCAAAGCCTAAAAATGAGAGACTGTAACCATCATCACGCTACAAGATTTTCGGTGAAATCTATCAACTACAACGGCCAAAAATCCACAGACTGGCTCTGATTTCCTCCTCCTCCTCCACATTTCAAATCGAAGGGCAAAAGTTAGTGTAGTGTATCACAGCCTTTACAGCCGATGTTAAGTCTCTCACCGTTGTTGTCTTTCAATTTTAGCAGCAATTTTGGGATTGAGTGTGTCGCTGATCGTGGGAGGCAGAGGGTAGGGGGCAGGGGTCATGGCCTGCTGTGTCTGGTGGATCTGAAGTATCTGTTTATTCTTGGTGAAGCGCTGAGAAGCAGTGATCAGACGCCGCAGTCGAGCAGTCAGCGCGGAGGGTGAGGGCCAGTACATCCCTGATCCAGCACCCAAAGTCCCACCACCACCATCTAATACAGACCCTCCTTCTGCACCAACACACAAACACACTGCTAAAGACTAACAATAACTTCATATCAATATATATAAAACTATATAACACTATAGTTTGTCAGTACCTCCGCCTGTATCAGTGATGACCAGGTCTCCTGGGGAAGAAGCATCATCCTAGAAGTAAGAGCATATGTTAAGTCTTAGTTCACCATTAAAAAAAACAAAGCCCTTTAAAATTCTCGAATTTTAATTAAATTTGATTTGAGGTAACACACAGGAAATGTGCCATACACACACAGCATACGAGGTATTTCCAGGAACATATTGAAAATTAAATGCAAGTTCCTGTCGTTGATTTATAAGTGATAATAACTACTGTATATACATACACACATACACACACACCTAGTATTTTACAGTATACCAAGTATTCTACATAGCAGGGAAAAAATAGGCAGCTATTTAGTCACAAAATGTGTTGACCTGATAAACACCTCAGCTTTGTGTATGTTTCTTGAAACTACATTCCTCTTCGTGTCATTAGAGTTGAACATGGTATGGAGCTGTAGCCTATTCAATTCAAACTCCAACCCATGAATTGAAAAAGCAACCAATTCTAAAATGTGCCCATTCCTGAAGTCACTCTAATTGATATTCTTTGAGCTTGTATGTGTGTTACAATCTTATCAGGCCCAGTTCTCTCTTCTACTCTTGCATACCTCCATATCATCCTTCAGCAAAGCTGGAGCAGGCTTATACTCAGGGTCGTCCACATCTCTGCACACACAGATAACACACACACACACAGACAAACACAGTTACAAAACACATCAGAGAGTTGCTGCAGGCAGAAACTGATTAAAGACTTCCTCTATCTGTATGAATGGAGCACATTTTTGTATCTCTTACCCATCCATAAAGTCATTTCCTCTTTGTTCCGCAGCGATGGCCTTGTCGTCTGGCCGCCCAACCCTTTCTAAGAAACACAGTGCTGGATCTGCACGAATAGTGTTGTACTTCTCATAACCTATAACACATACAAACAACCATTAGATAAAAGTGTGTACCCACACAGAAAGCCTCAAGCGCAGCAGAGCCGATCGGACTCACCGTGCTTAAAGACTCCTAACAGCAGACATTTGTCTGAGAGCATGTCCCACCACAGAGCAGGCATCTCTGAATGATCCGGCTCAGGAACCCAGATCTCGATCTCACTGCGAGACAGCAAAACAAACATTTCAGCCATTGCTTGCAGTAACATGCTAAACATCTTAGTCTAAGCTTATTTCAGGTTTAGATTTTGGAATAGACCACAATTAAAAAGTCTGATATTGTAATTTTGCTGATTTTCTCTGGTGAACTGTTCCTTTAAATACAGGAATTAAAATGATATGTGTACACTCTTGAAGTTTCCTCAGCAGTACAGCAGATGGCGCTTTAATGTTCCTCTTACTAAACAAACTGGCTTAAACTGACTAATACTAGAGGAGTTCAATGAGGACCTATTTATAATCCTAATATGCAAAGGGATCTATGATAAACAAGTGTGTGTTTTTATATTATTAGGTCTTGATCAGTTTTAAAGGCTTAAATCATAAATGCATATTACCAGCATGTAAAAAAAATAATAATAATAATTTTATAATTCTAAGAACTCTAACAGAAATGACTGGTACTGCTACTCCTACCACTATTGGTACAATACATGCAGAACACACTCCTCAGATGTGCTGGTTTCTCAGACTAGTGAAAGCAATAAGGTGAGAGGGTCCATGGCAATGCTTACCTGGCATCTGCCCCATCCAGCACTTTTTGGCACTGCACTCCAATCACCTCTTGTTTCAAATAGTACAGCATTCTAACCCTCAACAGCACCCTGCCAGACAGAGACAGAGAGATTGAGATCAAAGTGTACTATTGTATTGTAATACTGAAATATAACATGCATTTTAAATTGTAATAATATTTCACAATATAACTTATATGTGGTTTTGATCAAATAAATGTAATCTTGGTAAGCAAGAGACCTCTTTCAAAAAATCAAGCTATTGAACAGGACTGTAAATGAGCTTATGTGTACGATCTGATGTAAAATGCAGTGCCATATGGCTGGTGTTAATGAGTGCTAACACGTACAGCCTTTTCTTGCTTCAGAGAGCATGCATGAAAGTAAATGTAGGCAATGTTCAAAGTAAAAAAAAAAGTTAATGTTCAAAATCAGTAAAAAAATAAAAAAACCTATATCAATACATATATAAATGACTTTAAGACCTTTGCTTTCAAGCTTATTCACATCTGTCCATGTTATGATCTTCATGTGAAATGACTTAAACTCACACTTTCACCCTAACATTAGTGGCATTTCTGCCCTGAAGAAAAAATGCAGACACATACAAAGCTGACAGCTGTGTTCCAGGTCATCACTTATGTGTGTGTGTGTGTGTGTGTCGGTGTGTGTGTGTGTGTGTGTGTGTGTGTGTGTGTGTGAAACAGGACAGCTTTCTAAACAATAGGGAACTTTCTCCAATGGCAGAGGCCCCTGGATCGTTTATCAAAGCACATTCACACAGTCAGTTTTATAGCATGACATGATGCTGCTTACTAATGCAAGAACTGTTTGTGACAAACAAACAGACAAAGAGTGGGAACAGTCAGCCAGATTTGATTGTGAGTTTGACAACGTAAGTGTCAAGAACTGAAGAGCGTGACCTGAAAGCACCTCTCATCTTCCATTGCCTAAGAGAAAAACACCTAAACAAGTGTGTGAGGGCGGGCCATACCACAAAAAGTTCACAGGGCTAAAATGGGAGATTCCCCCTTTATCACTGCATCACACACTTCCTCCAGAGTGGCAGATTTCCATCTCATGAGGCATCCACATGTAGCCGAGTGGCTGTGTGGTTGAAAGTGGATGTAACTGCTGCTTTACGGATTAATGTTATTGGTGAGCTGCACAACAGGCTGTATTTTTACTAAAAAGGCATTTTCTTGGTTTATCTTTTTTTACATAGTTTAAAAAAATTGCTCACAGCAATATTAATACTGCTTACAAAAACAGCAAACAAATTACTTCTGGTCACTTTGTCATTACACATAAATTCATATTTTATTTTAAAAAGTATCAATAAACCAATTTTTTATGGGGAAAAAAATCAAATAAATACTGTTTTTTCGAACTGAATTTTGAGAATTGAGAATTCTTTAAAAATTTACATTTTCAAAAACCAATAATAATAAAGTTAATATATTGAGCACCAAATCAGCACATTCTAATTTTTTTTTGTAGGATCATGTCACACTGAAGACTGGACTAATGGGTTCTGAAAATTCAGCTTTGCCATTACAGGAATATATAACTTATTGTGAAAGAAATTTTTGTATTAAAATAGAAAACTTTAGTTACTTTAAATTGTAGTAATCTTTCACAATATTACTGTTTTTAATGCATTTATGATCAAGTAAATGCAACACTGGTAGACTTAACAGGCCTCTTTCACAAACACTAATTTATCGACCCCACAGTTTTTTTGTTTTTTTTAACATCAAACAGTAGCGTATATTGTGCTTGCGATGCAATACTCACTTGTTGCAATGGTGTTTCAGGTGTTTCTTGTACCCATCATCAGACAACATGTGTTCTGGGTTGTGCTTTCGTATCCACTCTGCCTTCTGGATATCAAATGAGCTAGACTGAGTCTTCATCTTCTTTCCTTTTCTGCCTCGTGGCACTGGAGCTGACAAACCTGCACAAGTCACATAAAAAAAAAATCTAAATAATGTCACATGCTTTATAAACCGAAATTAATCCTGACAAGATCAAAAGGCAAAAGTTAACTGAAATGTAGTCCTCATACCCAAATGGTTCTGAAGTTCCTTGGTCCTGCCGTCCTCTGTGGGAGCGATCAGATCCCACATGAAGCTCTTGATTTTATCATCTCCACGGTAATGAACTAGGCAGTATGCCAGGAGTGCTCTGCATATACACTCCACGTCACGCTCGGTCAGCTGGCGCTTAAAGCGCCCATGAGCCAGGATGTCCTTCCAGCGGCCCCACCTACGACCACAGAAACAAATTCAGTGGTCCATCATTTCATCATCAGTGTCAAGAACTCGGACTGAGAAGAGTCTCACTAATATTTGCATATTTGGGGCCAGTTTTACTAACAGCCTGCGTGAGCGCAAACCGTCTTTTGGCGTTAAAAGACTACTGTCTGGTTTACTAAAGACCCGCAGAGAACAATTAGCGCTGAAAAGGCATGGACACAGTTATTTTTGCACCTGACCTTATTGAATATGCACTTCTAGGAGTTTCCCTTTGAGACGCAAAATTTATGGGAGGAGAGTATTCAAATGAATCACGCAACGCATTTTACTAACGTTTGCACTCGTCAAATTACTGGTATTTGCGCCTTTATTTAAAGCCCTCCAAAAATATGTCTTAAACTATTATGCTCTTGAATTGGCTGCAATTTGTTGCTAGCAGGAGGCGCCACAGAGATGAGAGAGCGCGAGGTAGAAGGGAGAGGATTTTTTTTGGAATGTAAAAATAAACATGAAAATAATCGTTTGTCAAACCATATTATTTTTTATTTTCCTTTTTAATGTGCTGAGGTTCTCTAATTGTTTATTTGCAACTACTATTAGTGGCTAATTTACGCTGCGCTTGGTATATTGCGTTGGTCGATATGTAAATGAGATATTGCGCATATGTTCTTTAATTTGCGCACTGTTAGTAAATAACCGGCAGAAATTTCCCCTCTCATCAGCGCTGTTTTGAAATTGCGCTCTTGCGCTAATTTGCCCTGTTTAGTTAAACTGGCCCTTGGTATAAAGTTTATATAGTGTATTATATGTATATATACACAACACAATTAACTTTTAGACACATTCAATTGAACAAAAAAGATAGTAAAGTCATTTAAAATGTTACTATTTCAAATGAATGCTGTTCTTTTAAACATTTCATTTAGCAAAGAATCCTGAAAAAAATAAATAAATAAAAATAAATAAAAAACAGTTCCACAAAAATATTAAGCTGCACAAGTGTTTGGTCAAGAAACATCTTTCAAAAATAAAAATCTTACTAACTCCAAACTTTTAAATAGTAGTGTATATGCTAACATATAACAAAACCTATATTGGTAGAGCACTAGCCATCACTCACCCGTACACCAACAGATTTTTCTCCACCCGGAAGCACTCTGTGCGGCCATAGCTGTTGAGGCGGTCATGTGGCCGCCGGAGTTTGGGTTTGTCATCTCCGCTACTCTCCCCTTCAGAGAGCTCGGCCAGCTCGTCCTTAGTAGCGCTGAACGGCCGGGTCTGTTTCCTGACACGAGGGGTGTCGATCACCAGACTGTTCTGTAGAAAAACCACATCAAATAACAACAGTTAAAACAGAACCACTGACCCACCTTTACTGAGAGCAGTGCTATGCATTTAAATAAGGCCAACCGCATTCACTAAAACTGATGTTTGCTTTCAATCGCTCTTTGCTCTCAAGTGCAGCACTTACAAATAAAATACAGAAGAAGCCCACAGAAAACAATGATTGAGTTATTTCAGAGAGTACATTACAGTAAATACAATCATGTTAGCAAGCATCCTGTCATCTCTTACAGCAATGCCTCTCTCCTCAAAATCTCATTTATGGGGGGTTTTCCCATCAGCCACTGACAGACAAAGGAGATGATAACTGATTTTTTTTTTTTTATTAACACATATGTCTAGGCAGTTCTCAAAGTCATCCTGACACTGGAGAGTCAGGTAGGAGGATGTGGGCTTCTCTGCTACACTGTTAAACTTTGATGGCAGAGTTTGTGAATAACTTACTCTGCCATTGACTGTATCCATGTCAATCTCTGCTTTCTTAGCCCACTTGTCCCAGAAGTTGGGGTCATCCAGAGAGATGTCTGTTCTGTTCCCTGAAGCAACAAAACTGGCCTGTGAACACAGCAAAAGATAAAAATAAAAAATGAGAACAACGTTAAATAATGTCTCTGAAATGACCCTTGCATGTCAGATACGTAAGGCATAAGCACAAATACACAGAACAATTAGGGCTGCAATTATTGAAATTGAATTTGTATGTGTTGAATTCGCGAGCCAAACCTTTTTCAGTAAACAAAGTAAACACTTTTAAAAATATATTTCCACAACTGTAAAATTATAGTACTAATATTGCTTAATTCCTTAATTTTCAAACATCATTCCAAAACTACAACTACAAACTACAAGGAGCCCTTAAAGCTTCTTTTTGTTATTCCATTTTATTTAGATATATTACTATTGCAATAATAATTTTGCACTATAAAATATAGTATTTAATAATAATAATAATAATTTCTTAGAAAAACTGTAGAATAATAATGCTAATATTTATGTCTTAATTTCTTCATTTTCAAGCATTTTCACGTGGATATTTTGACAGAAACCACAGGGAGCACATACAATGAACGAAAGTTGCAAGAAGCGAGAAGCTGACCTTGGCGAAGGTGGAGCCCCGACCCTCAGATTCAATAGTGATGGTCTTGGTTCTGCGTTGCAGGATTTGGTCAATGTCTTCTTCACAAAATTTAGCCCCCTCATCTTCCTCATCCATGATGGCACCATAAGCTCCACGCCGCAGAAGATCTTCAATCTCCTTCTTAGAGAGCTGCTGCTGCATCTGCTAAACAAGACCGAGAGAGAGGGACAGTGAATGAAACCAGACAAAATACATTACACCAGTACAAAGAAATATCCATCAACACCACCACACAAATCTCCATGTAGAGAACAACAATGTAATGAGGGCTGGAGAAAAAGAACCCTGGTACATAGGTAACATTCGATGACTTACCCCTCCTCCTCCTAGACTGTTGTCTCGTCCGCTCATGCTTTGAAGCACAGCTTTATCCAGTCCCAGCTTTAGACTGGCTCTATCGAACATCTCTCGCTCATATGAGTTACGTGTGATTAGTCGATATACTTTTACTGCTTTATTCTGACCAATCCTGTGGCAGCGAGCCTGAGCCTGTGGATAAAACAAGAAGAAAAAAGGAAAATAAGCCAATAGGAACTTCTACAATTTGACTATCACGTTTACGTGTGTGTGTGTGTGTGTGTGTGTACCTGCAGGTCGTTCTGAGGGTTCCAGTCAGAGTCAAAGATGATACAGGTGTCGGCAGCTGTGAGGTTAATACCGAGCCCACCTGCTCGAGTACACAGCAGGAAGACGAATCGATCAGAGTCTGGTTTACTGAAACGGTCTATCGCTGCTTGACGGAGGTTCCCACGTACACGGCCGTCGATCCGCTCATAGAGGTATCTGAAAAAGGTCAGCTTGACTTAGAAACTACAGATCGATGTACTTTATCGAGCACTTCCACACAGTCAGTGAACAGACATCACACATACACTACTACTCAACAGTTTGTGGTCAGTTTTTAATGTTTTAAAAATAAATATCTTATGGTCAACGAAGCTGCATTTATTTGATCAAAAATAGAATTAAAAAAATGCAATATATATATATATATATATATATTGGATCAATTTAATGCATCCTTGCTGAAGTATTAATTTCTTTCTAAAAAAATAAATAAAAAATCTTATTGACTTCTGAATGGAAGTACTGTATATACATATATATAACCATCAAAACAGTTTCACCTATACACATTTACATTACAATACATTGTTTTATTATCATACATTCAATTCAATTTTATTTGTACAGCACTTTTTACGATACAAATCGTTGCAAAGCAACTTCACAGAAATTAAGTTTCTACAATATTTAGTAGTAGCTTATCAGTTGTGACTGTCAGTTTATGAACATATGGCAAATATGTACGGAAAAATCTAAGACGGTTACATGTAAAGCAAGTAAAGCTGAATCAGCATCTGTGGCATAATGTCGATTACCCAATGTTGCATTAGTACATCCCTAGCTCACTCCTAAAACTCTTTCTATCATCTTTTCACTCATTTGTTTCTGCTTCTTTTTTCACCCATGTCTTTTATCTCTTCCTCTCTTTTTTTAGACACATATTTTTCCATGTTACTTCCTGCTTTCTCTGACCTACTTAGGGCAGAGCTGTGCCTCTGGGACTGCGTGCCTGATGGGAGTTCCCTGGAGTGTCTGTGTCCTGCAGCACCCTGACTGCATCAGCCAACATACACACCACTTACTTAACAAACAGTACGCTGTACACACTGCTAGACGAGAGAAAAATGAATGAGACTTCATTTTTTTCTTAGGAAAGAAACTGAGCCTAGCCACTGCATAAAACGATCATGTGATATTGGTGATGCAATGGGGATCAACAGCAGAGCTCTGTATAAAGGGTCAGAGAGATAAGGAACATGCGAACACAAAATGTGGCATTGAACTTCTGCCAAAAAAGCAGATTAGATTGCTTGTTAAAACGGCATATATACACTGTAATGTTTCTCAAACAAATATAGTAGAGCGGGACATCACAGTTTGCAGTTAAACCCCATGAACTCAACAGGAACATGGCGAGAGCTGTATAAATACACCTTTAGGATGTTGCTGTTCTCGATTCTCACCTTCTCTGGATGAGGTAGTCTTCCAGGATGTCCAGGCAGCGCACCATCTGAGAAAAGATGAGCACTTTGTGTCCACCGGCCTTCATCTTGGGAAGCAGCTTGTCAATGAGAACAAGTTTACCTGCAGACTGAATCATAGCCTGCAGGTGGAAATCTACGGCTGCGGGGCTATACACATCCTTGAAGTCCTCTAAGATCTTCTCCTCGGCCCCTAGAAGTGAAGAGAAAGCGACAGACTTCTTAGGACCTTGCCTAATGTGGGCTCGTTGGTTTCGGCAGCAGCTGGGGTTTGAATGGTTGTACCTTTGATGAGGTAGGGATGGTTGCAGCATTTCCGCAGTTCCATCATGGTGTTGAGCAGGTTTGGGACGTTGGCTTGGCCAGCTCCCTTAGCCAGGAATGAGAAGTTCTTCTCCAGTATGGCGCGGTAGTACTTCTTCTGGATATTGGTGAGCTCCACTTCAATGATGGTCTCCTCTTTAGGAGCCAACTTCTTCTCCACGTCTTCCTTTAGACGACGCAGCATCATCGGTTTCAGGATGGCCTGGAGTTTCTGGACCTACATGCGCAAAAATATTCTGTTAATATATACAGAACATATATGAATTTAAACACAGTAATATATGACGTATATCCAAATACAGCACCTGCTCCTCAGTCTTGAGGTCTCCGAATTCCTGCATGAAGGTGCTTTCAGAAGGGAAGCGGTTCGGCTCCAGGAAGTGCAGCAGACTAAAGAGTTCCTCTACTGTGTTTTGTAGTGGAGTGCCCGTCAACAAAACCTTATGTTCCTAAGATGTTAACAGATATCAAGTTAAAAACATAGGAAAAGAAAAGACAACTGTGATAAGTTTTTAATATGAATATAACAATGTCTTATTTATACCAGACTCATAAGTTTGAAGCCCTCCAGTAGCTTGCAGTTCTTATTTTTAAGCCGATGGGCTTCATCAATGATGACACAGCGCCAGTCTATTGCGTTAAGTTCTGGACAGCCTCCCAATATCATCTCAAATGTTGTAATGACCGCCTGAAACCGGTAAGCACCTCTTATCACACGACCCTGTAAGAGAGAAAGAGAGATAATAAGTGCCAAGTGCAAACATTTTCCAGTTTTTGTGTGTTCCCTGCGGTTTTGCATGGTACACCATTATACAGTCTTCAGGTTTAAGTGATATGACAAAAATCGTATATAACTGCATGGGGATTTTTATTTCATCATAACAGTATATAAAATGATATGGGTATTTTTGCAGGAAATTCAACAAAAATGCATTCCACACATTTTATACATTTAGCCTATATAGCCTATTTTTTGATAATACAATGAATTAAAAACCATAAACTATAAAAATAACCTTTCAATAAATGAAAGGTAATTTTTTGCTCCTCTTTTTTCAGAACATGTAGGATGCAAACCACTTGGTAAAACTGATTTTATAAAATGGAATGATGCAAACTAAAAAAAATTACTATGCATTACAACTTAACTTAAAAATGAATGCAATTTACAATTTATATTTAATGTTATTATTATTTTTTGAATATCAGTATCAGTTATGAAAAAGCCAATATAAAGAAAGCTGACACAACAATTGAATTCTATATTAATGCAACAGGTTGCAATGCAGTTTTTCTCCATCTATTATTTCTTCATCATATTACTCCATCTTCACTGGTAGTTATGCAAATATATCCACTGTGGCATTAGCGGGTACCGTGGCAGAGGGGATATCAGATTTCATACCAGTTGACACATTGTCTACGAGCTCCAACCTCTCGCTCTCTCGTTAGGCCAATAAGGAAGCGACTAAAACTGCAATTCATCGACTTGAGGCTGGCTGCAAAAGGGAGTTAGTCCCATAAACTCCCCATGTTAAAATGCCCAACTTTACAGCAGAAAAAAAAACATGTTTACAGCCTGGTTCAAAAAATGATTTTGGTCTAAATAGCAAATTTTGCCCTTCATGACAACTGTGAGGGGGGTGAATTTTTTTATACCGCATCCGTTTATATTATATTAAGACTTAAAGTTCTGCATAATTAAGGGCATGGCCACTTGAGTGACAGGAGGATTGCCGCTGCTGACACTGCCGTCGCACTAGGTGGGCATGGCTTAATGGGCCTTTTTGCCCATTTTTGATTGTCCAGGATTGAGTCGCGCGGTGACGGCTGCCAAGATGGCGACGGCCCACTCTGCACACTTTAGGCTTCAAAAACACACTTCAGGAGTCTACAGGTGACGTCACGGACACTACGTCCATGTTTTTATACAGTCTATGATTGTCTACCATTACGAGGTACTGTATATATCAGAGATACCCTCTGCCAACTTTACAATTACATTTAGCTTTGAAAAGGAAATAACCATAATTGAGTTGTGGCTTGCTTTTTTCCTTCTATCTTTCTCCTTTACAAAACATGATACTAAAAGGTAACCAATTCAACAGCCTTGAATTACAGTAAAGAGGTCTAGATCAATGCGAGGCTGACCTTCCTCTGCTGTGTGTGTGTGTGTGTGTGTGTGTGTGTGAAATCTCACCTGAGCATCTCTGAAGTACATCTCATACTGCTGGAGCATCTGTCGGCTGACCACACTGCCATGGTACACGATGACGTTGAGTTTCGTCCAGGTTCTGAATTCTCTCTCCCAGTTAGCGATGGTAGAGAGAGGGGCGATGATGAGGAAAGGCCCCTTGATCCCTGTGCGACAGATCTCATCCAGAAACGTGATGGACTGGATGGTCTTTCCCAGACCCATCTCATCCGCCAGAATACAGTTACGCCTGCAAATTGAGACGGAGGGGCATCAGAGTTTGTTATTTTGATAATCGCACACACAAGACTAAATCTAAATGGAAATAAAATAGCAAAAATCACAAAGTTAGTCCTTCTTGACACAATGCCTATTGAAATGTAGTGCTACTGCACACACAGCCACACACAATATATGAGCTCCAGCATAACCAGAGCAAGGACAAATCACAGAAAAGCCTGCAAATTGAGCTAATATATTATAGTAACACTTAAACGACGTTCAAATTAGGTTTGTAAGTTGCTTTTGTACAAAAGCATCAGCCAGTTTGAGCCGCTGGAATTGAAAGTTATTTCATTCATTCATTATCTCATTGATGCTCTCAATGCTGCCTGAAGTCTGAATAGAAAATGAAATTTCCACAACACTCAACACACACACAGCTCTCTCTCTCTCGCCTATCTGCCATTCAACTATCTATCTATACATAAAAAGCAAGCAAAAGAACAAGGACGCAAAGTATATAAGAAAAGCCACGCAGACATTAGCTCACAGATTCCACTCAGTAGTTTTACAGACATATATGAGGAAGGTTAAAGAGGAAGGATCCCTGTGTCAGGGCTGAATGTTCACTGACCTGTTATACCAGTTGAAGAGAAGCCAGTTGACCCCCTCCAGCTGGTAATCCCTGAGACAGTTTCCATTACAATACTCTCGGGATTGCTCCCGCTTCTTCCAGTGACTCGCCGGTGGACGCTCCTGAGAGAGCACCACAAATTCAGAAAATGGTATTCAAGCAGCAAAACTTGCAAACTGCAATATGGTTAGCCACTGTTTGCTTTGTTGAATCAATTCGGCATGCATATTCAAATACTTTGTAGCGCAAACATCTGTTTTTCTATATAAATTATAGACACTTCCTATAAGGGAAGTTTGTGTACAATTTCTAGTGATTATAGCGACAGGAATTCATCAAATGATGGAGAAGTGAGTATTATATATCCAGTTATGCGCACATGTTAAAGAACCGTTTCAGGTCCCTGAAGCTCAGAGGCAATTACATTGAGAAAGAGGAATATATGGTGAATACATCCTTTAAATAATCTTATGCTATGCTCTCCAAGGCTACATTTATTTGATCAAAAGTACAGTAAAATCTGTAATATTGTGGAATATTATATCTTATTACTATTTCAATGTATTTTTAAAAGCAAACATTACTCCAGTCCTTCAGTATTCTTATATTCTGATAACAATTGTGTTGCTTAATATTTTCGTGGAAACCGTAATGATTTTTTAGTATGATTAATATCTTTGATGAACAGGAAGTTAAAAAGAACAGCATTTATTTGGAATATAAATGCTAATGGATACTAGTTAGATGAAATGATTAATTAAAAAGAACATGTTTGAATGGTAGTAAACTAAACTAAACCAAACTCAAATAAACTGGTATAAGAGGGAGCATGAGGGAGATGGTCTCACCACTCTGTTGGTGTGTGGTTTTGCTGCCTGCAGCTTTTTGAACTCTTCAATCTTAGTCTGGTCTACATCTTCATTCAGCTCCCATGTGCTGTCCTCATATGGCAATGAGCACCACTTCACCAGGTAATACACCACCGGCTACACGTGCACACAAAAAAAAAGGTTTTGAGACTTGCACAAAATAATAAACAGAGAGAGCATCCCTTCATGAACTACACAGACTGCTAACCGCACACACAAACACACAATTCAGCGCAATGGCTACCTCTCCGGAGTCCTTGTCCTCACAGTACGAGACCTCAAGAACTCGGTCCACTTCTACATAGTCGGGATTGAATGGTTCCTCCTCCATCTTAAACACACAGATACACACTAATAATTAAAAAGAAATCTCCCAAGTGATTATTATCACATTTCACCTGAAAAGCGTCCTACTATTTTCTTTCTTTCTTTCTTTTTTTTTGTGAAAAGACTGAAGTTACAAACAAACATGGGCACTCTTACATCAGCAAAGAAGTGTGCTCTCTGCGCCTGTTTGATCTTGAAGCGCTTGATTTTCTGCTGGATCCTCTTGTCTTTCTCTAAATGCTGCTCTGTCGCCCACTCACAGTGAAGATACGAGCTACAACACACACACACATTTACATAATTACTGAATGCTCCTTACACACACTCTCTGAGCTGCTCCTGGTTATTAGCAATATGAAAAACAGATTTTTTTACAGCTTGAAATCGAAGAAAGAAAACTGTTGAAGCTGATAAAACCCTTGCCTAATTGACTTACTAGTTTTTGTACTTGACATAATACTCTTCAGTTTCTACCATCACCCCAGGAGAAACCTGTTGAATTAATGAAAATAAAAATAAATATAAATATACAAATAAATATTATATATATATATATATATATATATATATATATATATATATATATATATATATATATATATATATATATATATATACAATAATTTTTTTTCCTCCCTCATTTCCGAATAAAGAAAAATAATTTCAAAAGTAATATGATTAAATAATAAATTTTTCCCAATAAAAGCAAAATTTTTACACAATTTACACAAATAACTCGCTTGGGATAGAAGCATTTGCTAAATTAAAAAACAGATTAGCACACATATTAAAGTTTAATACAGATGAAAACTATGAGCATTTTGCTAGAAATGTCACATTTGTTTCAAGATTAAAATTCCAGCATATTTCAGAACAACTATGCACTAAAATGTCTGTTGTTTTTCTCCTACTTGACAAAATGTGATCACAAAACTTGTCACAGGAAGTTCAGACAGGGCTATAATTTCCAGAATAAAACTGAATGAGATCTAAAGATAAAACACAGAGATTCTTACCTCGTTTTTCACCACACGAGATGCCATGATTTTATCAACCACAGCAGCATCTTCCTCAGTCGGGTTCTCCTATAAACCAACATAAACCAGATCAGAGACTCTTCATACTACCACAACATATACTTAAATGCACACACAACTTCTCTCTCTCTCTCACACACACACACATAAAAGGATTCTAAACATAGCATATTATAATCCAGATCAGAGAACTGCTTGAGCATGCAGGGACACATCATAAGAAACAATTATGTGTGCTGCTAACTGTAGTGAGATTTAATGTACGCACCACAAACAGTTGCACCGAAGGCTGTTTTTGAGCGCTGGAGTTGGTCTTCTTGGCTTTTACGATGACCTTCATCTCTTCATCGGAAAATCGAGCCTCGCCATCATCCTCATACTTCTTCTTCTTGACCTTCCGGTTCGAACGACGCTTCTGTAGACGCACAAACAAAAGTGAGCATATGTTTGAACTTTTTTCAAGTCTCTTATGTTTTCTATTTTAAGTTTTTTTTTTTTTTTTATTCCTTTGATGGCAAAGCTGAATTTTCAGCAGTCATTAATCTATTTTCAGTGTCTCATGATTCTCCAGAAATCATTCTAATGATTATTAGGTGCTAAAGAAACAGGTCCTATCATTATCAATCAAACAGTTGTGCTGCTTAATATTTTTGTTAAAACCATTATAAATTATTTCTTTGAGTAGAAAGTTCAAAAGGACATCAATTATTTGTCTTTATGTCTGATTATTAATGCATTAATGCTGAATAAAAGTAGAAAGCAAAAAAAATAAAAAATAATAGAGTTTATTTTTTCAAGTCATTCACCTCTTTTGAATAGTGTGTATAATATATATGCATTCAGGAATGTAAATATAAATGCATACATTTTACACAAATGATATAATTTCCAAATAAATAATGAAATTATCAACTGAATTTTAAATATTTAGCAAAAACCATATTACAGTTGTCATAAATTTACTCCAGGGGGCTTCTTGAGCCATGTAAATGTCACTTTAGATGACCAAGAGAGGAGGAGAACCCCTGCGCATGCACAATTTTATTATTCACTCAGCAAATCAGACATGCCCATCAGGGGGCCTTTAATAAATTAGTACACAGAGAAAGAGTGTGTGAGAGAGAGAGAGAGAGAGAGAGAGAGAGAGAGAGAGTGTCTGTCCTCCCAAATATAACATGACCTAAATGTGTAGGAGTTAAAGTAAATGGACAGGATGAGAATATCTCAGGATGACCAAATAAAGACCCACCCGCCCTGCCACAAGACCCCAGTGTTTCCCAAAAAAAACTCTGACAGCCCAACTGAGTCATCAAAAGAACAGTGCTTTAATTAACACAGGGGTATTTAAAGAGGATAATTATATCTGGAAGGGTAGAGTGGGGTATATCATGGATGGGGGAATGCGAGGTTAGTCATTTCAGAAGAAAGAGATGGAATTCATCTGAGGGTACGGCAGTCATCTCTGTCTCTTTAGCTCTTGGACTAAACATACTGAACACATGCTGCAGGAAGCACTATGGCATTAAGCAGTTTAAAGAATAGCCAGCAACAAAGTGCATACAATTTGTGCCACCTGCTCCAGAAATGATTACTTTCAAATGCTTTTCTTGCTTGATGATTATATAAAACAGCATGAAAGTGTCATCCAGGCATATCAAGAATAGATAAAAAACCCAAAGCTCACCGAATCATCATCTTTAGAGGATCGTCGAGTTGGTCTGTCATCATCAGAAAGCTCTTCAGAGGAATCTGTCTTCTTTCGCTTCTTCTTTCCAAGCTTTATAATGATTTTCCTGTCAAAGAGAAGAACAAACAGAGAGACTTATTTTAACACCGGTACCCACTGGATTTCAATCCGAAGAAACCAGCGTATGGTTTCTGTGTATGTGTGTGTGTGGGGGGGGAGGGGGGCGGGGGCAGTGCTGTTTTAGGCTCGATAGGTTTGAAAGTTGTTAAAGTTATTTTGGTGATTAAGTAAATCACTAAAACTGAAAAATAAAATCTATGTAGAAAACTAAAAATTTTTGTAAAAAAAACCTACAAAAAACCCCCTGAAAATATAAAAATAAAAGCTCAATTAAATTATATTAAATTAAATATTATTAATATAAATTAATATTAGTATATAAATAAAACCAAACACTGGTTTCTCTTAACTCCATTGTAAATGTCATGTAATAAAACCAAACCTTCAGCACACATGAAAATATCCAGTGCAAACAATAAACAGTCAAATGATTTCACAGAATTCCATCTTTCACGCTGGACACTTAAAACAGTCAGACGTTTGCCATCTCCTCAGTGGCAGAAACACATAAAGAGGAAATGATCGTCAGGACATCAGCTGTGTGCATCACTCGCTCTTTCACTCTCGCTCTCATTCTGGGTCCCGCTCTGTGGATGATGTTACACTTCACTAGTCTCCGGGACAACGTGACTTCCTGGTTGCCTAGCGACCTGATCAGAGTGAAGCTGGTGGCGTGGGTGGATGCAGTGATGTTGTATCCTGTGAGTGACACACCAGCTCCACTCAGCAGCTGTGAAATGAGACTGAGAGCTGGTCTTTACTGTGAGGGGTGTGTGTACAGACAGAGCTGGACTGAGCTAACCTGTGAAAGCATGTGAGCTAAGCCAGTTTAACACACTAAACATCTTTCTTTTACTCTCCTCTTTCAAGGGACCCAACAACACACACACACAAACACACACACACACACACACACACAGGGTCCACAATCAACCACAAACTTTGTCATTTTATAAAATAAGTATGATAACATAAAACAATAAAAGACAGACAGACAGGTAGATTTTCTATAAGACAATGCACTTATTTAGTTGTTTGGATCATATAATAGTGTTGATGGGAAATACTGATTTTGTGCCACACATTTTCATGTTGGTGTATCAAAAAAAGAGTTCTAGCAAAGAAAAAAAATCAAATATAACAGATAAAAAAAAAGATAAAACTCTTAATGCAGAGGCAAAAGATATGCCACAGTCACTGATCTTTTCTTCAGCAGACCATTTGTGTAGATTCACAAACAACAGCAGAACTCAGACTGTCATTCTTACACTGCAGTCTTAGATTTACCCCATGAACACCATGGTGTTAGAATTGCAGAAAAAGGCACCAGTCAACAGGCAATATGACCAACATTCTGTTCACTCTATTATGAAGAAAGAAAGAACAAATGGGGGGGGGGGGGGGGTTCAGATTTGATAATTTTATTATTTGATTGATAATTTTACATTATTAAATATCCAATGTATCAAAAATGCTTCACCTAAACTACGGCTGTGAATCTTTGGGAATGCATCGATTCGATTCACGATTCACATGTTTTCGATTCGATTCAAGAATGATTTTTGTAAATTTAGAACGATTCAATTCGATTTGATTCACAATTAAATTCGATTTGATTATAATGATTCGATTCTGCATTCACAGTATTATCTAAATGTTTCCTGTAAATCTGTAAATGCTTAGTCAGGGGGCAAATTACAGTAGCCTTTATGGTTAGAGAACCATAGGTTAAAAAACAAAAATAATAAAATAAAACCTTTTGTCCACTGTTAGATGCTAATTTAATGATGCTATGGCATGCCAAAATGTATGTAAGCCAAGATTTTAAAAAAGAGCTTTAAGAGTATTATGTATAAGCTAACATTTTGTCACACCAGGGGCGTAGCATCATTTCAGTGACAAATGTCAAATACAATCATTTTATGTATGTAGCCTATGTATTATCATAATTATCATTTTTATTTTTTTTTATTTTTTTTTACAAGGAATTCTCTTTTTTTAATTACTTTTAATTAGCTGTAAGAAAGCAAATTCACTGCTGGACAATAATCTAGGGCTGAAACGATTCCTCGAGTAACTCGATTACAAAAAATGATCGAGGCAAATTCCTCTGCCTCGAAGCCTCTTTTAATTTATTTTAAATCTCACGTCAGGTTCTTTCACAATGATTTTTTTAATGTGACAACGCGTTTACGTCACCCACAAAGCGGAAGGAGACACAAGCGCTGAGTCTGATCGCAAACTGCAAGGAGTCAGCTCTGTTTTGATTTGAGGGCGCTGGCAAACGTAAAGAGAACGTCGTGGCATGTGTCCATTGCAAGATAGAGCTGGCATAGCAAAATTAGGGGCCTATGATTTCAGCGATGCAGAAAACACGGAGGGAATTGCGGAATCCAGTCATAAAAAGTGAATTTACAGTTTAACGCGGAATGGCACGGAATTTGCCAAATTTTGAATGAATTATTCAAAATAGGTCATTGCACTTACATCAAATCACAATATGGAATAATGTATGTAAACATTAAGCAATATGAATCCTGCATGTTCTGCGTGTCTCTGTTAATGAACGGCGCAGAAGCGCTTCTTTGTTTATTTACACACACTGAAGCGCGCGTGATGCTCGCGGTAATTTCAGCGTCTGCTGTCTCGTGAACACATGAACAACATCTCCAAAACTGCTCTGACAGTCACTTCATGAGCATTTGACCATTTGATTTGAGTAAAACTAGTGTCACATCACATACACAGAACTGTAAAGGTACGCCAACCCGTCAAAATAAAAGTCAGGTTTAGTTTAGACAAGTATTTGCCAGAGATGTATTACTATTGTTCAGCAGAATGTACATAGCCTACTACTAAAAAAATTCAAACATTCTTTTTTAAAGGTTTAATCACACAACATTTCCTCCATGTTTTATTTTTAATAGTAACTCCCCTTTGTTTACCAAAAAGTTAAGTTTGCTTAATTTTCAATAATTAAAAGATAAATTGATGTGTTTATTTATGTGTTTAATGTGCATCTCAGAAAATGCTTTATTTAAAACCCCAATTAAATGGCACTTAAATGCACTTAATTCATCTGTCAACTTTATTGTCATTGTTCACAGTACAAGTACGGACAGAGAAACAATGGGTACTAATTAAATGTGTATTTTTGATGTATTCTATGCATTTAAAAAAAAAAAAAATTCTAAAAAAGGAAACTTAGTTGTTCATTTTAAGAGACCCAGGAGTCTTATTTTCTCTTGCATAATTAATATTGCACTTTAATAAAGCAAAAACACATTTTATCCGATTACTCGATTAATCGATGGAATTTTTGGTAAAATACTCGATTACTAAAATATTCGATAGCTACAGCCCTACAATAATCACTCATTCGTAATCGATATTTTTTTCCTAATGGCAATTTTATGATTGTTTTATATACTAGGATACATTTAATTAGCAATTATTTTAATTTTCTGCACAGAGTAAGGTAGAAAATATACTTTCTATATAGTTTCTTTACTATAATAAATGATATGTCAATTAGCACTGCATCATTCATAGATTTTATTTATTGTGTTTTTTTTTTTACGTTTCATCAGTTCATTCCGCTTTTATTCAGTTTAGCTGCAGATAAAGCCTGGCACGTCTAAGAGAGCCAGATCACTTCTCTTTCAGTGTGAAAAACTTTATCTCATTTTCACAAAATAAAATGCTATAGTAGGCTAGTTATTTAACTTTTCTTCTCCATCAGCGAATGATGATTCTGAAAGAAAACGCTCTGAAAGAAAACGTTTGCTAAAGCATCACACGCTACTTTCATCTGATTTTCAGATAAACCTTGCGCTATTATTTCAAGGTCGTCAGTAATGCTGTGGTTATTTTAACAGTTTCCTTTGTACATTCGGTTCATCCGCATTGTTTAGACACATTTATCATTCAATGGAACTGTGCGTATGATTTAGACTCTTACGATTATGCTCCATCCATGCAATAAATACACCGCTTTCGACTGCTCCGGTAACGCCGTCGGTAAGATGCAGAGTGACAGTCTCGGGCGGTAAACAGTGGAGCACGTGTAGGACAGATTAGAGGCACAATTCACGAACACTGTTCAAGGTCTCCATTAATTTGTGCATGTAGTAATTTAATGTGTATATATTTTGAAAGCATTGAATCGCTATAGAAATCGCGATTTATTTGATTCTTAGCGTTTTGAACCGATCACTGTCCGAGATCAGCGATTCACGATTCAAAAATCAAATCAGTTTCAAGATCGATGCATATGAATCGTCAGGGTTTGTAATCAATGCATCGAGAAAACGAGTGAATCGTTACACCCCTAACCAAAACCAACAATCACAAATCCCAGCTGGTCAATCTTATTGACAGTAGTTGCCGCTGTATGTTTAACAACTGGAGTGTGTGTGTGTGTGTGTTTGTTTCTCTTACTTTATGATGCATCAGTATTTAAAGACTGTATGAATCAGAGGCAAACACATTTAAATGCATGCACACATGCTCAATGGATGAGTGTGGAAAGTCTTTGGAGGCAGACGCAGAAGGCTGCATTAATATTTCAGGGCTGTAACCTAGGCTGCATATACGCACATACTCAGTCTTTTCCCTAAAAGCTCCTACAAACACATGGTTGTACATACACACACATAAAATGAGTTTAAAATCAGCCCTGCAATGAGAAACCCACCATTTATTTTATGTTCAATATAATGTCTAAATAAACATCCAGTATCCATTCATCTCCATCACACACAACACAACACTTATCATACACATAACATAATCTCAATCCGTCTTGCATGCTCTGCTTCACTTTTGCCCAGCACTGCATCTCTGACCACACTAAGGAAAATAAGCACTTTTAACAACCTGATTCTTCTGTAATTAATGAATGGTCACACGAATACATAAAAAATATCAATAGCAGGAAAAGTCTGATACATGGATGTATCAACACAGCCATAACGTGCCTGGCAGACTGTACTGTTATGGGTGTGTGTGACTGGCTGCAGTCTCTATCTCAATCTCTGAGATCACATGGTCTGCTTTAATGGCAGCTGCTGGCTGTAGTGTGCAGTTTGGTGCAAAGCGGGTCAGTAGGTTTTTGGCTTTGCTCTCCACTGCAGACTCAAAGACACCATCCCTGCTATTTATGAAAGCAAGATCTAAAGGCCCACCTCTGCCTCCATGTCTCCACAGTGATTTGAAAATCAATATCCAGCCCCCAGTTACAACAAATCTTTTTAGATAAAAAAACCTATGAAGAAAACCCATAGTAGTAACAGGTATGGTTGTTCTCCAGGGATGCACCAATACTGACACTGGTATCAGAATCGGGCACGATGTTGCGCTCCTATACTCGTTCTCATAAAAATGCCCCATACATGTAAGTATATGTAAGCAATTAATATAATGTTAAACATTCAATATTCACGCCTGATAAGCAGAGCGTGCTGAGTGGATTGAGTGTGCGGCTGCACAGATGCACAAGCTTGTCGAGTAAATATCTCACAGACATCACTGGAAAGTTTGTAGTTCGGACGGATTTGTCAAAAGCAAGCAAGCAAAACAGTGCACAAGTTACTAAAATTATTTGACGGTAAGGAGAGAGAGAGAGAGAGAGAGAGAGAGAGAGAGAGAGAGAGAGAGAGAGAGAGAGAGAGAGTGCGAGCGAGTGAGCGCATACTTCCGTTGCATGACCTTGATTGCTGTGTTCGCTCCATTAGCGCATGCATTTGGTTTAAAACCAAATCGAAAATAAATATAAAACATACAAAAAATATATAGGGGCATTCACCATAAACAACATTTATTTTAAATGTCAAGCATAAATGATTAAAGCAAAAGTGAAACTAGCAGACTGTGTGAAATGCACTAGGCTATAAGTGTCTCTCTCAATCTGCACCAAGGCAAATGTGTACGCGTTGCGCATGTTTAGCTCACTTTAGAGTTATGGTTTTTTATTCATACACAAGGGTCCGAGTACAGTGTGCGTGACACAAATGACATCACCAAATTAGTATTTGCGCACTTGTATAATGAGTAGTTCCCTGCATTATTTTAGGAAAATGTTTTATGATTACAGTATTGAGCTGCTGCAATGAAGCCATCAAAATTAAAAGTGAAAGTAATAAATGCTTAAACAATCAATTTTAACAGGTATAATTAAGTGTGGAAATAACCGTTTGCTAAATGAAACCAACTAACATTATTCTTCTCCTTGTCTCAGTACTCAATATTTGTATAGAAAAAAAATTAATAAATAAAAAATAAGACAAATGCTGTGAAAATAAAGGGACCGGTATCGGCGAGTACCAAAAATGAAAGTATTGGTATCGGACTAGTTCTGAAAAAAAAGTGGTATCGGTACATCTTTTGATAAGGAATTTCCTGACTTGAGGAGGATTGTTGCAACTGTCCACTGATTATCAAGAAGGGAGTCTTCTCATAGACTTCTTGAGTGCATCACATACACACTTTTTTATATATTTGCTACCTTAACTATAACCTCAAACTTTCCACATTACACGTGACTTGAGTGACATTTGAGACTTGTGATGCAGCAGTTAAGCAAACAGCTCACTTCAGATTAGCCAATTTCCAATGGCCATGTCCCAAATTACACACTTGATGTGGACTTGTGATCTTGTGGCTTGTTCAAGAAGTGCAAGAGACAGTAGGGTGTCCCATTGTCATTTTAGGGATTCAGAAGGGTTTTTTTTTGTTTTGTTTTTTGGTGGCAGCCCTATTCTCAGTGCAGCTTTATGTGACATCTGAATTGAAGCGAACTCAGCATCAGTCTACTACACCATGATACATGCAACAATGTTTCATCTTCACCAGAAAGAGCAGGCAGGAGCTATGTGGTGGATAAAAAGAAAAAAATATGGCAGAGAAAATATTCAAGGGAGAATTTGATTTTGATCCCTGTGCAGCATAGTGGAAGGATATTGTGAGAAAATGAAGTACAAAACTAATCTTGAAGAAGTGTCCCACAACAGGACAAAGCAATACTGATATACTCTCCCTTTATTTTTAAGCCATTTTAATGATTCTCCAACTCATTATTAACATATATAATAATAATAATAAATATTATGTTAATATATTTTTGTGATTTACATTTATTAAAATATGACTGCTATCACCACAGTATAAAGTGTATAACATTTAGCACTAATACATGATATTTATAATTGGAAAACATCTTTTTCCTTAATCCAAGTTACCAGAAACGAATTGTTTTTATTTAATATTTTTTCTTGATAAGGTTTTGCCATCATTAAAGCTGGAAGCTTTCACACTGAACCTTTATTTAAAGATATTTAGAATAATTTTCTATAATAAAATGTAAAAACAAAAAAGAAGAAAAGGACAAAACGCTTTCCTGTACAATGTCATATCTTGCAAAAGTAGGCCTACTTATTTTTTAATTAAAAAGCAATTTTCAGTCTTACAGCACAGAAGCACTGAGCATATAAATAATTCTGCAAGCTATGACCTTGCGGTTACACTTTAGTATAGGGACCAGTTTTCACTATTACCTAGTTGCTTATTAGCATGGCTATTATTAACATATTGGCTGTTTATTAGTACTTATAAAGCACATATTCTGCATGACCATATTCTACCTCCCAAATCAATACCTAAACTTAAGAACTACCTTACTAACTATAAATAAGCAGCAAATTAGCAGATTACTGAGCAAAAATTGGACCTTCAAATATTTTAAGAAGCCACTAATCCAGCATTTGGGATATGGTCTATACGTCTTCCTGATAGTCAAATAACAACTGACTAACAACACTTGTTATTCCCAACATGGTTTCACTCAACTGTGGTGTTTGCGTTTGGTCATGAAACCACTAGCTATAACAAAACACTCAACCATTAATAAATACCAGCCTCTTATAGCAGAGCGGCGACAACGTACAGTACATTAGAGGGTCAGCAAAGTAATGCAACACTAACACAGCAAAGCGCCCTCAATAAAAGCTTGCCAAACCAGACAGGTAACTTTGAGTACTTTACAGGGGGAAGGAGACCACTTAGCCTATTACCACATCAATATGCAAACATGTTCTTCTCATTCTGGACTATCTGCAGACCAACATTTGAAAGCCATCAACGTCTGCTTCCTTGTCAGATGTGGTAAATTTTGCAATCCATACAACATGAGACAATAAACTGTGTTAAACAAGAAAAGAAATCACCCAGTGAGGAATTGAGTCTGAACATACACATGTCCTGTTTGTCTTGCCTTTACTGCTGAAGTATTTGGGTCAGTCAGACTGCTAATCCATTAAGCACCACGAACAAGTCACAGAAGAAATTCAACACACTGCTTTTACAAGCACAGAGGGAATGTTAAACATTTTCATGCTAGCTTCGTAATCTCACCAACGGACCATAAGAGAGCACACACAGCCTTACTAAGAAAAAAAGCAGCATCTAGACTGAATCGTAGAGCTTGAGATGTTATTTGGTGGCATAAAGTTTGCAGAGGGCTACACATGACCTAGAAATCTCATAACACAATCTCCCATTCAGTCCTCTATTAATGCAGATCAGATGACGTCATGATGTCATAAAGCTCTGCATGTTTGATTCAAACTTCTGATCTATTCACCTTCACCAGAATAGCCTCTCCATGTGAGCACTGCTGTTACACGTCACATGAAGCACATGAAGCAATCATTAACCACAACAAAAATGGGAGAACACCAGATTACTGTTTAGTGTATGTTTGTTCCTTTGCCATGTTTGTGGGTTACAAAAAAGGCTGATAATTTTTCCATTCAACCTTAATTTTCAAACTAAGGTCCAGGGACCCCCAGAAAGTCTCAGGGAGTATTTTAATTTTCAGAGAAAAAAAAAAGTTTTCATAATCATTTTGAATATTACTTTTCAGATAATAAAAAAACAACAACAACAAAAACAATAAAAGTTTAGAACATAGAACGTTTAGAACTTTAGAACATAACACTTATTTTTTTTATATCCTTGTATGGCAAGGTAGTTCTTTGCATTATATTGAGGGGATTTGACGTAAAAAAAAATTGGATCATCAAAAATATGACTGTAAAATTGTCCCCATATTACTCTTCAGTACTCAAATCTCCAACGTTCCTGGAGAGAACTGCTAGGGTAGGGTTTTTCACAACCGCAAAAAGTTTGGGGTTATTAAAAGTGGTCCTTGGTTCAAAAATGTTGCTAAAATGTTCTGTAACTGGTTAACAAGTGAACACTTCAAGCATACTCGGAGCACATTTCTTGAACCAAAGACTTCCTAACAGCGGACGACGGAATCATCCGAATGTGAATGATTGAAAATGTATCTGTAAATATAAAAAAAAAAAAAAACGCTGACACCTTAATACTTCCTGAATGGAGTTACTATTTTACAGAGCATTTTGCTGTGCTTGCCATATTTGCAGTACTACAGTTTCTTATAAAAAACAAAAAAGTTATTTTTTTACTTGTCAGAGACTATTGTTGGCAAAAGTTGCACTTAAGAAAACCTGACAGGAAACGCTTGATATGCACATAAACTCTCAACATTTGCATATAAGTTCATGTGCTAGCCTGAGGTGAATTTGCTCTTCTTTTACATAAGTCACAATGTGCATTAATGTGCATTAAGGAAAAAGAATCGGCTGAGATCAAATTTTTGCACGGAAATATATTCTCTATCATTTAAGGCTCCTTATAGTGAAAAGTTGAGGCATTTCTGCTATACTTGAATGTTCACATTTGCTCTTAAAAATTTGAAACTTCATTTCTAACGATGGCCTTTACTCTTGACTATTATCAAAATATTGCCTCTTCTAACTTATTGTTTCTTTAAATGCTTTTAGCTTGAAGTAGCAGCTTACCATAGCAGTCAATGATCCTCACGATCTATGAGAACTCATCATCAGATTTAAACTTAATAGACAAACACATGTTAAGACTAGCTGCATGGCTGCATGATTAGCTGCATGGCTAACAATATGCAGGTGAAGTCACGGAGATGCTCTTGGATGAACAGATGTCATCACAGATCAGGACAGAATCAGCTGTAGAACACAGCTGTACAACACTACAACACTCCATGACCAAAACACCAAAGAGACAAAATGTCACTCATCCTTCAGCTTAGGAAGAATGTTATAGCGGTCTTACCCAATTTGAGCCTTTTGTTTGGACTTGGATGACGTCACAATCCGGGTCTTCTTGGAACTCTTATCCTTGCCTCTGGACTTGGAAGAACGGGACCTGTGACCGCGGTGCTGCGACGAAGAAGACGGGAAGCTTTCTGGACTCATGACGCGTGGAATATTTTTCTCTCCCCTCTCTCGTGCTTTGGCGATGGCCTCGGAGATGATTAGATTGGCCTTCTGTTGTTTATCGTCCGAAAGGGACGACTCCATCTGCTGTTGCTGCTGCTGCTGCTGTCGCTTCTGTGCCCGCTTCTCTGACACGGATATGTACGAGGATGATGAAGAGGAAGAAGAGGAGCTGCTCTTCACTGGTGGGCTGAGTACCCGTGGCTGGCTGCTGGGACCATTAGTGTTCTTAGGAGGCTGTGAGAAAAGAGAAAAAGAAAGATATTACCACCCAAACAAGATATTAATGTTCTCCATAGGACCGGCTTCATCTACAGTTGTTGTGTAGCCAGGACTGTACAGGAAGCCAATAGACAGGCTTCTATTTCAGGATTCGGTAATTCCATATGCTAAACCCATGATGAACAATACACTATTTAAGATACCATGACGCCATGTAGACTAGTCTGACGGTCAATGTAAGAGCGCTATTGGACAAGAAAAATAACGATGAGCTTCAATTCAACAGCAATTACTCCTCTAGTCATGACCTAGAAAACTTGGACTCAAGTGGATGTAAATACTTTAATAGGTTTCTTATTAAGGGGGACAAAGTCAGTACAGTGAAACAGTTACTCTGCACATATGATTAAAAAGGATCTGTAAGCTAACTTCATGCACTAGAACCTCACTCTGACACACAGACCTCTAAAGAGATGCCAACAAACCAGAATGTGCAAAATCATTCACAGGCGGGGTTTGAAGTTAACAGCCTCACCCAGCCAAATGCTGGTAGTTTCATACACAGTGGCGACTAATTTTTCTCATCTACAGTGGTTCGCTTATAATGTGCATTGCAAAAGCAAAGCTTATGTCTAAATTAAAAAAAAAAATGTGCCTACTATTTGTTGTTATCATTAGAGTCCAATCTAAACTGGGCTAAAAGAGTTAGTTCACCCAAAAATGAAAATTAGCCTGTTTTACTCACCCCTCGAGGAATCCTAGGTGTATACGACTTTCTTCTTTCAGATGAATCCAATCGGAGTTAGATTAAAAATTGCCCTGGCTATTCCAAGCGTTATTATTGCAGTGGGTGGGTGTTTCTCTTTAACAGTCCAAAACACATTAAATAAAGCACACACATCCATAATAATACAGGCCTCACATAGCTCTGGGGCGTGAATAAAGGCCACCTGTAGTGATTCCATGTGTTTTTTGTAAGAAAAACTTCCATATTCCAAACGTAATAATCACTTTTCTCTCACTTTTACTGACTGTCGTATGCAGAAGCTGTTCCGGCGGATGACATAGAAGTATGTGCTGCACGCACGCCTGAGATATGCTAGTCTCAGGAGTTTGTTTACAGGCGCAAAAGAAGCAAAGTTTCCTTACTTTAGCAAAGGAAAACCAGTCTCCTCTTGGCTTATATCAAAATCCTCTGACATTTTTCTTTACAAATCCTCGGTTTGTACTTCTAATTCATGACAGCCATTTTGTTTTGTTTTCCCTCTGCGTTCGTTACTAATCACGCAATGCCGACATCCTTTGCATCTGCCAGAACTGCTTCTGCATATGACAAATTGCGAAAAGAAGTGTTTATTATGTTTGAGATATTTTTCTTACAAAAAGGCACAGTTTTTTGCTACAGGAGGCCTTTATTCACGCCCCGGAGCCGTGTGAGGCAAATTTTATTATGGATGCATACACTTTATTTAACGTGTTTTGGACTGTTGAACAGAAACACCCACCCTGTTGTCTATCGTTAGCCATTGGCTAATAAATTCTTAGATTTTACTCGCCAGTGTATGAGTTTGAGGCTATTATAAGTTTAGTACATATATATTTTCACTTGCTGGACACTGACTGAGCAGAGTTCTGCTTTTCATCAAGTGATTTGTATTTTTTCAGTTAATCTCAATGGATTCACTGTGCACGACTTGCTGCCATTTTGCTGAGAGCGCTGTATTTCTCACACATACAGAGAGCGAGAGTCTTACATACCACGCTGAATCGACATGCTACATGTAAACTATATTCTTTTTTGTACTTTCCTGTCAAAATAACGGAGTTGATTTGGAATTATTCAGTTTTTAAAAACAAGCAGAAGATATGCCGATTTCTCAAGTAGTGGGTGGAGCTTATGCGCAAACGGCAATCTCGTGGGCTGAAGCTCATCTATTACGCTTTTGATTTCAACAAATCAGTTTGAGGCAACGCTGACAACGTGATTAATATCCATGATCCTAGCAGCTCATCAATGCTAGTGCGCTGTATAGTACAGTAGCAAAATTGGTAGTGGTTTTATCTTTTAATAATAATTACTATTATGTATTACTAATATCTTTTTTTTTTTTTTTATGAAACCCTGAATGGCCAACAAAGCATCACCACAAGTCCTGACTTCAGTTAAAAGGACAAATAAGCATTCATACATGGTTACAAAGTTTATATATATATATATATATGTGTGTGTGTGTGTGTGTGTGTGTGCGTGTGTATACGTGTGTTTGTAAAATAGTATATCAGTCAGGCGACTAAACTAAAAAAAAAAATTTACTAGCCATTGGTGGTTATATTGCCAAGTTGTGTGCAGAGGGTTGAGGGAGAAGTCTGTCTTTTCACCGGAAGATCCAGTTATTAAAAAAAAAAAAAAAATGTATGCATGGATGAATGGTTAATATAATAAGATCACTACGTTCATTCAGAAAATTGATTTTCATTTCATGCTGATTTTAATTAAAGCTGAACAAAAGAGACCAGAGGTTCTGTTCGTGCAAAAATAAATGCTTTTTGGCTCCACTTAAATCGGTCTTTGTGCATTTTTTCCCCCCAAATCACAGTCAATTATATAATTATATATTATTTGAAATGGGGAAAAAATTTGAGTGGCAGGTTAAATTGGGAATTTTGCCAACCATTTTGTCCAGTGGGCTTAAAATTAATTACATATTTTGTTGACAAGCAAAGAACATTTCTAACTAGATAGCTTACTGATTGTCTTAAACATCTTACTCCCATGATTCTTTTTTGCAGTTACAGTAAGTAGTCTAGGGCTGATACCGAGACAGATGTGATTTCTTATGACACCTATGAGACATTCAATGAAGCCTGTCAGGTTGTAGAGATAATTTTGCTTACATCAACTCCGCTCAAGTGTTATGGGCCATTCTTTACCCAGCTCAATACTGGTTGAAAATTTAATGAGCACACTAGTTACTGCATGACCTCGCCAGCAGACTAAATGTAAGAGGTCCAAGATAAAAATCCTCAGAGATCACATCTCATCTGATTGTTGCTCAAGCAGTGCAGCATGGTATGCCTGAGTCCACCCACACATACTGGATGACAACATGGGAAATCCTCCATCTTTGAACTGCTGCATCATCAATGTTCCTAATGCCTGGGTTTCATAATATTCACTGCTATCCATTCACGTGGCCAACCAGCTATAGGGGAAGATAAAGGAATGGTTTGGCTTACTGTACAGGGAAAAGCAGCACACCACTGGGCTTGCACACACACACATATATATTCTTCATTTTATTACTGGTTTAATCCTCTAAACATCAGAGATATCATTAGTAAACAAGGTATGGGGCGTTAATAAGTCACAGTTCATCAGATTGACATCACACACTGATTAAAGTTCAAGAAATAAACTCATCAACCTGAGAGCCTGTCTATTCACATGATCCACCTCTCACCCCATGAAATTAAAAGACAGTCATGTATAATTCACAGCATGATCATATAGCAGGCCGAGACATGCCAACTTTTATTATTCATGCCTGTTTCGCTGACATGCAATCTCCCTCTTTTCTCCATTTCTTGCTCTCTGTCTCACTCGGAAAGCAGCTAAAGTGAGTTTAAACCCATAAAGAAGAAGCAAGAGATCTTATCTTTTACTTCATTAGGTTTTACGTTGCAAACTCGCTTTTTATAAATATGTCACATGGCCAGAGCAATGTTCCAGTCTTGCCAATGAAGCTTTGTTGACTCAAAAAAAAGAGACAGACATAAAATCGGATCACCCGGCCTGCGCTTTCCTGATGGCTAAATAAAGGGAATTATCTGGAAAGAGTGAAACAAAAGAAAAGAGAGTGGGGGTGGGTTATAAACAGTAACTCGTTTGGTGGCTAAACATGAGCCGGAGAGCAGAGCGAGCTCTCGTGAAATATTCACACTAATCCATTCGAGGCATGAAAGGGTAAATCAGCAGGAATGGAGGAATGGAGAAAAGCTATAGGGGGAAGGCGGGAGAGCATATGTGAGAAAATGAGTAATAGAGAGAATATGACGTGAGCGGGAGAGAGAGAGAGAGAGAGGGGGAAAATGCAGCAAGCCGTGAGCACTGCAGCTATGTAACACATCTATAAATAACTGAAATTACAGGCTGCCAGCACCACAGCGATTTCAATCCCTCTCCACGCTCAGGTCATCACCGTCTCCGATTAGAATAAAACTATGTTGAAGCAGAAACGTGCACGGGGCACTGCAACACAATGCCTTCTGCACACATGTGGCACATTTTACTGTGCTTCGGTGAATGAAAGCAATGAAACAGGAAGAAGAACCGACAGAGACAGAGGACACCTAGTCAAGAGCTAGATAACACAGCACTCTCCCTTAGCACACAAGCGAAAGAATAAGAAATGGAGAGAAGCAGTTAGCACAAGATGGCGGCGATTGTGTAGCCTGCCGCATGAGCCTGTAGCTGTTCAGTTCCTGCCGGCCCCCTCCCCCACCCTTCCCTCCTCCTCCTCCACCTCCACCTCTCTCCACCCCCCACACACAAACACACACGCGCTTGCTCGCTCACTCACTCACTCACCCGTCCTCTCGGCCTGTTCACCGTAGACATGTTTTTTCTTTTCTTCTTTCCCCCCTCTTCCCTCTCTCCAACCGCCAACAAAAGCCTTGCCCTTTCGCCGTTTTTTCTCTCTCTCTCTTGCTTGCTCCCTCCCTCCTCCCTTCTCTCTCTCTCTCTCTCTCTCTTGTACTCGCTCGCTCACTTTCCCTCTCTCCCTCCCTGCTCCGGCAAGTCCGTGGCTGAAGAAGCCCTGTTCACCTCCTCCCCTGGCTGGGCTGCATGGAGCCGCACTTCACGGAAAACAAGGGAATGAGGAAGAGACAGACGAAGCAGCCACGCTGGTCCAGGATTCTCTCATTCTGCTGCGCTCAGCTGTGCTCGGTCTATTCTTTTCCCTCCCTCTCTCACTGACTCTTTCTCATCGATTCCCTCCGACCGTCCGTTCGTCCGAGAACAACTGTGCTCGATCTCTCCCGGCCGTCGTTTTCTTGTCTCTTCTGTGTACACACACGCGCGCGCGCGTACAGACCGTCAAGACTTCTCGTTCCTCTTCCTCCTTTCACATCCCAGACGAAGGTAGGATTGCTAACACAAAAGGTTTTTTGTACTGGCTAAGTTGGACACTCTGTAGCTTGTTTTCCTTATTTCCACTTGTTTTTTTTCCTTCCTTTTCCCTCATTCCCCTCCCCTCTCTCAGGCTGGGGTGTGTGCGGCGAGCAGGAGACACGGACGAAGCGGAGAGAAATGAAAGCACAAAGCAGCAAAACGCATCAGCATGAATATTAGAGATGTCGTTAAAATCCGGACTCGTTTTTCTCTCTCTCTCTCCCTTGCTCACTCACTCTCTCGCTCTCTCTTTAGCTCATTGTGAAGCAGGAGGTCCAGCAGAGGGTGCTAGCTGTTATTACATTAACTTTCACAACTTAACCCCAAAAATACTGAATTTCTCTACTTGCCAGGTACAAAATGCACAACAGCAAGTGTTTAAGGAAATGAATACACCTACACATATATTCAACAGCTATTTTGTGTCAAAACAGCATAGTTTTGACCTAAACAAGTAAAATAAATCACAATTCTAATTTGAAATATGTCATTGTCATGTCAGCAATTCAATTATCAGTTTCGCACATACACACACATACAGAAGAGGGGGCAGGTGGCATGTGCTGCTGCCTGAATAGACTCACAGGAAGTGACAACAGATACTCAAGGGGAAATTATGTCATGCCCTGACTTTCCCTAAGTGTGACACATTGGCCATGTGCAACTGTGCACGTGCACTGCAACAAACCTCTTGAGCCCACACATGCAGCAAAAATGAAAACAAGTGTCTGCACTATGAAAAAAACACAGAGGAGGAAAACGTGCATTTATGACACCCCAAATAATATGTCAGGCATAGAACCACTTGGGTGTTATGACTAGCTACTGAAATCACGCATTAAAACTGGGTCATCTTAGCTTAAGAATCTTACGGAGTAGCAGAGAGATTAGCTGTGGTTCGGCCAAGCCTGGAGACTGGAGTAAGATCAACTTTTGCACTTTTGGTTAAGATAAGGCAAGACAATACATGCGACCTGAAAGTCAACTAAAACAGTCTTCTCACTAGGTGGCACATAGTGTAGCTGCGTCTGTTGGTGCATGTGCACGTTCCTCTTCCGGCAGTATGCTAGCAACAATAAAATGGTTTGCGCAGTACAAACAGGCCAAGTGTGACAGAGAGAGATAGATAACAAAACAGACACAGGGGGAAAAAAGACGGAGAGATAACAAGTCCTTGAAGTTTGGACTGGTGGAAACAACTCAAAAACCTCAATACACACTTTATATGATCATCTTCTTATATCCCCTTATCCTACCCCTACCCCTAAATCTGCCCACTCACACAAAACTTTCTGCTATTTTAGATATTTAAATTAAAGAAAATTAAGAAAATAAAATCATTCTGTATGATTTATGTTCTGTATGATTTTTGTTTCCTCGTGGGGACCAAAAAATGTCCAAATTTACTTGTATTACTAGACTTGAGGGGACCCAAAAATGTAGGGAATACCAGAGACACACACACTTTAAATATGCTCGCAAGTTGTGAAGAGGAGGTTGGAATATCAAAACCATATTTCTACATTTCTAAAAGCTTTTTGACAAGGATATATAGATTTTTTTCATTTGTAACTAATTTTGTCTGTGTCACTCATACTTGTACATGAATATGCCTTCACGAGAGAATAACCTAGAAGATGAAGAACATTATGAGTGACAGAGAAAGCAAATAAAAGTGTGCTTGTATACTGTAAGGAGGAAAACATGGCACAAACCACCTCTACACTATGGCAACCAAACGGTTAATATGTAAATAAGATGAAATAGCAGCACCAAGATATTGGGAGGAGTTCAGCTCTGCATGAGAGAGAAAGAGAGAGAGAGAGAGAGAGAGAGAGAGAGAGAGAGAGAGAGAAAGAGAGAGAGAGAGAGAGAGAGAGAAAGAGAGAGAGAGAGAGAGAGAGAGAGCGCGCTCTATTCCTCCAAACCCACCCACTTTCAGACCTCCTGGATATTTGGTGGATATTTTCAAGGATATTTCAAGCCTGTGTGTGGCAAATGCTTAAGCCACCATGTAAGAAACACACTGAAATGAATGTGAACTTCTTGATCTGTACAGTGCAATCTTTACAAATTGTGCTCCTTTTAACAAGGTATGAGCTACAGCATCCTGTAATATGACCAATTCCTTAGTCCTTAGTGCCTGTAACTATTCCAGATATCCAAGCAGTCACATGAAGACTCAAATTTAATTATCTAATCAGTGCATGCAGAAAGGTGCAAACAGCTCAACAGATTTCTGTTATTAATAAACATGTGTATTTTTTCCCTAAAAAAACAACACAAAAACAATATGTTATATATATATATATATATATATATATATATATATATATATATATATATATATATATATATATATATATATATATATATATATAAAAAAATATAAAAATAGCTGAATTTTCAGCAGCCATTATTCCAGTCTTCAGTGTCACATTATCTTTCAGAAATTAAATATGCTCATTTGGTTGTCAAGAAATATTTCTTACTATTATCAATAAGTTATAATTATACAGTGTTATGTAAGTTGTAATATGTTTATGTATAAATATCGGATTCATCTCATAATTATGCATTCCCTTGAGTTAAACAAGCTGCTAGCAAAGCACTACAGTTAACTGGTGTTCATTCAGCTCTTCAGCTTCAGAGCACAGCTTGAACAGCAATGCACAACACTAATAACTATAACTGAGACTGTCATATACATATCTTTATAAAAACAGCTACAGCGCATGCAGCTCCAACAGCAATGCGGCTATATAAAACAGAGGCATTATTAATTTGTTACTTTTTCAAAATCATTGATGCATTATTAATAATAACCACCAATGTTATTTTTCTCATATTATTTTCATCAACAATATGGTTTAGTTATTAAAATCATTTCATTATTTTCCATGCAGTGGCTATTCCGGTTTATTGATTTATGGCGCATGCATTTTGATTTTATACACTCAAGTAATGATGTCCAATGGATTGTTTGCATTATTTAGATTATACATTATTTTAGGGCTGGGCGATATGGCTTAAAATCAAAACTTCAACTTCAATTAATTGAACACTTTACCTTGATTATGATTATTGAACGTTGATTTGTATTTTTTTCTGCCCTCGTAGTTCATTAAAGGTTTGTACTACAAATTTAGCTAATCAACTATAAAAGATTGGATTTTTTGTTCTAATGAAAGAGAGCATTTCTTATCTTTGTGATTTTAAAATAATTGAAGCAAACAAACTATTTATGGTTATTTGCTGAATATTTTGAACAACTGAAATCAAAAATAGCTCGACAAAGAGCAGGGCAGCATCTCTGTGATCTTGTCCCGTGCCTCAATATGGATATTTACTTTAGTTTTTTCCTGGTCATTCACACAGAAAACGTCTTTGTTTAAAACTGCAAGATGCACAGTAATGGTTTTAAAAAATGAAGTGCAGCGCAGAGCTACTCCACTAAGGTGCCGTCAAATACAAAGGTTGAAATGCAAACCTGCTAAGTGTAATCAAAAGCGCAAGACACTGCAAAACACATGAGTGCAACAGGCACGTCCGTATAGCACCGACTACACACGCGGTAGTATGTTTTTAACAGGAAAGTATTAATAGGATTAAAATTTACACTGACTTGGGAAAATTATGTTGGACAGAGGTTCTTAATTTCGGTTTGATTTATTTTTTCGAATAATCATCCAGCCCTACATTATTTTATTTATTTGTAAGACTTTTTGGGGGAAATTTGGTAACAAGTGAGTAAAATTATTTTTACAATGTACACTAGAGCTGCAACTAACGATTATTTTTTCTGTCGACTAATCTAACGATTATTTTTCCGATTAGTCGAGTACTCTAACAATTATTTTTATTACAATAAATAATTAATCTAATGTTCTTTTTTTATTAGCTAATGAATCCTTTGGATAACTTTACAAAAAAATCTAAGTACAACTTCTAATATAATATTTCAACCTTTATTAATTTTCAAACAATGTGGTTGAAGTTTTTACAGTAAACAAAAATGAATATGGTTGATATGAGTTTACGATAGCGTTTATAATTTAACCACAGCAGCCACAAATTTACAGTTGTCTGAGAAGTCATGAAATGTAGCATCACAAACCATAAAATGTAGTCAGGGTTCTGCTATGGTTTAGCATGGTTTCCAGAGATCTGGAGCTGATTCTGGGTAGCTCGGTGGTCTGTGACTGTTGTCTCGCGGCTCGCTGTTTTTTAAGGGGCTGTTCACATATCGCGTCTTTTGCACACTCAAGTTCGTTATTTCCAATGTAGGCGTGCGGTATGCATGCTAATAATGAAAGTGACGCGGTCGCGACGCGCATGCAAAAGCAGGCGTGTCCGCACCGCATCGAGTTAAAAACATCTCAACTTTTCAGAATGCCGCAAGCACACAGCGGGTCATGTGACAAGAACTAACCAATCAGTTTCATCCTTTCCCGTAACAACGTTAAAAGCTCAGCTAAGAAGAAGGAACTTCTGATCATAGCTGTATATGGATTGCCATTTTGAAATAAATTTAGTAGCAGAGCTACTGCAAGCAATTTTTAGTGCTGCAAATCCATTTATCCTTTGCTGAAATTTCCGCGTCTTCATGGAGATAGCGCGTCATGGTTGCTTAGCAATGGCAGACGTCCCAGGCGCACAACTGCCCGAGCGCTTTGGAAAGAAGGAGAAAGCGACACGACTAGCGTTTTCCACGCGTTTTTAGGCGCGATACGTGAATGGCCCCTAACACGTGTTCGAAACCTCTAATGTTCACTATTTAAACTAGACTGCTTATTCTGAAGGTGTTTAGGACATGGCTTTTAAAGATGAGACCTTTTTGTATTCACGCTCTCAAAAAAAAAAAATAGATTTATAGACCAACATATCGGTTATCGGCTTTCAAATACAAAGAATTATTGATTATTTGTATCGGCCAAAATGTTTATATCAGTGCATCCCTAGTTGTGCTGCAAAATATTTTTGTGGAAACCATGATACTTTTTTTTCAGGATTCTGTGATAAAGGATTTAAAAGAACATCTTGAACATTTCAAACTCGATCAACAATTTTTATTATTATTACACAGTTTTGATCAATTTAATGCTTCCTTGATGAATAATAAAAATATATATATATATATATATATATATATATATATATATATATATATATATATATATATATATATATATATATATATATATATATATATATATATATATATATATATATATATATATATATATATATATATATATATATATATATATATATATATATATATATGTATTTTTTTTTTATCTTACCGAACCCAAACTTTTAAATGGTTGTGCATTCAAGGGACTTTCAAATAAACCAAAATTTCCATATTTTAAAATATAATTTGGTTAATCCAACAGATCTAAAGTGTAGCTAGACAGAAAATGTCTCACCACCACCTTCACTAATTAAAGCTAAGGTTTCTTCACATCCTGAGAGCAGTCAATAATTAAAGTGGTCTATCTTCTGTGAAAGTCTCAGGACCATATAATGTTCATCCAATAATTTCCTAATTTAGCCCTGGGGACCATTTAATATGGGGTTTTGGTACCCATTATTACCTCAAACACAGGTAGCAATATGCTACAAATACACCGAATGCCTTGGCATTTACATAGCAACACCCTAACAAACACCCACAAAACCCCAGCATCATGGAGACAACTTTCACAGTCAAGAAAAATGTACAGATATATAGCCAGTTCCTTTAGCTATTGATAATGAACACCCTCTGTATGTTCAAAACCTTATTAAATATCACACTTTCACACACACAAGTTTTCTCACTTTCATCTAGAGCTCTTACAGTCTAACACTGTAATGATATCCCTGCCCACAACCTAAAATCCGTGTCCTGCTTAGGTGAAAATGAATTACACTGTCAGGACCAGAGAGAGAGAGTTTAGAGTCCATAATTAGGACTAGACTGCAGACTAATGTGGAGTACAGCAGATAGAGCTAGAGGGATAGAAGGAGAGAGAGAGGATTAATGAGGGAAGGCCTGATGTGTAGCATTGGTTTCCTGAACCCATTAAACACTACGGCTATTAATGACCCATACAGAACACACCAAATTCTTCTAAAACACACACATACACCACAAAACACAATGCACACACACTCACAAATGAGCATATACATTCAGTATTGTGGTACAATGATGCAGGCATGTGCAAACACATGCTGTATATATATCTATATTCACTCGTATATAAATATAGGGTGAGTAAATGACAGAATTTTCACTTTTGGACGAAACATCCTTTCAAGGTTACACTAATTATTACATCAACTAAATGACTAATCATGAGGACTGCAACAATGTATACACTGGAATCCAGTGCTCATGTGTGTGGGTTGTACAGGTTCAGAGTTTGATTGGATGACCTAATCTGCCTCTAAGGATTACCATCAACCCCCAGTCTCAGTCTACTCCACTATATGCTCACTCCAGGGTTATGCCAAAAAAGAAATTTCCAATTTATTGCACAACGTTTAACTATTTTATGATCAGTATCTGACAATAACAGACAATTCCCTTCAGTGTGTGTTCAAAAAATTAGATAATGATAAACAGAATGACAGACAGCTATGAGGCCATGAGGAACCAAGGAAGAGAGAGATACTGTATGCAGGGGAAAGAGAAAACGAGCACACAGCGGGAAACCTCCACTAGACCTTTATGCTTCTTTCATTATTTAGGGCAAAAGGGAAAGACAGGAGTGACCGAGAACACAAAACATGCAGTCAGACACACATGCAAACATCGCTCAAACACACTGAACACCATTCACAAAAATGCAAATCACATTACACACACACAAATACAGAGGAGAAACCTGTACGCTTGGCACTCTTGCATGTGACCAAAGAACCCCCCCATGTTTAAAACATGCATACAATTTTATTTTTTCCTCTCAAATTTTATTTTAATAAAAGCATATCAAACGTGTGTCTAATATATTGAATTCATAAAACATTAACAATAAATTATTTATTACGATTTTTACAATAGTAGAGCCTATGAAATGTTTAATTTTCTTCAGAAATTGTAAGTGTTTTTCTGAAACAGTGGTAACCAAATGCAGACATAAAACATTCTGATCAATCTTTTAAAATGTAATCAACTGAAAACGTAATAATTCCTTCTAGTTTCTGCAGGGGCGCTGCACAAGATCCCGGGCCCTATGCATAGGCAGTCCTAATGGCCCCCCCCCTTGAAAATATATATTCTAGACTTTTCAAGGGCCCTCTCTTCCCTTGGGGCCCTGGTAATCAGTACTGGTTTTACCCCCAGTCCGATGCCCCTGAGTTTCTGACCAACGGTGTAGCACAACAGACATTTGCTGATAATATTAAAATATGGAAGAAAAAAAGTCATAATCCATAAATTAACAACTCCATAATTAAACAGAAGTCTTCTTGCATTTAAAAAAAAGTGCAAATATAGACACTAGTCCATAAACTGCGATTTGATCATATTGTGTAGCCTGACTTTTGATTTATTCATCCAAAATGTAAAAAAATTCATGATATACCGCTTATACTGTTAAGCTTTTTATTTCAACAGTAATTTAATGAAAGGGAGCAAAAAATGTGTAAATGATTCAAAGAAATGCATTTAATTTCTCTCAGATACATCAGCAATTTGGATTTTTAATGAGTACAAGGTTGTGAAACAAATGATATTTTCTCTCTATAAACAAAGCCAGGCAACGGTCGCTCAACAGATGAACAGCCATGACATTTACCTGAGGCTCCTGTTTATCTACTGACCAATCAGGAACCTGCAGCCCTGACCTCCAGCCAATCAGAAGCCAACGACCATCTCCAGGCCAAAAACTAATAAACAAACAGTAACCAAATCAAACACTTCTCCTCCAAACTGCAACCACTACAGCTCTAGAAAGCTGAAACGAGCATTTTCCAGCTCAAAGATGACATCTTTCTACACATGCGTGTAAAGGGTTAAAAAGATCCAACAGAAGATCAGACAGTGTCATCGCCCTGAACTCCTGACATTCCTCTAAACCCCCCCACCCTCGCGTGAGCTGAGAAAATGGCCGGCTAGCTCAGACACACACACACACACACACACACACACTCTCACACACAGTTTCTGATCCCAAAGTCCAAGCATGTTAATCTCCATACTGAAGTGAATTCCGCACGCACGCCACACACTTATAAACACATGCAAAGTGAGAACAACAAAGTAAAAGAGGGCTTGAGATTGAGACCTACTGTGTAGTTTGGCCTGGCAAACTTCCCACATGCTTTTTTTCTTATGACTTGACTAACCCCTCCCTCTCTCAACGTCCTCCCTCTTCCTTTCCTGTCCTCCCTCCCCTTCCGCTGCACAGCAAAGACCGCCTATCTATAGAAATGCTACCAGAAACACTTCCTGTTTACCTTTAACCCCTCATGTCCCTCCCCAGATCAGTGAATCTGACGTCATGCGTCATTCGATGCTGACCTTAGATCAGTGCTCTAGGGAGAAACAGCTGTCAGACTGGTTGAATAAGGGAATGTCCGTCTTTGACAGTCAGCTAGTGGCAGACAATTTAAACAAATGCATGTTTACCGAACTGAATTAGGTGAAGGAAAATGGGTACGAGACACTTCTACACACAGATGGGGGGCACAAGCACTCAGACGCAGACGTACAGCGGGAGGTGATCAGGTGTCAGGTTACATTGCTGGTTGGAGGCTCTGCCTGACAGACCGGCCCAGTTATATAAACCTCACAGATGCAGGGTCAGGAAGAAACAAAGCAAGTTGGCCACACACAAGCATGCACTCACACAAAGAGGCAGATGCGCACACACACACAGACCGGTTTTACTCATACAGTGCATTCACGCGGCACATGGTAGGAAGCCTGCAAGCAAAAGACACACACATGCACACAGATATACACATCTTACTTCACGCAACATTGCTTATTGGGGAGGGGGCAGACAAACATGTCTACCTGGTTATTCTGCACATTTAATAAACAAACTCCAGCTGGTCCAAAATGCAGCAGCTAGAGTTCTTACTAGAACCAGGAAGTATGACCATATTAGCCCGGTTCTGTCAACACTGCACTGGCTCCCTATTAAACACTGTATAGATTTTTAAATATTGCTTATTACTTATAAAGCCCTGAATGGTTTAGCACATCAGTACTTGAGCAAGCAACTATCTTATTATAGTTCTCCACTTCCGCTGAACTCTCAAAAGTCTTTGCAATTTGATAATACCTAGAATATCAAAATCAACTGTGGTGTCAGATCCTTTTCTTATTTAGCCCCAAACTCTGGAATAATCTACCTAGTGTTGTTCGGGAGGCAGACACACTCTGTCAGTATAAATCTAGATCACAGACACATCACTTTAACCTGGTTTACACTAGGGATGTGCACGGATAGTCGAATATTCGAATATTCGTTCTGCTCTAATTATTCGATAAATAAAAATAATATTCGAATTTCGCAAAAAAAAAAAAAAAAAAAGTTCACAATAAAACCTAATTTGGACACTTTCTGTGATTCTCCACGGCATATTTGAAGGTGTATGCAAGCAAAAAATAATTAATGAATGATTAAGGGGCCATTCACATATCGCGCCTAATAAGGCGTGGAAAAGGCTATGCGCGCCGCTTTCTCCTTCTTTCCAAAGCGCTCGGGCAGAAGTGCTCCTGAGGCGACGCGTTCTCTCCATGAAGACGCGGAAATTTCAGCAAACAATAAATGGATTTTCAGCACAAAAAAAAATCGCTTTCAGTAGCTTTGCTACTTAATTTATTTCAAAATGGCAATCCATATACAGCTATGATCAGCTGTTCCTTCATCTTGGCTGAGCTTTCAACGTTGTTACAGGAAAGGATGAAGCTGAATGTTTAATGAATGCTTGTGGCATTCTGAAAGTTGAGATGTTTTTAACTCGATGCTGTGCGGACGTGCCTGGAAAAAACGGGACCGCGTCGCACCGCGTGCGCATCGCGACCGCGTCGCTTCCATTATGAGCGCGCATGCCGCGCGCCTACATTGGAAATAACGAACTTGAGCATGCAAAAGACGCGATATGTGAACGCCCCCTAAAAGAACTGCGGTCTTCTACAGTACTTCAAATATGCCGTGGAGAATCACAGAAAGTGATCCAAGATCATTGTTGCAGCATCTCTCAAGCAACGAATAAACACAGCTAACTTGGAGAATGCAGTGAAAACTCCTCTTCTCGCGTCTGCCCTAGACCCTCGGCACAAACATCTCAGGTTTCTAGATGAAAACATGAGAAGTAAGAAAAAAAAACTTTTTTGAACATTATCAGAGCATTTTCCTTGATGCGAGTGGTGCGTCACCAACGATGAAGAAGATGCAATGCCCACTCGTTGGAAAAGACTGAACCAGTTCTTCAGCGATGATTACAGAGAGTCCAGCCGAGACGAGTGGGAACAGTTCTTACTGGAGCCATGTATTCCACCAGATGAGGATCCCATTCAGTGGTGAAACGAAAACACGAAGCGCTTCACAAAACGTATTCGCTTAGCACATCGTTATTTGTGAGTCCCGCCAACGTCTGTGTCGTCAGAGCGCGTTTTCTCTGCGGCCGGCCTTATTGTTAACAGACTAAAGAGCCGACTTTCCCCCGATCATGTTTACATGCCCGTATTTCTTAACAAGAACATTTGAAACAATAGAAAAAAAGAAAAAAAGATTTGCTGACAGTTTAAAAGTTAAGTGTAAGCTACATTCTGTACAATAGCCTAATTGCTGCAGGCTGCTTTACTTTTGTTCACTTTTTTTTTTTTGGCTTTTAATCTGTACTTTTGTTTGTTTGCACGCATTGTTAAAGGTTTTCAGCTACAAAACACGATGTGTAATGTTCAAGCTTATTGTAAGCTTGTTCAAAATGACGAAAACAAATGTTGCTGAAAAATAACGTCTGACTCATTAAACTTAATTTAAATAAACGAATATTCGAATATTCGTTTTTTGTGAGCTCAAATATTCGAATGTGATATTTGTGGAAAACGCCCATCCCTAGTTTACACATAACACACTAACACATTTATAATATTCATATCCCTTGAAGGATTATTAGGCTGCATTAATTAGGTCAACCGGATCTGGGAACACTTCCAATATCACACAATGTACTTTATCATCGTAAGAAGAATGTCATCTACACTAATATTAGTCTGTTTTGTTTTTATTCAGAGGTCACCTTAGCCACCAGATCCAGTCTGTATCCAGATCAGAGGGTGACTGCAGTCACCCAGATCCAGTCTGTATCCAGACCAGATGGGGGATCAGCACCTAGAGAGGATCTCTACAGCCCTGAAGACAGCAGAGACCAGGACAACTAGATGAGCCCCAGAGACCGATCCATAGTCGAGACCTTGTCTCCTAGACAGCCACCAGGACAAGACAACAGGAAACAGATGATTGTTCTGCACAATCTGACTTTGCTGCAGCCTGGAATTTAACTGCTGGTTTCATCTGGCTGGAGGAGAACTGGCCCCCCGACTGAGCCTGGGTTCTACCAAGGTTTTTTCTTCATTCTGTCACCGATGGAGTTTTGGTTCCTTGCAGCTGTTGCCTCTGGCTTGCTTAGTTGGGGACACTTCATTTTCAGCTATATCATCGTCTTGATTGCACAGACACTATTAAACTGAACTGATGCCGCGTTTCCACCGAAATTACCCGGAACATTTGTACCAGGAACTTTTTTCCCCCCAGACCGGTTGCTTTCTGCGTTTCCACCGCGGTGAAAAGTACCGGGAAGATTAGGCAAATAGACTTGTGACGTAGGTCTGCACGTGTTTCTCAATACAAATAACGCCGATTTTGGACGTGCATCCTCGGTAGTTCAGACTTTGTTCATTCGAATCGGGAGTGTGATGTCCGCGACGACGCAAATCCGGTAAATCTGCAAACAGCAGCGTACTTGATAACTTCAGTCAGCTCGCCTTGACTACTTCAATTTTCCTCTCTGTATATTTACAATAAAACGAAATAGGATATCAAATAACACTGCCTCCTTTCATTTTCATTTAAACATAATAACAGCTGCAGAAATGTACTTAGATTAGGGATATGTGTATATATACATAGGGCTGTGACGGTGGCTGATTTTTACCACCGCGGTAGTCATGGACCAACAACCGCTGGTGGCGCGGTGTTGAAAAAAAAAAATAATTATTATATATATATATATATATATATATATATATATATATATATATATAAATATTTAACGTAGGGGCGGGGATGGCCACCCACTCACAACTGCTGCTTCTGTCACTTTCTCATGACAAGAAATGAATTTATTCAGTCGCAGAATGACTGAACAGGAGACGTTTCAGACATGCGATCCACTTCACTTTGTGCGCGCTTCCTTTGTGTGCATCCTTTCATAACAAACTGCGAAATAATCTATGTGCAAGCAGTGTCGTGGTCAGTTATTTCATGGAATTACCAAAAAAGGTGATTAAAGCTGACTTAAACTGTGCATGCATGTAATATATTTTATATGTATAATGCAGTTAAACAAGAAGGTAGCCTTAATAAGAAAGCTAAATACACCCTGTCTAACGGACGCGAGCGACGCAGCGCGACAAAATACTCATTATAATCAGTGACGCTACACTGGATGCAGCACAACACGACATGATAAATCCCCGTCCGGTCTGTGAGGTACTGACACAGAGTTCAAATGTCCTGTATAGACATTAGACAGACTAAACCTGTCGCAACGCGGTTGTGTTGCGTCCGGTTTACTTTTCCACCACCAAGCAAGCTCAGTAACTCCTCATCTGCACGAGCTCTCTTTGAAATAGGAATCGTTGCCAAATTTTTTGTTACCATCTTTTATTTATCGCAGTCTCGTTTGTATTTGGCCAGTTTGGAGACAGCCTCACCAAACCTGACCAGCCAGCGTTTGCCATCACGAGAACTTGTGCAAACGCTGATGGGTGACATGAATGCAGATGACTCCAGATCGGCGATGTGGTATTTGCTTTCCCAACAAGATCCATCGCCCAACACTAAATTAATTTGCTGAATGCATAAACTGTATTTTCCTGCGCTCAAATCTGCCAATTTAAAGGAAACACTGTGTTTGAGGTAATTTGTTAATTACCATAGACTTAGAATTTGCAACTATTACAGTTATTACACTTATATACAAAACTTTGTATTATGCTTGGTATAGAGTTTGTGACGTCACGTGCACTACCACCGGTGGCAGTAGACAACCGCGGTAGCAACTGACCACCGCGGTGACGCAGTTGTCACGGCAACCGCCACAGCCCTATATATACAGCCATTACAATGAAACGAAATATTATATAAAATTGCCTTTTTTCTTTTCATTTTAACATATAGATAAATTGAATACAGACCAAGGTAACCTGTTAAATTTACCCAAAACAAATTATATTTTATGTTTAACCACTAAAGAGACATCAGAGCCAGCGGCACACATCAGAAGGTCTAGCCGAGGTGAGGCTGCTCTCGGCGGATACATGAGGACTGAGCTCCGGCTAATCGCGTGGAGCTCACCTTCTCCGAGATCAGCGAAACACATTTTTAAATAGCCGCTGTCTTTATAAATAAACCACAGATTTGAGTTTTAAACAACTACATTCTTGCCTGAAATACTTTTAAAATTACATTTCATGACACAATAACAGTAATATTTTGAAAATGATCCGAATAAATGGTGGTGGAAATCACAATGTTGCATGAACTCAACCAATCAGGATGTTTAGCACCCAAGTCCCGCCCCCGAAAGTTCCGGAACTTTGAAAAAGTACCACCTCGCCAGCAGGGACTTTCTGGGGGGCATTTTTTTACCCGGAACTTTATTTAGTTCCTGGTTCCTGTGGTGGAAACACACAGAGTACCAGGCCAAAGTCCCTAGTTCCTGGGTAAAGTTCCTGCGGTGGAAACGGTGGAGCTGGGCGATGACATCACTGAATTCAATGATGAACTGCCTTTAAATGAAAATTGAGTGTTTACTATTGTCCTTTTGCTTTTACAAGCTATTTTCCTATTTTGAAACTGTAAAGCTGCTTTCACACAATCTGTGTTGTTAAAGGTGCTATAAAAAAATAAAAATAAAAACTTTTCACCATTTTCACTCTTGCATTAAAACAATGGTTTCTCTCCACACAGACACAAACAGTGAATATAGCTGAAAAACAGAAAACTAATCAACATCACAACAGCTTGAATCATTCTGCACTGGAAATGTCAAAGCTGTACGTCAATGTTTAATAATAAAAATAATCGGCTAAAATAAAAAGTTAACAATAAATTTAAAATACACTGAAAATAAAATTCTACTGTATTTGCAATCTATTTGCATCACACACTTGTGATGTTATGCATTTTATCCAAATAGATAAATATTTTTTGCCATCAGTGGAGAAAGATACTCTACGCAGCCATACTGTGTAGCTACCAGCAGGGGCTAAATGAGCTATGCTAACCTGCTAAACCTTGATTGGACACAACAACAAACCTGCAATTCTTAGAAGTTATTACTCATTTCACATGTAAAGTCATTTAGATACACGATAAAAGTACCGCATAAAATATACTATTTCAAAGAGTGTGAAAGTAGACAGAAAATGTAGCCTATTAAAAAAAATTAAATGTTATAACCCCTTTAAAAACAGATCTATTATCTGGATCTCATCCAGACAGTAGGTTGAGGGGTTTGTGTGTGAATGTGAGTGATGTGGATTGGTATTTGCATCTATGTTGCTGAATGTTCATTCTGCACAAAGCAGCAGCACAAAGGGGCTCTGTTCATGCCGTCAGCCGGTCTCGCTCGCTCTCTTGGGCCCTCACGCTATCACACCACGCTGTAACACTGTGACCACCGCTGCTCTCCCCTGCCACTCATTCCAAACCGTTTTTCACATATTAACTACACTGATTCTTAAACGGTCATATCAAATGGCAGTTTATTTATTTAACGATCAACAGAGCAGCTTACAAAAAATTATTTCATATTGATTTATATCACAAGAAGGCTTCATCAGAATGAGAAAATATGATATGACATTTCCCAAAGACTGTTGTGAAAAATGCTTTTTCTAACATAACAGACGTAACCCAAGGAAAATACCTGTGTAAAAGTACAGACACGTATAGGTTTTGTTGTCATGTATGAGTCTAATGGGGTTTTATTCTATAACCGGGGGCTACACCCGCCTCATAAACCCTCATTGATTTGGCCTTTACATGCGTTAGGCTACATGACGGAGCAATATCTTTGCAGTAGCGTGACTGAATAAAGTTACATACTTGGGAACTTTCTGTCTAAACATGTTCTACCATGATCTTGTATTTTCTACAAACATTTAACCCAAGTAAACCATACAAAAAAAGCCATTGCCCTCTATTGCAGCTAAAGTGACATATATGTGTACTCAAGTTCCAGTTTTGAAACACCAACCCCTCGTGGTCTAAAGGCTTAGAAAGACTCAGAACGTTAAAGCACAAACTCGCCCACGTGACCCTCAGGGAGAGAGAAGGTCGAGTGCATCTCTCCCTTTTACCCTGGGACTGCCTCGCATTATACATCTGTTGGCTTTCCACAGCCCGGTGCACATGAATAGCTCGTCTCTCTCTCTCTCTCTCTCTCTGACACACGCACACACACATAAATGCAGACAGACACTGCAACACAAACACACTCACTACAGGAAGTCACACGATATGAACTCTGATCCACATCCTGCCTCTGCTTTAATTAAGGATCTGTGAGGACAGACAGATTGGCTGAAGGAAAACATAACAATCCATCTCCTCTGATTTGGCTTTCAATATCTGCACAAAGCCTCGTTGACTTGTATTATAATCTACACCAATAGATTGATGCACCAAAAGGTTACTTAAATTCGGGGCCAATCCGATATTTATTTTCATTTTATGAGCATTGAGCAATAACCAATAAATAGCCAAAGTCAATAATATTTTATCTAAATAAATTAATTAAAACACAAAATATAAATCGCAACTCAATATTCATCTTCCTGTTAAAGATCTCATGTAATTGTGTTATTAACCTTTTTAAAGATTACTTTAAGTAAGTGTTGAGGGCAAGGGTGAAGGGAATTAACTTAAAATGGGAAATGTTTATGTACAATTAAACATACAATACTAATCTCTATATATATCCAACATTGACAATACAGCAAAAGAATTATCCTATCGGCCAATAATCAATTTGGTAAAATATACTACAACTAAACTTTCTATTGACAAACAAAGAGGACACATTCGTTTGCATTTTTCCTTGTGGAAAAACAGGAGCACTGGCAAATCAGAATCTGTATTTGGTTAGGTGTATTTGTGCACACATGTCTGACAACGAGAGCATTCCATGTGCCCTGCAGAACTAGTGGAAAACGTTTACAATATGCATGTTTATGTTTGTGTGTGTGTGTGTGTGTGTGTGTGTGTGGCAGCTGAATCACTGAGCCTCATCTCCCTGTGTCAGCAGCAAAGAGCTGAGGGGAAAGACTGATGCTTCTGAATCACGAGAGAGAGAGAGACAGAGAGCGAAAGAGAAAGAGTTGACACTCTCAGGCAGTACTGCTGAAAGCACTGCCTGCTGCTTGCAATCACAGACTAGACAGCACTCCCGCTCTTTTCTCTCTTTCTCTCTCTGGTTCTCCATTTCCCTCAGGAAACCTTATTATCAACATCTCCCTTCTGCCTGCACTCACACACAAACACTAATCTCACATCAACACACGCAGACAGTAAAACCACAAGCCAGGCCCACTCTAGCCAGCCGGAATGCACCTCCCGCTATCCCACGATTGGCCTGACCCACATCTTGTTATAGCCTTAAGTACGCTTAGCCCCAGTAAGTCCTAAACACTATTGCAACTCCTAATCAGCTGCTACAGTACCTGTCTGCATGCCTTGGACAGGAGGAGCTGTGAATAATTTAATGGAGTCTGTCTGTCTTGTCCTTTCTCTTTCAGTACAGTTGAACACTACAATAAAGCCTGTTGTCAAAGCAGTCTGTTGTCTGCTTGGCCACATTCCAGCGGTCATTTCATTTATCTTTCATCCATGTCATTAACTTGTATATTTCCAGATGAAGATAAACCAACAACAACCACAAAAACTCTGTTGCAGAGCATTCACTTCCCTTCAAAATAAACTCTTCGGAGCTGATCACTGAAATTAAGGGCTCAAAGCTGTAATCTCTGCGTGCTCTGATTTTACTTTCACTTTCGTGATTCACAATCACAAGGACTCTATACTATGGAGCGTCAGTACTTACCACACATTTGATAGGAATAGATGTTTGTCATTGGTACTCAGGATCTGCAAATCATTCGCCATCGTCCTATCAGACATTTCTCCTTACTATGTGTATGTGTTAAGTGAACTTTCATGTAGTGTAATGCAACAGAGTACCGCTAACATAGGCTAACCTTTTAGTGGCTCCGTAGAACGCTTTATTTGTTTCATGGGCACACCCCTAACCCCACCCCCTCCCGCCCCCTGATGTCACCATCCATCATGATGTTTCATTGTAGACATCGTCCGATGACAATTTTGGAAGACAATGCCCAACAACATCTCTGACTCACTCCAACATCCCAGAACTGAACTTTTAATGCCATCAAACAATATAACACCTTTGGAAAAGATCTGAGAACAGATTTCCTCACCTGTGCATTGTAAACCATTGGCACATCCTCCATGCCTTCCTCGTACTTGACATCCTCTTCTTGCTCATTCTCTAGTCCTGCATTTACCCAAGAGTGATTGGAGTTCTCTTCCTGGTCTAGTGCCTCCAACTGAGGCAACAGCTCATCCGCTAAAAGGTCAGGAGCATCACCCAGGTCAAGTCTGTGACTGTGTTGCTCTTCAAGCAAGACCTCCTCCAGTGCCTGAAACCCATTACTGCTGCTCTGGTTTGTAACCAAAGGTCCAGCCGCAACATGGTTCCTTCGCTCTGCCGTAGAGAATGGAAAGTCTGCAGTGAATGAGTTTAGACTATCTGGGAACACCTTAGAAGAGCTGAAGGTATCCTGGTTTGATTTGGAGCTATTTAAGGGGCACCGTTGTGCCAGACTGCCTGGTATTTGGACTCGTTGCTGCTGATGTTCCCTTACAGAATTAGACAGGAAAGGACAACCAGTATCCAGAAGGTTTGAAGCTGACGATGGGATGGCCATTGAAGAGGTTGTCATAGAGACTGGGGCAGAGGAGTAAGACTGGGTTGAATTAACTATAGGGGGAAGCTGATCAGTCAGAGTATAATGGGCAGTAGGATAGGATGAAGCATGGCTAACTGAGTCAGTTGGGAAAGAATGGGTTGCAGGAGAAGACTGGACAGGAAAGGCCAGGTCATTATCTTCCAACCTTGGACCTGTAGTAAAATCTTGGACCCCTTGGGCTATTTGAAAGCCACTGTGTAGTTGAGAAGACACAGGCATCATTGAGGCCTCAACCGTAGAGTGAAAGGGACTACCCTCCACACTGAGCGAGTTATGGTGGCCGTGCTGGGAATGATTTTGAGGGACGTTGCTCTCATAGTAAAAACCTGTAGGTTCCTGATAGGTCTTGACAACATGATGTAAGCTTTGATGGGCTATTTGTTGGTGAGGGAGTTGCAGCTGGTTTGAAACTGGGTGTTGATTGAGGCTGTGCTGTCTATGCTGAAGATGTTGATGACTGTACTGCTGATGCTGAGCTTGATGTTGCTGAAACTGTTGTTGCTGCTGAAATTGTTTGTGTTGAAGATGTTGATGGTGAATTTGTTGATGGTGTTGATTGTGCTGATGGTAGTTATTCCCTTTTTGATCATGGTTTCCCCACATGGGGCTGTTGTGAAGAAACAGTCCATTTGTCTGGGGCACTTGGTTCATAGTACGCCCTTGAAATGATTGCTGCTGTGGCAAAAATGTTCTTCCGTTGTTGCCACCTTCTGGACCAGGAAAGGACTGTTCCATTGAGGTCTGTGCCTTCATAGTGTCAAAATGCCTCACAGGTTGGTTGTAGGGTATCCCATGTTGGATGGTAGTAGATCTGGACCCTGCATCCACCTGAAGAGGCTCCAAACTAGGACCCAGGTGAAGTTCATCATCCAAGGACACAGAACCAGGAGTAAACCCTGGATCATCCTGGACTAAGCTGTCAAGCCCTCCCCCAAATATGCTAGAGTCATCAAAGAAGTCCATGATGGGGTCGGTCATTGTTTGAGTTCAGTGCATTAAGTATCTGCCCCCTCAGCGGCCCCTATGACAGGACTGCTGAAAGCAATAGGGAGCTAGAGACTGTCACAGTTTGTTGAACTGCTGTGTATCCATCACCAAGAAGGGCTACAGTCTAGAAAAAGAGAAACAAAATAACACATTACTTTAGATATGCAAAACATGTTTTATGAATCTAAAAACAATGTTTCAACATCATTTCATCATTGTTCTCTAAACCTTCCTAATAGCTATAAGCCAAATTTGGTCTTTAGGTGTAATGCTTTTAAATGGTTAGTTCAACCCAAAATGAAAATTATGTTGTTAATTGCTCACCCTCAAGTTCCAAAACCATTCCAAACCCATAAGAACTATGCTCATCTTCGAAATACAAATTAATATATTAATATTTTTTGATCAAATCTGAAAGCATTTTGACCCTGCATAAGCAGCAATGCAATGGATATGTTCAAGGCCCTGAAAGGTAGTAAGGACATCAGTAGTTCAACTAATGTTATGAAGCTATAAGAATACATTTTGTGCTCAAAGAAAACAAAAATAACTTTTTTGTTATTTTTGTAACACGCGTTCACAAGAGTACCACAATGCATGCTGTTGCATGGACTACTTGTCCTTACAAAGCTTTCTGGGCCTTGAACATGGTAGTTGCATTACGGTCTATGCAGGGTTAGAAAGTTCTGGGATTTCAAACATATCTTAATTTGTGTTCTGAAGATGAAGTCTTACAGGTTTGGAACGACATGAATGTGAGTGATTAATGATAGAATTTTCTTTTATGGGGCGAATTATCTCTTTAATATAGAACATGGAGTTCAGTATCAAGCAGGACTGGCACAATTCAGTATTTGAGAAATGGCTTCAAATCAATTTCAAGTGTGAATTTACATTCAGTTGGCAACACCTACATTCTGGAAAATTAAGTGATGTTCTACCCTTGTCAATAAGTTTGACTGTCTGTGTAAATGGCCTATAAAACCTCAAGACTTTCAAAACAAGCCTTTCCTTTTTCTTAAAATTTAGTAGGCTTGTTCCTGTTAGTACCTCAACTATGTACAACCCTGTTTTCAACACATTAAAATAAGCTTGTTTAAATGTGTATAAGTGAAATACCACAACTCTAAGCAAAGTCAAATTGATATCTGCCATCTTCAAAGACTCAAACAACAGATTGCCATTTCATTAGATGACATACGCAGAAAAAAATTGGCAATGTTATCGGGTTTTTTTTCTCCTTGGGTTTCACAACAATCATATGATGTTATACGCCCACATCTCAGCAAAGTCAGAGTTCCCAAGTAGGACGATTGATTGTTTCAAACGGTGTTCTATTTAAAGTCCCCATGAAATCAAAAGTAAAGTTTGTTGGGTGTTCAAGACTAACATCAATATGTTAGTCTTAAGGTTATATACTTTATAAGGCAGTATGCCCCAAAACAGTGACAAAATTCAATATAGAAGATGTAAGCATTCAAAGTTTGCAGTTCATCTCTTCTGCCAAAACGGTTCAATGATTTTTTTTTTTGACGTCACATCATACTTCATCTTCTCATCAAATCTTCTGACCAATCAAATGTTCTCTAGAATCCCAAGTGCCCACCCCTTTTACTATAACTATGGATGCTGAAGCGCTGGCTGAGATCATTCACTTGTTCACAGTGTAGTATTTCCTGTACAGTGAATGCCTCGTAGTGCACAGTGTAGGTGATAGGGAACGATTTAGACAGTATAAATATGCTTTAGATTGGTGCAAATGAGGTCTGGTTTCACGTTGTTTCGTGCAAACTGCAGCAGCGCACATCCAAACTTTGGCTCCGGTCCAGAGATGCGATCACACGGAGCGGATCATATGCCCAAGTCAGCATTTATTAAAAACGTTTACAACTACACCACATCAGCATGATTATGAACACTATTTAGTTTTATTAAGAGTTTCATATTGAATCTACGGGGTGATCTATTAGACTGTGGCTGTCAATTGCGGCTTTACTGAGCTCAACGTATCTGGTCCGAGCAGACATAATCAAAACGCTATTGGCTACTTAAAAAAGGGAGAGGGGCTGCTCGATATGTCCCGCCCTCTATTCCTGTTTCAGTTGAAATTATGTCACCACATAGAATAACGCTGCTTGTTTCAAGGCACTTCAGGGGAACTTTAACCTTTCCTTATAAGAAGCTGAGAATAACTTGCCACAATATAATTGCATGCAGGATAAAGTGAAAAGGAGGAGCACTGAGCATGTGATGTCATACTTACAAACCCAATGTTACATCACTCCATTACAAGATACAATACCGCATTGATGCTCTTCTAACATGTCCATCTCCTTAAGTCAGACTCTGGCAATAAACTCTTCCAGAACACCCGAGGCTTGAGAGAGGTGAAAGGGAAGGAATGTCTGGGGAACATTTGGCACCATTAGTGGAGCTCAAAAACAGGCATTACTACAAGCACAGCAGCTGAAGAGCTTTCAGCACCAGACAAAAACCAGGTGCTTCACACTCCCATCAGACTTCCCTCAGCTATGGATAAGAGAGAGAGTCAGTGGGAACCGCATTATTCTTTGCCAAAGCCTGGTCAGGAGGACAGCGACAGGACAACTCGAGCTGTGTGGGACACACATACAGCTCATTGCATTTCACGCACGCATGCACGCACGCACACACACACACACACACACACACACACACACAGCCGTACAGAAAGGGTGAGAGAGAAACAGGCTGTCCTGACCAACACCGGCTGTAGAGGAGGTCAGTCACGACCTGATGACTCACAACACACACAGATAAACAAAATGGCAGTGAACAGAAACCTAGTAAACAGTCCATTACTACAATACCACTCTGTGGTTTCAACCTTTTCTACTTCTATTAAACCAACACATTCAAATAATACACTAACAAAGACTAGGCCTACCTATTCAATCACTAGAGATAGAAGCAGAACACTTAAACTAAAGTGGTTGCTCACATCTAGACTACAAGATCATTTGAAATGGACTATATTTATATAGATTTTAACTTAACTTTAATAAGGAAAACACATGAAGGCTGTAGCATTCAAAGAAGAAAAAACAACTCCAACATGAGCCTTATCTCATTTCAACAGCAAACTAACAGCTCTGTGAGGATTTTGAATCATACGCAGCCATAACTGCATCGGTCACCAGTGTTCAAAATTACAGGGCACCTCCCATTATCTAGGGCTCGCTTTAGTGTACTGTTTTGCAAGTAGTACACCTGTCTCAAACCAGGAAGCATTTGGGCAGGCACAATGTAATTAAGGCTTACTGTCATGTTAACTCATCTCGATGAAGCTGATATGGTAGACTATACTCTAAGTGAGACAAGCTTTCTGCGTTTCACTGTTCCTTTAAGATTTTTGAAGTCTTAAGTATAGGGCTGCATAGTTAACTGAAAAAAATACAGTATGATTCCAGCTGCTTTAAGCAATTCTGAAATGTTGATTCCATATTTACTGCATTCAACTGTGGTTTTAAATTTACAATGTTTCAAACCAAAGTGAAAATGATCAGTGATAATTTAGAGTTAGCTAGAATTCACCACTTTGTAACATACATAGAGTAAATGTCAATATTCAGTGCGTGCGGACAGTAAGCTGACTTGCGCTGAACTGCAGGGCTCACGCAATGAGACTATGTAAACATGCAGTGAGTGTCAGCCTCAGTTATTATAATAGGCTTTCTAGGGCTATGTTCACACTGTCAGTTTTGGGATTGACAACCGCATTTTCTTTACAGGTGTGAGTCTCGAAATCTCCCGTTCACACAGCAGCTTACAGTTGTGTTCAGAATACTGTCGGTATGAACCTGCAATGGGAGTCAAGCCTGTATTCCTTACTAGTAACCATAGTGACAGTGACCAAAGTAAAATCGAAGATGGTGTCATCCATAAAACTGAAGGTCTTATCACTTTCTAACATGACAAGGGTCCAATCAAGCAACAAGTGCTTTCGTCAACTTAGCATTAACCAACAGCAGCTTTTCTATTTGGATGGAGAGTGGTGCAGAATAATTCATAATATTACTGTTAATTATTATTTTTTTTTATCAAATAATGCAGCCTTGATATTGGTATAGAATAAGATGAGACTTTTTTTTTTTTTTTTTAAAAAGCCCAATACTTTGAATGGTATACTGTATAAAATTGTAAAAAAATACAGTTCTCATTTCATTTTGGGTGCGAACACTACATTAAGAAAACTGCATGCAATGACATAAAACATAGGTATTTTAATATAATTTTTATTGATCGAGATTCAGATTTGTCATAACATCAATGAAAAATAAATGATTTAAAAATAATAATAATACTAATAATAAGGCAGCCCTACTGCTGTAGCAATGGATTACCGGTGACTTTCATGAAACATTGCAGCACAGACACAACAGCCCCAAAACAGATTTATGTAAACACTCATTGCCAACCTTCCAAGCCCAGATAGCCTACCAGTTTTGATCATCCTGTTTGGCTGTGAGGACTGATTTATATCGACTGGCTTCCAAGGATAAGCATCAGGCCAAAAACATTTCTCTTGAGAAGAGACGCCAGGGGTGTCTTCCAGAAACTGCATCAGTCCACAGCTGAAAGACACGCTGATAAGAGCCTTACCGTCTCAGGCCATTAGCCATGCAATCTCTATACAAGCAAAAACACGTGCAACTTCCTACTACTGAAAAACACTGCAACCCCTCCCCCAACACACACTCTTCACAGATTCGATCTTACACAAGCCTCTTTCAAAGAGTAACCTACAATATCCAATTCGATCTGCATTTCTGCAACAAGTCTTACATGCCTGGTTAATGAAAGAGTCACTAATATGAGTCAATGATGTGATTCACAAATCTAATCCGCTGGCTTTTTTTTCGTGCAAATGAGAGTGCATGACTTCAACAAGATGAGGCATAGTTGGGTGTCAGTGCTGCTGGTCTTGGACTGCAAACGTCAACGTATTTCCCTTGTGAAACTATCCTGTGACAGAAGCCAAGTCATATATGCTAGAATATGACTCATCTAAAGAGCAGGTAGAGGTTGCCAGGTGCCAGAGACCCGAGACCAGTTTCAGAGCTGTTTTTGACTATGGTCAGGGTTTTTTCTGGACGAGTTAAGCTGATCCTGGACCACCCCTATTAAGTAAGCTCTTTTTTTTAGTGATTCATTTTCCCACAGCACAGCTATGCTTTAACCAACACAACAGGTGGCGAGTGAAGTTTCAACGACTTCCACGTCTAAAGTGGAACAACAGCAAGCTTTAACATCTTGTGCCATGAGGACTCTTTAAAAACAGTACACGATTGGTCTGTTCATTACAATCATTGACTGATATGATTAAGCTGCTATTTTTCCCCCTATGGCTTACAAACGATGAATTGCAATATGTTTACATGAATTAAAAAATAAAACGCTAAAACCTTAAATTATTTTAAATGCTACAAGTAAATGTAAGCATCATAACATGTAAAGTGGATTTTCTTTAGGAAATTTGCAAAAGATAACATTAACAAGTGTTATTAAGTTAGTGTTAATTAGTTTTTTTATTTTGTTTTGTTTTTTGAAGACCAAGTTAAAGGGTTAGTTCACCCAAAACTGAAAATTCTGTCATTGATTACTCACTTAAAAAAAAAAAAAAAAAAAAAAAAAGGCTTTATTCACATTTGTCTCCTCCGCTTCACCCTAGCGCAGTTTTGAAGAATATCCACTGAACGCAAACAGCGTATGCTGTTCTGTGTCAGCTGTGGCACGCAGATACATTGTTTTTGTTCAAATCAAAGTGTAAGTACAATGTAGAAAACGTATTTACACAACTTTTTTTATGGAGGAAAATAAATATATACTAAGATTAATTTGCAGCCACTCTCTTAGCCGTTGTTTTGAAAACAACCTTGCAGGTGTTTTAATAACTTTTTTTTTATGGCACCGTAATATAACACAAACTATAGTGCAAAAACATATACATAAAATTTTTATAAATTACAAATAAAAAAAATCTAAATTTTAAAACCGTTACGATAATAAATGAATCGCGCCACCACAGTCTGTGAAAAGAGTCCATTGAATACCCAGTATTGGCTAATATATATAATATAATATATATAATATAATATAATATAATATAATATAATATAATATATATATATATATATATATATATATTTGAAGAAACAACCCATCCCCCAACAACAACAAAATATATATATATATCTTCCAGCATAAGAATGAGTCTACTCCTAAAACAACTTTTATAAAGGACTAACCTTAATCTGCAGGCAAAACAAATTGATGCTGACAATTACAGTTCATAGCCATTCAGGTCTTGTAGATGCAATTCAAGAGGAGCGTGGTCTTTTTCAACAAACCTTTATCTATTCTTAGCATGCTTCTAAATATAAAGGTGGACCATACATAAGATCTTACATAACAGTGGACAAATAATGAACCTGCTTCCATTGAGGAATGACGAAAGCCACTCCTTACAAAGAGAAGCCGAAATTAACAATTGCTTGTTGCTACACAAAAAGACACAGGGAATACCACGATAATAAAAAAAAGTCCAAAAATACATTAAATAAACATTCTGTACAAGCCACTGACAATATACCAGTTACAGTTTTTAGATGATGTATAAATGAATTTATGTAAAGCTGCCTGAACAAGATTTTCTCTTGATCTAATGGAAAAGTACTTCATTTATCTTCTATCTCATCATGACTCATGATGCTCACAGATTATTTTTCAAGCAGAGGAAAATGTATGTGGGCTCAAATGATCCTGTCCCTCATGGAGCTTCCATTGACTCATCACGGTGCGACATTTTGCTTCCTAATAGAAGTTCAACAGCACTTTAGATAGAGATGGGTGTTGAGGTATTTATTGTTTTTGGAGCTGAAGTGCATCTCTAAATCCAACCCCTACTGCTCACAGCATTTGATTCTGGTTCACTGCACATAACGCCTTGCCCTTAATTAAAAAAACACTCCATATACATTTGGTTCAGCGTTGAATGTTCCCTTTTATGTGGGACTTAGGGGTCATTCACACAGGATGCTTTTTTTTGTGTCCATCTGTTTTTTTCATTGTTTTTATGTAAACCGCAATAGACAGACGTCACAGGCACTACATTTGACATGCCGTGTCAAGACAAAAGCAGAAACGTAAAAAAAAAGTTGTTGTACACGGTCTGTGTGAACAGCCCATTTCAATGCACTCAAGGCACATTTTGAAAGCTAAATGCAAGTACCATTCTCTGGAGTCCCAGCATCTTCCCTGGCCAGACTTTATATCCTCAAACTGTAGTCTGAATCTATGGGCAGAACTAATATACACACGGTCTTGTGTCATACAGACCTGCACACAGTCTATCACATACAAATCTGTATAGAGAGCTGAAACTAACAATGAATGTTTGCAGATTATAAACTAGAGGTCCAGTGAAACATAGATGCAATGCGTTTCCGAAGAAAACCTGTTGGGTTCCCCAGGAAAGCAGAGCATTAGGGCAAATGATCGCTGCAGTCTATGTAACTAAGGGGAGCTGCAGGTTTGCCATGTGTAGGTTTACCTAAGCTACACATGGCAGAAACAAACACACTGTTGAACAGAAGATCAGATAACTGAGTTCTGGAGGTCCCACAAACAATAAAGTACTAGCAGATTTTCTGTAAATGTACATGAAAATGGTCATATTCCACACAAATACATACAGGGTTATTTCACATTTAGAAGGGTTTTTTCTTTGTCACCTAGGTTTATACTGAAGGGGGAAAAAAGTCCAATGATTTATTTTGATGATGTATTATTAGGTTTTAAACATAATATTATATAATAAAATTGCTTCCCATTTTGGACCTGTTGCCTATCAAGACTCTTCAACCTCTCTTTAAAAAGAAATAAAAAACTACTTTGCACATTTTCCTACAAAACTTTTTTTATTAATTAAGATGCATGTTATTTAAGTGTATTTTTTCATAAAAGAATATAAAAGAAAAAAAGTGTTATTACCATCAGGCTGAAAGCAAATTATTATTATTATTATTTATATATATATATATATATATATATATATTTTTTTTTTTTTTTTTTTTTTTACGTACACATTTTTGTACACATTCTGTGTGTGGGTCAGAAACCTCAGCATGTTTATGACTTCCAGTGATCAAGAGTGTAATCCTACCAGTCTCGACACCTTACCTGTCTAAAACTACACTCCAGTAATGTACAGATGAAATATCCTTCAGCTGTACCTTCCAGAACATCACCTGGCACGAGCGCTTCAGCCCTGCGAGCACAGCATGTCCAACTTTAAACGCGTGTCCTCTTCATGTTCGGTCACGACAGCGAAGGAACATGATAATCCTTGAGATACAAACTGTTATTTTCCTGTCACGTTCGTCCGGAGACGGTATCTGCTCTACTTTCTGAGGTGCGCTCGGTTGCTGTTAGTTCAGAACCACCTTTTGCTAGAAACATAGTGCTGTCCATGTCGTGCCTTTCACGTGGAGCTCATGTCGTGACAGTCTACCTGAGCTCAGGTGCTACGAGTGTTTGTTTCATCCAGACTGGGATTCCCTTCAGTCTCTCTCTTTCTCGCTCTCGCTCTCGCTCTCTCTCTCTCTCATCAGGACTGACAGCCACCCGAGTCTCAGCACTGTCGCACTCTGTAACCATCTACATTATCTTTAGACTAGGAGAGGAAACAAATAAACGAACTTACCCAAACGAAGCCAAATCCCGCGTTGACAGCGCGATCATTTACGGAGAGATACAATAGCGAAGTTTTTGGCGTAGTTAATATCGCGGCTGGGCGACCTCAGCGGTTCCAGCGCTGCTGACGTAGGATGATGATAAACGTACGTTTGCATATGTGTTACGTCCTCTGTGATTGGTCGAAGTTTAATTCACGGATTTGGACTAACTGGAACGCCCGTTGGGTCCTCAAGTTGAGTTTTAGCAAAGATCCATCTCATGTCCTTAAAATGTTACTCGTGATCTGTAACGCGAGCGTACTGAACGCAGAACGTGAAGTTCGAGAGCTCATCAAACAAGATGGCCGTGCCGGGCGTCAGCCAATCAGCGAGGGTTTTACATCGACTGTGAATCAGCCTGTGGTGGTGGAAGCAGTGGGAGGAGAGAAGAGGGGGAAGTTACCGTCGGTGCCTCTGATATTTGATCACCTCTGGTGGAGCTTTTGGGAACTGCTGCTTATAAACACTGACATGACAAATCCAGCAGAAACTGGAGCATGTCAAATAGAAAACGTGTATAAATCAATAACCAAAATGACTTGTTTTATCTAGCACCAATTTGTGATCGGAGTACAATATTAGAAATGCTGTGTGTGTGTGTATGTGTGTGTTAGGACACAATAAAAGTGACTCTGGACAACAAAACCAGTCATATGGGTCATTTTTATTTTATCGAGATGCATCATCACCTGAAAGCAGAGTAAATAAGCTTTCCATTGATGTATGGTTTGTTAGGATATGACAATATCTGGCCAAGATACAACTATTTGAAAATCTGAAAATAATGAGAAAATTGCCTTTAAGGTTGTCCAAATGAAGTCCTTAGGCAATGCAGATTACGAATCAAAAATTAAGTTTTGATAGGAAGGAAATTTACAAAATATATTCATGTAACATGATCTTTACTTAATATCCTAATGATTTTTGGCATAAAAAAAAAAAAAGAAAAAAAAAAAAAAGAATTTTGACCCATACATTGTTGGCTATTGCTTCAAATATACCGGTGTCACTTATGAATGGTTTTGTGGTCCAGGGTCGCACACAAACACATACATATTAATACACACATTTTACTGTTAAAAAAAAATAATCCATCCACCAAACACAAAAATCAGACCAGTTTCATTGTTTATGCATTTATTTGCTTATAATAGTAAAAAAAAAAACACATTACTTACACAGCTGAGCTCACATCAGTATTCTTACTGAAACGGTCCAAAATAAACTTTAAAAAAAAAATGCATTGTAAAACCGCAAAATATCTAAAATTTAAACCATTGTAAATTTCTAGATAAATAAATGAGAGCTATGGACTCTAAAGAGCCCATTCATTTCATTGAACTGCTCCACTATGTACACAAACCCATTTAGATCAAACCGTTAGGACACAATAAAAGTGAAGAACATTGCTGAAAAATAAAGGATTAACTTAGTGTCTTAATTAATAGTATTTGTCTTGCTCTGTATTTTACATTAAAACTATTTCATACACAGGATATTAAACACACACACACAAAAAAAAAAATAAAAAATAAAAAAAAGACCTCAACCCAAATATATCAAGACACAAAATCAAAGCGTTCTGTCCCAGTCTGCAAATGTATGTTTAAAATTAAAACTTACTAACCAAGTTTGTAGGGAAAGTAAAATAAATGGGGAAAATGTACTAAATCCATCACATTATTAGTTAGAAAACCAAGTTTATCAATTAGAAGAGCATGACCAACACAAATAAGTGAGGTGGTTTGTTGTGCCTGATTAACATGTGCGAGTAATAGTACTGACTAGAACCATCTCTGTGCAGTCTTTGCTGAAATGAACGAGTGGGGTCTTTAGATCTATACTGGGAACGTGTCTATAATTCGTAAGCCACTGTAGCGGTTTAAAATGGTTTTCTTTTAAAGCTGAAGCGAGGTTTTTGCGAACGAGGATGAAGTTCATAGGACTGCATCAGAATTCTATACATGTGATTCGATGCAGCCACAGTAGCGTAGCGCCCCTCCTGGTGGACAGACTGAAGGGCTGAATGTTCACGTCTGAAGGGGGTCGTCCTCTTTGCTGAAGGGCTGAGTGGAACCAGGCTTCACCCAAGACAACCCAGACACCGGCAGTCCCTTGTTATAATCCTCTGGCCGCCGCTACAACAAGAGAAGACCATTGGTCACAAGCACCAAGGGTATAATTCAATTTTCACAACAATTCACATTCTAACCAACCCACAAGTATGTAGAATAGAAAAAGACAACAGGAAATAGAAAAGGAAACTGTGTTACACACACACACAAGCTCATGCTTTAAAAGACATGCATCAGATACCAGGAAGAAGCCAGTTTTTACTTGGTTGTGGGGAGCAGTCAGGGGAGCGTCACACACTCACTTTATGTGCAAACATCTTCTCTTTTGCCTCTTCGTGCACTGCTGGATTCCACGGAGAGAAGCTGCAGAGAGAAAACACAAACATCAGATACAGAAAAACAAATGAGCCGAAGTCCAGTCTGATGACTCAACACTGAACTTTTAACCTCACTGAACTAAAACCCCTGGTTTCATTTTCATAAATGAATCCTAGTTTCAAAAAGTTCGGCTATATTTACACTAAGGCTAATTGCACAAACCCAATCTTTTGACTGATTTTTATATAGCCTGTATTCAATATCTGTGTTTACATTTATTCCGACAAAACTAGAACGGTTCCACCGAACCATTTCAACTGCTGACTCCCAACTTTTATATCCCAGCTGTGAGTTTACGTCAAAAACACTACTGTTATCACCTCACTGATGAAAAATAAGAGGTGATAACATCAGATATTTTATGAATAATATTCATGGGGCACTTGTTCAAAACAAGTGTGCACAATCGCTTATCTATAGTTTCCAAAAAAAGTTTGCATCTCAAAAGAAGCTGCGATTTGTGGTAGCTTGTAGTGTTGTCAAAAGACCCGGTACTTCGGTACCAAGTCGGTACTAAAAAAATGAAAATGTGACGGTACCAGGTTTCTTTAAGTACTGGTGGTACAGACAGAGTACCCGGTCAATCCGGTTCTTGACGCATACAGCGCTAAGATTTCCACGAAGCAGAAAACAGAAATAAAAAATCCAGTCATGAAAATGAAACTTACATTTTAATATGGACAGTCACCGAATTTGTCAAAGTTAGCATAAATTAATCAAATCTCCATATGGACCATTATCTGTAAATGTTAAGCCACAAAGTTGGTTGAAATGGGAATCCTGCATGTTCTGTGCGTCTCTGTGTGAATGGATGAAAGGTTTGTTTACTACATAGACTGAAGCACGTCTGCTGTCTCAATGAGGACATAAATACATAAACAAATCACCAGAACTGTTCTGAGTCACTTCACAAGCATTTTACCATTTCATTTGAGTAAAACCAGTGCCAATTTAAAGGTATTCATGATAACCCGTCAAAATAAAAGTTCATTTTTACATAAAGGCATTATGCTAGAAAATTACTATTATTTAGTAGAATGTATGTGATACTGCTACTACTGTTGAAAAAAATAATAAAACTATTTTTTTAAGAAATAAATCACACAATATTACTTCCATGTTTTAATTTTAATAGCAAATCCCCTTTATTTACCAAAAAATAAAATGTGTTAAAATTTCATTAATTAAAAGACAAATTAAATTTGGGTGAAACTTGTTTACCATTTTTCATAATTATATTACTTATAGAAAAACTTTAAACAATTGTAAATACGTATAAATAATGGCATTGGTTTTAATTTTTAAGTGATAGTGTTTTTCTTTTAATTAATTAGCAAATTGTAGTGTTTTGCTTTGGTACAGAGAACCGTGGATTTTCACTGGTATCGGTACAGAATACTGAAATTTCGGTACCGTGACAACACTAGGGCTTGGAGTTCGAACTGGTATATAGATCAGATAGGTGTATGATTAAGTGGCTCAAGAGCGGATACAAAAAAAAAAAAAAAACTAAATAAATTGCAAAAAATATTATGCAATCTGTGACAGATGGGAGTTCAGATTTTTTTTTTGTCTCTGTATAAATATAGCATAATATTTCATAAACTTGAAAACTTCACAATACAATATCTAAGTGCATGACTTGCCTTATTGCATAAGGGTCATCTATCTTGGGCTGATCAAACAGGTGACTATTGCATAGCTTGACACTGTCTACCGCCTTGCTTTTGAAGAGCTGGATGTCTTTGTCATACCTGCAGAGAAAGCATTAATATAAGTAAGCAAAAGCAGTCCAGTTTATAAGACTTCAAAACAAGCTCTTAACTACTTAAAGGCACAGCTAAGAGGAAATTAATGTGATTGTGTTGGGGGGGTGGGGGGGTTAAACAAGCTTTCATCTTGATGTGACTTACACAGGCAATGGCCAAGCACATGCGAGAGATATTGTGGTTACTTCATTTTACCGAAACAGAAGCAACTTCGGTGGTTACACTTATTTAGTGTATGTGCGGGGAAGAGTTCAAAGAAAAAAAAAAAAAAAGGAATGTGGAGTCCATTACTCACAGCACTGCAGCCTCTGGGTTGAGTGGATCCATGGTGTTGATCTTATAGAAGATTGTGCGGGCGTACATAAGGACCTGCCAGATATGATTGTGGTTTCGCCTGCAAATTTATAGAAAATATTTTTCCAATAGTCACATAGTACACAAAATATAAGTATTCCTAAAAAAAAAAAAAAAAACTTGATTACAATACAACAGGTTTTTTTTTTTTTTTAAACAGACCTCCATTTGGTGAAAGCTCTCCTCACATCCAGCTCTCCAGAGACCGGGTCCACCAATGGGTGGAAAACTGGGGTGTCGAACACAACCCTCTGGAATAAAAAAAAAAATAAAAATACATAAATAAAAAAAAATGCAACAAAGAACAGATCAGCTCTTCTAGTGGCAGCAAACGGAGATGACATGGGCATTGTCAAAATGGGTTTCCAAACATGACTCCCATGACTTCAAGGGATAGTTCACCCAAAAATAAAAATTATGTAATTACTCACCCTCATGTCGTTAAAAACCTGTAAGACCTTTGTTCATCTTTGGAACACAAATTAAAATATTTTTTATTAAATCCGAGAGCTCTCAGACCCTTCCATAGACCGCAACGCAACTGAAATGTTTCCAGACCCAGAGACGTAGTAAGAAGTTATAACATCGGTAAAGCTACGAGAATTCTTTTTTGTGTGCAAATACATTTACTCATCAATTTTACTGAGTATTCTCTCAGCTGGACGATTAATCGTTAAAAGATTGCGATCTCGATTCAGATACCCTCTGGATCTCATTTCTAAAATGACAACGATTCCCCCGAGTCTATTAAACCTTTGACAAAGTCTTACCGGATCATTCAAATCCATGCTCGTACTGCCGCTGATACAGAGAGAGCAGTTAGCATGTTTGGTTAAGAAACATCTTCACAAACTTTTTCTTCTTTCTCTTTCTTACAGTCATTTATATTATCACAGAAATACTGGGATAAAGTTTATAATTCAGATATAAACATTGATGTCTATATGGCAGTGATCAAAATATAACAAAGCCCCTTTTGAAAGTACTGAGCTTCAAATAACGTTTGTCTCGATTGCACTGTTTCACCACTAGGTGGCGACAAGTATCTTAAAAATGTATTTGTCAATTAATGAATTTTTAATACTAGAGAATCGTTCAAAAACACTGATTCATCCAGTAATAAAAGTGTAGTAGGATTATGAGCGAGTCATTAAATCAGTGATTTAAACAACTTTTTCATCATTCTAATATAAAAAAACTGGGGTTTTAAATATATACAGTACCAGTCAAAAGTTTTTGAACCATAAGATGTGTAATGTTTTTTAAAGTCTCTTCTGCTGAATTTATTTCATCCAAAGTACAGCAAAAACAGTAAAGCTTTGAAACATTTTTAAAATAACTGCTTTCTACTTGAATGCATTTTAAAATGTAATTTATTTCTGTTATGCATAGCTGTATTTTCAGCATCATTACGCCAGTCTTCAGTGCCACATGATCTTCAGAAATTTTAATATTCTGATTTGCAGTTTCAAAAAAACTATTATTATTATTGTTGAAAACAGAGGAGTAGATTTTTTTCAGGTTTCTTTGATAGAAAGTTCAGAAGAACAAGATTTGTGAAATAGAAATATTGTTATAAATGTCTGTCACACTTGATCAATTTAAAGAATCCTTGCAAATTAAAAAAAAATTATATACTTGTGATAATGATAATAGTAATAATAATTAAAGCTGCAAGCAGCGATGAACGGGCCCTCGCACCTGGGCTCACCACCAGCGAGTTGCTTTAGTAAAAAGGTGAACGGTGAGAAATATGCATTTAATGTCATAAATATAAGTGGAATATATCAAAGTATATTCCATATATGTGCCAATCTTCCTGTTGCCAGCAGGTGGCGCTATCTTTATAATGGAATATTGGCCTTCAGATGTGTTCAGGCCAGGACTCTTATCAAACATGTGAAGTTTGGGGAAGATCGAACATTTTATGCTTGAGTTGCAACAACTTCTCTTGCTGTAGCGAGACCTTAAATTTTGTCATGGCGCCATGGACACGCTCTTAAACAAAAATTCAAGATCTCCCCAATTTAACATTGCAAAGACCTTTAGATTAGACTGACCAAAACAAAATGTTGATGTCATTACATTTCTAGGAGTAGTTTGTCGCAGCGTAAAACATGTCACTTCCTGTTGCCAGCAGGTGGCGCTATGACTATAACTGAATATGGGCATGTAGATCTGTTAAGGGCAGAAGTCTCTTCTAACATGTGAAGTTTGTGGCAGATTGGACATTGTATGTCTAAGTTACAGCAACCTCCTTTTTTATGGCGCAACATCGAAATTTGTCAGGCTGCCATGGACACGCCCTTTAACGAAACCTCAAGATCTTTGCAATTTAACATCGCAAAGGCCTTTAGATTACACTGACAGAGTTTGGTGTTGATCTGAATAAATCTCTAAGAGGAGTTCGTTAAAGTACAACCCCTGAAAATGGCAAAAACAACACCAATTTTGCAGAGAAAATTCTAAATAACCGACTTCCTGTTGGGATTCGAGAGACTTTTTCGTAGGTATTGGTGTGTTAAATGCGTGTACCAATTTTTGTACATGTACGTGAAACATAGCTCGAGGCGCACTCCGTTGAAAGTGTATAGGTGGCGCTATAGAGCCATTTTGCCACACCCGATGGAATATTGGCCTACAGATGTGTTCAGGCCAGGACTCTTATCACACATGTGAAGTTTGGGGAAGATCGGACATTTTATGCCCGAGTTAGAACATCTTTTATTCCCATGGCGAGACATCGAAACTTCGTCATGGTGCCATGGACACGCCTTTTAAAGAAAACAAGATCTTCAAAACGGAACATCGCACAGGCCTTTTGATTAGAATGACCACAAAAAAAGACATTTATGTCATAAAATTTCTAGGAGTAGTTTGTCGCAGTGTAAAATGTAACTTCCTGTTGCCAATAGGTGGCGCTATGACTATAACTGAATATGGGCATGTCAATCTATTTAGGTCCAGAGTCTTATCAAACATGTGAAGTTTGGGGCAGATTGGACATTGTTTGTCTGAGTTATAGCAACTTCATTTTTTATGGCGAATCATCGAAATTCGTTAGGCCGCCACGGACACGCCCTTCGACGAAAACTCAAGATCTTCGCAATTTAACATCGCAAAGGCCTTTAGATCAGGCATACCAAATTTGTTGTTGATCTGAATAAATCTCTAGGAGTTTGTTAAAATACAACGCATGGAAATGGCAAAAATGACAGAAAATTTGCAGACTTCCTGTTGAGTCTTTTTTGTAGGTATTGATGTGTTACATGTGTGTACCGATTTTCATACATGTACGAGAAATGTAGCTCGAGGCGCACACTGCTGAACGTGTATAGGTGGTGCTGTCGAACCATTTTGCCACGCCCTCTTCTGAAACCCATATCAGACGTAAATTTCGCCAGTTCGGAGGCGTGTGCAAAATTTCGTGACTTGAGTATGTTTAGGCCTTCAAAAATGCGATTCATTGGGGAGCGGAATAATAATAATAATAATAATAATAATAATAATAATAATAATAAACGGAGCAAACACAATAGGGTCCTCACACCTTCGGTGCTTTTGGGTCTGGGAACATTTCTGCTATCTATGCATTGTCAGAGATCTCTATTTTTATTTGTGTTCCGAAGATGAACGAAGGCCTTAGGGGTTTGGAACGACAGTTTTCATTTTGGGGTGAACTGTCCCTTGTTAATTTCTATGACTACAGAAACTATGACATACAGGTAAATAAAATGAACACATCTCTGACTTGATAATGTCGCCAGTAATTTTGTGTTCCCAAACACACCCTGATGTCATCACACCATACAATTAAAGAATTCAGACTGAAGTATTTCAACATTCCATTTGGCATTAAAAGGCAGACACTGCAGGTGAATAGGGTTTAAAAACAAAACAACATAGTTATCACCTTACTTAGTTGATTGATTACATTGATAATAGCAAACATTTTTTGTATTACATTTTTTAATGTCATGTTTAAATATGCAAATGAGGCATTATTTAATGAAATGTGTGCTAATTTGGATACATTTCTAGTACAAAAATCCGAACACTGGATGAAGTCAATTTCAAAATTCTTGTTCAATTTTTTTTGACAGAGTCAAATGTTTTTTCAGAGGGAATTCTGTGTATCTCTTTGTCACTTCATAATTCAGAAAATATTTTGAACAGTCAGAAAACAATATTTTCACAATTTTTTTTGGGGGGGGGGGGTAATAAAATGTTTTTAAATCAAGAAAATTCTATATGAACAAATCCCTCTGTAAAAACCTTCAGAATATAGACAGGAATAAATATAAAGTTTGGTGTGTGTACATACTGAAGTGGAGATTTATGGCTCAGTGTTGGAGAAAAAACTCATTGAGAAAACGGCCTTTAAAAATGTACTGTAGTTGAAATCTATTGAAACAAATAGATAAAGTGCTATAAAAGAAATACTAACAGTGTCTTTTGGATGTTTTCTTTCCATTAGTCTGAAAAAACACTTAATCAAAAGCCAAAAATCTAAAAATCGACAGGTGCATTAAAAAGAAGTTGAATCAAAAGTTTTTGCCTGCAGTGTCTCCCTTTAAAACAAAGAAACCTGTGAAGACTATAGCAAAGTTTGACATTTCTATGGCAATTTAAGAAAGAGATTAGCCAGCAGAGGTGAAAATTTGTAGTCTTCACAGAAATCAAATTCTACTTAAATCCATCATCAGTCTCCCGTGTCTTTTTAAAACCCTTTATATGACAAACTGTTCACTGCACAATCTAACTTGTGTTGTAGTCTGGAATTAAATATGCCATGCTGGTGGTTTTGTCTGGCCAGAGGAGAACTGGTCCTCACGACTGAGACTGGTTTCTCCCAAGGTGCTTTTCTCCATTCTTTACCACTGTCGCCTTTGGCTTTCTTATTTGGGGAAACTTAATTTCTGGCGATACTGTCAAACATAATACTGCATCATATTCTCACAGGCAGTAAAATGCTCATATATAGTGTTATTTTCCAATCCCCCCACCCACTACCACCACCACCACCACACACACACACACTTAAGTGTATAAATGGAAGCATTTCCGCTATACCAGTTCCTTGGTTTTAGATTGCACTAAGGAAATACAAGCTTCACTTTCACCACTAGTTTCGGCACTCATAACTCCAATAACAGCTCTGGTTCGAGGTGCAGTTCTCTACATTTACCAACAACATGCCAAGAACCTGCAGTTTCACTCTTGGTTTGATATTTTAAAGCCACAAGTATGCAAGTTTCCTATTCTCTTGCTTCTTCATAAAATTGAATGCATAAGGAGCTATGCACAGACATTTTCTACTTTGGTCACTTTTCCTTATTGTTTTTTTAAAACAACCAGCCATCACCATATTAAACTTGGGCTCGTATTTACATCTTACATTTCAAGCAGTTCTAATTCATGGTGTTTGTGTAGCTTCTTCAATGACTGTTAATGAGTCTGCAGATTTAAAAAAAAAAAAAAAAAAAAATTAAGTAAAAAAATAAAAAATAAATACGCAAACTAACATCGGGAACCATTACAGCGAGTCATGGATAGAATGATCACGTAGCAAAACCTCTCATGTTACAGCACAAAATTTAGAGAAAAAATGTGGAAATTGTATACTATACTTACAGGACAGTCTCCATCTGGGTAGTTATCAGGAATGTAGACTGTGAACTTGAACACACCATCTTGGTACAAGCCATGTCGAATGAAAATTACACCAAACCACACTGCAGCAGAGACAAAACATTTAGGGTTAGTTAACAGAGCAAGTCTCCAAAATAGCAAATCAATTTAACACTTCAACTCCATTATTGAAAATTAATAATTTCACAGGTAATCTAGTTGATGATTCAAAACAAGCAATACAACACAATGACTAATGCTGTGCTCCATTGAAAAACAGGTCTGGGAGTCTTCTATATGTCTGAGTTGTGACCACATTGATTTACGGGGTCTGATGTTTGGTAGATGCATAAAGAAATAAAATGCCAATCCTAGTATGTGTTTTGGTGAGAAAAATTACATTCGATTTCATTAATCATGAACCTCTCTCTGGACATCAACAAATTCATGTGACCCTGCAACAGAGACATAGAATTCCATAAAAGGTTCCAAGTTAATCAACTGCACATTCTGTTGCACTTTTCCAAGCAGGAAGTCAGAAATTCTTTTGGAGTTGAATGGAATGCAGAATAAGAGCATTCTGTATGACAGCGGTTTCACACGGAATGCTCAATCTGTGCATTCTGTGTCCAATTGATATGAAGATTTCAAAACAGAGCAATCTAAATTATTAATAATGTGGAATATCTGGAACAGACAAATGTATTATTTTTAGTCAAATATTTGTAAGTTTATTTATTTGGTTAAATTTTAAATAACCAAAAATTAATTAATTAATTAAATTAAATTAATTTTTAAGTTATGTTTAAAGCAGCTAAGAACATTTTTAAACAGTATGTGTATCTGTTTGTGGGGTGCAGTTTTGGAATGGCTTGAGGCAGGTGTTAAAGCATTGTATAAATAAACCGTTTAAAACGTTTTACAAAAACACTTTAAAAGATTATGTGGGTTGTGCTTGTTATAAAGCTGATTGCATTGGGATGGGTGATTGTGAGGTGACTGGTTGTTTTGGATAAAAACCATTTGGTTGCTGTTTAAGTTATTGTGGATTTTTCATTTTGTAAGGAATATAGAGAAACAAAGAAACAATGTAATCTATTAAAAGATATACTGGAACAATCCCACTCCTTTTTTGTACATTTGGCATAATGTCTTAGTGTCATATATGGAGAGATTGTATTTTATGCATGTTGGGTGCGGTGTTTTCCGTGTGTGTATTTGGCACTGATTGTTTTTCCTCTTGATGGTGTTTTTATTTGATGTGCACTTTATTTTGGTGATTGTTTTATGATCTTTAGAATGTGGGATGACGCCCCCGTATTTTCCTAGTGCCTGGATCAGAACTGATTAGCGGATGGACAGCTGTTGGTAATCGCTATAACAAATCACAGATCATTTAAAAAGGGAAGTGAATGAACTGAAAAGCGTGTCTGCTACCCTATGAACTTTGCTTGGTGCTGCTCTGTTCCCCTTGTTCTCTACTGCTGGATGGTAGTTACGATTGACTTATTTTGTTGACACGATAGTTGTATGGGATTGTTTGTTCGTGTTGAAGCCCGAAGTTGTTGACGTGCCGGTCCAGTTATCAACTCAGTGGCTGCTGTGTCTTCACCTTATCCTCTGCTGCGCTAAGATTGCTGCCGATCCTTGCTGCGCTGTCCGGAGTCTGCCTTGTCCACCCTGTCCCGGTGGTGGGTGGAGTGCTGTCCAACAGGACTGGGAGTCAGATTCGTCTGCTCCCAGTTTATTGGTGAGTGACGCCGTGTGTTAAGTTATGCTGCCTCGTTCCGTCCGAAGTTAAGATCCACGCTTCACCTAAATTGGAGAGTTCCAGTCTGTCTGCCATAGTCATAATTTAGATATAATATAGCTTGTGTATATTCACGAATTGCAGTGATTTGTTGTGTATTGCATGACTGGTAATTTTTTTTATTGTGGTGTTGTGTTATGCTGTTTTTATTATCTACTGTGGAGGTACTGACGGTTTCCTTTTTTGTTTGTGTGAGTGTCGTGTTGGTGTGGGCGAGTGATTGACAGGTGGCCGCTGCGTAGACGCCACTGCTTGGCGAGAGACGAACTTGTGTTAAGGAATTGCTGAAGGACTGCGGACACCTGCTAAGGACTTCAAGTGGATTTTGAGTGTGTTATCCTGTTCCGCTTTTAAGCTTGCGTGAGTGTGTATGATGTACTCTTTTCTTTTTTTTTATTGTAATTAGAGATCATAATAAATTTTTTGTATTGAATTGTTGTCTGGGTATATCTGTAGTGTTGCTCCCACCAAACTAAAAGAACTTGCAAATAAAAGATAAGGCTACTTTATTTAGAGTCCCAGCTCTTTAATTGGGTGGCGTAGTCGAGCTACATTTAATTTGGGCCACATTTGGGATGTGGTTTTCTTTGGTGATGCAACTCTTTTTTTGTATTTATATGTTATGTTTTATATTGTGTTTTGTTCGAAATATTTTTTTTTTAATTAAAGCATCTTTGACAGCCAAAATAAAGAGGAAGACATGCTTACTTAGTGCTGATCTGTATGAAGGCTGTACATAGATGCCAGGGAGCTTCTGCTTGATCACCAATGTGCTGCAACAGACAGACATAATTGTACATTTAAAACATGAACCTCAAAATATGCTGCCAAACTTAAGGGTGTTGCAACAGAACTCCAAGACAGCTGCTGAATAACAAATGTGATGCATATTCTCATTTAATTCAGTTACTGTACTTAATCATAAAATTATATACAAGTATGAGAGATTTTATAAAAAAAAAAAAAAAAAAAAAAAAAATCACAGCTTCATTTAGGCTATTCAACACTTCTAAAAAACAAACTAAACTCTTACTGCCCAAAACCTAGTTAATGCCTGTGGAACCTGGTTTTCTGTACGGTTACCCATGGAAGCCAATAAGTAAAAACAGAGCATAACTCACAACTCGGCGAGCAGCGAGTACTCCAGGTAAAAAGGGCCATATGAGGCATGGGTGCCATTGGCAGACTGTGTAGAGGAGGCCGGCGAGGCGGCTTTAGTAATGGGGACGGCATTCTTTGGGATGGAAGGAAGCTGCTTTTTACCAAACGAAGGACGAGCTGGACTGGATCTCTGCTCCCCTTGGCCACCCTGTTCCTCACCATCAGATCTCTGCATAAACAAATCACACTTATTTAATGGTTCTAAAATCTATAGAAACCTTTTATTTGCAATAATTAATAATGTTTTTAACATTTGAATCCAGGGCCATAGCAATAATCATCTAAATACTCAACATGCCGGATAATGTACAACAACATTCCTTTCAGGAAATATGTACATTTTTAAACCAATAAATGAAATGAGTTGTGCTTAAATAACTCAAAGTTCTTTGTTAACTGTACAACAGTAAGTTGCTAGAAAACTAAAAAAATATGGAAAAGTGATATGCTACAAATGCAAACTATAAATTTATTTTCTTTTGGATGCAAGTGAAATGTGATGCTGAAGTGGAAATCAATTAGAAAACTTGTTCAAGCTTCTTTCTTACACTTTTCTTATGGTATATGCCTTCATCCACCAATACATATCTAGCACTGTTAATACATTTTACCATATTTCAATTCATTATGCAGAATCCCCTTTTTTTCCAGAGAGAGAGAAAAGAAAAGCACACAGAATCCAACAGGGCTTGATTATAATTCAATAGAATATGAAGGTAAAAATCAGTCACCAGAAATTAGTAGGCAGTAGAGGCCTAAGCCTGGGGCTTAATGAAAAGAAAAACTAACAGCAAATTGTTTCAGCTATTCAGCACACATTCAACAAAAAAAAAAAAAAAACAGAATTACGGTCAAAGAAAGAAAGAAAATAAAAATTACTAACAGCTAGTCCAAGTGTCAAAAATCGAACAGAGTAGTTGGGCCATGAGTCATCATCTATTAAGGAACAGCTGATTTTAACGTCTATGACAGCTGTGAGCCCAACACCACACCCAAGTCAGGACAACACCTTTGTAGTTTACAACAAACAAACTGTTAGCCAAATCAAAAGCACTAATTTACTGCAATTCTCAGACTTTAGCAAGAGATTAAAAAATTCCAAATCAAATCAGAATTGAGTGACAAGCCTCCATCGTTCTGTAGGAAAAAAAAAAATCCTCCACTACAAAAGCTTGGACTTTAGAGAGGCTGCTCTGTGCAAAATCACCTTTAGACCCAGAGCCTTCCACGTGATTTCTTATTGCAGTCACCTGTTGTAAACCGTATTCTGTGAACAGTCATTAAGACTTCAGGTAGAGTGCACTGGGATGTTTATATGTGCTAACAATGTCAGACAGTATCCCAAATTTTCTTAAAAAAATAAAATAAAATAAAAACCAACACACACACACACCAGTTCATACATATGCATTTCAAGTACTGCTTTTACAGCACATTGTCTGACAGGAGAGATGGTGAGAAATCATGTCTCAACTGATCCACCAGCTAGTTTAATAGGCCAGAAATAAGTGATAGGATCAAGAGGTCAAATGTGTTCATGAGAAGACATACAGGTTGACTGCCATGATTCACCTTGCGACCAGCGTTTGTCGACATGCTCCAAAATGGGTTCATTACTCATTGAGCTCTCGATGGGAGTATGCTGGTTCACTGTTTGGTGGCATCCGAAGAATTTGCTGTGAGAGAAACAGACAGAGAAAGAGAAAAAAAAAAAAGTGCTGATGAGAGACTGGACATTTGGAGAACACAATGGGTAACCCGATGCTTTATGGCAGCTGGTGGCAATCCAATCCCCACGAACCATGATGTTGTCAGAGCTAGTGAAAACTTCAGTGAGCTACGGTCTTTATTACAGTAAATATGATCACCCTAAGAGACCCCCACTCTGAAACTTAAAAGGCAGCTATATATATTAAATTTATGCATTTGGCATATTATATATATATATCAAGTTTATACTGAATTAATATTAGAAATATAAATAATTATTAGCTAAATATTTAGTTTCTATTAGGTTACATAATTTAGTTTTAATTTATTAAGTTTAAATTTATTGTTCTTTATTTTATATTTTTAAACTCTTCTCGAAAGTTTTCCATGGACCACAAAACCTCTGGTCTACAAGAGCAAACAGTCAATTCTACAGTCATCAATATTTGCCGTTTTGAAGAGCCGGATCTATCAGACATTAACCGAAGGCCCGAGAATCCTCCATATAGCTCGTATTAAATGATAACCAGGGTGAGGAACAAGTCCAGCTGTAACATTATACGGAGACAGATGTCAACGCCTGAGCCTCAACTAGAAACAAGAGCTCGGACTCGTTGTAAGGCAAATATATTGCCTTAATTTCTACCTGACACCCATTACAGGAAGCTTTGTTTGGTGACCAGTAAAATTGAGCGTTTAATGAAGTGTTCTCTGGGTGAAAACACAGTTTTTAAAGCAGAGTTTGCGTTACTGTCGCGGTATTTGTAAATATGGCTAGACTAGCCTTTATTTAGCAAAACCTCCTTAACTAACGGGGTTCCACTTACCGGACTCAAATAATGTCACCTGGCTGAAGACATCTTACACGGTAACTTGTCCAAATGTGAAAAACTTTGATTTAAACTATTTTTAATTCTATACGGTTAACTAAGCCACCGTCGACCCTGTTATCCGAATAATCTCACGAAAATACTGAACACCTCTAACGAACTTGACAGGAAAAGGCGGGACATAAACACAATTGAGAGACGTTGATTGGCTCCCATTGTGAGTGGCAAGCGCTTCGCCCTATCAAACGTTCAATACAGCATTCCACAAGGTTAAATGTCTTTAGGTTAACGTTTAGAGAGCAAATATTTAGCACATACCGATCGTTTTCACACTATGGAAAATAGTGTGGGAATAACATCAGCCGCAAAGTGTACAGCGAAAGTGGTTTGAAATCAGCTGACAAAAAGACTTGCACCTTGTGATGTTAGCAAGTTATAAGCTGAGCGTTTTAACGGACGTGAATTGTGGATTTGAGTTTACGGTACCACATACACGGGATTATCTACGTTAAACGTTCATCAACCTTTGTAAATCAGAATGAACTTTGAGAAACTTACCGTGCTATACTCAGAACATTTCACGTTTTTTAAAAAACATGTAACGTTAGTATCCAGCCTCCCGCTGACGGACGGCACAGAAAGAGCTCGCGCGCTGTCATTGGCTTATAGAGACGCACGGCGCACTCTATTGGTGCATTTCCCTGTCAATCATGTCAGACCAAGGTAGTTTCGGATTGGTCCTTTTTATCATGCCTTCATGTGAATTTATCAAACGGATTCATTGGAAGCTATTCATACATAATGAGGTCAATTTATTACGAGCTTTAGTGTACAGTACCTACAGTCAGCCATTGTTTTAATGTAAGGCAAATCACTTGTTATAAAAATAGGAATATGTAAGCTAATCTATTTCTTTCATTTGTACATTAGCTTTTATATAACCAAAACATCAAAGATACCTAAGCTATAACACCGTTGGAGTAGAAATAATTCTGCGTTTTAGTCATTATAAGAAATGTTTGAAGATAAATGTGATGAGGCATACTTGGCCTTTCACATCAGCGTTTTAAAATAAAACGAAGAAGCAAATATAATTTCCGAATGCACAGTCATTGGCAAGTGGATTGACTGATTTTGCAATGTCCTCTTAAGGACAACAGAGGGAGTCAAACACTAGGAATCAGAACAATTCAACAATCTTCCCTACTGACTGCCTAATTTCACCCTCTCTGAACAGGCACATGGGCTTTTGCTTTAGAAATCATTAGTGTCATTATCAAAACTGTCAATGATGATTTCATTACATGGTCACAATAGTAGATTACATATAGACAGTTTCATTGTGGCCTGCTATAGCAGCATGGCTGGAGTAATTGCACTGTAAAATTTGGTACCTGAAGTTTGATTGATTAATTGATTGATTGATTGATTGATTGATTGATTGATTGATTGATTGATTGATTGATTTCTTGAGGGATATGCCTAATAATAATTTATGAGGAACAGAGAGAAAAAGAAAAAGCTAATTTACTGCTTCACCGATTTACCTAATTGAGGAAAGTGACAAAGTCCAGAACTGTAAGTGGAAGCTAATTATTGACTTTAATTATTGTTTAATTATCTGATTCCATTTTGTTTTTCAATGCAGTCTGCTAAATAAAAGTAATTGGCCTGTAGTTTCTTGATGCAGCCAGTAAACAAAGCAAGGTCACTGACTCGCTGACAGAACTAATTTGACTGGATTCCAGTGGCATTTCCAAAATGTAAATGTTGGACAGGAGACTCAAATGCAAATACTCTCTGGCCTACCTGAGCAGAAGAAGTTAAAAATGTTGCCAGCACAGAAAATTACTGTTTGCTTTGTTCAGCAAATAAAATAATGTGGCATAGTCTGGTTTCAGACTGAACATTTTAATGTCATCCTGATGTTGTGTGAGTACAAGTCAATGCTGAATGTTTTTATATGTTCTGCTGTGAAATAGTAATAGCATTATATGTGTATAGTTTTCTGTAGGCAATTTCTTAGGTATTGTAATGTATGTTCACCTAGTGAAGTCTGACCTACTGTAAGAGGTCAACAGAGCTCAAATTCAGCAAGTTTGTTTGTGCTCCCATTTAGTCTTTAACATACGCAGGAAGACCTGTCTAAAAATGCCTTTTTTTAGATATAAAAAAAAATAACGGATTTCCAACAGGCTTTCAGAAGGTGTTAGCTCGCTTAGTCTGTTGTTTGAAGTGAAAAAGCAAAACACTAATGAGTGGCTGGGTTGTTGTTTTGTCCTTTTTGTTAGCATTGATTAATGTACCAAACTTTCTAAAAAGCAGACACTCAGTAAGCCATTGTGTTTGAAACTGCAGGTGAAAAATATCCTGTGCTCATCCTCTCCATCACTCTGTGTCTCCTCTGAGACACCAAGGGCCTGCTTATTCTGATCTGCAATTTGGTTTAAATGACAGTTAAAAATTGCAATTGGCAGCCCCCCAGTGAAATATGCCACGACAGCAAAAGCCATAAAGCAGGCAGAACGAATGACTTCACGTCTACATAATAAGTAATAACAATGTTAGTTTGAATAGGAAAAGCCAGAGCTGGATTCAGATGCAATATTCATTGTTGGAATATGCACAACTGGGGAGAGGAAAGAGGAGGAAGAAAAGCATCAACCGAGTCCCACACACAGCAATAGGCTTGTCTTATCCCTTAGGCTATGGCCCGGCTAGCACCTCAATGCAGCAATTATTTGCTATAATGACTGCAGTTCAAATAAGCCCGGAGATTTTATTAAACCAAATGAGGAAATCTTCAGTGTATTATCACCTTGTGATTGACAGTGACAAGTGTTGGGGCGGCTCAGATGTGAGTGTGATGAAGAAGCTCTCGGCAAAGCTCTCAATAATGTTCCCCCTGATAAAGTTGCGTATTGAACTCCAGCGAAAAGAGAGTGCAGAACTGCACGCATATTAATTCTTATTGTCAAGAGGTGGTTAAGGGAGCAAGGGCAGACGGAGGAGCGAATAGTCTGGCCGGGCTGGAGGAACCTTACACTGCCTGGGCTGGCATTTTACTGCACTAATGAAAAGGAGATCTATTGTGCGTAGATTTTACTATATGATAGTAATAATGAAAGAGAAATATTCATATTAAAAGCAAAGGTCATTCACAGAGTAGGCTAAGCTTTCCTAAGCTTCAACCTTTACAGGAAAAGACAACCTGTGATGCAGATGAAGAGGAAAAAAAGAGTTAGAGAAAAAGAAAAAGACACAGAGAGTGCTGTTTCTTAGACTGGACAAAGGGGGGAGACAATGCACTGTTCATCGGGTGTGTTTACACACAACTAAACCCTACTGTAAGGGATTATGATGACCATTATTTTGGTTTACACAGACTATTAAATACAGTTGACATGGTTAAATATATATATATATATATAAAGTCTTCTGCTATAATTTTCCATTGCAACATACAAAATGACAAAAATTGTAGGAATATTTGCATTTTTTAATACATTTATAGTTACAATATTGCAGTCAATTAATACTGAACTCCTATGAGGTCATATTTTACTACAGCCGATAACTGAATTGCTAGGTGGAGGCAGTTTCATTTATATGAAATGTGAAACAGCAAATCCACAATAAACAAGAACACAGCGCCAGTGTTGTGAAGAAGTTCCAAGGGAATTTACGTAGGTATTTAGGCTTCAAAAATGTTAGCCTGAATGGACCGTAAGTCGCTTTGGATAAAAGCATCTGCTAAATGCATACATATAATATTTAATTTAATTTATATTGAATAATAAAAGTTACCTTAATTTGTGAAAATTATCATAATGATAATAATTAGCCCATAGTTTCTGTAATAATTGAAATGAAAAGCTGATGGAAAAATACTTTTGGGCATTTGGAACCAGGGTGATGCAAACTTCTGGTTTCATCGCCTACACATCATCACTCTATGGTGTGTATAGTTATATTGGCTGTGTTCGAAAGCTTAGGCAGCTGACTTGATGCCTTGCTGCCTTATCAAGCAATGACTTCACAGGTGTGTGTGTGTGTGTGTGTGTGTGTGTGTGTGTGTGTGTGTGTGTGTGTGTGTGTGTGTGTGTGCAAAAGACACGTCACGATGCAGCATAATTGTTAAATGATCTACAACATTTTTTAAGTGTCTTTTTTAGCTCAATGCAAAGGATTGTGGCAGCAAAAGATCAGATGAAGGTATCTTGGGAAAGAGAAGTGAAGCTAACATTGTATTTGGATGTGCCTTGATGCCTTCCTATCTTGGAATGCATCCTCAAAAGGCAGCATTTTTCAGCATTCGGACCTTGCCAAAGAGTAATGTTTGTTTTGTTTTTGTTTTCTATCAGCCAGTTTTTGGCAAGAACCAAATCAAGTCACCTTCATTTCTAAAGTGCTTTATACAATACAGAATGTGTCAACGCAGCTTCACTGTGATAAACAACGAAAATAACAGAATCAGTTATGGAAACTCAACTATGAAGATGATTCAGATTCTGCAATAAAGCAGCTCTAAAAAGAAAATAGTGTCATTATAATCACAATCAGATAACACCTTAATCATGTCAGACAAATAAGATGTTCTTATGGTAATATCTGTGAACAATTTAGGATTTTTTTTTCTTTTTTTCTTTCGAGAATTGCAAGTTTATGAACTGGAATCTATGACCACCCTATCTAACTGATAATCCAATTAAATATAATTAGATTGCCTGCATTCATCATGAATGATAGTTATCATAATTCATATCGTGGCTTGGGTATGTTATGCTAATCTTAACAGAGCTGCACGCAGAATGATATAACTTAATGTTAACTAAGAAACTATCATCCTCACAACAGTTTTAATCAAAAACATAGGCAAACTCACTTTTAATAACCAGCTCACGGATGATATGAAGAATTCTCTTTAGGCTGCATGCTCTGGTCGTTCTTTTTTTTAGACTCGGGCAGAGTTGCTTTGAAAGATAGTGCCCACATTATTGTCTGCAGTATGTGAATGAGAGAGTAAGTGATGTGGGTTCTATGTCCGCATATGCATCACACACGCCACCATTTATTAGAGCCGTGCACTAAGTACAGGCCATGTTATTGGATTTGAGTACCGACTCCCAGACACGTTCTCTGGTGCTGGATATATATTAAGATGAAGCAATCTCATTTAATAACACCCAAACTAATAAAAGGCAGAGAAGATTGGAAATTAAATTTATGAATATTGCTCAGCAGCAGGGGTTAGCCCAAAAAGGCAGGCTTGAGCTGTCAGTCTTGAAGCAGATGAGTTCTTATGAGATGTTCAGACGGGCTTCTGGAGAAACTGCAGGGAGACACTCTGGCACAACCTTTAAAAGCAGGAACAGAGAAAGCACTGTGACTTTTCTGAGGTCTCCGAGTCACCATATTAAACAGGAGTGAATTAGACATCTAAACATATGCTCCTTGTGTAAAGTCACACAATTCTATGTATGCTAGAGGATAGATCACTTCAAATGTCATGTAGCCTATGCTTGTATATGACATACTCTGGCATATTTCTCCAGACTTCACCAGAAACAAAAATGAAAAGATACTGAAAGATGTATTTCAGAACATGTAGAATGTTACAAATAACCATCGTTTTTAGCTATATTATTATTATGATTACTGACCCATCTTTTGTGCTTATTCAGCTACAGGACTACAACTAATTGTACTGTGGCTTTATGTCAGATATATTACTGACATTTACCACATTACTGACTGAATTATAGGCCTCAATCCACAATAGTGTAATTATAGGTTACTTGTAGTTTTATATTCATAAAACGTTTTTAACTTTATTAAATGTTTATATTTTTAATTGTATTTATTTTGACCCGACAAATGTTTATTTGTATTGTAATTAAAATATTTTGTAGGCTATATAGAGTTACAGTTTTACCAGATGCAATTATTGTAGGCCCTTTTTTATTTATATTTGTATTTATTTTGAAAAGTAGCCTATAGCCTACACGATGTTTATTTTTATAAAAAATATTGTATTTTATATTGAGTTTCGTACATAATCTATCTTTTTTTTTTGGCAGATAGGCCTACTGTATTTATTATAATGTATTATTCTAATTCTATCTATCTATCTATCTATCTATCTATCTATCTATCTATCTATCTATCTATCTATCTATCTATCTAATCTATCTATCTATCTATCTATCTATCTATCTATCTATCTATCTATCTATCTATCTATCTATCTATCTATCTATCTATCACGGTGTCAGTTTTCTTCTGGAGAAGGCTGGATGATCCGGGTATTATGAGCGTGTCCCGCGGCTGCCGCTGATTGGCTGCAGGAATCGATCAGCGCGTCCATCTTCCGCTGCACTTCCCAAACCTCCATCAACAGACGCAGCCGCGCGATTGATTAGCGAGCGAGTCTCTTCGGAATCATATTTATTTATGTGTGTTATGTAGATAACTTAGACGTCCATTACTGTGATTACCTTTGAGAGCTGGTGGAACAACAGCTGCTCAAGGACAGCTCATTCAATATCACTTAGCGAGAGCACCTGTCCACACTGAGCGGAGAAAGAGATGAGACGCCTGAACAACAAAGCACTTGCATTTATTCGTCGTCAATATTACCAGTCTTAATCAATAACTAAATGTCGTAAGTAACCTACTCTGGGAAGAGAATTAAAGGAGGGAAATATTGCTTATAAACCGAATACTGAACGTGAGAATGACAGGAAGAGAATGCTTTTGGACATAAGAGGGCGCTCATACAACATTTATAATTTTCATATTTAAGCCGAGTGTAGGCTACGCACCAAACACGTCTGCACAGGCACGATTGTGCTTATGTATCAGCATGTGATACATGCTTATGTATGTAGCAGCATCACTGTTGTAAAAACAGTTTCAAATCATAAGCCCTCATGATTATGGTATTATTTCATAATTTATATGTAGATAATTCTATGTAGACTACTGTACTATGGGCTATTAGGCTACTAAGAGTATTCAAAGATTATTCGTGGATAGTAGGCTACATGTCAAATGGTACTTTCCTGTATATTACATTATTATAAATCTACGTATACTATATACCTTTTTAATTAAGCTACCACAGTTTTCTTCATGTGGTCAAATAGTTTCTTATGACATGGCCTACTGATTTTCAAGAGACACATATTTAAAGGATTTTTCAGACTAATTTGCTTGCACTTTTATTATGGATTTGCCAGAATGACATAACTCAGCAATATTACATTTATTATTATTATTATTATTATTAGGCCTATTTCAGCTCATAATATGCAAGGTAAAGGGCTTTGTAAACAGGATTATGTACATTTGTTAAGGGTGGGGCATTAGAGAAATAAAAGCAGATTTAGCATACACTGCTTTATACACAAAATACAACAGTTTATTTAGAATAAAAGAAAGTTCAGTAATGTGAATATATAGGATAGTAGTCTAAATATATTTTATATAGCCTATGTTATTAAATTATACTAGACTATATATTTTTTTAGTCCATGATGTCTTTTATGTTAAGCACGTCTGGTTAAAGTTAGATAGGCTACTCTGCAACAAGTATGCTACACTTAGCCTTCTTCTATTAGCTTCACGCGCACGCTGTTAAAACACAAGCAAAAGCATAAGTCATAACACAAAATGAAATGAAAAGTTGAAGTGAAACAATTTGCATTGGGATTGGATTAAATGTTAATTCGTTCCCAAACTAAGCCCCTAACAATCTACTCTCTTCCATTTACCCCCCTCTGATTATTTTTTCCACACGGATGCGCCCATTCATTAAAATAAAATTATAAACATAAAGGATATCTCGGTATTAATATTTCCTCTTTTTGTTAAAGCTCAATCAACCATAATGTCCTAATTTTTCTCTCCGAACCTCATTTCGCTTTATCTCGCTAACCAAAGATGGGTGTCCCAAAAGGGATTTATTTCATTTATCGGGATTATTGAATTAAATTAAACTAGACACTTAACGCAGTCGGGGCGCGGCGAGCCCGTCTAGGCCTACTTTAAGCTGAACTTAAGTGTGATGTAGGTAGAGGCACGCAGTCGACTTCCATCTGCATTCAACTGCTTTTGCCTACATCAAATTTGACGATGATCGCCAGAAAAGCAGTGAGCTGAAGTGAAGGTATGTTCGATGGTGGAGCGATTATTTTTGTTACACAGTCACGTAACATTTTTTAATAATGAAAAAAAGGAAAATTTAATCGAGACTGAATTAGGGAAAGTTAAATAAGTATGAATATTCACTTTTGCAGCAGACACATTTAGCACTTCAAGGCAATATGAGCTATTGAAACTATTTTCTATGAAATGTTTTTGAGCCCCTTTCTCTGAGCTGCCTGGCCTGCTTAGCTCATTTAAAGACAAAAATCAAGTTCTTAATGAATTAAATACTTTTCATGTTTACTGGTAGGCTACACACTTGTTTCCGGTCAGCAGTAATTCAGCACACAAACAGCAGGTGGCAGCCTTTCTCTATCATTGTTTCTCTCCCAGGTTGAACTTCTAAACCCCTCTGTGATGTTGCTTTCCCAAGCCTCGGAGCTCATGCCTGTGAAAAGCACTGCCTATTAAAATTATTTTAAAAGGCAGCACCACGGTTATAACCATTATCTCCCAAAAACTGGTGCCACACACAACAGCATGTGGCGGCTGCCGCAAACAAAGGCATGGCACTTTCCTCCCCGATCGCCACGGTTACAGCCCCAATGCTGCCAGAGGCAATTACAGCCCTAACGAAGTGTGAGGTCTGAAAGAACCAATCACCGCTAATAAGATCAAGACCTAATGCCATGCCACCCTCCAACACCTCTCTCTCCCACATTTCTTTCTCTGCTCCTCTGGTGTGTTGGTCACGGCTGAGCTTGAGACAACAGCGCATTGGTATTTCACACACTTGAGGGTTAGAGACCATTATTTTTACTCTAAATTTGAACTAGATATTTAAGGGTTTATGCTTATTCAATTAGTGGACCAAAGCTTGCTTCTCCAACATGCTAGCTTCGGCTCTTCACATCTTGGGTCCTGCAGAGTTCAGAAGGCTAGGCCTACATCTTTTTATTTTTATTTTTTATTTTTAATTATGATTCAGGTTACCAAAGGCAATTTTTATATACATGTGGTGTGTTGTTCCCTGTATTACCATACAGGTGAAGATGGATTCCAAATTAATCTCCCATAAGCCTTTTATTTTAGTAAATCAAAAACATAAAGCACAATCAGTGAAGTCCGATCCCTGAGCTTGACTCTTCTGGTCATTTTTAGTGAATCAGCATCATGCAGTGTGATCGGTTAAGTCCCACTTCCGAGCCTGACTCTTAAGATTCTTTATAGTGAGTCAGAAACATACAGTGCAAACAGTGAAGTCAGATTCTCAAATGAAGAACTCTGAGAAGCTGGTTCTTTTTAGTGAATTGAAAGCAGAGTGACAAGTGAAGTCTGATTCCTGAGCGAAATAATTTTATGAGACAGTTCTTTTTAGTGTATCAGCGTCATACAGTGCGACCAGTGAAGTCAAATTGTCAAGCAAATGACTTTTATGAGCTGATTCCTTTAGCGATTTGAAAACAGTGTGACAAGTGAAGTCTGGTTCCCTAGGCCTAGCGAAAGCCTTTTATAAACCGGTTTCTTTTAGTGAATCTACATCATGCCACGTGAAGTCTGATTCTTATGAGCCAGCTCTTTTTAATGAATCAAAAACATATACATTTCATTTGGAGCAGTTTTCAATAAAGCTGGGCAACATACTGAACCACAACTCAATTTTGTCCAACTCGTGACCAAGCACTGGTTTTGTATTAAACCAAAATATACATTATGTGTTTTTTAAATGGCATTTACAATACTAAATGAACAAAATAGTATTTTACTTTGACTAATTGCTAAAATGATCTCAGTATTAAAAAATATGCATCCTTCGTTCACAATTTCCTTCTCAAAGTCTCAAAGAAAAGACTTTATCACTACTGAGTCTAATAAATTCAGACTTTATTATATTCAAGGAAATAATTAGACTAAAGTGGCAACTATGAGGCAGTCTTCCAGCAAACCCGTCCGAGGCATGTGTCAGCTTTCAGGTGCTGGTGTTGAATGCTGGGTACAGAACAGACACCTGAGACATCGGCGGTGTGTGCATGTGTCCCTAAACAACCCTGAACAAGTTCAGATCCTCCTGCTATCATCTCATCCTTACAGCTCATCTTTCAATGATGGAGAGACAGTTGACGAAAGAAAAACAAAGAAAGTCTTCTTAGATCAGCTTGTTCATGGAGGCCTTACTCTAACCTGCTGCTTAGGGAGACGAGGACATTAGTGACAAAGGGAAATCAGAGCATCTGCGAGCTGATGCAACGGATGAATATGTATAAGGCTCTTTCTCTCTCTGTCTCCTTCCCCCCCGATGGCCTCGCACACCCGTGGTTTTGCTCAGGGAGTCCGCGCTTCACGTGTGTAGCATCGCTGTCGCTCTGGCAGCTTGCTAAATAATTTGTGCTCTGTTAGTGGGGTCATTGGATAGAGAAGCTGAACTCTGAATAATTTATCCACAGATACAATCTGAGCTGCCCTCTCTCATATCCTTCAGCTTTCAGACGGCCGGCTGCATGCACGCTGGCGCACAAACCTGTTACCGCTAACACGTTCATTTAGATGGAAATAAGCACCGACAAAATGGGAAATACAGGGCTGGCGGACTTTGTCCTGATTGTGACCCAGAGGATATGTAAGAATCTCATCGTTTTCCATAAACACAGAAAAATTTGCCTGTGGATTATGTGGATGGAAATGAGACAAAAGGCAGCATGGCCGATGGGCTTTGTATATACCTACCTAATTGCTTTTCATTATTGAGCAGACAATGGGAACCTGAGGAGAGGGATGAAAGGAGTACAGTTGTTCTTGTTAGGGTTGAAATGTACTGTATTGATGTGGCTGTGTCTCAGATGTGCTGAAACAAATAGAGAATCGCACCTGATGGCTTGTCGTGCCTCCCGCAGAATATTAATGAGAGCATCCTTCGTTACAGTGAGATCAGACACTTGGACAGAAAGAAATGCACACCTGGACACCGCACACCTGAATACTGAACACAGAGCAGATGAACCTCCTGTAGAGCTTTTTGTCAAGGAATCAAGCTTTTTCATCACCTGGAACAGAGCACAGCAGTGGGTGGCTACTTTCTCGCTGGCCTGGGTTGCTTGCAGTGCATTTTCCCATTCATTTTCTCCACATGAGCATGAAGGTTCTTCAACAAACCAGATCTTAGTTGAATCACATCATATACAACTATGTTTGAAAATCAAAAAGAAAATCAGAAAGTGCTTATAAGTGAATGAACCTTAGTCTCATTAAGCTTTACGAAAGGTTTTCAGGTTAACAGTGACTTGGTTTGATGTTTATGTATATATATATATATATATATATATATATATATATATATATATATATTTTTTTTTTTTTTTTAATTAAAAGTATAAAAACTGTAAAGATTGAAGTTTGAAAATCTCACATTGACCTACATTGATCCCCATTCATAATCTAACAAACAGTAATGGCCACATGGTAAAATTTGCATACTGAAATTAGATTTTTTTTTTTTTTTTACATCTATGTAAACATATAAGGCCCATTCACACCAATGATGACTTTTTTTTTTTAATGAAAAATCAAAACAACTGACAGCCAGTTAGAATCTACCAGGCTTTAAACAGCTTAAACATTTAAAAGTGGCAGAAGACATAACTGCAGCCTTCCTTATAATACACAAGACATTATCATCTCTTGATGTGGATGCCAATATAATTATCCATATAGTTATCATGAATTGGCCTTTATACACTGTTACAAGTCTTATGCACCAATTGAATACATGCCATACACCTAAATCCTAATCCTAACCTTACTTAAAACCCTAATGCAATTTTTTTCCTGCTTTACAAGCACAAGTTTTTTTTTTTTTTTTTTAGTTTGTATTTTTCTGTGCACAGAGAAGGACCTCACAACAGCTCTGGTAAACCACTGGTGGAATGATCAGACAATTACCATTGAAAATTTCCAAGAGACAATTATGAGAAGGGAAGAGCGGGACAAAAAGCAGAAAAGAGGCCAGTCATCAGATAACCGCACAGTTGGATGTGTCTCTCTCTATCAGATCTCACCAGTGTGGCAGACAGACTTGACTGGTTCTCACCGCAAGAGAACTTTAAACTGGGAACATCCTGTTTCCTGCGAACAGCAACTACAAATGACATAATTACACTAAGCCAATGCAAATCACTCATTGTATTACTGTCCCTAAGATTCCCTTGCAGTACAACAAATTGTGCCTAAACACAGCACAAATACTACATTTCTGTGGCTAAAAGAGCTGCAGATTTTGTGTGTTTGTGTGTGTGAGTCTCTTGTACAGTATGTCCCATTTGCTCTCCAGCTGAAAACCAGTATTATATACATTTAAATAAAGCCATAATGTGCTAATTTTACCCAGCCTCCAAAGATTAAGTTTTCCAATATCCCCAATTAGTGCAAAACGCCTGACCCTCCACCCCTCACACCAGCTATAATGAATTGTCAGCTAATCTATCCCATCCCCTGGACATTAGTTATCTGGAAGCATAAGCTAATATGAGCAGTATAGCCTCATTTTTCAGATCTGTGCTCACACCGCGCGCCTCTCACTTAACGCTCCAAGTCAGATGTGCCATGAGCCACAGCTTTAATATATCATGCAAAATTAGGTCAATATTAATAAAGCACAAATCCAAATGAATGCTCCACATATGCTGTAAGGTTGGAGGTTTTAATATAGGAAAGGTGTGTGAAATAAAACATGCGTCTTCTGGACTGGAAATGAAGGCTGTTTTTAGCAACAGAATGACTGGAGAGAAAAGAAAGGGAAGAATAGATACAGAGTTGAAAATCCTCCATAAATCTGGACGTTTTACCTCAAACCAGTCCGCAGATGAAAAATGTGAGTTTACGGGAATAACTCTGACTGTGAACAATGCAGCAGTGTGTTTGAGTGGGAGTGTGTTTGTGTGGCAGGTCTGGAAGCACTTTGCGTCCAGCTTTTCTTTTGTCTTAGTCTGGACAACTGTCCTTTGAAATCTGCTCACATGCTCATAAATTCAAAGTGCTCTTGGATGACGATCTTGTCAACACACTCTCATGAGGAAACATCACTGTAGAGACATTCTTGTGCTGTATGACTCCACTGTGATTCAGCATTCGCCTCATTTCATAGCTTTCCATTACTTTAACCAAGGCTAAAACCTGTATAATTTAGATTTTTTCCCCCGAATGTCTGCGATGCTTTTCCATCAAATGAAATTGACTTTTTACTTTAAAAAAAATAAAAATAAAATAGGATTGATGTATACTTTCTTTCTTGAAAAAATTTAAAAGCATAATGTAATTAATACAATTACTAAAGCCAAACGTCAGTTTTCTGTTTTTTTTTCTTTACTTTCTATTTATTTTCTTTAGGACAAAGTAAATCACAAAAGCACCGTAAAATGTACTGCAGCAGTCCATTTTTACTTGTGCAACATATTTAAGTCTTCTAAAGTCAAACAATAGACACTATTGACTATTTTTATTTTTAGCTATTTTGTTTTATGTACAGATTTGTCCCCCCCCATAATTTATTGAAAAACTAGCACATGGTTGTTTTCACTGAATCTGATGTCATCCTGCAGTCTAATATGCTATTCTTCATTCCAAACTATCAACAGCTGTCTATTAAATCAACAAAGGATCTGTCTAATACACAAGAAGGAGTATGCTATTTTCGAATCACTCTTCACAATTTAAATAAATGAATTTAAGAAACTGTGAATAGGAATAATTTTAGGGTCTGAGGCTTATCTCCCACACACATTTCAGACCACTGTGTTTAATTGATAGCTGTTGCTTACAGGAAAACACACACACACACACACACACACTGAGATTCAATTGGCATAAAACATACATTAGCATTTTTAAAAGATGGATTAAAACCTTAATCCGAGCAAATTTACAGACAGCTCTTCATGCGAAGAGATGGTCTCTGCTTAAATGCCCCTAATGGAGAATTACTGGCTGGCAAACTGAAAGACACTCAGGGATGGAAAGAAGTTTTTCCAAAAATGTAAGCTTAAAAATTTAATTCCTTAATCTGTATTTTGAAATGGAAGATTAAGTGTTAAGGATGTCCAACTGACAAGACATATTGGTTTTTACGTCAACTTTTCAGGTGAGACGTCACCATAACCATAACCACACTACTACTAAACTTCATGTATAGCCTATCTAGTCACAGAGAACATGCATCAATAACAAGTGACAGTTCACAACCTTTCATAACCATAACCTTTTGGTAGGTTGATGTAATTCATCTAATGGAAAATGACAATATTTAGAAAATAAGTACAAGAATATCTTATAACAACTCCAGTTACAACCTGTTAAAACAAAGGTGTTGTTAGGTTGGACTGAAATCAAACGCATTAGAAAGTCAATCCATTCCTCACCTGTGTGTTAATATTAATATCCTCTCCTCTCATCTCGCTGTACATCACTCATCAGACAAGGGTTTGCACTCAACTCAGTGTAGGAATATTTTATTACACGGATTGTTAAAATCAGAACACTGTTCAGAATTAATAAACAACGGACTATATTGCTCTAAGAGGGAGAAATCCTCTTATTTTTTTATTAGCTGGTGTTACTGGAGGATCATGATTATTTTAGTGAGATTGTCCTGGTGAGGTATTTTAAAGTACAGATCCATTAGACAGAGAGGTTTCTTCTGTCTATTCGCCATTATCAGAATCGCACTGCTCTCAAAAAACAAAGTTTTAACTTGATGTTTTTGACTGGTACCAAAAACATCTGTGCGCACACATCAAGCTATACTGACATTTGCACACACACACACACACATTGGAGCACAAAAAGGGTCTACTGAAACGAGTGCTCTTATCCACAAGTTTGCTCTATACAGTTAAGTTATCCTCACACTATTTAAGATAAGGGATTTGCACCCATTTTTCATTTTCAGTTTGAATCAAGTCTAGGACAATCATTTTTAAATTCAACCACATGGAGTTTTTATCTTTAAAAAAAAGCATTTTCATTATTAACAGAATAAAAGTTAGGATTACTTCTTAAAAATATTCACAGAAAAAAGCAGAAACATTTGACAACCCACCTGCCCTCTGAAAGGACAAGAAAAAAAGAGAGAAAAAGGCAAGAGAAGAAATAGGAGATACAAAAATAAAACTTGAAATGAAAGTTCAAGAGGAGTTTGTTCATCTCATTCTGTCAATCACAAGATTGCAGGCTCCAAAAGTTTACAACTACTAATGAAAAGCTTCCCCCCACCCCCATTATAAATTATTATATCAGAATAACAGATCTTGCATAAGCACCCTTTAGTGAAGATTTATACATTACATTGTGTGTCTTTATTTAAACATGTATTTACTGAAATAAATTGTAGATTGTATATTCTTGCGATATGGCATTGTGGTTTTAAATAAAGAGCATGCATGTTTTTCATTAATGGGACTGACATAAGCAATGGTATGCATCACCACACCCCAGCAGCACCTTCACCCTTCATTCAAACACGTGAAGAAAACAGTTAACCTTCTTCCAAAGTGTCAGCAAAAGATAACATCACTCCAGCCTCTCCCAAATCTGTCTTTCTTATTCTCTGTACCATTTCTGTGTGTCTAACAACTACTGGAATCAAAATCTGCTCTGAATTTATGAAAAGAGAAATACAGATAAAGAGACATTTTCACCCAGGGGCTAAACAATGGTTTCATATTTGAACCTATATCCAAAAGCTATTTTTCTTTCCAGATTTTTAAAGTTGTTGTGTGTATGTGTGTCCATAATTATGGTCATCTTCTATGTCTGATGTGCATTAGTGGCTTGAGCATTGGCCAATGCAGTTGGACAGACCAAAGGATAAAATTCATAGCAGGGAGAATCGTCTTTTGACATGGCTTGGCAACGAATATCAGACTTTAGCAACAATAAAGCTAATTTGCTTTGAACCAAATGATAGGAATCAGTTAAAGTTGCAAGGACATAAATTTAAGTGGAATCCAATTTTGAAATAATTCTCCCCAAATAATATGATGTCGCTCTGGAGGGAAGATGCTGTTTAATGGGATAAAATCAAAACAATGTAGATGACCAAATTAAAAACAGAAAATTCAACAGCAACAACAACAAAAAAAATACAATATATGGTTGATTGTTATAGTAAAATAATCTTGTAAATTGTGCTACAGCTCCCACTAAAAAAAAAATGGGCTCCTACAAAACAATCACGATATACACATTTTAAAAATTTTAAAGGAATATTAATACTGAAGTCCTCTCAGATTGTTTTCACATGCAGTAAAAAAAAAATAAAATAAAAAAATGAGAGCAAGAGTAGTAGTATTCCACTGTGTGGTAAAAATCTAATATATTTTTATTTCAATTATGATAATTAAGATAATTTAGTCATGGTATTGATGAAACCAATCAAAAGTCAATGGAAAACAATCATTCTTAATTCAGTTAAAAATAAAGCCAATTATATGGAACAAGATTTTAGATTTCCTCTTTTGAGTTACAAAAAGTGAAATACTTTAGGTTGATCTGGCAAGACTAGCTCCGAAATTAATTTATCTTAAAATGGAAATAAAACATTTAAATATGTTACATATTTTTCTTGCTGTTGAATTTTGAGGTCAAATTTCAACAGTGCATTATTGATAATATTATGTGCAGACCATAAAATACTATTTTATGTAAAGTTTAAACAATCAACACAGGCTTGGCAGCACCACTGATGCTCACAGAGATATACCAATCTCATAGTTATTCTAGCAGAAGAACAGCACACAGTGGTAATGTGACTCGCTGTATGTATGTGTGAGTGTGTGTTTGTATTTTAATGCGTCGCTAGGGCGATATTGGCTTTTCTTTCATCATTTCACATTACCCACGAGCCATCTCTTGCTCGCAGACAGACACAGGTAAATAAGGCCCAGCTCTTGTCACTGATCCGCATTCCAAATCAACGCTAATCATCATCATTGTCTTCATCATCATTACCATAATCATTATCCCTGTCATTTCTGCCACTGTACAAACTAGATTTCTCTCCTCTCGCTACCCTTCCGCTAATCTCCATATTCATAATGGGGACGGATATTCTAATGATGTGTGTGAATATTCCTGAAGGCAGTGTGGATAACTGAGACTAGCAGCGCTGACAGTGTGGTCTGGTCACATCCTGCTCGCGTCTCAGGTGTGAGTCCTTCATTTAGCACCGATTACCATGACGCCCAGCTTATGCATGTCACTTCCTTTCCTCTTCACAATTTAACCAAGACTGAGGCTGTTGCCGTGGCCGCGAGCCCCGGTGGCGAATTAGGCGGTACGCTGCCGACTACCCGGCCTCCCGTCACCTCGTCTGTGAGCCTGCAGTTGTCAGGCGTGTGAAAATCACCCAGCCAGGCCTTCAAGGATCAGGAGCGCGTGCATGCTGCTGCATGAACTGACGCCTGCTATGTCCAATTAAAGTCTGAAGCGCTGTAACTACACATACAGACTCTTGGGCACGCACACACTTTGTGTCGCTATCTGAGTAGATTATTGGTCTGTCTCCTGATTCAGAGCGTCCAACATCCATTTCCTTTTCTTTAGCAGGAGCCGTCACTCCTGTCTGCTGAGTTATTGCCAATGGGAACATGCATCTTCCACACACTCAGAAGCCCACCCTGTGTTATGTCCTGAAAGATGTGAGGGCCGAGGCCTTTGTGCACCTATCAGTGCTGTCCTTAGCAAAAGTGATAGATTAATGAATGACAAATGTCTGTGATGAAAACTCACACAAGTTTAAATCCACGGTAGCCCAGTAAGATGTACATCACCAGGCTGGAACTAGAAGAACCATTCTGTGACCATGTATTTGCTTCAAACCTGAAGTTTATGAAAACATACAAGATAGTCAGCATTGTTGTAATCTTATTGTGAATAATTTAATCATGAATATATTTTTTACTTGGTAAGTTGTAATCAAAGTATCATCACTCAGTCCTCCAATGAAAACAGACTTCTCTCTGGTAATGTATGCCAGATCTTTTTTTTTTTTGGAGTGCAACTAGTGCTGGGTGATATACCAGGTTTTAATTACACACGGCATGATGATAAAAAAATAATAAAAACAAAAACAAAAACCGCATTCCGGATTTGGGGTGTAGAGTTTATGTGATGTATCTCAGAGGGAAACTGTCTTCAGAAAAGCTTATATGATATATATATATATATATATATATATATATATATATATATATATATATATATATATATATATATATATATATTTATATATATTTTATTCTTAACTCCCCATAATGCATATTAATGTGGTATTTGAAAGCACAGTGCTGCTCTGTTTACAGCAAGGAAACGTTCTATCGCTGCTGTTCCATAATTGCCACCTGCTGTCAGAGAGTGAATTTGCGTTCTTATACAGAAAATAATTATAAATAAAATAAATAAAAACTGTTATACAGATTTTCGGTCAAGCTGCCCAGCACTAAATCCAATTAACAGTCAGTAAACCCAGTTAGCCAAGTCCCCGCACTACATTTTTCAATAATTCATTTCACTTGGATTTTGGTTCACAATACCAAAGATCTATTGCTACTTCCGTTTCATCATAACTTTAAACGATTGACATTATTAACGAAACATCCACTCACTGGTGCATTCATTAAAGAAGTAGCCATGTTGACTATTTACTCCCTCTCATGTTGTTCCAAACCTGAATTCTATACTTTAATGACAATTCTTTCAGTCATTCGACAATCCCAGTCCCCATTCACTGTTTCATTACAATGAGACTAGTGGTCAGAATATATTCCTTTATATCATCATAAATCATCAAAAAGTCATACAGGTTTGGATCAACAAAAGGGTGAGTAAATAATGACACATTTGTAATTTTTTTTAGGGGGTGATCTATTTCTTTAATATTTAGAAGTGTATACCCTTATGTAACACATGTCTGACCCTGTTGCATGAGACTACCTTGTTTTGATTTTTGCTGTTTTGTTTTTAGCAGTTGAATGATCGCCATCTAGCACAGCCACTGAAAATGTGGTCAGATCTTCATGGAACCGAAGGGTAAGCCATGTAATTCTGATGCTGGGACTACAACATTTATTGTTCGAAAATTGTTTTTGCAAACCCACATTCCTGCAGGCCCGTTTAGTGACCTGCTCTCTAACTGTGTTTTCTCTCATTCTCTTGCCACACACTGAGCTGTTTCTCTGCCATCCCTGTTCGCATAAACCCTAAAACAAAGAGAAAAGTTGGACGTTTTTCAGTGGTTTGTTGTGTGTGTGTAGTCACGGTGGCCTGTCTAGCTTTCATCATGCAAGGATCTCCACGACAATGAAGTCATCGCAGGGTCAGTCTTGCACATGAAAGCGAGGCCTGCGTTCACTAAGGATTTGTGGGCAAAATCTTTTTACCAACTATGAAATACATACGCAGACATACACTCAGCATTTCAGGCTTCACCTGGTTATGGTTTATTGAACAATGCAAGAGCAGATGAGTACAACGTCAGCATAAATTACAATGTAGATGCCTTCCGTTTCAAAAGCAAATGATGTTTGTGATATTTTTGTGTATAAACAGCTGGAAAACAGCTTAGAATCAAGCTCTCAACTAAAGCCACTCAGCATCTGGGAGCGGGTGGGACCGTATGCGAGATATGTTTTACAGCACGGTGATGAAAAAGTCACCATGTCAAATGTCAGCGGAGTTCACGGCAGAGCTGTGTTGAAAGGAGGATATAGAGCGCTGAATCTGCTTTGCCAGGAAGCTGGTGTTTCTAAAGCTACTTATGTTAATCAAACTTTTATATATTTGTGGTTGTTTTCACTTTGAAACAGAACAGATTTCTCCGCCTTTAATTTTTCTGTCCCTCATATCAGAGGAAAGCAGAGGGTGTGCGATCATCCCGGCTGTGCCCTTCTCAGACATGTGTTACGTGAGGATAACAAGTCGTGTTTCTAAAGAGCTCGCTTTTTAGCCGCAATCCACTCTCAGATGAAGAGGAAGAGGAAGGAAATAAGACAGAGAGAGGGGAAGAGACAAAGAAAGGCACTTTCAAGCTTTGCATTTTAGTACAGGAAACAGATTTAGCAGAGCTGATTCCTGTCTTCTGTATCTCCATTCTCTCCATTTTTTATTCTTAAAAAACAGAGCGTGAACCTTAATCTCATGTTTTAAAGATTCTTTGATGGGAAAGTCTAAATATTTCAATATGAGGCTGTTTTATTATTCAGGATGTTCACAGATGTTTTAACATCCACCGAACGGTGCTTTCTACACACACACACACACACACACACACACAAACACACACACACACAGAGAGACACAGGTACACTGCTCCAGCCAGCAATATTACATGGATTAGCATGATATATGAAATATTTAGTAGATTCGTCTTTTCTTTCCAGTCCTAAAATCTAATATATCAAATGACTGCCAAATGACATTAAAAAGACAGGCAGTGTGAGAGAGAAAGCTTTTCATATTCAAATACAAGCCAGGGGAAATACAGCAAAGGAAAAGGTTACTTGATTTAGCACACAACCCTGACTGACCTACAGTGAAGAGAGCCACAGAGAGAAAAAATGTCTATGAAAGAAAAAGAGATTGAAAGAAACATGACTGATAAAATACACGAGGAAGCAGACAAATGAAAAGGTATAGTTCACCCAAAAATGAAAATTCAACATAATTTATCATCATATATCTGAATCTGATTTATTTTTTTATTTTTTTATTCTTGGATATGCAAATGGTAGGGGAAAATAAATTTGCAAACATTATGTGAATGTTTTTTTTTTCACTAAACAGTTAAAAAAAAATGTTCCACATTAAAATGTTTCAGATCAAGAAAACTAAATAAAAAACCTTACCATGAAAGATGTATTGTATAATGAATGTTTTTGTACTAACATTTTGATAACATTAGGCCAGGCCAACTGGTCTTTAACGGAGGTTCTAATAATGTTACTGAAATAACCTTGCCAGAATATTCTGAGAATGTTCCCTGTTAGCTGGCCAGTACATTCTAGAAGCACACATATTAACAGTAAGCATTTACAATGGTAATGAAACACAAACACTTTCTAGAACAAAATGTTTCAATATCCACTTTTGATTTCTTGAAAAAGAAGCAATGCTTCTAATCACAGTATAATACATTAAATTGATACTGCAAACTCTAATAAGTCAGGATCATGAAATACTAATGTTGTCTCAAAAGTTTTCCCCCTACTTTTTATTCTCACATTTATGAGACTTTTTGAGTGTTAATTAGTGTGCCCCTGAGCTCTGGAGGGAGAAGAACAGACATCATCTTGAATCATCCTGACAGGACAGCATGGCCCAATTACAGCGATGCTCCGTTTCACTTTGATGTAGCGGAAAGAGAGATAGATTGGGGCGAATCACTTAGAGACACGTGCACACACACGTTATGGTAATGATGTGATTTAGCCCCAATGCTAAACTCTATGTAGCACCTATAAAGACGACGCTAATGCTAATTACGCCGCTCTAGCGGAAAGGAAGAGGTGGGGGTGAGCTACTATTTTGCCCAAATGAAGAGGCTCTTATGTACATTGTCAATGAAAATGAGACAAAGTGACTTTTCACTTATCAGGGTTTAATTATACACGGGGTGATGTGAGAAAAAGGTCACAGGGCGGAGTTTCCTGCTTTTACATCGAACCTGTTGGGTGTCTTCCATTAATTAGAGCTTTGGAGAGAATAAAGAGAGTGGAAGATGAGAGGTGAGGGAGAGAGGGAAGACGAGAAGGAGAGATAGACGGGTCTACAAGGAAAGCTTGATATTATCAGGCTGTAATTAAGTTGTCACTTCAATTAGGGCGTCTCAAATTAGAATTGTCTTGGGTTGCAGCACTGAGCGATGTCTGTTTGGTTAATTAGTCTGGTGAGTAGCCAGAACATTGCACACACACATACACACACACACACACACACACACACACACACACATCATCAAGCAGGGTCGTTTACGGTCTCAGCTGACTGGTTTATTGTTGAACATCAGGCAAACACGCCAGAGAACACACAACCCTCTACAGAATAATGTCGACTGAAGGTCAAGCACAATCCATCTGTTATTAGTGAATAAACCTGTACTGCAGCGATACGTGGATGTCAGATTTACTGAGCTCGTCCCGAGGGCTGGTGAGAACACGCCGAATAAATAATCAAGCCAATGTACAGTAGATGGCAAATGAGGGACTCTATTAGTCTTTTAATGTGTAGTTATGGGAATGGTTTAATCCAGTAAGCTTTACTGAACTTGGACTGATTAAAGTAAAATTACACTGAGGCATTAACTGAGCACGCATTTCAGATAAACTGACAGATCAACTTTTTTTCTACTTTTTTTTTTACATTTCTGAAGCGGTTCAATTCAGTGACTGTGTTGCTTTTTTTGGATGTAGATCAGTGGTCAGCATATATCACCAGACTTACTAATAATTATGAAAGCAATTACAGATCCAGGCTTTAGGGGTGTGAGGTTGGACTCTGGTGTGTTTTATAGGCCATGGAGACATATAGAAATAATTCAAATCACTGTGATCATTTACTCATCTTTATGTGTACAAAGGCTATTAAACCTGTGTTCTTCAGGGGCACACAACAGGTGAATTTCTGAAGTATATCTTGATTACTAATTTCATGATAATGAAGATTGAAGGGAAAGCACCATTACAAGTGGTCCACATGACTCATGAAGCCATTTGAAAATGTTTTGTGAGAAACAGATTGAAATTTTAATTATTACTGAAATTTGCCATGGCTTTTCTTGGTGTGTTCATAAGGAAAGAATCAATGTCTGATTCATAAACAAATTTTTCTTTTGAGTCTGATTTTTCAATGAATCAGTTGTTTCAATTGATAAAACAAGATAGAATGTTTTGATCAGGGATTTGACTGATTTAGTTCACAACTCAATAACTTGGTCATAGTTGTTCACAGCTCACAGCAGTGTTTTCATTTAGCTTCAGAAAATGTGTAATATATTGCACATATTCAAGTCATACAGACTACTTATATTGTGCTTTAGTGTCCATTTGAAGCTTGAAAGGCCTTTATAACCACAAAATAGCGATCAGTGCATTACTTAAAATGTGTCTGTTTGTGTTCCACAGATGAAATGAAATCATACAGATTTGGAACAGCATGAAGGTGAGGACATAAGTAGGACAAGACAGTAAATGATCATTTATGGGTGAACTTATCCTTCAACAGAAACACTTTTTGTAAAACAAATTTGTCTCTCGATTCTGGTAATCTCTTTCTTATACTTTTCATTTTATCCATTCTTTATCCTTTCTTTCTCACAAGTCGATGACTATTGATGTGAGCTGTTTCCCATCAGTCTGCTCTGCCCTCTTCTTTTATGGTTTACCATCACTTGGTGTCTGTGGCTTTGCTTTACTCCTGATGCTTACTGCAGTCTCGAGATAACGATCACTTTATTGACAGCTGTCGTAGCACATGCTGGATAGTATTGAGCTGTTAAAAGAAAAACAACTGGGTCAAGAGCACTGCAGTACATGGACAGTTTAGATACGAATGCTGAATAAAACACAACCCTGGTGCAAAAACAATTAGCAATGTACTTACAGACTCAGACAGTGTTTACAACACGTAACACATAGGACAGCCAATAACCACAATGATACAATGTATTATCCAAGGGTGGATCTTTGGACTCTGCTGACCATAGCCATCCATTTAGCTAAGCACAGATTATAAGAAATAAAGAGAGAGAGATTCATACCCTTGAGGTCAGTTAAGATGGAGGGTTTGGCTGGAGGCTGCAGATTCACAGCTCAGTTAAAATATTATTTAAAATTCAGATTTTTCGGTTCTTGTTCTAGTTTCTCTCAAAGTTATAATTGCAACACAATAAACTAGTAAACTAAAGACTTGCAAGATTTAATGACCCAATTTCACCAAATCGCCATGACTTTGAAGAAATAACCACCACTTATTTGGTATACCACTAGTATTGTTTTTTGCAAAGCAGTTCATGGACTTTTCTAATTTTGTAAAGAATGAAATGAAATTAAAATAAAATAATCTTCAAACTATTTTATTGGTCAAAAATGTGTGTATGCTTTTGGTGACTCTTTAAAAAAAAATCCTAAAGTTATTAGTTAAAAATTATCTTATTACTGTTTATTGCAAAACGGCATAATAATAAACATTTTCAAAATGTCAAAAACACATTCTTTCTATTTTCAAGAAAGATGTTGATATATTTATCTAAAAAATTAACTGCATGTTAGATGGTGCAATTCTAATAATATAATAATATAATTAGCTATAGTACATTCCAGAATTTAATGTATTGTAACCCTCTTAGAACACATTGTTTATTGCATTTTTGTGTGTAAATGTAAATGTAAAAGTAAATCAATCAATCAATCAATCAATCAATCAATCAATCAATCAATCAATCAATCAATCAATCAATCAATTATCTAGATCCCTGGCCAACTGTTATACCAGAGAACATTTACTACTCATAACAAGTTCAGATTCAGTCTGGCCAGTAAAAACATCACTCTATTTTTTTTTTTTTGCAATCCAGCTATTTGCCAATTTATTCTTCTGAGTTTTAGCATGTGATTACTACAGACACACTGGATGTTTGTGTCATTCTGAACAATGAAAATGAGGCACATTTCAGCACCGCCAGCCTCTAATAAGTGCGACTGTATTCAAATACACAGAATGCTTAACGGGATACATTTGAACTCTACAGACTGTTGGATGACAGTATTCTCTTGGGGCCGGTCAGAAGGCGAACTAATAGTGCCTGACAAAAACCAAATGATACAACTAGAGAAAATGCCAAGCTATCAAAGGACCGATGTGATTTTGGGGTGAGTGCGACATGCAGAAAATGCAGCCAAGAGATTTTTACAGTTGCTGAGCTCTCTCTCCTTTGCTTCAGTTGTTATGTGGGAGAGAGCAGGATCCAAACTTTCATAGAAACACGTAGTTAAATGTTTGGCCAATACAGACTGAAAACAATGAGGCAAACACGGAGGAGTTGGACGAAGACAGAATGCAGGGACAGATGAAGGCCAAGTTGGGTAGTGGTTTTGTGTGCTCTTTGTCTCCAACATGTGTAAGCTCTAACCCATCCACACATGGTCGGATTCTCTTCTCAAACCTACACGTTCACGTGTGACATGCTGTTTTAACTCTTGGGTGGGCATGTCAAACGATGATTTGTGTTGGCCATTTTAGATGACATCACAGTGAATTGCATTAATCATCAGGGAAATACATGGTTTATCTCTTCGTATCAGGGGCGCCTGCCCGCTTTAGCTCCCCTAATAAATCCCATATGGGACCGAAAGCTGCCTCATCCGAACTGAGCTCTAGCATTCGAAGTCTACGGCCAGGAAATGGCATAGTCAGAGAGGCGTGTAAACACTCTCTTGAGAAATAACAGCAGTTGCAAAGACCGTGATCAACTCCACCAGAGCACATTTCACTGTGACAGAGCTTTAAGACATTTCTTACAGTCACAAGCCACTGAATAAAGATCTCACCTCGCACATAGTCTGCAGTCAGTTTATTAGTATGAGGTTGCGATCAGGGATCTGGGTGTTATTAAGACTGACATTGTCGTTTTGAACTGACAAAGCATCTCTGCTTCGATGAGGCATTAAAAAGAGCAGTTAAAGTGCTAACACAAACACGCTGATAAATTACATTTATGTGCCATCGAGCTTCAGCATTTGCTGACAACAGAAATGTTTTAACAGATCTGCCGAAGCAATGTGTTTTCATTATGATACTCGCGCTAACAGAGCAAGAAGGCTAATGAAAAGTAAACACGCTGTGACCTTTAGCAAAGTCGTTCATACAGAAGACGCAAATACACTGAGAGAGAAAAAAGATGCAGTAAGAAAGAGGTTTAAAGTTCTTCCATGAACTCAGCCTTGAGGTCAAAACATTCAACTCTGACAAGCAGCGAGTTTTCAAAACTGCTTTTCCATAAATAACGCTGCATGTGACACTGTGAATGTTTAGTACTTGCAGATGTTGTCCACTTAGACAAATGAAGAGTTCATAAAAGGTCCTTAGACTTTGTCACCTCTCAGACACCTCAGAAAGTAGAACGGTCCTAAAATGCAGCTCTGAGCGCTTGGTGCAAGTCTAAAGAAGAACATTACAATTGTTTCATGAAAGCGCAAGAGTTTCTAGAGAGGCTAATAGCTTAATTAGCCCATAAGAAATAATAAAAGACAGAAAAAAGTGGGGCCGCCAAATTATGACAAAACGGCAATAACTTTTTACCCTGCAGATTCTTGGAAAATATGCAGCTCATTAACTGAAGGGGTAATAGGCTAATTTCCTATTCTGCAGACAAGGTTTATTCGTTTTTATTAAAGATAGGTGTGGCCAACAGACAGCACATAAAATTATATTTTGTTTCCTTTTATGCACTCAGATATGTAGGCATTGCTGTGATCCCATTACTGTAAAGTCGTATTAAACTTTAATTAAAGAAATCCAGTTATGTTTTACAATAGAGGAACATGTTAAATATAGTTTGACCTTTCTGTGCCCTGCAGCCACACTTCTCATAAATGTTATTTTGGATTAAAGGATAAGATAATTTTTAGCATGGTTTATTTGAAGGTCTTCGCAGACTGGGCATGGTTACTGTTGGCCTAGTGTTTTTTAAAATGTGGTTTTGCAGAATAGCGATTTTCTGGGTATTAAGAGTGCAGTGTGATCATTAAACAAGCTCTATAAAACACATCTCAAATGGCCATGGCTGGACAACTGACCTCTCTGTGACACGCAGCGCGTGTGTCAGTGCACAAAATCTCCTCTGTTTCAAGACCATTTTGAGTTTGAATTCAGCAAGTTCATCAATTTGTTTCAGACAAGTAAAGTCTCTGTTATCAATACTGTTATATAACTTGTGAGAAAAACATCATTTGTTGTTCATAAAAAAATTGTTAATTGAACTGATTAATTCAAAATACTGATTCATACAGGAACAAAACAAGGGCTGGGTCAGGAATAATTATAAATAGTGTAAATAAAATATTGAATAAATAGCTACTTTAGCCGTGTTTCCACTGCTGGAACTTTACACAGGAACTAGGAACTTTGGGCTGGTACTCGGTGTGTTTCCATCGCAGGAACCAGGAACTAAATAAAGTTCTGGGTAAAAAATTGCCCCTCAGAAAGTACGTGAGGTAGTACTTTTTCAAAGGTCCGGAACTTTCAGGGACGGGACTTGGGTGCTAAACATGCTGATTGGTTGAGTGTTTGATGTGGTGGTGTTTGATATCATATTTCGTCTTATTGTAAATATACATTGAGTAAATAGTAGTAGCCAAGGCGAGCTGAATGATGTTATCAAGTATGCTGCTGTTTGCAGAATTTACATTTACATTTATGCATTTAGCAGAGGCTTTTATCCAAATACAGTGCATTCAGTCTATAAATTTTTTACTCGTATGTAAATATTACCGAATTACCGGACTTGTGTCGTCCCGTCCATGGGAGATCACACTACAGAGTCAAGCTCACAAAGTCCAAACTACCTAGGATGCAAGTCCGAAATTTGCGTACTTTGTATTGAGAAACCCTCGCAGACCTACAGACTATTTGCCTAATCTTCACGGTACTTTAGACCATGGTGGAAATGCAGAAAGCAACAGGTCTGTGTGGAAAAGAGTACCTGTGAAAAAAGGTTCCTGGTACAATTGTTCCAGGTAATTTCGGTGGAAACACAGCTTTTGTTCTATTTAGTATGAATGTGTACTATTAATGAAATCCAGACATACTTCTTTAGTCATATTGCTGGGAAGTATTAGGGCATCCAGATACTTTTTGCCTGTTGTTTTATGAATATTGTGAATTCAGAAACACACCTGTTTTCTCATTATTGTTTTTTCCTACTACTATATAAATAAGGATGTATGCATATTCACATTCTTCCAAACAGCAATTTCAAGTCAATAAATCATTCATTCAATTGATTTGTTCAAAAACACTGATTCATTCAGAAACAAAACAGACAACTTTTTGAGTCAGTCATTGAATCATTTATTCAATCGATTCATTCAATCTGATTTGTTTAGGAACAAAGCAAGCAGTTGTTATGTGTGAATTCAAAGAATCATTTCCATTTACTAATTTATTCAGGAGCAAAGCAAGCACTTGGGTAGTCACATCTAAATTGTCACTTACTCAATATACAACTCCTTGTTTACTTGATTGTTATTTAAAGCAGTATCACACTCAAAACTGTGCTGTTGTGCTGAATGTTGGCATATCTGTATTCTAACACATCTAATTATATGATATATCTTGTGGTTGATTATCACAACAATAATTTCAGCATGCAATGTCATCATGTGGCTTCAGAAGATGATTTATTTATACTTTTTCATTACGCTTTTTTTCTTATTTTGGTGCTTGACAGGGATCATCTTCCATTTTGGTTGTTTGGAAAAGAGCATATATTCCTTAGAAAATCCATGGAGCAAAAAAATTGTTTGGGTAAATAATGAAAGCATTTTAATTTCTGGATGAACTAACTCTTCAAAGCACATGCTACAGTACATTTATGTTTATAACAAATTTCCAGATTGTGGTTCCAGACTGCATATATAAGCTTCATCATTGTTCTTTGGTGGAAACCTCTGCCCTTTCTCACAATATGGATACGGTCATATGGCCTTAACTACAGGAGGCCTCCATCCAACTGGTGCTACACGCCACCAAAGAGTTGTCACACCTAAATAAGAGAGATCAAAGCTCTCCACAACTAGAGAGCTGCACCTGCTAGACCACCACGTCACAGACGCAACCTGTCCAGCATATTGCTCTGACCCTCATATTCACTAATCCAAACTTTGATCCTGTTCTTTCCTGTATTTATTATTCACAGGGGGGCATGAGTCAATTATCATGAGGGATCTAACAAGGTTTTACTGTCACGTAGCTGCTTTTTCTGGTTATTTTGAGGTTGTAAAACCACAATTTTATGTATTTGTTTGTTTGTTTGTTGTCATGTTTATTCATGAAAAGCCGCAGGCGAGAAAAAGCGATGCCAAAAAAATAGGAAAAAACTGTGAGAGACAGAGAAAGGGTTCTGCCATCTCCATGCTGCCAAGCCTTAACCAACCAAGGCTAAATTGTGATGAGGTTTCCACTTGTTAAACAACAGCTTTGGCTGGTGACAGAAACAGCTTTTCATAGGACAAACACGCTTGCAGCCCACAGCTCTCCACTCTCTTTTCTGAGCATGCCCAGAGAGCTGTTCTGGGGACTGTCATTAGCAAATTCCACAGGGGCGAGCAAGATGATTAAATGCTAACTGCAACGAGGCAGCAACTTCTGTGCCATGAAAACAATCACCAAAAATGAGGGCTGTAAATTTCTTTGGGCTTTGAGCAAGGCAACAAATAAGCAAACTGGGTGAAAAAATCCTGTGAGGAAGAGAAAAGCGGGAGGCAGTTCAACATTATGCTCCATTGTTGATTAATTAAGGGATATTTGGGATTATTGAGCTTTCAGAATGTAGAGGTCCAATGACATCTGTTGGATCCCTGTTCCAGTATTCCACTTTATCCTTGGAAACATAATTAACTTAAGTATGCACACCCAATTGAACTAAACCTTTTTAGTCCAGATTGATTTGGGCAAATGTCATGGCAGATCAAGTTAATGCTCCACTCTCATTCTTTTCTCATAAGGGTATTTGCTTCTTCTCTTCTCTCATTACTGCAAATAAAATGGTTGTCATTAAATGCTAAAAGCTTTTATTTTCCATTAACAGAACAAAACATGTTGCCGGAGGGTCCTAAATACATTGTTAACCTTGAATTGGAAATAATTGTCAATCATAAATACCAAAAAAAAACAAAAAACATATGTGATATTTTTTTACCAATAATTCAAAAGTCCCATTGCAAGATGGCAGCAGTTGCACTGAATTTGGCATTCTATGATTGGTGGAGAGCTCTTTTCAACAGATTTCTTGCTGTAAAATATTATTTCTAAAATAATCCTGTCTAATGGCTTCATCAAAAGCATGCAATCGATTAACAATCTCAAAAAAGAGGAAAATAAGATCTGTATCATAAAACAGACATTTTAATGGTTTGGTTTTTGGTAACAGCTTTGTGGCATTATGTTATTGATATTTTGCTGGCAATGAATAAAATACACAGAAGAGAGGGAAAGGGGGATCGGGGGTGGAGGGGGTAGAGAAAGAGACCCAGGTCACACTTGAAAACACACAGATGTTTTTATCAGAAATGGGTCAGTGTATGAAGTAAGAGCTTATCAGTCAAAAAGCTGTGACTGCCAGATGCAACTATTTCAAGACAAAGCCAATTTTTTATGTGCACTAAAAATGAGGAGAGCAGGCTTGAGTTAGTGTCAACCACTGGTCAGTTTAGCATTCAAAGCCATTATCACAGACCTAAGTGCCCTAAAGAGTTTTCATCACTCAGGCAGACATAAACATTTTCTTCCACATACACATAACATAGGCTGTATCACCTTCAATTAAATGAGTACTGTTGGAGACAAATTGTTTAGAAACATTTAGTCTTAGCTCAGTAGTAAATCAAATGATAATATTTCTGTTAGTCTATCACATTCAGATCATAGATGGAAAAAGTACTAACCGCCACCAGGTCTGTGTTTTTGCATTCTATTATAGCAAATAAACCAGGTTTTGTGGTACATAATGCAAAATTAATTATTTGTCTAAGGCTTTAGGTTTCATTTTCACAGTAAGTCAGACCTCATGCAAAGCATAGAATGCAACCACAGTTTTGCAAGCATGGAAACATTTTCATCTGTGGCTGTTTATGATAATTCATAGAAATACAATAATTATATCAGCCATGTTGCAAAAGTATTTTTCCTTGAAACGTTTGAGAACCTGAACTTGTTAGAACTTGTTATAAACTATCGACTATATTTATATATATAAACTACTGCTTTATGAAGATTAAATATATTTGTGGGGAAGAGCTTACATGCACTTGATCCCTCATGATCCAAGAGCCTCCTTCCAGTGTGGGCAAACTAAATATTTATTTATTTATTTATTTAAAGTAGAAAGAAAAGAAATTGTTCAGTTCTGAAGGGATTTCTGATATCTGGGAAACATCTTGCATAGAATTTATGAATAGTTTATCACACACTTCACGCATTTAAAATTTGCAGTGTACATTTTATTCAAAGTTTTCAAGAATGCTCCAAGACAAAAACAGTCCTCTTGAAGTCACCACTTTACCAGCAGTGGCAGAACTGAAATAATTATTTTGTCATGGTTTGTCATCTTGAACAGATAAATGCATGAATGTGGTATACATATCATTTTCTTATTGCAAAATGCATGATTTATATCTGTCATTTTCATTCAAATAAACATTGATTCAGCTTTTAAAATTTTAAACCTTTTTAGTTGCTGTGCATCAGTTTCTCGGTTGCATCATCTTTACATTTCTAGAAATCCTTATTGTTTTGTTTCAAACAAATCAATTCAGAGAATGAATCATGAGTTGAGAGAATCCTCTACTGAGTGATTAGCTATTAAGTTGTCAGTCAGTGCTGTTTAGCAGATCTACAGCTATTATAAGATCAGTCTGACATTAGCATCTGACAGAGAGGAAACATCTTCTATATTATTATCCGTTGCTTTTGGCAACCCTACCATTACCATTTTATTAAACGTGCTATTCCCTTGGCCTAACCTGGTTCTTCATGATCCACAGTACTGTTGGCTTTTGGTCAGATTTATTGGTGATGATTAATTGAGCTTAAATTGTAACGATAATTCCTCTAGTTCCGCACAATCCCTTCACCACAAGCTCTCCCAGTTATGAAGCTATAGAGAATTGTGGAAAGGTTAGATTATAGGGATGGATTTTCATTTGAAATGAGAAAATGGGTAATGTTGCACTCCATGAGAGTATGTTAATCTCCTTACTGATCTAGAACTAGTTTCCTGTGGCCTGATCTGAGGCATTAGGAGACAACGACTTCTACTAAAACCAAATGTTAGGCACAGAGATGTGTGATCATGTGCGAGGTGTTAGCGTATGCTGAAAAGCAGCGGGCTAACATCTCACGCGCTCATGTTGGCACAAGCAACGGACGACTGAATGGCCGCCAGATGTATTTAGGAGGGTGAAGACACAAAGGCAACCGAGTTGAAACTTTTCAAACCTCATGGCAGCGTGTGTGTGAGAGCACACAAGCACGTCTTAATGAGTCTCAGTCACATCAAAGCTAAATTACACCCCTTAAAACCTGTCTTGCACTTCGATCTAATACAGAGAGCGAGAGAGATCTGATACCAGAACAAAAACCACAGCAGACAAAAGCTAGCCATGTGCTAACCATTAGCGAGCCGCTCTTTTCTTCCCCACTCTGATGGAAGCAACATGTATAAAACAAGAGAGACATAATCTCAGCAGCGGCAGCGAGGAAAAGATTTCGACATCAAAGACGCAGCACACATTACCAAAATGTATGCCTTCACCCTTCTTGTGTCTTTATTGCTTTTTCAGATTTTTACATTTGTTAGATCATTCTGGGAATGAAGCGTACAGGCTACACCGCACCGATACTGACAGCTGTTAGCAGACACGGCTGTCGCAAAGGCAGCGAGAAACATAGAGAGAGAGAGAGTTGAGCTGCTCAAAATGGACGGAACGTGGTGCTCAGCAAGGATGTGATGACTCGCTGACAGAGCGCATGGACGAGGAGGGAATGTTTCGGCATGTCAAAATCAAGTTCGCAAAGATGTGAACTAGGTCATAAAACAGTGCCGAAGAAGAATGGGAAAAACAGAGAGTGGGAGAGCGAGAGAGAGAGAGAAAGAAAGAGAGACCACAACTGCTTCAGTCTGTGCTTGTGGCTAAATGACACCATGTTTGCTAGTGTGCCTCTGTTGTGTTCTTGTGTGTCAACAAAGCCAAAACAAAAACAGACAACAGGCACACCAGTGCCCCATGCTTGTAAGTGTGGCATGAGGCCTTGTAAGAGGCTGAAAGATGTAATAATCGGCAGTCTGTGTTTAGTTTAACATTATTTTGTTCATGCACATGGAATTCAGCCTTAAAATATTCAACAACTTATGCATGTTATTTTAAAAACATTAAAGTGGTTTCAGTGACGAATACAATGTAAATATATTTTATTTGAAATTAATACTTTTATTCAGCAAGGAAGCTAAAACTTAAAATGCTACAAAAGAATTCTATTTCAAAGAAATGCCGTGTTTTTTTTTCTCATAAAAAATGCACTATGGTTTCCACAAAAACACTAAGCAGCACAATTGTTATCGACACTGATAATTATGAGAAATGTTTTTTTGTGAATCAATGATTTCTGAATGGTTGTGTGCTACTAAAGACTTGAGTAATGAATTCAGCTTTGCCATCAAAGAAAGAAATTACATGTTAAAATATTTTAAATCAGAAAGCATTTATTTTAGATTTTAATAATATTTAATTAATAATATAACTGCTTTTGCTGTAGTCTTAATCAAAAAGCAGTCTTGGTAAGCATAAAAAGATAAAATAAAAATCTTACCAACCTCAAACTGTTGAACGTCAGTAATAAATAAATCTATCACTCAATCAATCAACTTTTGGTTGCCAGTTTTATTCTCAAGTATTATTACTCGGGACAATGAATGAACAAAAAAATAAAATGCAAAAACTAAAAAATTCTAAAAATTATTCCTCCCTCTCAATGATTCCTTTTTTTCCTTTTTTTTTTTTTTTTTTTACAGTAAAGTGATGTGTCAGTATTAATGATCATTGCTTGTAGGTTTGATCCTTAAAAGCTTTGAAACCATTGTACCCATTAAGACACTAAACCTGAGGATGCTGCAGAAGGATTGCTTCTGTAATAATGTTTCTTTACTTCACTATCACTGTCAAAACGTTTTATGAGTAAATAATCAAAGTCCACATGAGAACAAATTGGGCTTGCATCTGCTCCATTGGGTTATTTTGGTCTGAACTCACTTCCTTTCTAAGGGGAAACGGACGTGTACGTGTTGCTATGCGTTTGATATAACTTCAGCTTCTTGCCTTCCTCTCTCTCTCTCCTTCTCTCAGCCTGAGATACAGCTGGTTTGGTCTCTCAGGTTTCTGCCTTTAAAGTTCTTGATCCCACAGGATGCGAATCACACCTGCGAACAGAAAGAGCAAAGGAAAAGAGGAAGTAACGCATACCTTCCCTTGATTTCATTTCTCTCCATCACTCCATTTCCAAAATTCTTTCTTTTTTTCGTTATGAGGTGGGATGAGTTTCCTGCATGGACCAGCAGAAATGTTCTCGCTCTATCTCTCAGCCACCATATTATCATCTCTCTATCTGCCACACACACACACACAGAGAAATCTCTAGTTAGAGCCAGTGTTAAACGAGTGTGGGTCCTCTTTGGTTTAAGATATTATAACAGTCCGACAGATTATAACAGGTGAGTAGGTGAAATGTATTTAGAAAGAGAAAGAGAGCAATAGTATGATTTTTCTATTTTCTTTTTGGTCACTTAATGAAAGGAGGGCAGTGCCCATTGTGTAAGCAGGTGATGTCTGAAACAACCATAAGACATTAGATCATCTTGATAAGAAACATTGGTTTGTCTCTCCCTCTCTCCTACTGAGTTTAAAATGGATCCATGTGATGCTGGACTCCGAGCCACATCTGGAGCTGAATGCCATGACATTGTGTGTGCGCTCTGTTGCTCAGCCCCTTATTAGAGAGCACATTTAGCTTCTTTGTTCATGAATATAATTATCCCGTTTTTAACTTATGCAACAGAGCAGTAGCCAAGCCAAATGACGAACAGACCACAGCCATAAATTAAGAATTTTTAATGATTTTCACTGCCATAATGTTTGCCACTTACTTTGTGCTGCAAACTGCAGTGCTATTTATTTTCTTTCCATCATGTTTCCCTCTCTCTCTTTCTCTCACTGTCTCACTCTCTCTCATTTAACAATAAGTTTCCAAGCAACAAAACAAATGTGCCATATGTGGAATTGCTTTGCTCTGTGCATTTGGTTTCACTGCTAAACACATTGAGAGTAAGTGCACAAAATGATACTGAGGGTTTATGAGGATATAAAAAAAGTTTAGAGTGTTTGTGTGTGTGTGTGTGTGTGTGTGTGTGTGTGTGTGTGTGTGTGTGTGTGTGTGTGTGTGTGTGTGTGTACAAGAGTTAGGACAATGGCATATGAATTTCTTATAAAGAATTATTTTTATGATTTTTACACAATATCACACAAAAGCAATCAGCAGAACACCTCACCCCTACCTACACCCAATGTCCCTCCCTGTTGACCATAATTAGATTAATAAAACAAAACAAAAATTATATCATAACAATTAAATTAAAAAGTAAAATGCATATAATTGTATAGATTTATTTTTTCTTCTTTTTTTGTGTAATTATTTATCTATATCAAACAATAAAAATGGGAATTAAAGCATTTTTTTTTTTACATATGTAAAGATTTTTATAAAGATCTGATAAGATTTATTTTTTATTTTATATATATATATATATATATATATGTATATAAATAAATTTTATCTTATATAGACTTTAAAAACTGTTCACTTTACAATAAAAAATACTACTACAGTCGTTCTAAATTCATTAAAACTGTAATGAAGAAAAGAGTCCGTGCTGATAGTAAACAGGTGTTTAACAGAAATGCATTTCATGTAAAGTGCAGAATTTGTTCACAAATAAAAACAGCATTCCATTTATGGCTGCGAGAGAAGCAAAGCATGGAAAGTGTATGTGCAACTATATCATTGTTACTTGCTTGACCAGGGAACCCATTTAGTCTTACAGGTATGTGGCACATGCACACACACACACACACACACACACACACACTCCTGTATAATTATATCTTGTGGAGGATTCAGATTTACAGCAGGCCAGATGTGGCATCAGACGCCGTTTCTCTGACTTGTTCACGGTGTGTTTATTTTGACAGTCACCAGTAACAGCCGGAGATGCTGCTTGTTATTCAGAGTTGGTTGAGAGCAGATCCAATAACAAAATACATTTGGTTTATAAAAATAGAAATAGAATCCACATACTGCCTAAAACGTTGCGGTCTGAAGAAATGAAAGAAAAACAGCTCATATAAGCCCATTTTAACCTCGCTGTCTCTCTGTTTCTGGGAAATGCTTCGATTTAGTGCTTAACACACACAAATGTGTAAATTAGGCTTATATGTTCATACATCCGTCAAATATCGTAAGGGTTCAAGCGTTTTCATTTCTCCGCATAGCATAACAATGCTTCCTGCTCACCGCACATCTGCGGTGGATAGCAATAAGATGCCTTTAAATGCATGCCAAAGCTCGCCACTATGAAAAAAAATAATAAAGCAGACTAAAAACAACTCGAAAACCAAACTAAAACCAGACTGAAATCAAACCTAAACACAAACCTAAGAAAATCTGCTCCCCTTCTACAAATACACCAGTCACTCTGTGTGCAAAATACATTGGGGTTTGGCTTTTTTTCCATATGATAATCTCAATTCCCCAGTGGTGCTCTTCAAGCAGACATATCTATATGTGTCTTCTTCATTTTTCAGCTTTAGTGCACTTGTCAGTGCAGAAGCAGCTGGAGAGAGGATAAAACAGCTTGAACTAACGCGAGTTCCAGCTGCTGAGGTATTATTACTAAATTAACCACACCGTGTATCTGTTAATTGCTTTCTGCGTAATGTGCTTTTCAAAAGCCCTGATGTTTTATTCTTTCTTTGCGCAGTTTCAGAGGGAAAAGGATAACGTGGACCATTTAAATGAAAGATTTCATCTCTCTCTCTCCTGGATGGGTGAATATAAGACTCTCTTGTGAAATATAACCACAATGGCAGCATTAAGCACCTGTTACTGTGTCTTTCAAATGAACAGATTTTATACGGTAAGGAATTATACGGGTGCATTATGTAATCAGCATTGCCAAGCTCTAAGCTTTCTATTTCAATTTTTTAGTCTCGCTCACTTTTGCTTTAAACTGAATACTTACTATATATTTTGAACATCCCAGTGCCTGTATTTAATTCCATGAAAGACATTCCACTATTTTCTGTGTACACCTCAAACATATCCAGTTTGATTGTTGTGTCATGTATAAACTAGCACCGTGTGTGTTTGTGCGTTTTGTGTGTCTTGCTCCCAGGCTCCAGTAAGCTGTAATTGTTTGCTGTAAAACATTAATTAGGACCAGATGAAGAGGGAGAGATTTCTAGCATGATTTGAGGTTATTTACACAAAATAAATGAGATAATAACGAGTCACTAACCAAGACTGAGAAGAGACAGAGACTTGGAGAGGAAACACAAACTCACACAAGCTTTTGATGAGCTCGTGCTCTCACCTTGTCAATCACAACACAAAGGTTTTTAAACCGCCGCTTACTCAAGCCCAATAAAAATCATTTCTCATTTTTAATCTCTCTGTCATACATCAGCAAACTTCCATTAATAGACCTTAGTCAGGGTAGCACCGTATTTAATGTTTGTAAAGAATAAAAACAAGGCTGTGAAGGACCAAAGTACAGTACGTATGGATCGTACTGTAGTTTAAAAACATTCCAAGAGTTCAGCTGACAAAGCATATTTTTACAAAAGAAAAGGAAAAAACTTCAGTAGACAAAAGTTACTGTACATACAACAGTGGGAAAGTTGGGAGTTTTGAAAATGAACTTTAGTACCTTTATATAGTACATGGTACATGCCATTGTAAAGACAGTAGTCAGCATCATTTTCATCTGCATAAAACGCAATATGGCATCTGCCTTGACTAAAAGTTGGGAATTAGGAGTTTGAGCCTCATACTCCGGTTCTTTCAATATGGATAGAAAGTTAAGCTTTATCTATAGCACTTTCAAGGACTAGATAAACATGAACTTGTAAAGTGATGTTAAAGTATTTTGTTTTTCTCATAAACAGCTACCAGAAGATGTGATGTGATCATTTTGACCCCTGTGCCATCAGATCAGATTTGGACAGTCCTCTTGGTTGTGTTAAAATGAAACTGCTCTTGTTCCTTTGTTGTCCATTAGGTGGCTGACTTGTACAGCACTCACTCCTTTCTCTCTCTCTCTCTCTCTCTCTCTCTCTCTCTCTCTCTCTTTCTCTCTTACTCAGTGTGCATAGAGCCACAATTTGGGTACAGCCTTATTACATTAAACTTACCAAACATACTGAAGTCTGTCAAAGGCAGAAGATCAACTCACAAGACAGGGAGTAAGAATGAGGTCTGTCACCACAAATCAGACACACACACAAACATCTGAAGCAAATAAATGGAGTCACCAGCTTAAAATGACAAGTGTATTCTAGATTTCCTGTGGTAAGAGTAGGAAAGAGACAAATAATTGCATTGCAAGATGTTAAAGAGATAGATCACCCAAATGAAAATGTTCTCATCTTCATATTGTTCCAAACCCACAAGTAGCTGTTGTTTCCTTGGTGGAAAACAAAAGGAAGAATCATCACATAGATCTTTTCCAAAGTGAGCACAAAGTGAGGATGTAAACCTCTGAAAAGGACAAAGACAGAACAGATTTGGAAATGACATGTGAGTAAGTAATGGCATTTTCTTTTTTAAATTAATGAATTGTTAATGCTTCATAATATTTAATGTTTCCATTTTTAAGCTCTCTGTTATATAACAGCTAACTTACATTAATGAAGTCACCTAATTGGAAATTAATAGCTTAATGTGAGTCTCTTGCCCCCATATTACAAACAGCAAGCTTGTTTATATCTACAGTACCACTGTCAAACATTAGACAAACCTGAACTTGTAAAGACTTTCTCACGTGGCTACCAGTATAATTTTGACCTCTATGCCATAGGATCAGATTTGGACAGTCATTGTCTGTCTGTCACTTTCATTAGTACTTGTGTTGTCAGTGTCAAACCTTGTAACTAACATTACAGTATATTTAGATTTCCCAAAAAAAAAGGGCTTCATAAAACGTTTATGTCATTTTACTGTTTCTACGCAGTATTCAGAGCTAAGAAAAGATCCAGCATCTTTCCATTTATACAGGTTTGGAAATGACATCCATGTTAGTAAATAATTTCCTTCTTATTTTAAAAGTTTATGTTTGAAACTACTGTTGACCCTCAAAAAGTCTCTTGAATCTGAAGGGCTATAATTTTTTGATCAACTCAAGTCGCAATCCTCTCAAGAGTGTTACATATCACTTCTTGAAAGAAAGAAACTGTGCACCGTCAGTGGAGGAGAACTTCACCACGTTTCCCTCTCACATGCAAATGCTTCATTGATTTGATGTGAACTTGCTTTCGCCTATAAATCTAACTCTGAGCATGGGCGGCATCACATTCTGAATCGATGTTCAGCACTTTCAGCTGTCGTTAAGGTGTACAGCACTTTGAATGGCCCTCAGCCCATGACAGAAGATGTTATGAATAAATGAATGCCCATTCCACATCAGCAGCTTTCCCTCTGCTTTTAAAAACATTTTATTTTTCCACCTGGATAACATCTCGTGTGCCAGCCAAAAAGAAAGGGAGAATACAGACAAAATCAGCCTTTATGTCATTGGTTGCAAGTTGAAAGTCCTTTTTCTTTTTCTTTTCTTCTTTCTTACATCATGGCGTGATTTATTGTCACACTCAACAAACTTGACATTCATCTTTTAATTCATCCAACTTCCATTCCAGCCAACCAGAGCTGTAACTTCTGGCTGACTGTGTCAAGTTTCTCTCTCTCTCTCCTGCTTTCTTTCCTCCCTCTCTGAGAGGATTAAATCAATTATGTTGATTTTGTATTTATTGCGTGCATGCCCTCAGTCGTTTGTAATTAGCTTATAGCTTTTGATGTGAGGTAATGTGATGAGAGGGTTACGAAGTCTCTGGAGGCGGGAGCGAGAGAGAGGGAGAGTCGGGCGCCAATGCTGGTGGGTTTCTGGCCATCCCTTTGTTCTGACCCAGTCACAGTTGAACAGGTGAGTTCCACCTGAGCGGAGCGGGACAGAGGGGGAAAGGAGATCAGTGTCAGGGCTAAAGGGGCACAAGACTCAGGGAAGGACCACCCAACGGACTGGCGTCAATCCTCAATCAAACATTCATTACATACTGGGGTACCCCCCCCCCCCAATCATTTCCCCTACCCCTCAAATACACAATTACCTTAAAGATGGTCTTACAAGCACTCTCCTCCCCACCCCCACCCCGTCTCTCATATTCCCATACACCCCTCACAGATGTGGGTGGCCGCCTCTAGACTGGTCAGTTCAGGGATGTAGTTTTGTCCCCTGGAATTGGGCTTTTTAACTGTGTACAAAAATATCAACTGTTACTATTAGTGTTCCTGTAGCTCAATTGGTAGAGCACTGTGCTAACAAGCGCAATGTTGGGGGTTTGATTCCCTGGGGAACACATGATATGTAAAAATTGATAACCTGAATGCACTGTAAGTCGCTTTGGATAAAAGCGTCTGCTAAATTAAATTTGAATTTACTATCAATCAGTTCAAAGCATCCTTAATGAATAAAAGTGTTGATTTCTTTCAAACATTCTTAATTTCTTAAAAATCTCATGTTGTATCTCATGCTGTTCTGCAAGAACAAACCATTTTAGGTGTCTGTAAAAATTTAGATGTCCACCTGAAGAGAGTTAATAAAAATAGGTTAAATTAATTTTCCTCTGCTCTCAGGATCTGAGTGAGAGGTTTAAGTCAAGGGTCAGACACTGTTACGGGCAAACAGGCATTTAGAGCCGGAGTCGGATGGCTCGGGTTGGATCGCAGACAGAGAGGCTGTTTGAAGATAAATTTAGTCCCATTCTCTGGTGTCAGTGAGGAGGAGGCATTTTAATGGCCCTGCTCTGAAAATGGCTGAGATGGACTTCAGACAATAGATGACTTTCAAGTCTTGCCCACTGTTATACAAAGACAGACGCCTAAATACACCTACTCCTTTCCATCATATATATTCACACGCGCACACACACACACACTCACACACACACACACACACAGATCTATCTCTCTTTTTGCTATCTTAGGGGTCACTGTGCATCATAAGGCCCCAGTGCTAAAACACACACTGCTGCTGCCACGGTTACTAAAATTGCTCTGCGGCTGTCTGAACATCCCATTATAAAATAAACTCTGCATGTTTCAGGCTGCCTCGCTGAGGATTTAATGACTGAGGATTTCAAACTCTGGTCAAATTCGAACATGTTACAGAAAGGCAGAGCAAAAACACTCAAACAACTTAAAAAGCCTAGGGATATTGGATTGGACGTCAGCAGCTTTCAAGAGCTGTTTGCATTGGCACACGGAGCAGTGGATATTCACGGGAGAAGTGTGTGCCGTGAGACACTGCTCCACGAATAACTGCATCACAGTAAGCCGTAGGAAACTGGTGGTGAAACTCAACACATGTAATGGCAGCCACAGGCTAGTAATGCCAGCCAACGCTGCCTCTCCTCTGGAAAAGTTAAATCCCACAGGTCTGCAGGGCATCTCTGATTTCTCGATTTTTAGTCTGCTATAATGTCATAGATGTTCTGAAAATATATGTTCGTATGTTTTGTCTTCCTAATTTCTTCCCACTTGCAAATTTGATGGAAAAATTGTGTAATTCAAGGCTGAAGAGAGCCTCAGAAACCATGAGGTCAATTGACCCTTTGCTAAGTCCCGCTTAGCCTGATGTTAGATTTGTATATTTTAGAATGAGGATGGACACACTGTTTAAACCACAGAACCAACTTCACCGTTTTCAAGATTTATTTAAAGATCTGTCTGAGGGGAAAAAAAATGTTTGGGTACCTCACTACTACAAGCAACCTAGAAACAATGTTAGACTGCATCAGTGCATTTAAAATTTATCCAAACACAAAGATCCTTCATAGACTTAGAATGAATTAAAATGGTTTAAAACAAAACAAGCTTTAAAATCAGATTATACACCAAGATATTTCTTCATTTAAATTCACCTCCTTAGCAATGAAGAACCAGGGTTCCAGGGTCTTGGAAAAACTGGATAGGTAGCTGAATTAAATGTGATTCCTAGACTTGGAAAAGTAAATTAATAAAGTTTTATTATGAATATATAAGAATTTTATAATGATTTTCTTTTCTAGTTTTGCCAAACTCTAAAACTTTAAAACTCTTTTACCAGATAGAAATCCAATTCAGATCCAATAAATCATGAACAAGTGGAAAAGTCATAAATTCATTCATGTAAATGGGAATCTTAAAGAATATTCAGCTCTTAAATATTCTGGAAACCTGGCATTTAATTTACAGAAACAGAGTGTTAAGCTTTCAAATGTTGGAATGGACATGGCCAATGGGGTGGATGGGGGGTGTATTTGTTGCCATGAAATGTTTTGATTCCATTTTGTTCACAACTAATAAAGGATATGATGTGTAATTTTTTGCCTTAAAGTCCCTGATTCTCTCTGCTTTTAGACATAAACTGAATAATGTACATCTTAAAATAAAACGTTAAAGAGATTAATAAAAATAAAAGCTAGGTCATAATTCTTTGCAAAATATTCTCCATCTTTGAGGAATAAGCACCCAGCTAAAGAAATGAAAATGTAGTTTTATTTTAGATAAAAGCATTTGCTAAATGATATAAGTCCATTACACAACATTTAAGTGCAGCTTTAGCATTTTGTGCCATTTTCTCTTTGAACAATGAGAGTCAATGAAAATGTCTAGCACCTCATCACTTGTTGCATTACTTGGAGCTCTGGGATATCAACTAGTTCCCTCATGCTGCCAATACATTCACACCCTACTGTAAGTCACATACTGAAAAAGAAAGCGTGATAAACAATGGATAAAGAGAGTAAAAAAAAACACATGTGGCAAGAAAACCTGTGGTCTGTAACTTCTGGAAAATGTCAGTATCAGAAAGTAGTAATTAAAGATACACAAACCAGAATAGGGACAGGAGGACGGAGAGAGACAGACAAACATGACAGACAGAGAAAGTTTAAGATGAAAATCAATAAAAGACGTAACACGGAGCGAACGAGAACGCTCTTTTTTTTCACTCGTGGCAGGGAGGCCACTGTCATCATGTCTCAGGAATTAGGCAGACACATGCGTTGGTGCTGCAGTAGGAGTGAGGCGCCGCTCTTGGCCTGCGGTTGGGGAACATGAAAGGGTTTGTGGGATGAGCAGGAGGGCTGGCCTGGCCCCTGGAGCGCCGCACTGCTCCTAGCCAGAGAAATTTGGCAGCACGCTCTCTCTGCAGCCCGCGGAAGGAATCCACTCCTATATTCCAGCAGGGAACCACACCTCCAAACAATCCCCCGAGAACAGGGCTTCTGACAAAACAACTCTGTCCACACACGTTCATGCACACACTAAATCATTAACAAACACAAGTATACACACATACAAATTAGCAGACATGCCCTCGGTGTACAAATGCGCATCATAGACAGTTTCACCTGAGAATTAAAGCTAAAGGGCATTGCAAAGTTTCTCTTCCTCACTTCTTTCTTTTCTGTACTGCAGAGGGAAAAAAACTCTCCAGTCACACACACAAACACACACACACACACACACACACACACAGAGAGAGAGAGAGTCTGTGGCTTGCCTCTGCACTCATTTGGCTGTAATGTTCCCCTAACAAAGTTGTCTTTGTGTTTTGTTTTATTGCGCCCAATTAAATGGTTAAATCTGATATCTATCATTAAGAGGTCAGCTGGTGTGGTGAGAGGGGTGAGAACAGAGAGCAAAGCAGTGAAAAGGTCAAAGGAAACTCTCTGTCACTCACTCGTCTACCTGTAGAAACACTGAGAAAATGTTCCAACAAAACTTCTTCTGATAAAAGGGTAGCTATAACAATGTGTCGTTGACTAAAGAGAATTTTCCAGAGAAACCTTCCAGCGAACTGATGTGTTTTTGTTTGGCGCTCTGAATTACATTCATTTCAGCCTCATTTTAGGATGCTGATTCATTACTTATGTGTATGTGTGTTCAAATAAATGAGAATAAATAGAATGATAAATGAGCTTGGAAAAAAAGAATGATGACAGTTATTTGCCATATTGTTATTTTGGAAAAATGCAGTAGGAAAAGCTATTAAACCCTAGATCAAGGACTTTCATACTTTTAGAGTCAAGAAGCCCAAAATAAGATGATATTTCCAAAATGTATAATTAGCGTTATTTAATTGCACGTATTAAAAAAAGACATAAAAAATATGTCTGAAAAACATATTAAGCATCTTATTATAAAGACAACAGGCTTTTTCCAAAATATACTACTGTTCAAAGGTTTGGGGTCAGAATGATATGATAATTATTTTTTTTTTTTTTAGAAATTAATACTTTTATCCAGCAAGCATGCATTAATTTGAAAAAGTGACAGTAACAGCATTTACGATGTTACTATATATATATATATATATATATATATATATATATATACATACATTTAAAACTCCTTTTAAACTTTCTATTAATGAAAGAATCCTGAAAAATTATCATGTCTTTCATAAAAAAATATTAAGAAGTTCAACATAATAATAAGAAATGTTTCTTGAGCACCAAATCTGCATATTATAAGGATTTCTGAAGGATCATGTAACACTGCTGAAAATTCAGCTCCGCCATTACAAGAATAAATTACATTCATTCAACTCTAAATTACAACTCTGCCATCTTTGAATCTGTCTTCTGCACTTCAATAACTGTCTGGTTCAGCTCGGCTACCAAATCTGCTGAGCGAATCATCGGTTCAACCCTCCCCACTCTCCAAGAACTGTACTCATCCAGAGTGAGCAAAAGGGCTGGCAAAATCATTCTGGACCCCTCACATCCCGCACACTCCCTCTTTGAACTGTTGGCATCTGGTCGATGCTACAGAGCTCTGAGCACCAGAACGACCAGACACAGGAACAGTTTCTTCCCTCAGGCAATCCATCTAATGAACATTTAACAATAAAAGTGGAACACACACTATTTATACACTTATTTATTTAACACACATATTTATTCTACATTTCAATTTGCACATAATATACTTGTACATACAACTGTCTATTGTTATATATCTGTACATACAACTGTCAATTTGTATATTTTTATTCTTTATTTACTTGTTCAATTTCTTTCTTTTTTATGTTTTGTTCTGTTATTGTAATTCTGTTACACTGTGAAAACTTCTGTCACAAAAACTAATTCCTCGCATGTGTAAACATGCCTGGCAATAAAAGCTCATTCTATTCTATTCTATTCTATTCTATTCTATTCTATTCTATTCTATTCTATTCTATCATTTAAAAAAACAACAACATTAAATCATAATATTTCACATTACCATTTTTACTATATTTTTGATCAAATGATCAAAGTGGACTTCTTTCAAAAACATTATAAATGTTATCGACCAAAAACTTTTAAATGGTAGTGTAGTTTACTCCTGTTTTAAAAACTATAGTTTATTATTATTATTATTATTTCTTACAGTTTAATTGTAGGACTGTCAAAAAAAGAAAAAAAAAAAAAACACTAAATGAAACAGTAATAATACCAAATGTGTTTTAAAAAATAATGTGCACGAAACACCCCCTTGCATACCATGTAGGCCTATTAGATTACTACATGTGAATGATACATTTAATGTGCAATTTACTGTAAAGATATGGCATCTGCATAAGAACCTTTACTTAAATGTAATGATTTTGCACTTATAGGTTCTAGTGGCAAGTCCTATTTCATCTGTCATACTGAGATGGCTAAGATATAACCTCAGACAGTAGGAGGCAGCACAGACCGACAGATAAGCCATGCATCATTAAACTCTCTGTCTTCTGCTTTCTTGCCTCACACACACACACACACACACAAACACACACACACACACACACACACACACACACACACACACACACACACACATTTAAACAAAATGATACAGTTTTAGACCAGAAGAAACTGTCCATCCCTCAGGCTCAGTGTCTTGTCTTAGGCACACATCTGCGGAGCAGATCACAGGTCTATGGCCTCATGTAACATATGGCCTACAGAGAAATAAAGAAATGTGACCGAAATCAAACCCGGCTTCCATCTCTCACGTTCTCACTTGCTTTCTCTTTCTTTTTATCTCTAGATTCATCTGTCATTTCCTCTTCTGTGCTGCAGGGCCATATTGAATTTGGCTGCTGCTGTTGTTAGTGGCCGTCATTTTGTTGTTATCCTTCACAACATGGGCTTACATGCAAACACACAGTCATACAGTTGCTACAGACACATCTTTCCCACAGAATCAGCAGAAAATGCCGGCCTGATGCTGCCAAACCAGCAGTCGGGGGGGAAAATGTCTTCTGGTGACACTCGATTCATCCGAACAACCACAAAAGATATTGCAAATGGCCACAGACTTGAGTTTACATCTGTGAATGATTTTGAGGATGTCACACTATCAAACACACAGAGGGGGGTGGTTTAGGACAATTTATAACCCTTCACAGGTATAATTTATAGGATTCAGAGGCACAGAGGTTTATGTAAGGCCAAAGTATATGGTCTGTAAAACAAGGCTTATTCAAGACTGTGTACAATGAAATTTGACAAGATGTTATCCCCCCCCACCAAAAAAAAAAAAAACTTAGTCACCTCTTCAAATGTTAATAGAGAAATTTGTCCGTTCTGGCACAGACTACAGTTTAATCAAAGCATGATAATGTCTCATACAGCATGAGCAGGAGACACAGAGTATGCACTCATGCAGTAAATTGGCCATTAGACATAAAGAGATGAGTTTAAAAAAAGAACCATGAAGACAGAGAGAGAGAGAGAGAGAGAGAGAGAGAGAGAGATGCACATCATCAAACCCAAAAACACACTTCTGCACATCTGTCTCTCTTTAAACACATTCACTCAGCTATTTCACTTTATAATTTCATGTTCGCAATTAAAACAGCCTGGCCCGTCCCTGAAGCTGACTGTAATTTACTGAAATAACGCTCTAAATCAAGCGCTTCCCCTCTGACAGACTCCTGTCTCTCTCTGGAGGAATCTGGGATTCAGAAAACCACAGTCTGCCATCCGCATGTTGTTGTCTCTCGAAAACACGTTTAATCTGCCATCGTTGACTAATTACCAGCAGCAAAGCATGCCGGGTAAAGCCTCAAAATGGCTGTCTTATGTTTTCTGCGGTGCAACTGCGCAATAACGGCCTTTTCTTTTTAATTACGGCTGATTTATGAGGCAGGGAGCTGAGGTCAGAGGCGTATAAAAAAAGGGGTCGCACTAGGTTTACAGCTTCACCGCTCTGCAAATCTGACGCAGCCAAAAAGTGTCAACAGTTTACTATGTAAATTTAGGGGGAGACAAAGGGAGCGATATTGTATCCCAGCTCGCTTAGGGCCAAGTGCTGTTTACTGTTTAAACGCATGATTATATGCATCCCTTCACCCGCTCATCAGGTCGGCGTAACCACATGTTAAGACTTCTCTAATTGCTACATTCGCTGGCACAACCTTATCCTTTGCGCAAGTCAGACCGTTAGCACTGAAAAGCATGTAATTAGTAAACATTTCATAGCATTTGTATGTGATGAACAGTGTCAAAAAACATTCAGACTGAACATTCCTGTGGGTTCTGGCTCAGGGAGATAGTACTTGTCCGTCCAGGGCTGCAAGTCAATAGATTTATGGGTTCATAGGGTCAAAAGAACCAGCATTGTGCAATTTGCACACCACTTGCCGTTGATGCTGATCGAACAACGCGTGGTCTTCTGGTGTGACACGTGGCGGGGTTTTTCTTTTCCTGTCTGATCAAGACAGCACTAGGATGTTTCATCCCGCCTGCTGGGGTCTTTCACGGCAGCCCGGAAAGACCCCAAACAGCCAAACAGGCTTAATTCGCTGGCTGAGAGAAGTGACTAATGAGAACGTCTGGAAGCACTTTCTGCAAAGAAATAAATTGATAAGTCAGTAAATATTGTTTTGCCAGCATTTCGGTTGCAATTGCAGCGTCAGTCGAAACAAAAGGAAAACAGATTATTAAAGCCTTGGACACATATTCCGCTGTTAGGAAAACCCCAAAAATGCAGTCGAAATTCAGCCCGCAACCACCATAAAAGTTAAAAGTCAGCTAGCTAGGCCTTTTTTCTTTAATGATAAGAAGAGCATTATATGTGGTCACATATTCGAATGCCACCTGCAAATTATTGGCCCGTGGAGGGATTTTTTTCCCCTTTAACACATACAAATGCATTGTGCGCTTTTTATTAGGGTAAGTGAAAAAAAAGAGAAGTCACTAATCTGATCCTGGTTCAGTCAGAGGACGCCCACCACCAACACATCTGCGGACCAGCTGAGCGAAGCGTTCCTGCCCCATCTAACTCCTCCCGCTTCAGCATATCAAAGAGCCTAAGGGTGCCTTGGCACTGCTCGGATAGTTGTCCTTTTTATAAAAGACAAATAAGCCCAAACCTCAGGCTGCTGTCCAAAAGCCGTCTATGACACCATGTTGAAACGAACACTTGGCCGGCAGACATGTGATCAACATACGTTTAAAAGCTGTGGCGGTTTCAGGATGGCAGCGCTTGTCTTCCACATTCTAATACAGTCACACATTCTTTCATTAATCTGGCCCAGCGCTGCGCCGCAAAACAACATAATTTGCAAAACCACTTGATGGCTTCAAAAGGTTTTACCCAGACGGCTTTGGTCTTCTTGACAGTGGGAGAGACAGAGAGGGGGAGGATGGGGGTTATGGAAAGTGTCAGCACTAGGTGTGTGGTAGGCCTCTGTTTTGTCGGCTCTTGAGCGTGCTCTTTTTCCCCTGAAGGGTGTGTTTACGTGTCGAGAGGGGTCAGATTGTTTGTTTGACATGGTGATATCATCATGAAAATCATGAATTACAGTGGTGTTCAATTAAGCAAAACATCTCAGAATACTTGTTTTTCTTCCCCTCGGCCTCTCGCTGCATTTGTGCATGCTTTTGCATTGGATGCGTGTGAGTTTGAAGGGTCCTGTAAAGGCTGATATAATCAGGTGTCAAGACAAGGATGAAAGGCTACTTGATGATGTAGCTGGTGTGATGATGATGCAGAAACTGGAAAACAATGCTGCCAGTCATGATGAAAACTGACCGCCAACCGTGTGACACACTCGCACACTTGCCAATAAGGCGTCCTGTTTAACACACACAGCACAGACAACACATCGTCCTCACTGAGTCAGAGTCATATAACAACTGCATCTAAATGGAAACAAGCAGCTTTTGGGTTTCGACATCAAAGCAATTAATGAACGATGGATAACCAGAAGTCACTTTTTAGCCCAGGCCAAACCAAACACAATACACACGCACATACACGTCAAACCAAATACACAATTAAACACATGCTGTTCGAGCAGGGGGACTGTTTTAATACTGCTTAGATCCAATGAACAGCTGCTGAAAACCTCAAACTGAAGACAATATTGCTTTATCCACACACACACAAGCGTGTCATTTTTACATCCTCATGGAGACAGAATCATTCATTGGGAAAGTTAAATACAAATAAATCATCTGCGGAGTACAGTTATACAGAAAAGATCACAGATTATCACTATTTGAGATGATTGATACAGGGGAACTGGGGACAATATTTGCTTTATTCTTCATGCTACTACAAATCTGTCTGCCATATTTTGGTATAAAACATATGGTTCAACAGTAATAGCACTACTAAAATGTTTACATTGATAAATGTAAAACATCTGAATGTTACAACTGCTTATGTTATGGGTAACCGTGGCCCCACCTTGTAGGCTATCACTTAGTTTAATGGAAAAATGCTAATTTCAGTGCATACAATATTTATTTACGAACCCGTTTTACAATCATATGTCATTAAAAGGTTAGTTCACCCAAAAATGAAAACTGGTCTGTGTTTTACTCACCTTCAAAGCATCCTAGTTGTATGTGACTTTCAGTGGGGGGTTCAATGGGGGAGCTGGTTGTCAACAGTCCAAAAGACATGAAATAAAGTGCGTGCATCCAAAATAAAACATCCCTCACACAGCTAAATGTAAGATAATTATCCATATTTCAAACATAATAAACACTTTTTTTCTCACTTCTGCTGACAGTCGGATGCCAGCGGTGCTGACAGGTTTATTATTTTACAACTAAACAAGATCCGCTGTTGATATAGTACTATTTATTTTCATTTTCATTTATCTTTCTTAATACAAACGCATTGATTCTTAAATAAGCTATCAAAAACCATGTCACCAGCTTGTTCTATTTAATGACAATAATAATAACTTATATAAAAATAATAATAATACATTAATAATAACAATAATCAACTTAATTTGTGGTTTTTATCTAGTACCTCTCCACTTTTATCCTCTGCAATTTAGTAATGGCTTGTTCACAGTGCATCATTGGAAAAAATGCACACTGCAGTCCAGATGTCATTAAAATAACCCAAAACATTTGGGTTCGAAGAGATTGCTTTTAATATTCATTTACCTCTTAATTATTTCGTTATTGTTCTTCAGCTTTCATTCTGAAGAGACTTTGATCTGAGGAGGCTGTACAGAACTAAAATCTGAAGTATTTTGTAGAAGCTGCCAAGACAAAAAGACCAAGCAGAAGAATGGCATTTGTTGATCTGCAGCGATGTGCCCTACTTTCTCTTTGAAAACAATGTTTTTGTATGGAAGGCAGATGACTTCAGCCTACTTTGGTGATGTATGAATAAAAGCAGTCATTCCAGTGGCTTAACCTTCACTATTAGGACTAACAGACGAGGCACAGACACACAGAAATGATGTGTGCTTCTGTACATAGAATGTTATAATGTCTTTCAGCCTGACATTGGGCATGCGTTTTAAAACAGGGCTCTTTTGTATGTCAAACCTCACGTTTTAATGGGTTTCCTATAAAACTGTTCACCGATCATGGTATTCAAATCACAGCTCTAGCAAAACTGCCCCCTCTGATGGTGTCTGGAAGCGATCCTAGCCAAGGAGGTACACCACATCTAACACCAGGCTGCACGCTCTTCCTTCAGCACCCATCAAGCTTTTTCCTGTGGTGCGTGTGTGATCATTTATAGGGGGCTTAATCAACATGTATTTAGTGCATGTATTTTGTGAATCATTTTTATAGGCCTTGGTTGCCTGATTCTGTGTACACAAGCCAAAGGTTGTGCCAGATCTGAACATGGATCTAACAAAAAGGGCCACCGTGACATTCAAAGAAGGGGTTGTTAACCCTTATTTCACAAACTATTACAAGGTGCAGTAAATCAGAGACTAATAACGTTTGTAGAGCTTCATATGGTCCTCGAATCATGCCGGTGCTACCACTTATTAGCCTATTTGTTGCATATCTATCCATTAATTATGTTTTGTACCCAGATTTTCCAGTGCCACAGGCCACCCTCTGACATCTGAGAGCTTTAAAGGTGGGTCATTCAAACAAGAATATGAAAATTAAACTGAGAACGGGGGTGGGGGGATAAAAAGCAGGAATGCATAAAGTCAGCAAGAAAAGAAAATCTCTTTTGAAAGGGGTGCATAATCATTCTGAGAGCTCCAGTGTGGAACCTAAATAATACAGTTCAGGTTTTGATATAACTATTACTGCCTGGGAAGAGCGCTTTGAAGTTAATTGAAACCACTGGGCAGCAATCTCCTTTATAGCACTGACAAATAACAGTTTCCTACAGCTTATTATTGAAGGTTAGGGCATGGGGAGGCACATGCCTGTTCCACATGCCCACTCAATACAAATAAAACTCAAAAGGCCTTCCTTTTCTTCCAGGCACACCATGCAGGACACTGAGAAAATGGTCACGGACAGGATGTGGGGAGGACAAAACTGGTCTTTAGTGGTCTTAAACAGCCTCAGTGTCTGACCCCCATTATTGTGTTTTTACCAGAATTTACCACTTCTTTAGCACAAACCACATCACAACTTGATAATGCTACATTAGAGTATAGGTGGCCCAATATATTGTATGCACTCAAAGGGAAACCTATTATTAATCAAAGGAGAGACTGCTTTAACTTACAAGCAGTTTTTTGAACCACGTAGCAGGTTCTGGTTCTAATATATGAGCTGAGTAGAACGGTCACTGAATTTGTCTTTAATGTTACTTATTGTTTTTCTGGCACAAGGCTCTTTTCACCTTTGATTTCAGCTCTCTCTATCATTTTTTACATGCCTGTTTGCAGGGGTAAAACACAGGCCCATCAGAGGGTCATCCATCCGCTGTCGATGCGCTGCACAATAACACATAACATCCCCCATTGTGAAAAGTGAGAACAGAGAATTGGCCAGACAAAAGACAAGGAAGATTTGATGAGCTCCAGGAGTTCAAAGTTTTCCTCCTCGCTTGTACCACATCTGAAAGCATGCTGCCCCTAAACCTGCGTTTAACTTGCTGATCACGTATTAAAAGTATTCTTGAACATGATGAGGTGCGTGATTGGATGCAGAGCAGGCAGACAGGCACCGGCTCGAAGACACAATCCACCGCTGATGGGTCCGTGATGTCCCGCTGGTGAGCTTTTTAAATAAGCTTTGAGTGACAGACGTAATATATGAAGAGTGGTTTAACGCACACACAAAATAAACGTTAATTGAATGATTAGATGTGAAGCATAAACAGACATGAACTTGGTTTCCTCAAAAAGCTATGACAGAATAATAATTTCCTTTCCATTAGCTTAACAAAAGAATCCAGATAGACACAAGTGCTTATACACTTATATCCATATGGAGCCACTTTGCTCAAGGTATTTTTCAAACACACATTTCCCTCCAAAGCTAAAAGAGAAGGGTGGAAATGTAGGTTATAAATAGGAATCAAAAGAGCCCTCCTGTTTATTGCAACAAGATGACAGACACACTGAAATCTTTGAAAGTATGAGTGCTTTGAGCTTTTTACAAGACAGGTGAAGAGAACACATGTGTTCAATCTGCGTACCAGGCTCGCCTGGGTCGACCCTATCATAAAAGAAGAGAGATTACAAAGAAGTCTAATGAAGACACTGATCAAAGTCTGTAATGCTAATACATAGCAGGTGTTTTGAAACCTTTTAATACCCCCCTGCCCCTCCGCGGGGCTCGTGCCTGTATATCTTTCACAGAGCGGTCCTTTTGTCCTCGGCTGGAACTGGGAACCAGCGGAGCGCTTTTCAACACCGCTTCACATGCATTACGAGATATCTGTTGACCTCAGACGCTCAGAGGGGGTTATGTCCATGTCATACACAAATGCTGCTACATATTCTATTACAGCTCAAAGTGGTGTTTTTGGAAAATAGAATATCCTGCTTTGGGGCCCTTCTGTCTTCAGCTGTACAGCACCTGGGCAAAAGCTGGAGAAGAGGTTGCAAGAAACCTGACAAAACTGACTTTTTGGAATATGCTCAAAGCACAATGACTAATTTTGTAGGAGCTGCAAAGCTCTGTTTCTGATTTCTATTCATTGAAAGCAAGGGCAAATCTCAGGAGAGTATAAACAGTGGCTAAGCTGCTCTGTTTTAACTCAGCTATGCATTATTAAACCTTATTATGGTATAATCATTTGTAATTAATTTACACTCTGATGTTAATTAGCCTCCCTATTGTCCAAAGACACTGCACCCACCTGTGATTCTTGGATCAAAATTGAAAACCATCATGATATAATCACTGCACCCGTTTACTAAGAAATTTTGGAGCACTTCTTGCTTCCTTCTGCTGACCAGCTTCTTGAAGATGCTGATTTCATTTTCCAGCAGGATTTGGCACCTGCCCACACTGCCAAAAACACCAAAAGTTGGTTGAATTACCATGGTGTTGGTGTGCTTGACTGGCCAGCAAACTCACCAGACCTGAACCCCAGAGAGAATCTATGGGGTATTGTCAAGAAGAAAATGAGAAACAAGAGACCAAAAAAATGCAGATGAGCCTACCAAGTATTGAGTACATGTACAGTAAATGAACATACAACAATTCACTAAAAATGTTTTTTTTTATATATATATATTGGTCTTATGAAGTATTCTAATTTGTTGAGATAGTGAATTGGTGCGTTTTTGTTAAATGTGAGCCAAAATCATCACAATTAAAATAACTTAAACTACTTCAGTCTGTGTGTACTGAATTTATTTAATACACAAGTTTCACAATTTGAGTTGAATAACTGAAATGAACTTTTCCACGACATTCTATATATAAATATATATATATATATATATATATATATAGAGAGAGAGAGAGAGAGAGAGAGAGAGGATAAATACATATATGTATTGTTGTATTAGTGCTAAAATAAGTTTTTGTATATTTACTATGTACTGTACACACACATGCATCTGTATATTTAAGAAAAAATATGTTACTTTAATATATTTAATATATTTGTATATAATTTATATGAATATAAGTATATACACTTAATTGCATTTAAATATTTTCAAAATACAGTACAGACCAAAAGTTTGGAAACATTACTATTTTTAATGTTTTTGAAAGACGTTTCTTCTGTTCATCAAGCCTGCATTTATTTGATCAAAAATACAGAAAAAATTTAATATTGTGAAATATTATTACAATTTAAAATAATTGTTTTTAAATTTATTATACTTTAGATTATCATTTATTTCTGTGATGCAAAGCTGAATTTTTAAGATCATTATCACATGATCCTTTAGAAATCATTCTAATATGATGATTCATTATCAAAGTTGGAAACAGTTCTGCTGCTTAATATTTTTTCAGAACGTGATACTTTTTTAGGATACTTTGATGAATAAAAAGTAAAAAAACAAAAAGAAAAAAAAAGAAGCTATGTTTTTAAAATATAAATATTTTGTAATAACAATATACACTACTGGTCAGTAATTTGGGGTCAGTAATTTTTTTTTCTTTCTTTTGAAATTAAATCAATACTTTTATTCAGCAAGGATGTGTTAAATTGATAAAAAGTGATAGTAAAGAAAATATATTATTAGATTTTTTTTTTTAATAAATGCAGTTCTTTTTAACCTTTTATTCATCAAATATATTAGACAGCAGATCTAATAAAACACTCATAATAAATCAGAATATTAGAATGATTTCTAAATGATCATGTGATAGACTGGATGTTACATTTGACACTGAAGGCTGGAGTAATGATGCTGAAAATTCAGCTTTGCAACACAGGAATAAATTATTTTTTTAAAAGTATATTCAAATAGAAATCTATTATTTTAAGTTGTAATAATATTTCACAATATTACTGTTTTTTTCTGTATTTTTGATCAAATAAATGCAGGCTTGATGAGCAGAAGAAAATTCTTTCAAAAACATTAAAAATAGTAATGTTTCCAAACTTTTGGTCTGTACTGTACATGCTGTATGTGTGTGTCTATTATATACATAATACATATACACAGTACAAACACATATTATGTAAGCAAAACAAAAAGTTTTATTTGGGATACTATTCATCGTTTGACAGCACTAATATATATATATATATACACACACACACAAACACATACATATATATACTGATATATATATATATATATATACACACACACACACACACACACTCAAAATTTGTTTTCTGTTTTATTGTATATATATATATATATATATATATATATATATATATATATATTCCTGTAAATGTCAGAAAAGCCTGATCCCAATAACCGTAATAATCGTATTCTATCTGAAAATTTTGAAAAGACATAAAATTGTCCTGAAGACAACAGAATAACTTTAGATAACTAGAACTTTAATCTAAACTGAGTTTCTATTCGTTGTAGGGCAGATTAATTCCCTTTATGAGCTGGTCATACATTGTTAATATGTACTCTACTCTACACATTTAGTAAAACAGTCATTGTTTTTACATCACTTCTAGCACCGCATGAGCATAAAATCCATTAGGAACCTCTCTCAGCCCATCTGAGCCTATATTTACTTCCGGTTTGACTCAAATTACAAGCGTGGTTTTCCTGGCGAGAGGATTTTGGGAAATGTAGTCCTGGCCGGAATGCTGGTAGCGACTCAAAAGCAAAACAGCAATGTAAAATAACGACAAAAGGTTCATTGTCATACATGTTGCATATAATATCGTGAACATAGATAATATTATATTTAAATCCACTCAAGAAAAGTTTACAGGCTAACGGCACAATCTAAAGACTACATAGTCCAGCTCTGTGCGCTATGAAACCGAGGCAGCGTAAACAGTACTTCAGGAACATGAAAAGATCGGATGACAGTGAGAGGGAAAAGAGGAGAAAGGTATCGCTTGTAGTTTTCTCTCAGTTCTCCAAGCATCACATATAGTTGTGGAGTTTGTAAGACACCGTTCAGTGTGTCCGTGGCGGTATTGCACGCGCTGGTTGCTGCAGTGTGTTCATTTGAAGTGCGCATGTGATGCTGCTGATCGCTCCTGTAATGTTCCCTTTCTTTTATCCGATGAGTTCTGTCTCAGTGTGCGCACAGCCGTCCGGCACACGAGTGTGTGTGGAGGCACAGCGCGGGGGGAGTGTTTTCTCATGACTGCCACACACTGACTTTGCAGGAATGGCTTGTGTGGCGTTATTACAGCGAGTTCATTCGTGGTGCTAATGAATGAAGTCAGGACGCATGTTCAGGTGTCTGTCACTCCGCAGGTGTCTCTGCTAAACCGAGTATTCCGCATGTAGTTTCCTTCTAAAGCGCATGGGTCCTGGTTTCATCTGTTTTCTGACTAAACAAACGATTCATACATGAGCTGGTCAGGAAATGGACATGTTTTGTTCTTAATTGAGCAGTAACGTTGCAGTGTAACGTTTTTTTGCATTGCATTGCTTTGGATTGAAGGTATAATTTCTCAGTTTATGCTCTCCCTGGGAATCAAACATACAATATGACCTAGGTGTTGCTAGAACAATGATACGAAATTATACTTCCAATATATAACCGTTGATATTTTTCTATACTCCATTGTTGGTGTCAAGTTTCTTAGGGGTTTCAAGTATTTAAAATTGGGTGTTTTATTGGATAGGGAAAAATGTCAATGCCACGAAAACTGGTGCTGATCTTAAATAAAAACTAGTAATCTCTGAAAAAAGTAATCATGTTTTTAATACATCACAAATGAAGTATTGCAAGAATTAAGTTTTACTCTTTTGGCACTGATCTCTAATCATTGTTTTTATTAGATGGAAGTAATGTTTAACATGTCAGCATATTTGAAAATGTCACATTTATTTATAATTGTACTTGACAAGTTGACTTGTCACTTTCTGAACTTGTCTGCGGTTAAGATTGTTAAGTTTGATAATCAAAATACATATAATAATGTGGCATTTTGTTTGCTTTTCAAGTGACTGTATGTTTGATCTGTCTGTAGTATAATCAAGTTCCTTGAAGGTCTGCCAGCAGTTTCTCTATTCATTTCTCTCTTTCTATAACCAGTTTAAACCCTTTTTGTTTTATTCTGCTCCCTCTCTCTCTGATGGCATGCTTTTGGATCTTGTCTGACGGCAGGGAGTCTGTGTAGCACGTGGTTCCTCCACTTTATTGCAGCTGCCAAAGGAACCAGATGAGTCCCTGAGAACATGATCCAACTGGTTTTGGGTCTGTAGAGCAGACGGACAGACAGACAGGTCTGCTACCCTGCCCCATCTCATTTCGTCTTATCTCTTTCTTCACCAAAATAAACGGATATGGAAAGAAATCCACCGATCCGCTAGACTGAGGGTCTGGTGTGTGTTCCTGCGGTTCCTTAATAGAAAACGTGGGTCCATTTAATCATAATAATAAATAAAAGAGAGTACATTGTTGTCTCAGCCATAAACATGTGTGCATTTGTGCCCAATAACTAGGATGTGGATGGATGTCAAAAGAAGGCCTGTGAACTATCCGTCTCAAAAAGGAATTATTTTTATCCTTAGTTCAGCTTTGCCAGGCATTTCCTAACCATATGCGGCACATATGTATGATAAAAAGAGCACTTCCATTATCATGCACTAAAAGAGGAAGACTAGACTATTGGCTAATAGACTTCATCCTTTTAGAAGAGACCTTACATGACTTCGACCTAAAAAATACTGTTTTAGTAGTTGACAAAGGGACAATCAGAGTTGGTGGTTTTAACATTGCCAGGGTGACCACAAAGATCCCACTGAAGTATTATTCAATAATAAATGCCAGTTTGACCATTTTATTGCATTTGCAGGAGAATAGGGGCCCTGGTATTTTTCTTTCCTGGCAGTTATAAATTAGAAAAGCACTTTATTGTTTTTTCGTCCATCATGTTTTATTCCTTCACACTCACAACTCCGCTGTTGGCCTCCGCTGCTGCTTTTGATACCTTTCTTGATGACTGCGACATTATGTTCTGCTTGCTTGTACTCTAAAGAGTAGTGCTTTTGATTGGGAAAAAACGAGTCGATAAATAAACAAAGATTAAAGCTATATAAATAAAAATAACTAAATGCATTATTTCAGAGTGCCAGAGTACGTGAGGAGCACAGAGGGTTGCCAGATGTTCAGAGGCTTGCGCTCCTTCCGTCCCATCATTCAGAGCGTTCTCGGCTCATTGGCTTTCTCAGCTCGTGTGTTTGCTGGAAAAAGCTGTTTAGGCTATTCCATTCGTGAACACTCATTAAAATGGTTTGTGTTCCCCTTGGCAATTCTGTTAAATTAACAGCTAGCTTCAGTTTAGGCCTGATTATGAGGCCACACAGCCAGTCTTGATTAATCAATTTCTCCCACAAAATGTTCCTCTGTAAATTAGTGTTAAAGTAACGATTTATAGGTCCTAACGCCGAGCCGCTGTCATGTCGAAGCCGGTGTTTTAGCGGGAGGTGGTGTCACTTTCGGCGTAATCAGCAGCTTTTCTGCCCCCCTTGTCGTTTTCCCTCTCTCCGTCCGTCACCGTACGTCTACATCCTATTAATGAGTCCATAATAGAGAAACAGTGTCGGACAGCCACATAAAACACACTCAGGAATACATAATTAGACTAGTGTTCAAGCCACGCTAGGGGCAGATTTATATCCGGTGATGTCAAAGGAAAGAAAAAATAAAACCAAATAAGGAAGCAGTGCAGTGCAGCTCATGACTTCTGATTCTCGAAATCTGAAAAGACGGAAAAACAGGCGAGGGAACGAGGGAGGGTGGGAGTGTTAGAAAAAATACTGCCACAGTTGATAATGATACCATTACACTAATGGAGGCAGCAAATGAAGTAGCAGGCGGACACCGTGCTTTATTGCCATAGGGGGTCGTTTTCTGCTGCATTCCTAATGGCTGGAACTGCCGGTATTGATCAGGCCATCATACCGCTAATCCACACGCGCATTACTTTCTGCCGCAACGCTGTGTCAGTCTTTCACTGCTGCCACCCACAGCCCACCCTGTTTCCTTGCCACAGGCCCTGCAGAAGACCCCACAGAGCCTGTGAATTGAGTGGTGGTGTGGACGGGGTCATTGAATGTCCCCTTAGTCAGGCCTCTTTTGTTTTATGATACACAGAGGGAGAGTGAGTGGCCTGAGTGATTAAGCACAGGCAGAGGTGTTGGTTTAATTAAGAGGTAAGGCATTATCTACTCTTCTGCCTTTTTATGGTAGTCTGTGTTTGAGTTGAACCGTGAGTGTGCTGCTGTCTTTTCTAATGGTTTGGAGCTGTAAATAAGTCTAGGCTGATCCATATCCATTGGTGAAGCCATCTGCTAAAGATCCTTGATCAAGTATTTTACTGGACTCCAAGGGAAATGGCTTTTAATTTAAAAATGACTGATCTGGCAACTCTAGTCTTTTAAATTTTCTTTTGAAATGAGAAAGTAGATTTAGAATGTTCCATTAAAGGAATCAATCTCAGATTATTTATTTTTTATTTGATTATTTATATATCTATTTTTTAAATTATATTTAGTATCATGCAATACTAATATATTTATATCATGATTTGAGTTTGTTTGGAAAGTTCACATTTACATTTACACTTTTATCCAAAGTGAATTACAATTGTGACCCTGGAGCACAAAACCAGTCTTAAGTCACTCATGGGGTATATTTGTAGCAATAGCCAAAAAAACATTGTATGGGTCAAAATTATAGATTTTTCTTTTAATGCCAAAAATCAGTAGGATATTAATTAAACATCATGTTCTATGAAGATATTTTGTATATTTCCTACCATAAATATATACATTTTTTTTATTAGTAATGCATTGCTAAAAAAATCATTTGGACCTCTTTAAAGGCAATTTTCTCAGTATTTAGATTTTTTGCACCCTCAGATTGCAGATTTTCAAAGAGTTGTATCTCAGCCAATTGTTGTCATATCCTAACAAACCATACATCAATCTAATATTAGTTTAGCTTTCAGATGATGTATAAATCTCAGTTTTGAAAAATAAATCTTGTTTTGTGGTCCAGGGTCACAAATGAGGACAATGGAAGCAATCAAAAAATCAACAAAAGAGCAATGATAAGCAAGTGCTATAACAAGTCTCAGTTAGCTTAACACAGTACACGTAGCAAGATTTATTTTGTTATTATATAATAAATAAAATGAAAACGGATAGAATAGAAAAAGATAGAATAGAGCAAGCTAATGTTAGAGGCCTTTTTGCTTTTGTTAATTGTATAATAAATAAAAAGAAAATGAATAGACAGAATAGAGAAGCTAGTGTTAGTAGCAGTTAGTAAATGAATAGAGTGCAAGTCTAAAAGGGGCAATTTTTTTTTTCTTCTTTTTTTAAATAGAGTGAGCTAGAGTTAGAGGGTGAAATAAAGATGGGATTGAGTTAGGCAGGCCATTCCACAAGGAGAGAACAATAATTTTACAGTAATAAACAGTGATTTTGTGCCTCTTTGGGATGCACAATAAAGCGACGTTCACTTGCAGAATGCAAGCTTCTAGAGGGCACATAAATCTAAAGTAATTAATTTAGGTAAAGGGGTGCAGAGCCAGTGGTGATTTTAGGCAAGCATCAGTGCCTTGAATTATATGAGAGCAGCTATTGGTAGCCAGTGCAGATTGATAAACAGGTGTGACATGCGTTCTTTTGGCTCATTAAAAATGAATCTTTAAAAATAAATTTTTTGATTAAATATAAATAATAATTTAATAATAATTAATAAAAATTCATTATAATTATAATTCTGGACTGACATAACATTACCCTTTTAAAAGTTTTGTGTCAGTAAGATCTCTTCAAAAAATATTTTTAAATAACTCTTTTTTTGGTCAAATTTAAAATAAATTATGACTAGTAAAGCTGCATTTTTTGCTCTAGTCTTCAGCGTCGCATGATCCTTCAGAAATGATTCTGATCTGCTGATTTGGTGCTCAAGAGAAACTTTTATTAATACTGTCAGTATTTGTAGTTAATAATGGAAATGGTGACTTTTTTTTCAGGATTTTCTGATGAATAGAAAGAAAGCTCAAAAGAACACAATTAATTAAAACAAATATAGAAATATTTTCTTTACACCCTATGAACGTATTAACTTTCTTTTTTTTTTTTTCATTTTTCTCATCTTGCTTATTTAATCCTTCATGTAATCTTTGAGCGAAGAATTAGATTCTTAGATTATCAAAGGTTCTTTCCGAAGGTTTTTCATGAATTCTCCAGTTCTTCCGTAAGCCCTTAGCACCTGATGATGAAATCCGCTTCATCACAAATGACTTAAAGCTCGATTAATATGTACGAACAGGCCTAACTTCAGCTGGGTGCTGCTCTGCTGTCATTTCCACAGCCTCGGCCCGGCCCGAGCCATCAGTCTCCTTTTCCTGTATCAGCATATCGGCACTAACCTCTGCCCTCTGCTAATCAAACACTTCACCTTAAGGGAAACATTCATTCAGCTCTCTCATTATGATGGCTTCTGTGGTCATAAAGATGTATATTTATATTTCCCCACCTCGTTGCTCGGCTGTTGCAGGGAAACTAGATATTGATCTGGATATTTAGTCATTTCTTTCTGCTGGGACATCAATATTACGCTAACGTGTATGCGAGCTGTGCTTGACCCTGGCCCCCGTCTCTATCCGCTCTCCCATTGGAGCTCAGTGATATACTATTCTGAAAAGCAAATCAATGAGTGAATATGAAGTTTGAGGAGTAATATAAGGCGACCCTGAGGCCTATAGCAGCCGCATTGATCCAATGTGTGGATTAAGGTTGATTTGTTTGTTGTGAAGCTTTTCACCTTTATATCATCAAGAGGTCCGGCACACACACACACACAAACCCACCCACATGCCTTAAATTCCTTTTATGGTTATTTCCTTCATTTCCATTACAACTTATTGGCATTTATTAAGAATACTGATCATGAAAGAATTCTGTTATAGGCTGTAATATTCATTCTTTGTTTATCAGATATTCATGCAGGGTGTATTATTGTGCACATTATGCACATCTCATTAGATGTCTGACCCTGTTTATAGTTTTGTGTATTTAACAAAGATTAAAGAGTGTGATTTTCATAAAGACGCCCAGTCCTAAAGTTGGTTTTCAGCATATTTATTTCATTCTAACATTTAATTTAGTGTTGAGATCTGCTTGTGTTTCAGATGTCATGAAAGGGGCTATTTACTGTATACTTGGTCATACAAACTGATATCTATCCAATCACAAAATTTAAAGCGTCAGTCCCATCCAATATATATAAGACACAAATCAGTCCTAGAAAGATGCCACCTGTTTATAGTGAGTCAAGTCAAATGCAGAAAGATTTGAAGTAAGCTGTTATATTTGCATGTAGTGCAGACAGGAGAGTTGAATTTATGTCCATTTTACATATTTATGTGACCAATTCTGTACCCAATTGAATAACAGTCTAGTCAACCAGTCAGCTGTTTGGCTGTGTGTGTATGAGAGAGAGAAACTATGTAACTCAGGGGAGGTTGATCTGGTTGCTATTGGCTGATCAGTGGTGATGTATAATCAATAATCAATGTAATCAATAACAATAGGATCACTTCAGGAAAGCTTTGAATAAACATAAGATTGACCTTTTAACATCAGCGGTTACGTTTTAAGGGGCTTCCATTCAAGGCTAAAGGCTTTTGTCTTCTAATTCTGGTCTTTTTCATATTTTATAAAATAATGTATTTATTAGTATAATTTTGTTATTATCTTTTTATCTTTTTATATTATCTCTGCAATATATTTTTATATTACATTAATAATAAAAAAAACTTTATTTTATAAAGCACATTAAAAGGTGCTGTATGTAGGATTGACACCAAGTGGTTGAACTAGGTAGTGCAGTCAAAATAAGTAAAAATATTCCACATGGTTTTTTTTCCACCCGGCCCCTCCTCCTCAGACTTTACGCACAGGCAGGTTGCCAGATTGACGATACAAACACGAGCGAGGGCACTTGACAATGACCAAAATGAAATGCGCTGTGTTTTCTGCCAACTGGCAACCCGGGGTGCCTAAATACATGGGATAAAACAAAAACTGTCATTACGGCCTGGGACGCACATTTTCAAAGGAGAATAACTGACTGTAGCATTGTTTTTCAGATAAACAAGTACGTTAACTTAGCATGTTTCTTAAATATCTGCAAACATATTATGGTATTTTTATGCTTTAGCAGAGTGAAATCTTACATACAGCACTTTAATAGAAGCTTCTCAAAGCATACAGTATACACAATCTAAAAAATACATAATAAAAGTAAAGATGATAAAATGAACTAAATAAACATCATCAAGCAAATGCAAGTTTTTAAAAAAAAATGTCAAGTTGAACTTTAAAAATGTCATAGTTCTGAACTTCCCTCCATTCAAAATGCATTAACGTTGGAATAGAATGAAAGCCCTGTCCCCCATAGATTTCAAGTGTTTCAATAGTTCTGTTAAATAATGTGGTGATGGGCAATACAATGCTTCATATGTCAGCATCATCATTTTAAAATCTACTCTGAACCAGTGCAACTGTGCAAGGATTCTAACACTAGAGTAATATGGTTGCATATCCTGGACCCTGATGGCTGAATTTTGTACATATTGCAGCTTGATTAGTGTGGATTTAGAAACTCTGGCTAAAAGGGCGTTATAATAATCTATCCGAGAGATGACAAAGGATCTTTGTTTCTGAGATGGAAAAAAACAGTACTCTGAACAAAATAATCAAATGACAGATTAGCATCAAAAATAACTCTAAGGTTCAACAGAGCTATCAAAAGTTAAACACAGAGAAACAGCTTTAGAAATCTGATGATGGGAACCAATGAGCATAACCTTGGTTTTACCACTGTTCAGAAACAGGAAATTATTACTGATCCATGTTTATAGCACAGTAATACAGTCAGAAAGAAAAGCAGTGCCAGGGCACTCATCAGGTTTTAAATGTGTATATAAATCTGCGTATCGTCACCCTTCGTATATATACATATATTAATACATGTTTTAATATTGGATAATTTTTTTTTAATGTAATGTAAAAATCACTCCTTAATTTTTTCATCTGGCTGCTCCACTGAACAGCAGGCCCCTTCTTTGCTGTTTATTTGTGAATTTATTTTCTTGTGTAATAGCTCACCTTTTCTTGTAAAGGGAAACTAGCTAATGGCAGCCCTTTGCCCAACATCTGCTTCCTATTGCAAGTCCAAAGTCCCTCTTTCACTGGAACTACAGGAGGCCACTTTCACTAGAGCCTGTAAACACTAACTCTTAATTTGTACATCATAAGTTATGTTCTATAAATGAGGGGAGTGAAAGTGGGCCTGAGCACCTGGTGTGTGTGTGTATGGATGCCCGATGGGTGACGAGGCACTGCCCCAAGGTTGTGCCAGTTGGAAGGCTGTGCTTAAGCCTGCATGTGCCAGACAGGAAAATGTAGATCCTGCCCTGCCAACCTACTGCTGGGTGCACACAGGCAATGGATTTAGAGCGAGAGACTGGAGGCTTTTAGAGGCATCTCAGATGAATTTGATGGATTTACCTGCTGTTGCTTGTAATGCAACACAGACAGGTCGTGGAGATAGGGTTTTATGATAATAAAGAGTGTAATTTGAAGTTTTGTTAGTATTCTCTTATCCACTGATATGTGTATGTAATTTAAAGCTGCAGTCTATGACTTTTTGTGTTCAAAATTTACAAAATTAATATAAGCGTGTACATCATGAATCCATTTTACAAACTGTGTTTTTGCTAACCTGAATCACTATCCAATCCAATCCACTTTATTTATATAGCACAATTTAAACAAATAGCAAGGTTACCAAAGTGCTTTACAGAGATAAAAATCTTACACAAAAACACACAACATAAATAAAATAGCATACACAGTAACAGCGACAAAGAAGACCACGACAGCTCTTATGGGGATCAAAAGCCAGGGAATAAAAATGTGTTTTTAAACGAGATTTAAAAATGTGGAGGGTGGGCGCAACTTTAATATGCAGTGGTAAATCATTCCAAAATTTGGGAGCAACTGCTGAAAAAAAAGTGCGGTTGCCTCTGGTCTTTAGCCTGGTCCTGGGCACATTTAGCTGCAGCTGATCACCAGACCTCAGTGACCTTGACGGGGTGTAAATATGCAGGAGCTCTGAGATGTACTGAGGTGCTAACCCATTTAGGGACTTAAAAACAAACATTCAAATCTTAAAATGTATTCTTAAATATACAGGTAGCCAGTGGAGTGAGGCCAAAATAGCAGTAATGTGTTCTTGTTTCTGGGTTCCTGTTAACAGACGAGCAGCTGCATTTTGGACCAACTGTAGGCGTGAAAGGGAAATTTGGTTTACGCCAATGTAAAGTGCATTACAGTAGTCCAAACGGGTCGAAATAAAAGCATGAATCACTTGCTCAAAAATATTAAAAGATAAAACAGGTTTAATTTTGGATAAAAGCCTCAATTGATAAAAACAGGATCTAACCACCCTGTTTATCTGCTTGTCAAGCTTAAATTCACTATCCATTTTAATGCCTAAATTTGTCACTACTGGCTTTACATATTGCTGCAGAGACCCAAGGTTTACGGGAGTGGAGTCACAATCCCGGCTGGGTCCAAACACAATGATCTCAGTTTTTTCTTCATTTAAATTAAAAAAATTAAAAGACATCCAGGTTTTAATATCCTTGAGACATTCAAGTAACGGAGTCAGAGAACCGTTTGCATCTCTTCTCAGTGGTAAATAGATTTGCGAGTCATCTGCATAAAAATGGTAAGAAATACCATGTATTTTAAAAATATTTCCAAGAGGGAGAAGGTACAAAGAAAACAGTAGTGGTCCAAGAACTGAACCTTGAGGGACTCCACAGAGAAGGGGGGCGATAGATGATGTAGAGTCACCAAGTTTTACAGAAAAAGATCGGTCAGATAAATATGATCTGAACCACTGCAGGGCAGTATCTCGGATGCCTACACAGTGCTCTAGTCGAGAGATAAGAATAGCGTGATCAATTGTGTCGAAAGCAGCAGTAAGGTCAAAAACCACAAGAATAACTGAGTCTCAACGGTCTGTAGTTAATAAAAGATCATTAAAAACTCTTAAAAGTGCAGTCTCGGTACTATGAAAAGCTTTAAAACCAGATTGAAAAAATTCTAAAATACCATTTGTATCTAAATAGGATTGTAGTTGTGCAAAAATTTTTTCTAAGATTTTAGAAATAAAAGGAAGCATTGATATCGGTCGGTAGTTAGCTAAAATAGTAGTGTCCAGATTTTTCTTTTTAATTAGAGGTACAACAGTTGCCTCCTTGCAGTACGCAGGAACTATTCCTGAAATCAAACTGCTGTTAATAATGTTTTGGACATTTGGCCCTATAGTGGTCCAGACCTCCTAAAAAAGGCAAGGGGGGACAATGTCCGTAGGACATACTGAAGGATTAAGCTGCATAATTAATTGATTGAGGCAAGAGAGTGACACAGGCTCAAACTGGTCAAACACTGTTAAACAGGTCAGCATTTCAGATGGGTCAGATACAGGTGGGGAAATATGAGCTCTAATGGAGGCAATCTTGTCTAAAAAATAGTGTAAACAATTCTCACAGTCTTCAGAAGACGATTCTAAACAAGAGGATTGGGGTGAATTTAAAATTGAATCAATACTTTTAAAAAGGACACATGGTTTATTTAAATTTTGCCTAATTTTTTCTGCTTTTACTATTTTTTGATACCTTCTCCAGCTTTCCTTTAAAATTTCATAAAAGACATGAAGCTTGTCTTTCTTCCACCGACACTCTGCTCTCCTGCACTCTCTCCTTGCTGCACGGGTAATATAATTGAACCATGGCTCAAATTTAGGTCTAGGGCGCAAAACTTTTAAAGGAGAAACAATGTCAAGAATGCTAGCACATGTGGAGAGAAAGGAAGAAGTTAATTTCTCCGTGTCTTCTATGAGACCAGTATCAAGCTGAGGCGATTTTTGAAAAAGACAAGAAAACTGAGCAGCAGTGGTCAGCTTAAACATACGAACTTGGCTTGCAGGGGTATTTGATTTAGATTTAAGACATGACAAGTTAAAATCGAATAAAACCGGCATGTGATCAGAAAATATAGCATCCTGTGTCTGAATTTTCAAAGTAAATATTCGATTCCCTCTGCGTTTTCTGCATCGTGGAAATCATAGGGCCCTAGTTGTGGTATGCCAGCTCTATCTTGCAATGGACACAAGCCACAACGTTCTCTTTACGTTTTCCCACGCCCTCAAATGAAAACACTGCTGACTCCTTGCAGTATGCGATTTCGGACACAGCGCTTGTGTCTCCTGCTGCTTTGTGGGTGACGTAAACGCATTGTGTCACATTCAAAAAATCATTGCGAAAGAACCTGACGTGAGATTTAAACTAAATTAAAAGAGGCTTTGAGGCAGAGGAATTTGCCTCGATAATTTTTTGTAATCGAGTTACTTGAGTGACTCTAGATGCAACAAATGCCTCATTTATAATGGGTTTGAATGTTTTTCTCTCGTCGCTCCGGCTGGGACATCACAGCATCACAATATGGTGAGGGGTGTAACATTTCCATCACACACTTGAGGTATTCGGCCAATCACAACATGCTGTATAGCTGGCTAATCAGAGCACACCTCACTTTTCAGACCGATGAGCTTTGTAAAAATCTACGAGTTTCAGGTAGCCGGGGCATTGAGGAGAAACAATAATGTACATAAACACATTTCATTACACCAAATATGCAAAATAAGGTTCTTTTTAGCAACATCATATGACCCCATAAGATATTTTTGATGAAATCCAAGATCTTTCTGACCCTGTATAAACAGCAATGCAGCTACCATGCTTAAGGCCCAAAAGGGTAGTAATGACATTGTTAAAATAGTCCAGTCATCAGTGGTTCAATCATGATGCAATGAAGCTACAAGAAAACAAAAATAATGGCTTTATTATATGCTACGACACATGCATGTCTGACACATAAGAAATTGTTGAATAAAGTTATTTTTGTTTTGTTTTTTGCTCACAAAAAGTATTCTTGTAACTTCATAACATTATGGTTGAACCACTGATGTCACATGGACTGTTTTAACAATGTCCTTACTACATTTCTGGGCGTTGAACATGTCAGTTGCATTGCTGTCTGTACAGGCTTAGAAAGCTCTTGGATTTGATCAAAAATACCATAATTTGTGTTCCAAATATGAACGAAGGTCTTAAGGGTGATTTATACTTCTGCGTCGGACCTACGCCGTTGCCTAAAGATAGACACACGTAGCCTGATGTGCACCTCTCCAAAAATCTAACAGCTGCAAACGCTGTGATTGGTTTGCTAGAATCCCTCCCTCCATATGTACTTGAGTTTTGCGTGTTTCATGTGCACTTTAATATATTTTAATGTAACACCTTCTTATATAAAGTAAAACAAAGCAAATAACAATTGTCTTTATCATTTATTATACTACATAGCATTCTACATCAGTAGTTGTCTGTGAAAAAGCTATGTTGATGGTACAAGTTCTTGTGGAGATGGAAAGAATGCCATCTTCTGTTCCATTGATGTTTCCTTCTGTAGTTTTTAATAATGATTTAATGATTTGATATTTACTTGCCCGTGGACACTGCAGACTAGCAGATTGCATTTGCACATCGATGTGGACAACGACGCAGAAGTATAAATGAAAGCTGATGCATAAGTTTCGGCGTAAAGGCTACGGCGTAGTATACATGTAAATCAGCCTTTACAGGTTTGGAAGGACACGAGTGTGATTAATTAATGACAGAAATTTCATTTTAGGATCAACTATCTCTTTAATGATTTAAGCAATAAGATTTTTTCCTACTGTTATGCCTTAAAGACTTGTATATAAAAGCTTTTTTTTAACTTTGTGATTAATATTGTTCATTTAGCATGAAAATAATTAATGTCTTTATTCACCCCAAAATTTTAATCCTGTCATCTTACTCATTACTTCATTACTTACTCTCATGTTATTCCAAACCCTGTTGACTGACTGATTTCTGTGAAACATAAATATCTTGAGAAACGAATAATGATAATAATAATAATACAAGTAATTTCAATTAATTTAAAATGTGGCTGCCTTTCCTGTATCTGACAGAATTCTATTTCAGTGCAACAGCATTAAGCATTCAGTGACATATTTAGCTGCAGTATGCATGGCCATTGTTTCCTTGACTTCTTCACAACTTTTCTTGGCATTTTTCAAGAGTGGCATCACCATGCCAACAGGTTAAATGACACCTTGTCAAATGTCTAGTTTGTGATGCTGTTGTTTCAAGGTGAGGTGCATCAGGAGTGAAAGAGAGATCGGGTTTGAGCGCTCGAAGGGTCACCGATGCATGACACTGGCCTCTCATTACTGTCTCTTCTGCCTTTACCAGCACACACACAAACGGGTTTGGTTGTGAGCGGTGGCCTATTGAATGCTCATTGGTATGCTTGTGGTAATTTTACTGTCAAAACTGGCTCTCTCTCTGTTTCTGGCTGTCTTTCTCGCTCTTTCAGTCTCTTTGCCTCTGGTCATCCAGCTGTAAGTTCACCCTGAACTACTGTCAAGCACATGATCAGGGCTGCATAAAGAAAGCTGCTCTGTCTCGCTGTCTATCATGTGCTCTTCTTCTTCCTCTTCTCTGTGTGTGTGTGTGTGTGTGATGGGGCCAGACCTCTCGTCTCTCCTGTTGTTTATTTAGATGAGATCAGCCAAGGTTGGTGGTTCAAGTTCAGTTGTTATGGTGATGAGCAGACGTCAGTGTGCTGTTCTTCTAGCGAGACTGGCTGAATGGAAAATATCTGTCCCATCATCCTTTGTTTTGAGGGAGATTTTATGTTTTAAGTGCCTGTTTGTGCTACATTTGTTGTTGAGCTTATTTCTTCAGACAGACGTGATTCACTAAGTAACAGTGGGACATACTTACCTGAGAGTCTTATCTAGTGAGAGTCAAACTTCCAAAAGTCAAACTCTTAAAAAGATTTATAGCAAGTTTTAAACATTTATAAATACAAAATGTGTATGTATATATATATATATATATATGTTATGTTATGTTATGATTTAATTGTAAAGCATAACACCTTATTTTACTCCTTACTTCTAAAAAGTAACCTGTTTTTGTAACTGTTTGAGAGGATCTACATCTACAACATCTCTCATGTTCTGTCATGTAGGCTAATATGCATTTTTATACCCTAACTACACACTCTAACTCTACAGAATTTTTACAAATCTTTTTTTATGTTGTAATTGAGACTTTCAAGAGTCTTTTTATCTACATTTTCAGAAAAAGGAGAAACATGCGCACACACACACACTGCAGGCCACTGTCACACACTTATAAACAGCCAGATCAGTATGACACACACAGTGATTATAAACATAATCCTTCTCTGATACTTTCCCACTGTGTGTGTATATGTGTTTGAGCGGTATATACACATTGGTATATATGTCTGAACACATTTTTGCTTAATCACATTGTCACACATAGTTTGTCTGACATTTTCTCTATTCGTGGTGTGTGTGTTTTTGTGCGGTTGACACTCTGACAGACTTCCTCGCCCTTGACTGATGGCACGTATGGATTGGACTAATCCAGGAGCCCGTTTCCTCTCACATACACACACACACACACACACACACACTGTCTTCTGTTCCTCACCCACAGACAGCTTCGGTTGGGCTATCTCTGTTTGTAATGGCATCCCCTACTCCATGATGACAATGGGGATTAACCACAAGGTTTCTTAAACATATTTCTTCTTTTTTCCTGCTTCTGAAGAAAGAGAGCTTTCTTATCAGCTCTTCCAGGATCCACCATCATCCCTCTCTCCTCTCCTCCGCTGCCAATTACACAGCGGATCATTTACTTCAAGGGTATAAATGTTCCAACACAAGTATTAGCGAGCAGAGCTGAGTCGCTGACAGATGTACCAACTTTAATTCTCTACTTGTGTGCGTTTTTTTAACTTTAATTAATTTATGTATCATCCTTTCGTCCCTCCCACTCAGTGGTGATAATCTGGGTTGCCATGGCGACAGCTGTCACTCCAGCATGTGTTTCTGAGGTTCAGGTGGCTAATGTATTCAGGAAGAGGTAAACAGAGGACAACTGAGCCCCTGTGTATATTTAGATGTGGGTCTGTGATGGGACAGCGAGCAGTCTTATTGGCACATATTGGAGCATATAATCTCTTTCCTAACCTTTATTTATAGTTGGTTAATTAATATTACTTGTTTAATTTTGTTTCAGTTTGTTTACTTCATTTTACCTTTTATTTATTTTGTGCTTCTTATCAACTATTCTTTTTGTTTGGTTTTTACCTTTTTACATAAAATTTTACTTTGCAGCATTCAGTATGGCCAGTAAGATTTTGATAGATTAAGCATTTTGCTGATTTGTTGTTTGATCAGTGTAAATTTAATTGCAATTATTTGTAATGATGATTTGTGAAAGGCAAGAAGTTTTGGAGACTGTAACATTGGCATGTCAGTGCACTAGAGTCTTTTGCACATATAGTGAGTGTGTCGAAATGAGAGTGTAAGTATCTGCTAATGGGCTAACTCACATTGTTTCCCTAGCATTATCATTAGCTTTGTATTATTCCTTCTGTCGGAAGGCGTGACATCTTTTCTGCTGTTGATCAAACAGTGCAGTGACACCTGATTAGCCTGCTGTGAGTGTGTTGCAGGAAGTCTTTCTCCTGTGCTAATTAATCGTGAACCTGGCCTGTCAACTCAGAGAGGAAGGAGAAACTACTACTACATGTCACGCCATACCTGCTTTTGTGACACTGTCCTGACATCTCTTCATCGCAGACTGTGATGATGATGCATTTTCACTAGGGATTGGCATTTTCGCAAATATCACATTCAAATATTTGAGCTCACAAAAAACAATTATTTGAATATTTGTTTATTTAAATTAAGTTTAATGAGACAGACGTTATTTTTCAGCAACATTTATCATTTTGAACAAGCTTACACACAATAAGCTTGAACAAAGGTTTTGTAGCTGAAAACCTTTAACAATGCGTGCAAACAAACAAAAGTACAGATTAAAAGCAAAAAAAAAAAGTGAACAAAGAAAAAACAAAAAAAAGTGAACAAAGAAAAAACGTAAGGCAGCCTGCAGCAATTAGGCTATTGTAGAACGTAGCCTACACTTAACTTTGAAACGTTTAAACTGCCAGCAAATCTTTTTTTCTTTTTTTCTATTGTATTACATGTTCTTGTTACGAAACACAGGCATGTAAACATGATCGGGGGAAAGTCGGCTCCTTAGTCTGTTAACAATAAGGCTGGCCGCGGAGAAAATGTGCTCTGACGGCACAGACGTTGCTGGGACACACAAATAACGGTGTGCTAAGCGAATAAGTTTGGTGAAGTGCTTCGTGTTTTCGTTTCACCACTGAATGGGATCCTCACCTGGTGGAATACACGGCTCCAGCAAGAACTGTTCCCACTCGTCTTGGCTGGACTCTCTGTAAATCATCGCTGAAGAGCTGGCTCAGCCTTTTCCGACGAGTGGGCATTGCATCCTCTCATCGTTGGTGGCGGCGGCTGCATCCGCACCACTCGCATCAAGGAAAATGTTCTGATAATGTTCAAAAAAGTTTTGTTTTCTTACTTCTCTCGTGTTTTCATTGAGAAATCGGAGATGTTTGTGCCAAGGGTCTAGGGCAGATGCGAGAGGAGGAGTTTTCACTGCATTCTCCAAGTTAGCGGTGTTTATTTGCTTGAGAGATGCCGCAGCAATGTTCTTGAATTCGGTCACTTTCTGTGATTCTCCACTGCATATTTGAAGTACTGTTGAAGGCCGCAGTTCTTAGGGGCCGTTCACATATCGTGTCTTTTGAGCGCTCAAGTTCGTTATTTCCAATGTAGGCACGCGGTATGCGCGCTCATAAGGGAAGCGACAGGGTCGCAATGCGCACGCGGTGCGACGCGCCCGTTTTTTCCAGGCACGCGCATCCGCACCGCATCGAGTTAAAAACATCTCAACTTTTCAGAATGCCACAAGCGCACCGCAGGTCATGTGACAAGAACTAACCATTCAGCTTCATCCTTTCCCGTAACAACGTTGAAAGCTCAGCCAAGATGAAGGAACAGCTGATCATAGCTGTATATGGATTGCCATTTTGAAATACATTTAGTAGCAGAGCTACTGAAAGCGATTTTTTGTGCTGCTAATCCATTTATCCTTTGCTGAAATTTCTGCGTCTTCATGGAGAGAGCACGTCATTGTTGCTTAGCAATGGCAGATGCCTCAGGAGCGCTTCTGCCCGAGCGCTTTGGAAAGAAGGAGAAAGCGGCGCCTAGCGTTTTCCACGCATTTTTAGGCATATGTGAACGGCCCCTTATTCATTCATTAATTATTTTTTGCTTGCATACATCTTCAAATATGCCGTGGAGAATCACAGAAAGTGACCAAATGAGGTTTTATTGTGAACTTTTTTTTTTGTTTGCGAAATTCGAATATCATTTTTATTTATCGAATAATTAGAGCAGAACGAATATTCGAATGTATATCCGTGCACACCCCTAATTTTCACAGTTATTAACAATGTAAATCTAGCATTTTTTAAATTTCAATTTATAACACTATATTTGATATTTTTTTATTAACTAAATTACTTTTCCAAAAAATAAATAATTCCCTGTTTTGGAAATTTGTGGTTAATGTTATTTTTTTTAAACCCAACTAGTATGACTTCTGCTTCTGAAATCCTTGGAAACGTGAAATGGATCCAAAGCGGATTTGAATCTTTCCTGCAGAAGCTGTTGTTTAGCTAGTGCCAGTATAGGTGAACCTCAAAGTGACAGTTCACGCAATAATGAAAACTCTAGCATTTATATATCATCGGTCATTTCTTATGTTCCACAGAAGAAAGGCAGTCATTCCTTGTGGTCTGAAGTATCAGTGCTCGACCTACCTTGATTTTCTTGGAGTATGGTATCATACCATGCTAAAGTAGAGATGCGCAGACATTTAAAGTTCTGGCTGATTAACCAATAATTATTAATAAAACCAATATAACTCTGATAAATGTTTTGAAATCTACAAATTAATTTAGGTATCCTAATGTTATAATGGATATTCATTTTGAAGTTTAGATTATAATTTGCCGTCACTGTACAGTAGTGTAGTCTTCGTGCTGATTGTGTGTGTGTGTTTGAGTGGCAAGTCCTTTGCTCTCCACAGGACCATAATTTACTCCCACCCCACTCAACCCAGATGACTTCTCCGCCTGAGCTGGCTTGACCACTGGTCATGTGGTGTTATGCGGGTCAGTAGGAGTAATTATTTCTAGCCGCTGAATACACACTGAAGATGAATAGTTTTTGAAGAGTGTAATGTGTGGCTGACCCATGCTGACACATGGTTCATCCCGACTCTACAGCCTTGATTTATCCCCTCAGTGTGTGTGTGTGTGTGTGTGTGTGTGTGTTAACGAAAGGAGGGTGACTGCGCTCTTAGCTTCATCATGGAGCGCAGGAGACGGTTGGAGGGAAAGGCTAAAGCGGATGCTTTTGCTCTCATCATCATATCCTCATCACTCTGCTGCCTCATATAGGCCATTTATTCTGGTCTCAAGACAAGTCACAAGACAATACCAAATACTGGTATAGATAGCATTTTATGAGCCGTATAGTAGCACCAACTTGATGGTAATGATAGCTGCACAGTTGCTGGTCCCCATTGGATAGCATGGAAAAAAAGAAAGTCATTGGGGACCAGGAACTGTTTGGTTTCGCAGATTTTTCCAAATTATATAATTTTGCATTCAGGAAAAAGAAAGTAATATAGCTTTAAGAACAACTTGAGTTAAGTAAAATGAGTTTAAGTAAATGGTTTTGGTGAACTTTCTATTTAGGTGGACTAAATGATTGGAGAAGTCTGACACCAGATGTTTTTGTTTCATCAGATTGATTTTGCTAAAAAAAAATATTGTTAATTCTAATTTATGATGTGTTGAAAACATGCTCTCGAGTATTACCTCACATCCCATTTGTTGTGGTGTCCAATTACATTTTTATATGCTGAAAGTATGGAGCGAATATATGCCAGGCATTCTCTCTTGGCTGATCATTTGAGATTAGTTAACCTGAGAAAATAGCATAATCATATCTGAGCAGCAGTGTTAATGAAGAAATGGGCCTCTGCATCCATTCCTTCTTTTGATACTCCCACTATAGGGCCAGGGATCTATCACTAGATGGCAGCTGGACATCATGAATGTATCTGTTTTTTTTTTTACCTCCCCCTCTTTCAGCAGATGTTAAAGTGTAGTGTTTTATAGGGTGATGGCTTCTCATGCCTCTGTGATGCTGTAAAGAGCCCAGGAGCATGACCCGCCCCGCTCCGCCCTGTTAACCCTTCTGATTGGCTCTAATTCTTATTGGCACAGTACACTGGGCACATGACAGTAACAGTGTTCCAGTTCGCTGGTGACCGAGCCTCCCCAAAACACACCCCACATGCTCTCTCCTGCACACACGCACACACACACACACACACACACACACACACACACACACACACACACAAACGATCGAGTTAGTGTCACTTCTGTTTCACTGGTCTCATATGAACTTAAGTGCTTAAGCAGACTGTTCAATATGCCACCAGCAATTACATTTTCAAATGGGTGGGTTTGCAAACATCATCTGTGTTAATCTGTCTGTCACTGCCCGACTTCCTGCCGGAGGGAGGAAAGAGGATTAAGTTATTCAGTCCCTGGTAGAATATTCTCTTTGTTCACCCTGACTGAGGGAGAAGTAAATAAAGCAACAAGATTTTTTTCCCGATGAGTTAAAAAAGCCAGCTTCCTCCTGCCATGTCTCTTGGATTTGACTAATGCTGTTCAGACAAGTCGTCCTTCCAGAATTATCTAAACGCGAGGGGACATCATGGGTCTGGTGGTGGGAAGGAGCAGAGAGTGACTTAGCTGTAGATTGTAAAATGTTGAATAAGTATTTTCCTTATTCGATTCAATTACGATTCACAATTTCTATTTCACTTACAATTTTCTACCCATGAAATTGTCTTTCAGCTAATACTGTAAATGTCTTACTGTAAAATGATTCTAAATTGTTTCAATTACATAAATATTATTTTGGAAAAAGTGTAAAACTGCAAAGAGAAATGAATGCTTCCATTCAGCAAGGACACTTAAGAATAAATAAAACTGACAGTAAAAGCATTTAGAATGATACAAAAGATTTCTGTTTCAAATAATTGCATTTATTGTACATTTTATATATATATATATATATATATATATATATATATGTAAAAGTTAACCGATATTAAGGAACACTTTAACACAATTAAGAAAAATGATTCTTGAGCACAACATCACTGACACTGAAGACTGGAGTAATGGCTGCTGAAAATTCAGTTTTGCATCACAGGAATAAATAGCTACAAAGGAATAAATATTTTAAATATTAAATATTTAAAATCGTGGAAAGTCGTGGCCTAATGGTTAGAGAGTCGGACTCCCAATCGAAAGGTTGTGAGTTCGAGTCCCGGGCCGGCAGGAATTGTGGGTGGGGGGAGTGCATGTACAGTTCTCTCTCCACCTTCAATACCACGACTTAGGTGCCCTCGAGCAAGGCATCGAACCCCCAACTGCTCCCCGGGCGCCACAGCATAAATGGCTGCCCACTGCTCCGGGTGTGTGCTCACAGTGTGTGTGTGTGTGTTCACTGCTCTGTGTGTGTGCATTTCGGATGGGTTAAATGCAGAGCACAAATTCTGAGTATGGGTCACCATACTTGGCTGAATGTCACTTCACTTAAATTGGAAAACAGTTGCAATAATATTTCATAATATTACTGTTTTTATTATAGTTTTGCTCAAATAAATGCAATCTTGCTGAGCATAAAAGACTTCATCTTAATGACACCAACTTTAAATTAATTAATTCATTCATTCTACAAGAAATGCATTTTTGTTGCAATGTTGTTTGTGTTGATTATTATATATTAGGGCTGCAACTAACGATTATTTTGATAATCGATTAATCTGTCGATTATTTTTACGATTAAATTATTATTAATAAATGGTCTTTATCCTTCAGCATAGATTTTTAAGAGATTTTAACCATTTTGCATTGTCATATCCTCATTAAAAATATACCTGGAGTTGTTTTATTGTGTTAGTAATCCTTTGTCGAACTCTTCTGCAATCAAAACACTGACCCATACTCTAGCAAATTTCACAAGGAGATATCAAATGTTTTCACCATGGCAGTCCTTAGAGCTCCTAAAGTAGTTTAACATCCCGAACAAAGCTTATTAAGGAATCTTTCAGAACATATTTTCACAAAGAATAAGGATAAAACAGAATAAAATTGCAGTGCATTGTATTTTATTATTTACTGGAAAACAGCTTTATAGCTTTTGCTGTGAAATTGTAAACAATCCTTCGAAAAAAGTGCCAATGGCATGAAACCTGAATGGAACTCACAATTTAAAGTAAAATCCATCAGAAGGTTGTCCAGAAAAAAAAATTGGACACACACAAAAAACCTGCTGTGTGAAAAAGAGCAGTGAATACTTAGAAAAAAAGTGCATTTCAAATATCTTTAAACATGTATCTCTCTCATTCAGTCATAATTAGGCTGCACGACTGAATTTTGAACTGGTAAACGACAAACTGATCACAGAACATGTTTGTAAAGCTTTAAATGTTAACTGTTAAAAAGCAATGTTATCAGCTTTTACGACTAAACATTTGCAAACAACATTGTACTGGAGAATCTGCACAAATGAAAGTCTTAGGGGCCGTTCACATATCGCGCCTAAAAACGCGTGGAAAACGCTAGGCGCGCCGCTTTCTCCTTCTTTCCCAAGCGCTCGGGCAGAAGCGCCCCTGAGGCGTCTGCCTTTGCTAAGCAACCATGACGTGCTCTCTCCTTGAAGACGCGGAAATTTCAGCAAAGGATAAATGGATTTGCAGCTCAAAAAATCGCTTGCAGTAGCTCTGCTACTAAATTTATTTCAAAATGGAAATCCATATACAACTATGATCAGCTGTTCCTTTCATCTTGACTGAGCTTTTAACGTTGTTACGGGAAAGGATGAAGCTGATTGGTTAGTTCTTGTCACATGACCCGCGGTGCGCTTGCTGCATTCTGAAAAGTTGAAATGTTTTAACTCGATGCGGTGCGGTGTTGGAAATAACGAACTTGAGCGCGCAAAAGACGCGATATGTGAACGTCCCCTTAAACAGTTCAGTAGTGCAGAGTTTACAGGTTACTCTTCTTTTTTGAAGGCTCAAAGTAAAGTAATCCCACATCCTGCTGAATGCTGTATAGACGCTGTTCGGGAAGCACGTGACATAAAATGAGGCCAGCTATTGGCTATTCGCTACTTCTCCTGTTGTACTGGCTGAGTAAAACCTCCGGTGGCTCATTACTGCCACACTTTGGTCACCGCAGATTTGAAATATGCACGAAATGAGCCGCTTACGGCAAATAAAAGTTATTTAGCAACGAATCAATGACTAAATTAGTTGACAACTATTTTAATAATCGATTTTAATCGATTAAATCGATTCGTTGTTTCAGCTCTATTATATATTATTATCCCATTAAGAAGGTTGATTTTGTTTTTCTTTCATCCTATAACCCCTTGTGAGTCGTTTTGAATGATTCATTTAACGACTCTCTGATTATGTCTGATTATGACTTAAACTATCCTGCAGATTAACCGGACAATCAGTTTTACCCATCCCTATGAATTAATGAATCAGTTTACGAACGCATATTTCATGGCTCTGTTTGTTCTGTAGAAAACCGAAGCGATACTCACGTCTTTATTCACAGTGCCAGGGAACAGCTGACAGCAGTGGTAAAATGATCTGATTTATTGTTTGAACTACTGAGAACGAAGTAATCAGTGTGTCACACTGGGATTTTCAGCTGTGAGTCTGTGGCACAGTCCCTCACACAGAAACACATTCTTTAGCTCAGGTTGACAGGAACGCTTTTAAAACATCATACACCAGTGTGCCTAAATGTTATTGAGTTGTTTATTGTAGGAAGATCCCAGCTCCTGTTCTTTTCAGCTTGAATCGCTCCGAGCAGGGCAAGCATGCTCCATCACTCAGCTGGGCCAAACGAGCGTGACGCTCCCGCTAGCTGAAATTTAACGCCTCACCCGCTTATTGATCCTTCCTGCAGAGGAAAGAGATAGAGGGGCAGCAGATCTAGGCCGGACACTGTCCTTGACTCCGAGCCCTGGAGGACGCCCCACTTCCACCGCCATCCACAACAGCAGCCTCCTCCCAGGGGCTCACTGCACTTTAAAGCAGGATATTGATTTTGTAGGAGGAATGCAAGGAGGGAGAGAGTGAAAGAGAAGAGCAGGAGGAGGAAGAGAAAGTGACAGAGAAACATAAGGCTTGAACAGGTGAACAGAGGAGAGGAGGGACACAGAACTGAGGGTTAATGGGTAACTAAAGGCCATGACTGCTCCTCAGAACAATGGACCGATTGAGTCAATCCACTCTTAAAAATATATTAATCATACTCTTACAGCCGATATAAAGATCCATCTGCAGTTTTATTTATCTGCCATGCCATTCCTGTGATATTAAAACAATACATTAAAAAAAAATAAGAATAATTTATTACCATTGCCTTATAGCACAGGTTAAACTGGTCTTAAAATATACATTTAAAATAGTTTTTGATTAAAGATGTCTGCTAAAGGTGTAATTCTCACATTTTTTTAAGCAATCAATGTTTACATAATTGAAAAACACTCCTAAACCAATTGGTTATTTTAAATAAATATTTATGCATTAATGTTTAGTTTTTTTTTGTAATAGTTCAAATAGCTAAAAGGAGCAATTTCAATAACAGATAATTTTTTTTTGTATCTAGAAAGGTGAAACATCACTGGCATTGGTACACCCTTAAAAATAAAGGTGCTTAAAAGGTTCTTCACAGTGATGCCATAGAAGAACAATTTTTGGTTCCAAAATGATCCGTTCAGTCAAAGGTTCTTTAAAGAACCATCTCTTTCTTACCTTTTAAAATCTGAAGAACCTTCTTTCTCCACAAACAACCTTTTATGAAACGGAAAGGTTCTTCAGATGTTAAAGGTTCTTTATGGAACCATTTAGACAAAAACGCACTCTTCTTTCTCTTTTATATTTAAAAGTGTATATTGCAACATTCATGCCCAATGTTTCCTTGCTATATAAAAATATTAATTTCTTTCAAAAAAGAAAAAAAAAGTGATGTTTTGATTGGTAGGATACTGTATGTGCCATCATTTCACTTTGATCAGTACAAACTCTGTGAAAGACATGTAGTTTAATCTGCAGGTTAATGCTAAACCGTCCTTTCCATTAACATAATCTCAATTTTAATGTTTGCTAGCTAACAAAGTGACAAGAGTGGCATAGACTGACCCAGTGACTGTGTGTTTTTCTGCTTGTGTGAGTATAACTCCGTCAGTGCGTCTGACCTTTCACCTCTCTTGTCTCCTCTTTCTCCTGTCCTGGCAGCTTGTGACGTGATCGGTCACGGAAACATCTTTTTCTGCTTTTAGATGAGGACGAGTGTGAAATAGATGTCGACACACACACCCTGAAAAGCACTTAAGCCAAGGGCTGTGTGTTATGCGTCAGGCAGGCAGTGGAGCAACTCTCCTGTGTGCATTTCTAAATACTTTCAAATGATTGATTTGAGAACCTGGGCTTCAGTCGCAGGCTTACACCTGCTAAAGACCTTACCAGAGAGAGTGAATGAGAGTAACTGGAAAAGGCATGCGGAGAGTGTCGTGTGACATTAAAGCTTCTGATGTGTGTGTGTGTGTTAGGTGTGTGTGTGTTTTAAGCAGATGTAATATGTGTGCTGTGTTTAAAGCTAATGGATGATCCGTGTCTTGGTTGACACATTAGTAGTTTTAAAGTCTGTGTGACAGTTTCTGACCTAGCTGTACTTTTTGGGAAACAATTGCTGTAAAAGCAGCAGAAGTTGGCAAAGTAAAGTTCGATTAATTCAAAACAAACCCTTCTTTTAGAGGCATTTTCAGTCATTTTATTTTTACAGCATTTAACCAAGAACCCATTAAAAAAACAAAAAAACAAACAAAAAAAAAACACTTTGACTTCAGGACTATGCAAAGGGAAGTTCAAAAATGGTAACTACGGTAGTTTTTAGGTTTTTGGACTCATTCCTGAGGCACTCTAATGGGATTTGCCATGTTGTTCTGGAAAGTTTCCGTATCAGATCCAGAGCTTCAGCAGTCAACACGTGGTATTGATATGCAAAAATGGACTTTGTTGTGCATGTAATACGCATGTGTTATGTGCATATAATATGCCGTTTTCACGTGCATTTGATACCAGAATTGTTGGTGTGCATATGATGCACATTTTCGCATACATATAACCTACCTAAACCTACCCATCGCATAGCATTTACACGCCAAAGTCCATTTTTGCGTATAAATACCACAAGTTTTCATTTTTATTTGGCATACTATTTATACGCACTTTCATGAGATTGGGTTATTATACTGTATATATAGACTCAGGACCAAGTGAACTTAGAGTTCCTCAGACGTTTCATTGAGCCTCACTGTAGTCGGCCAGATCTGAATGGTCAGTAATGTAGTGTCTGTTTCCATAGGACCGTCCTGTTTGAGATGAGCTAACCGTGAGTTTGCCGCATGGATCATCTGTCTGTCACCTGAATCTCCTCTGCGGTGTTCACATCTTTTTAACATGATGGAAGTTCTTTCCTGTTACTTAGAGATGCTGACACTCTGACTACACGTCCACTTTAGCACAGTCGTGAGTGTGTTTGAGCTGGGTCCACGGGCATGTGTCATGGCACCTTGGTGGTGTGTTTTCACAGGCAGGTTCGATGCAGTCACACACAAGCCTTCAGCATGAGGTAAACGGCTCTGTTTGCTCAGGTGTGTCCGTTTTCTCATTCCCTTCTCTTCAATGAGGACATCCCCAGCTCTTCCTCCTGCTTCTGTCCACCCATACTGCCGTCACCCACAGAACACATTACGCAACTCTCTGACAAATGGAGATGTGGAGGAAGTGTGTTTGATGTGTGTGTGCGCCGACATGTTTGCCTTTGATGCTGTACAGGTGAGCTGTCCGACTGCTTGATTTAGCAGGAGAAAAGGAGCTCAGTCACTGGTGACACACAAGCTCCAACTGTGTACTCGCCAAACATGGGGCTCCATTACACACATGGATCCCAATGGGCTACCTCCAGACACACGTACACATAGTGAAACTCTCAGATGTGTTGGTAAACACTAACATGGTTAAAACATGGTTAAACTGCAAGAATTAGTTTTCTGCTCATCAGTCACTCAGATTTGTGCTTGCTCTGTTGATAGTCACTGGCTGCACAATTGAAATATTTTACAATGGTTGACTTTTTTTTTTCATCCCTCTCCAGCATATTCTTCCAAGTTTTTTAATTTATTTTTTTAATTAGAAGAACGTTACATTTTAGTGCTGTAAAAACTTAGTAGCTTCCCATGAAAAAAATATAGTTTCCCATGAAAAAAAAATAAAACAATCATATCGTGTGTACGTATGTGTGTGTGTGTGTTTTTATATATAATATGAGCCCAGTCTCATGAAAATGTATATAAATAGTACACCAAATAAAAAGGAAAACTTGTGAAATTGATTTGCAAAAACAGACTTTGGTGTACATATGATACACATGTGTTTGGCGTGCATATAATACGCAGTTTTTGTGTGCATATGATACGAAACGTGTTGGCGTGCATATGATATGCAGGTTTCGCGTGCATATAGTACATGTCTACCCCAAAAACCTAAACCTACCCACCGCATAGCATTTACACGGCAAAGTCCATTTTTGCGTATCAATTCTATGAGTTGTCATTTTTATTTGGCCTACTATGTATTTATACACACTTTCATAAGATCGTGTTAAAATATGCACACACCATAGATTTCATACAGCATGTTTATTCATTTTTTGCACTATTTATTTCTTTTTTATTATTTTCAACAATTCACTGTTTTAATTAATTCTTTCTTTTCCAAGGCTTTTTTTTTGTTTTGTCTCCTTCATTTTTAGAATGATTATTTTCAGTGCTGTGAAAAATTAGTGTACCCCATAAAAATTGTATGGGTTAATTTTTATTTTTGTATTTTTATTTGTAAAAACATAAATCTGTATAATTACATTTGTTGTACTAGCATGGAGATTTAAAAGTAACTGTGTTGCCTCTTGAGGTTTATTTTGGACACAATAATGCAGAAACACATATCATGTTTGTACAACTTCCAGTGCTTAGAACCTAAAGTCAAAAAATACGTATGAAAGAAACCCTTTTTTCCTTTATTTGTTTACGTGTGTATGTTGTGTGAGAGAGAAAAGGGCACTGGCTTAGGCTCATCTGTGGAGTTGAATGGGTCTGTCTCTTTTTTTCTTTGGAATTTGTGAGCAGCTTGATGTATTTGACATCTGCTTGACAGGCCACTGCTCCTCAAGACTAGCCCAGAAACTGTGCTGTCCAGACCATTTCTGTGTGTGTGTGTGTGTGTGTACATGGGATTGTGTTTGTACATCAGAGCAGCCAACCATTGCCACCGGCGAAAAAAAAATACACACAAGCACACAAATCCACTGGCTTTTTTTAAAAAACCCATCACTTCTGCGTTGAGATAAATTTTGACACCAACAATGAGTGTGTGTCAAGTTGTCAGTTTATCTCCATCTCTTTTTTCTACGCATCCACTTTGTCCCCTTCTTGCCCTTTTTCTCAGCCTTATTCTTCCCTTCTTTTCGTCTCTCTCAGGCCTTTAAGTCAAGACTGTCCATGAATAGTGTGTTATTTTGTTTTGTAGATTTCTGTTTGACAGTCTGCCTGTCCTTTTTATTGTTTTGGTTTAACGGAAAGAACCAGAAGAACCAAGTCCAGACCGGGCCTGAACAAACCCTCCAGAGCATCGTTTTCTCAAGAGTCTCCTTGTATCGTTATTGCAAAACCTTGCAGTCACTTTAACGGTTATACAGCCCTATTTCCACTCACTAACACATCCGCACACTCTCGCACTTGCACCCGTGTCCTTTCTCAAATCAGGACGTAACCTTTTTAATGCCTTTACTTTAATGTTATTAACAGGACATTTTATTTTACTCTAAAAGTCAAGACCCATTTGGGCGAAGTGTAGCCGCTCGGCACACTCACAAAAAGCCCTTCCCATGTGAAAACACTGCCATTATTAACATGGCTGAAATGTGAAACTCGGCTCCGTAAATGTCAGGGAATATAGGGCATATATATGGCCCTCTTTCTCCGTTAACGTCTCTGCTGTGCGTCTGCGTTCTTAAGGGAACAGCTTGGCCATTCTGCTGCGCTGCTTGATGGGGGTATCGGGCGCAGAGGCCGGATCGGGGTCACTGATGTAACACCCCCCACCGTCCCACCTGAGCGGGGTGAGAGAAGGCAGTCTCTCCTGCACCTGCGGTGAAGAAATAGAGGACGTGTGTGTCAGAGAGGAGGAGTGGGTGCACTTGTGAAATTTATTTGGGTATCAGAGTTTTACGCCGGTTGCTGTTGGATTTACAGGTCGGAATGGAATGCAGCCCAATGAAACGCTCTTTGATGGGCAGAGCAGGTTGAGTTTTAACAGATGAGCGACGCATAGAAGGCCGTAGGTTATGTGGCTTTGAGAAGCCTTCTAGAGCCGTAAAAACTTGAGATGCCCATGAACTAGAGCACTATGGGATGGCAGCAGAGTCTGGGAAATGTGCTCTGACTGGGAAGAGATACTTATAAAAGTGTGTGAAAATGTTCCTCTTTTGGAGCTTTTTACTTTTGTAGATAATATGTAGATAAAGGCCAGTATGACTTTCTAATATGCCTCTTTGTGGAAATGCTGATGATGTCCTGAGAAAACATTGAATATGCAGTGCTTTTAAAGACAAAAAAAAAAAAATCAAATTTACATTTATTTGTGGTTTTGTTATCTTTACAGAGGCGGAGGCTTATACAGGAACTGGGAGAGCAGAGGATTCCCTATCTTTCTCCTGCAGACCCAGGATTTCAGGAACTGGTTAGAAATTCAAATATATCTCTGCAATGCTTCATAATTTTTGATTGATCTGTATGTACTCTACTGTTAAAAAGGTTAGGGTCAGTGTATAAATATATGTATAGCAAGGTTCTAATAAATTGATTAAAAGTGACAGTAAAGACATTTATGGTGTTGCAAAAGGTTTCTATTTCAAATAAACTGTGTTCTTTTCAACTTTATATACTTCGAAGAATCCTGAAAAAAATATTTTGGTTTCCACAAAGATATTAGGCAGCACAATTGTTTTCAACATTAATAGTAATAAGAAATGTTTCTTGAGCACCAAATCAGAATATTAGATTAATTTCTAAAGGATCATGTGACAAAAGCTGTTGAACATTAACATTTTGTTGTTACAGGATTAAGTTACAATTCAAAGTAATAAAATAGAATATGTTTAGTTTAAATTGAAATATTTCTAAATATCATATTTTGCAATATTACTGTTTTAAGTCAAAACCATGCAGCATTGTTGCTGCAAAAGCTTAAGATACTTATTTCAAAAATCTTTCACTCAGCTGTGTATAATGTAACTATTTCCATGGGTTTCCACAGTCACAGAAATGGCAAAATTATAATTGGTGTTTTTCAGGCTTGGAAAAATCTGAAAGGTAATTAATTTTGGTGCCACTACAAAAACCTATGGCTGTTTTAAACAAGTTTCACACACTAAATGATTGATTAGCAAGTTCATCTGAAGTTTAACATTAGAATTATTATTGACATTATCCTGTAGTGCCAAATGAATGGAAAAAAAGTAATTGATTAAGATCTTTACAGGAGTCCTCGTACTTTCTGGCCAAGACTGCTCATATAGTGGTTTTTTTTTTTTTATTTTTTTTTTTTTTTACTAATTTCATTGTTCTGTTTCCTTGGGACAATGTGTAATCTGTGCACAATCTTTGTTTAATCTGACAGTGGGACTCCAGTTATGCAGGACTGGCTTTACGACAGTCTAGTGCCCTGCCAGATGGTCTCCATGAGAGGGTGCAGTCTGCTTTGAGAACTCTTCAGCGGCGTGGATGTCTCCTCCGAGATCTTGTTCGAGTCCGAGACCGGGACGTCTTCACAGCTGTTTCCCGTGCTCTCGTGGGTCAGCCGGGCTACACATACCGTTATCTGGACACCCGTCTGTTCACCATCCCCTGGCACTGTGAGGGAGAAGAAGGCCAGAAAGATGAGAAAGGCAAACCTTGCTGTGACTCCGACCTGAGGGACGCTTGCAAAGCATTATGGGAGCTCAATCAGTTCTTTTGCTCGGATGTAAAGCAGCAGATGAATGCAAGAGGTGTCAAGCGTTCCCGCAGTGACACTGAAAACAGTGAAGACACACCAGGGGAGGGAATGTGCGAAGAGAGTGTTAAGGACAGGTTACTTGAGGAGAAGCAGGAGAAAGAGGAGGAGGAGGAGGAAGAGGAAGAAGACAGCGGTCAGGGCTGTTCTCATTCCTCACCGCCTTCATCTGCTCCGCCACCTGATGTGGCCGGCCTGGTTCAGTTTAACATTACCCTCATTAACTACATGGACCCTACAGCCATGACCCAGCTGAAGGAAGAGCCGTATTATGGCATGGGCAAGATGGCGGTCGGTTGGCATCATGACGAGAACCTGGTTCCTCTATCACCAGTTGCTGTCTACAGCTATAGTTGCCCAGCAGAGCCAAAGAATGAAGGTGAGAGGTCAAAAGTCCTGGGTAGAGCATGTAATACTGTATCAGAGCCATGGCACCATAGGGCTCTAACACTGTCGTTCTGAGCCTCTTAGATTCGAAGACCCTACTTTGTCCAAGACTATATTTAAAACCCTACTCCTATCAAAGCGGATACAGTATGTTCCTCTAGTAATCCTGTTGTAACAAAACAAATAAACATAGACATATGATGTCAGTTTACTCTTTTATTTTAATGGGGTATTAGCATTTTTAGTTAAGATTATTAAATTGTTATATTATTATTATTATTATTTTTTTTTTACCTACATTTAAATCAAGCATAGCATTCTGGCATGTCACGTCAGCTGACTCTCAGTTGATCAATGACTATGTAAAGGAATACAGAGCTAATTACCCTCCTACTTCCCCAGCTCCTCCTTTCGTTCACAGTCAGGACTTCTGATATTCCTCATTGAGTCAGACTACTTTATCTTTAATTATATTGTCACATTAAATTGTCATTAAGTACATTAATGATATCTGCTCCATTTGGTTCTGTTCTATTAACTCTAGGGGTGTTATTGCTGCTCTCTCTGCTCTTATTCATGCCAGGGAGGGTGGATGGATGGGCAGGGAGTTTTTGTGAGCTAATTGTCAATCCTCTTTGACAATAGTGAATTAGTGATCCTGACAGAAATAATTTAAAGACTTATTGAGGCCTCTCTGGATGATTTGCTAAGGTCCCCTAGTGGACTCCAGCCCAATTTATTTGTATTTATTATTAACATTATAGAATTATATTTTAGAATCGAAACTGATAATTAACTGAAAAATGCATATTCTGGCATTTACTCACCCAAATGTCATTCCAAGCCTGTATGACTTTCTTTATTCTGTGGAAAACAAAAGAAGAACAGTTTTGTCCATGCATTGAATGTCGGTGGTGACTAAAAATACATAATTTTTTATTTATTTTTGTTCTGCATCAGTATAAAATGCATTATTCACATTTTCATTTTTGGGTTAACTCCCTTCCCACTCCTGTTTCATTCTCACTGAAGAGACAACAAATCCTTTATTTTTCCAGCTTACCACTGAGAACCTAAAACATTTATTATGACACCAGCTAGTTCAAAACCATCCTTCACTTGATAGGTTGAATGTGTTCATGCAGTCATTGTATGAACTTGTTCCATGTAGAAAGTGCCAGATCTTCCATATTTCACATGAATCTCTCTGGAGACGTTTTTCTGGACATCAGTCTCTCTTCATGTCAGGCTAACAGCTTCGCTTTGCAGCTGTGTGCGTGTGTGTGTGTCGGTTCGACAGAACAGAGCGTGGTGTGCTAACCAGAACCACCTGCTTCACAAGCTCGGTTTCGCCAATCTCTTACTGACCGATTTGACCTTTGACCTCCCCAGGGCCCGCTTCAAACAGCGCATGAATGGTCTGTGTGTGTGTTTTTGTGAGTGAATGTGTCAGTTTTTGTGGAATTATTCCACAGCTGTTCTTTTGGAGGTAAAATTGACCCCTCTGTTCCAGACTTCAGAGAGACTCCCCTGATGGAACGCTTTTGCATGCGTGCGCACCCGTGCAGAGCATTGCACAAAATGTTGCCTTCACTTTAGAGAAATCACTATGAAATGCTGCAGACCAGCTGAAACCAATTGTTGCTCAGAAGAATTTCACTTTGTACATCATTTATTTGTTGCTCTCTGTGTGTGTGTGTGTGTATGTGTGTGCATGAATGGGTTTTATTTTTTATTTTCCCTTTGGATAACATCTGTGTGTTGTATAGATTCTTGTTTCACCTGAACAAGCTTTGAAGAAGAATATCTCACCGAAGCTTTTCATGATGCCTGTATCTTTTAACACATCTGTGATGGGTTTATAGGGTATGCTGGCCGTGCTGTGGCGTGTAGTCTCCAGCAAGGGGAGTCGCTCAGTGACAAATCTGTTCAGCTCTTCATCCAACACTGACTAGATCCAGCTCATTTCCTTTTCTAACAGGCAATGGCTTGTGCCACTGTGATTTTTGAAGTGTTTTAGATGGAATCTTTTCCACCGCTGCTGTGTTAGCTGCACATGGCCCTTTGAGAGCTGTGTCAGAAAGCAAAGGCTGAAATTAAGTTACAGTTTATCCCTGCTGAGCGCTGAGAAAGCCTTGCTCAGGGCTCGGGCTTCCAAGAGCGCTTTTGTATTGATTTCACTGATAGGTGCCAGCCTGCCCTCTCTGATTTTATTTACTTTTTTTTTGTATTATCAGTTACACTTTCTTTCTGTATTTCTTTTTCTGTATTTATCATAGTTTTTTGATTAACACAGATCATTGGTTGAAGTTGCACAACATTCTATTAATACGTACTGTATTAATGTAAGTATTAGTAAGACATTTTATCCAAAGCGACTTATAGTGCACTTATTATGGTTCTTGAAACGGCAACTTCAGGAAATGGCATTAAACTGCTGCATTGTATCCAGAACCGACTGAACAACAAGTTGTTAATGCAGTGTGGTCTTGTAATTTTTTGTTGCACAATATCAATATTAATTAAAAACATGCACTTATAATAATTTATAATAATACGTTTAGGGTTAGGATTTGATTTAGAGTTAGTTACTTGTAATTGTGTACATGGCCGTAGCCAGCTATAAGGTCACCGAGATCCGGGCCTTTGTAAATTTTTCATGTTCGAAAAAAAAAAAAAAGTTCTCTGGCTAATTTGCTGCTAAACTCTTCATATGAATGTCTGCATGTATAATTCATAATGTTTTGCGTCCGTGGTATGAAAATAATCGCCGCAGGACGCTTCCGAAGTGAACGAGTCTTCAGAGTGTTGTGAGCGACAGTGTTGCCAGATCCAGCTATTATAAGTATTATTATGTATTAAATATTATACAAATATTTTTTTTACTTGTTTTTCCACTAAATTTAACACTTTAGAAAATTTATAAAGTAGGAAGTTGCGGTTTAGGGTCAGCGATAACTTAATTGTATCTAATTTCCAAAATATTTGAAATCATTTCCTTTTATTTTATTTATTTATAGGATTGTTTATTTTAATAGCAACATCTGGCAACATTGCATCGCCGGCATTAGTCTGGCAGTAATCCAAAAAGGCAGCGGCTATTTACACTAAGTGCAAATATCTATAGATTCTATTTATACTATGTTAAAATAGCAGGATTTTCTGCTATTTATACTACTTACTGAAAATAGTGGCAATTATCTGCCCCTCAGTATTGTTGTACATTATAAAACAGTATGCAATAATAACTTATTGAGTCTAATTTAATGGATGCCACCTTCCTGGGACAATAAAGCCCTCCCTACACCTACCCTTAACTTTTTGATTATTTACTTAATTTAAACTTAATTTGAACTTTTCTAATGTGATTTGAAATTTGAAAAGGGAGAAAAAATTTCGCCAAAAGGCGGATTCGAACCCGGGTCAATCACGGCAAAATATGTATGACATAGGGCTGCACGATATGTCGTTTAAGCATCGATATCGCGATGTACGAATCCACGATAGTCACATCGCAGGATGTGCGATGTAGGCTGTCGTAATTGATCCGTTATTCATTAACTGTACAGGCCAGCTGCTCCCCGGCCCTTCACGTATGTGATTCGCGGATTAATTGCATAGCTTAACCATAATAGAGTGAAAGTTTATCATTTGCATGTTTTTAAGTCCTGTCAGTTTAACAGGGCAGAGAGAGAGAGAGAGAGAGAGAGAGAGAGAGAGAGAGACAGAGAGAGAGAAAGAGCGCGAGAGAGACAGAGAAAGGGAGAGAGACAGAGAAAGGGAGAGAGAGCGAGCGAGGGAGCCCCGGCCGCGCGCTCACCGTTTTCAAACAACACGAGTGCTGTCTTGCTCTCTCTCCATCGTGCATATTAATCAATTGACACGATGGTGTCAATGATTAAATCATTTAAAATGAGAATGTAAGTGTGCTCACCCCATTTTTGTTTGTAAGAAAAAAATAGATTAGATTTCATATCGCAATATATATCGCAGAAAAATAAAATATCGCAATGTCATTTTTTCCCAATATCGTGCAGCCCTAGTATGACATGCTTTACCTTCTGTGCCACCGGAGCTGACTGTCAGGTACGGTCTTTTGTAATGTTGACTATCCAAAAATAACATGTTTGGTCGGCAATATGTATGTTTGCATTAATAATAAACAACTGATAAAATTATCCACCCCATAAATAGATTATTAACAAACTTTGATGCAATAAGTTTATGATTTTAAGGTATGATTTTAAAATGAGCATCCCTCCAAAAACATCTACATTTCTGTCTCTTTTCAAGTGTTAGAGTATATAATTAGTTGTATTTATAGGGGTTATTATAGCACAATTCTATAATAAGGGGGTTATTATAGAAACCCCTGGACCTCACTAATTTTCAAAGCCTGGCTACGGCCATGATTGTGTATGATCACTGTTATTACTATAGTAAATAAATACATGTGCTGTAAGTTGTTGCAAGGACACATTAAACTAAAGTCAACATAGAAATTAAACATTGAACATTCAGAGGTCACTGGCTATGACAAATAATTTATTATCTCATTATTTATTATATATATATATATATATATATATAAAAACTGGTACATCCCTGCTGTAAATGTTAAACTACATCTTTGCTTACAGGGATGACTGAAAAGGATGGGGAGGGACAGAGTAAAGAAAAAGAAAAAGAAGCAGAGACAGAAGGTGAAGGAACAAGTAAAGATGAACCGAAGAAAGAAGAAGGAGAAGGGTCGGGGAAGGAGGAAGTACAAAAAGAGAAAGCATGTTGGCGTGTTGGACTGAAGGTGGCCTGGGACATCCACACACCAGGTCTGGCTTTGCCTCTACAGTCCGGAGACTGCTACTATATGACAGGTACACAATCACTTTCATCTGTTCCAGAAACAGTAGACTCAAGTACATGTGTAAAGCGGATTGTACCGTCTCGGTCATCTTGAAATGCATTAGACCAGGAATTATCTTTCCCAGAGGATATACACATCTACATCCTTTTATATACATATGTGTCTGTTTCCCTAGGATTTTGCTTCCACAGGTTCCTTTATCATGTGTATCAGAGAGGTTAAGAAAACCAAATGTTATTTTATGAAGCGTTGTGACCCCAGTCTGAGAGCAGGACTGAGAGAGAGAATCAGTAAATCAGACTTTTATTACTGATGGCTACAACAGATGCCCCTGTCTTTGACCCCACATACGCACAAACCCTCTCCTCTAAATACCCCATAAACTGAGTCTGATGACCTTGATAAGGACACTATTTATTTCCCGATTTCTGTTTACAAGCATGACTAATGCCACCGCCCCCCACAATCATGCACACAATTGTATCATCTCCGCTTGGAAATCTTCATCTGTTTGGAGGAGCTTTCCTGTAATCAGGCCTCTTTGTGGCTGGCTGCTCTAAACTGAGTGTTATTTATACCTGCCTAATGGCACTCTTACTCTTGTCAAGTGACTTTAATTAAGTGAAAATCAGCAGAAACATAATGGGTCATAATGTGTTTCCTGGGTGCAGGGCAATGGTGAAAGTGTGACTGGAAAACTGGCTTATGAACTGCTAATAAGACTGTCTTCTGGCTGAATTAGTCAGATTTTATTTTATTTAATTTTTTCTTGAATTTGTAGAAAGCTACTTCTAAAGGCAAATGAAGTCAAGATGGATGTGTGTTGAGGGTTTTCAGTAAGCATCCATTCTCCGAGATGTGGAGAAAACCACACCCTAAAGATCCCCAAAGATGTGTGTGTGTGTGTGTGTGTGTGTGTATATATATATATATATATTAGGGGTGTAACGATACGCGTATTCGTATTGAACCGTTCGGTACGAGGCTTTCGGTTCGGTACGCGGTACGCATTATGGACTGAACGGTTCGTTGGACTAATTAATTATATTTGGAAAATAATTTTTTTTTGAAATATAATGATATGTGTTCAACAAGGTAGCCCAATAACCCAAACGACGTAACAGGCAACGCCCCTGACACCCCCGAAGAAGAAAAAAACACCAACTTATACGTTTATGTTAGGCTACTCAGTCAGGCGCTCGCTCACTCAGCAATACAGGCTGAAGGCGCGTTGCAAAATGGCCAATGCGTTTAACAGGGAATCCAAAGTGCACCCAAACACCAGACCTGTTGGTTATTGGAGGATCTTCTATTTCTGGTCTGTTAAACGCATAAGCCATTTTGCAACGAGCCTTCAGCGCGTACTGAGTGAGCGAGCGCCTTACTCTGTAGTGCAGTGATCCTCACTATTTTTTTCACAAGAGCCACATTGGCAGAGCAAAATCAAAAGGCGAGCCACTTTTACGACAACATACTAAGTCACCTTTGCAAATGTGCATTTCTACATATAAATTGGACATCCCACAAAAAAGAAATAACACGGCCAATACATTTTCGTTTAAGAACAGATTTACTTTAATAGTGGGATGAGCGAAAGCTGGCATGCATGTCAAACAAAATGCCCCCAAAAGAAAAAAAATCTCTATGTTTTCAGTGCTGATGCATTCATGTAACATTTAAGGGCACCTAAAAGCTGTCACAACGAACCGGCAAAATAAATGATTATGAATATGTAAAATATAGCAGAAGACATTTAATTTTTTTTTTTAATGTCTGTCGGCTAGAAAGATGCTGACTCGTGATCTTCGCAGTAGTGAACGCGCCTGAGAGAAATGCACATTTAATACGGGAGGGAGAGCAGTCTGTTTTCTTTCGTTTTGAATTGTTTTGTTTAAAAGTAGACATTTCAAGCTTTATATATAGCCTATTTGTCGGGTCTTTGAGGCAAGTAGGCTATACGCTGAGTTTCGGTTCATTCATGAGACAAACTCCAGGTTCACACCGGCTCCTTCGTATCGTGGTTATCTATTTTCTATTAACTTCTTATTAAATCCAGACAATTGGTTGATGAAACCTTGATTAAAATTAAGATACAATTAATACAAAACAAAATCAAATTTAAAGACAGGCTTTGTGCTTTCTGTTTGAGGTCTCAGTGAAAGTTTTATAGCAGTCTTAGTGCCGCTGTCAGAGCGCTCACATCCGTAACGGAGAACTGTCCCGTCCATAAGAGTTTTTTTTTAGTTTTTTTTTTTATACATTTCTAAATAAATGCGACTTATAGTCCAGTGCGAGGCTAGGCCTATATGTTTTTTCTTCTTCATGGCGCATTTTTTGACTGATGCGCCTTATAGGCTACTCCGGAGCGACTTATATTGATAGGCTACACCTGTATGAATTCTCATTTTACTTTTTGAACTCCATTATTGAGCAGAGTTTTGCTTGAAAATAGTCTACTGTTGATGACTGTGCAAGACTAATGGATTCAGGGTCAGGCTTGAATGAGCATGCTTCAGACTCGTGGTGTGAGCAGAGCGAAATTGGAGCGGGAAATCCCGCTCGCTCCCGCCTCACATGCTCTGAAGGCAAGTGGCAGTGTGATACTGTAAGCTACTATGCGAGCCGCCAGTTATAGCTTGACGAGCCGCGCAATGAGTAACTGTGCTGTAGTGGAAAACGTAGGTTTTAAGAACATGCTTAATGTAATTGAGCCCCGTTACAATATTCCTTCACGAGCTCATTTCAGACAGACCGTAATTCCTGCTTTGTTCCAAAAAACATAAGCCCTATAGAGAACCAATTGAGTAAAAACACACTCAATATAAAGAGTTATAGAGTTCCATATAAAAAGTTATATCTTTGTATTTGTTCATTTTTCTTTATAAGGAGCTTTTTTTGTTTTATACAGTATGCTGCTAAGAAAACACCATATAAGATGGGTAAAGAATAGCTCCATCATTGTTCAATGTAAAAATAAAAAAACATACTTTGTTAGTTTTAATAAATAAAACATTTTTATAAAAATCAAGGAAATTTATCTGCTAATTTTTTCTTTTTGCTGTATCTAAAACGTACCGAACCGTACCGAACCGAACCGTGACACCAGTGTATTGTATCGAACCGAACCGTGAATTTTGTGAACCGTTACACCCCTAATATATATATATATATATACATACACACACACACACACACACTACCATTCCAAAGTTTCAGATGTTTTTTTTTTATGTTTTTTTTTAAAGGAGTTAAAAATGTCTGTCACATGTTTGATAAGACTCTGTCCCTCCCCATCCTTTTCAGTCACCCTCTAAACAAAGATGTAGTTTAACATTTACAGCAGGGATGTACCAGATTTAAAAAAAAAAAATTGTTTTTTTAAATGATTTTTTTTTTCTATTTTAATATACATTAAAATGTAATTTATTCCTGTGATGCAAAGCTGAATATTTAGTAGTCATTAGTCCAGTCTTCAGTGTCACATGATCTTTTCAGTGATGGAACATTTTTTGCTGCTTAATATTTTTTTGGAACCTGTGATAAAAATTTATTTCAGGATTCTTTGATAAATTAAAAGTTAAAAAGCAGAGCATTTATTTAAAATAGAAAACTTTTCTAACGATATACACTAATGTTTAAAAGTGTGGGATCAGTCAATTTTTATTCTTTCTTTTTTTTAATAAATTAAAAAAAAATTTTAGCAAGAAAGTGATAAATTGTTAAGAAGGGATAGAAAATATTTATATTGTTAGAAAAGATATACAGGTGCATCTCAATAAATTAGAATGCCGTGGAAAAGTAAATTTATTTCAGTAATTCAACTAAAATAGTGAAACTCGTGTATTAAATAAATTCAGTGCACAGAGACTGAAGTAGTTTAAGTCTTTGGTTCTTTTAATTGTGACGATTTTGACTCACATTTAACAAAAAGACACCAATTCATTATCTCAACAAATTAGAATATGATGACATGTCAATCAGCTAATCAACTCAAAACACCTGTAAAGGTTTCCTGAGCCTTCAAAATGGTCTCTCAGTTTGGTTCACTAGGCTACACAGTAATGGGGAAGACTGCTGATCTAAAAGTTGTCCAGAGGGTAAGCCACAAACATTCATTGCCAAAGAAGCTAGCTGTTCACAGAGTGCTGTATCCAAGCATGTTAACAGAAAGTTGAGTGGAAGGAAAAAGTGTGTCAAAAAAAATTGCAAAACCAACCGAGAGAACCGCAGCCTTATGAGGATTGTCAAGCAAAATCAATTCAAGGATTTGAGTCAACTTCACAAGGAATGGACTGAGGCTGGGGTCAAGGCATACAGACGTGTCAAGTAATTTGGCTTCAGTTGTCATATTCCTTTTGTTAAGCCACTCCTGAACCACAGACAACGTCAGAGGCATCTTACTTGGGCTAAGGAGAAGAAGTACTGGACTGTTGCACAGTGATCCAAAGTCCTCTTTTCAGATGAGAGCAAGTTTTGTATTTAATTTGGAAACCATGGTCCTAGAGTCTGGAGGAAGGGTGGAGAAGCTCATAGCACAAATTGATTAAAGTCCAGTGTTAAATTCCCACAGTCTGTGATGATTAGGGGTTTCATGTTATCTGTTAGTGTTGGTCCATTGTGTTTTTTGAAAACCAAAGTCACTGAACCAGTTTACCAAGAAATTTTGGAGCACTACATGTTTCCTTCTGCTGACCAGCTTCTTGAAGATGCTGATTTCATTTTCCAGTAGGATTTGGCACCTGCCCACACTGCCAAAAGCACCTAAAAGTTGGTTAAATGACAATGGTGTTGGTGTGCTTGACTGGCCAACAAACTCACCAGACCTGAACCCCAGAGAGAATCTATTGGCTCTTGTCAAGAGAAAAATGAGAAACAAGAGACCAAAAAATGCAGATGAACTGAAGGCGACTGTCAAAGAAACCTGGGCTTCCATACCACCTCAGCAGTGCCACAAACTGATCACCTCCATGCCACGGCGAATTGAGGCAGTAATTAAAGCAAAAGGAGCCCCTACCAAGCATTGAGTACATGTACAGTAAAGGAACATAGTTTCCAGAAGGCAAAAAATTCAATGAAAACTTTTTTAAATTTTTTATTATCGGTATTATTGGTATTCTAATTTGTTGAGATAGTGAAATGGTGCGTTTTTGTTAAATGTGAGCCAAAATCATCACAATTAAAAGAACCAAAGACTTCAGTCTGTGTTCAAACTAATTCAGTCTGTGTGCTTTGAATTTATTTAATACACAAGTTTCACAATTTGAGTTGAATTACTGAAATAAATTAACTTTTCCACGACATTCTAATTTATTGAGATGCACCTGTATATAACATTTGAAGAAATGCTGTTCTTTTTTAACTTTTTTTTTTAATTCATCAACCAATCCTAAAAAAAGTAGTTTCCAAAAAAAGATTTTGCAACACAACTGTTGCCAACATTGATAATTATAATAATAAATCAGCATATTAGAATGATTTCTTCAGGATCATGTGACAGTTTATACTGGAGTAATGGCTGATGGAAATTCAGATTTGCAAAACCGAAATAAATTACAGTTTAAGGGATATTACAATAGAAACCATTATTTTAAAATGTAAAAACATTTTGCAAGATTTTTTTTTCTGTTTTTTTTTTTTATCAAATAAATGCAGCCTTGATGAGCATAAGTCTTCTTTAAATAACATTCCAAATCTTACTGATCCCAAACTTTTGAACAGTAGTGTATATGTGTGAGTTGTGTGTGTGTGTGTGTGTGTATAAGACTATATAGGAAAGGGAGAAACAAAGGAAAATGTGTTACCAAAACAGTGAAAAGGATGGA